>NC_140601.1:3513323-4113323 GCF_057381915.1 Diplotaxodon limnothrissa | reverse complement strand
TCCGCCAGAGCTTACTTTATATTTTTACATGCTGTAGTGCCATTTTTGGGAGCATTTCAAGTTGCTATACATCAATACAACTGTTATAGCCCAGATTTTAATAATATGTCTGCATTAAGTCCATAGTAACTACATTAATTGCAAAAAAGTGCAATAAACTACAAAAAAATTGAAAATCGTTTTTGTTTTTTTTACATATATTTCTACTTGGAGAAATTTAAGAGGCTTATCCCTCAAAACTTTAAATACAAAAAAGTTGCAAAAAATAGAATAGAAATTTATTTTTAGTGTCTTCATAGTTTTATTTTGGAGATACACCATTTTTTATATACTGCAGGAAAAACGAAAAACAATCCTATGATGCAAATTTGCAAAGAAAACAGCATGTGCATCAAAATAAACTATTTCCAGCAGTGCAATTCGAGTTCTAAGCATCCCAGAAACTATTCAGAAAAGCATAAAGTCAAACATGACTTATAAAAACACCAGTATAGGCTCTTAAGGCCTACAAATAAAAAACTACATTTTCCGCGAAAATGACGTCACTTCTGGTTTCGGCCAGGAAATGGTGGACATGCGATAGTTCGCGCTGACGTCTGTTTCACTGTGGGAAGTGTTACGAACAGCTGATCGGATCAGCAAAGCGTGTTTCTGGAATATTATGTTTTTGTTCCTGCAAGCGCTTTTTATGCAATTTTTGCAAAGCTTTATGTGGAAGGCAACCGTGACCGAGGACAAGCTGATGGCATCAGATGTAAGTACAACTCCTCCGGTTTCATATGCAAAACAAATTATTGCACTAGCTTACACGGTTGCAGTGCTACTGGGATTTAAAAATAGTTACGCAAAAAGGAGCGTGCCCGCTCCAACCAGCTTTAAAGGGTTAACAATTAAAGACTTCCTTTATGTTTTGCTTTTAGGTGGGGAATTTTCAAAGTGCTATGGACAATAAAGTCACATCACTGCTAGAAGTCTGACTGTCCTCTCACCCCTGGATACTGGCTGGCATGTGGAGTCAAGTTCTTGAAGGCCCACTGGATGTTTTGGTGTGATGCTAGTTGGCGGGTGAAAGCAGTCGACTGCTCGCAGCACATGCGCAGGATGCCATAGTAGGCAGGGAGCATGCCGCGGTTGAATAGCACCACCTCCTGGTCATCGTGGTCAGCCAAGATATAGTTGAAGGCAATGTTTTTGGTCACCACAGGGTTCTGCACCACTAGCCGGACGTTCTCCGGACAATCCACACAAACGTTGTACCAGAAGGACAGCAGTGCCTGCTTATTGTGGTTGGTTGCAATGGCTGGCTCTGACAGTTTCGGCTGAAAACGTGAAAGAAAAAAGTTCTAAATTCTGCACCTAAGACTCGGACACGCACATTGAAGTGTACAATCGGTACAAATCTTTAAAAATATCTTCGCAGTCAAAGAAAGATGTACCTGGAAGAGGTTCCAGAGGTCCATGAAGTAGCCAGAGAACATGAGTTTCTCCGTCTTGGAGATGAGGCAGTAAGTCATGAAGCTGAAATACTGCACCAGTTTGGTAGTACCATGAACACTGGCATCCACATACAGCTTGGCACGTCCCAGCAGCCCTAGCAACAGGTTGTAGACCTGGTGGAGAACCACGGTGGTGTCGGGGGACAGTGGGAGCTCACGGGTCGGCAAGTGGAGGGAGCGTGTGGAGCGGAACATCTGTCGAAAGGAGTTGCTGGGGATGAGGGAGACCAGGAGGTATGCAGCAGCTAGAGGGAGAAGAGAGAGTTAACTGCTATCATAAACAAAGGACTACTGTGGCTGCAGTGGTACCTCATGTTAATTTAAACATGTAGTTTTTAAAGGTGGTCTTTTCATTATTGACAGAATGCTCTGCTCTTATTAAACAGGCTTGAGTTTTTTTGGACTTGAATGGTCTCATAGTTTGCAGATATTTTTTTTGGTCATCTCAGACATCGCTCTGGTAGTCAATACAGAAGCCCAATCAGAAGAAATTTAGCTTACAGGGAGCTAAAACCGCTCATTTCGACAATGGATGAACTTAGTGCTGCAGCAACAGCCACTGTAAGACTAATGAGGAAATGTGAATCATGCAAATCTCTTTAACCATCTTTATTTAACCATCATATTTAATCTTGAGATTCTTTTCTGTGAGAGCCCTGGCTATTTTAAGAAGCAGGTTACACTATTAGTAAAGTTCTATTTACATTAACAATAAAGGAAGAATGTATATCTATATAGTCAAAGTAAAAATTGGGTTGTGTACACTAAAGGGCTGTTTAATTTAATAATTAGCATTTTTTTTTAAAAAAACTTAACGTTATATTTGTTTTGGCTTCTAAAGTTCTCAGTTTTCAGAATTTAATCCACCTTTTTAAACTCTGGCACAATGTCTTTTCATTCGTAGTTGGTTTAACTCCCTGTTGAGTGTTTGTTAAAAAAAAGAACATGAAACTAAATACAATGAGACAATGCAGAGGCCCTTACACGTGCGGACTCGGGGATAGTTGTGTGCCAGCAGGAAGCGTTCTACCCAGTTCTCCATGTTCTGCAGCACCCAGCTGTGGGCCAGTTTGTTCCTGGGAGTCTGCACAGCCAGCCAGTCCAGACATTGGGATGGATTGTACTCAATCACCTGACAGGAGGCACACAGATGAGACAGCATATATTTAATAAGGACTTTATAAGCAGTATATTCATTTTAAAATGGCAATCCTAAACACTGACCTAATTTTTTCTGTTTGGTTTTATTGACTTTTGATCCTGCATGTGGTGCAAGTTTACTTTATTGATAAATAAGATGTAAACCAGTTGCAACTACATGTATGGATCTCATTCCATTCATCCATCTTCCACCACTTATCTAGGGCTGGGTCACAAGGGCAGTAGCCCAAGCAAAGAAACCCAGAAGCCCGTGTTCAAAGTCACATCCTCCAGCTCATCCAGGGGAACTCTCTCCAGGATGCCCTGGGCCTACACCTCAGGACCTTATCCTGGTAGGACATGCCCAAACCACCTCAGCTGGGTCCTTTCAATGTGGAAAAATCGTAACTCTATTCTGAGTGCCTTGCAAATGACTGAATTTCTCACCCCTCCTTGAGAGAAAGCACAGCCACCCTTTGGAGAGAATTAATTTCTGCTGCTTGTATCTGCAATCTCATTCATTTGGTCATATACGTGAGGGTGGGGACATAGATCAACTGATAAATCGGCAGTCTGTCAGTCTCCTGCTATACTCTACTCTCACTCGTGAACCAGAAATACTTAAATTGATCTACTTAGTGCAGCAACTTGTCCCTGAGCCAGAGTGGGAATTCCACCCCTATCCAGCTGAGAACCATTGCCTCAATCTGCTATGAAACGCTTGGTGCAAGGTGGAAGCCCCAACCTGATGAAGCCAACAGAACCACATCATCTGCAAAAAGCAGAGCTGCGATTCCGCCATCTGGCTACGCCTAGAAATTAGGGGCAAAGGGCAGCCGGAGCAAAATCCCACACCCACCGAAAAGAACGAGTTATTGCCAGTAATGCAGATCAAGCTCTCGCTGCACTCGTACAGGGATCTAATAGCTCCTAAATATCAGCCAGACACCCACTATTCTGTAAGGACCTTGTACAGAATCACCTGAGGGATGAGGCTCAAGTCTACAAAGCACGTGTAAACTCCCACATGACCCAGGTACATCTTTCTTTGACACATCCATGCATGGAATTATGGTTAAAAAACCCAAATCATTAAAATAGTGATTTGGGGTTATAACAAAGCCAGAAACAGAAATTTTCTGAGCAACCTGAAATGTTGAAATGAACGTTGGAAGCAACTATTGAACTATAAACAAAGGAAACCATATTTTTATGCAGTATAGTTTTGTCCAGCCTAAAAGGATCAAATTTTGGCAAAGCACCAAAATTATAACTAATATTATTTCTAGTAAATGACATTTGATCAACTTTTTGAAGACCTGTATTTAACAAAACCCAGAGAGGTTTTCTTTTGATAATGATAACTACATATTACATTAAATCCTTTTATTAGATCTAAACAAATGGAAAATATTAGTGTGTCAGGGTTTACCTCCCAGATCCTTTGGAGAATGTAGGAAGCAAAGGAAGGCATCCCCGGAGGTCCACCCGCAAACTCCATCAACATTGTTAGCAGCTTGAAGAAAGGATTGGCAGCCTAACAGAATTTAAGGGGGGGTCATGAAAAATCATTTTTGTATCACTACACCATATTTTTAAATGGTTTATTAAGCGTTATTACAAAGGCAAGTTAACAAACGTGAATAGACAGAAGTTCAGTTTCTATCTATTCAGGAAAACAAAATGAACAAAGGCTAGATTCGATTGTTTTTTCAAATAAAGGTGATTTTAAGCCCAGTTTCATTTCTGTGGTGCTTACCTCAGGAGTCAGCTTTGCAATCGAGGTGAAGAGCATCGACACAATCTGCAGAGAGAAGCATTCAACATGAGAAAATTAAAATGGATGCATTTTACACTTGTATAGGTGGCAGTCATTGCAACATTTACTCAGTCCATTTCCTACAAACATACATGTTCAGCCAGCCGGTTATTATAGCGACAGAGGCTAAATATGAGGTTACAGGTCTGCCTGATGTTGATGCCATCTCTGATGTGCTGGAAGAGGAAAGGGAAGCCCTTCCCTCCAGTCAGCGCTGCCATGTCGCTCTGGGACAGAGTCAGATGTCTGGACAGAGAGGAGAGGAGAACGCAGTGGCTGCTTGAATGCTTAATTCTAATGAGAATGAATCTAAACAGAAAAATGCATGCATGTTGTATACTCGCACCTCTCAGAGCGAGACTGCTCCACCAGCAGAGCAATGAGTGCGATCATCTTCTCCAAAGCTGCAGGACGATATTTTTCTTCAGCCAGAGACAAGATGTCTTCTTCCTCGTCCTCCTCCTCTCCTTCCTCCTCTGACAGCACCTCTACCTGAGGCTGAGAAGGACGTTGGTTAGGTCCTTCTTATAATTAGGTCATGTCTTCTAAACACAATATAACTACAGGCTGGGTGTTACTTCATTTAAAAAAGACAAATAATATTACAAAGAAACAGAACCATTCAGATTAAATCTCTCTTTGATAATATTACTGTAAATAAATGAGTTGTGAAATATAAGCAGTGTGTAAGCTTACATTCTCAGGGCCTTTTGTTCCCATGTAGAAATGCACCATGATAGAAATGGCTTGTAGTGACAACAGGAACTGACTCTGTGGACACAAAACACAAAAAATATTAATCGTTTTTAACAAGGAAGGGGGAAAATAACCAAACCACATTTATGAAACTAAAAAAGGACTCAAAATCATGCTGTGTCAACTGTTAGCTGAGAAGAAAGACCCAAAGAAAAAGCAAAATAGTGTCAGGTTTCTTTTTTTTTTTTCTTCACACTAAGTGATTTCAGGCTGCAAAACTCAATTTACCTCCTCCTCGCCCATCTTGGCAAACTCATACAGAAAAGCGAAGTACTCAGTCAGGTGTTTGCTGTGAGGCTTGACGCCGTGCTCCATGATAGAGAGGAGGGTCTTAACAAAGCGAGTGACACAGGACCGGCTGCCGATATCCTCCACTGGCCCATCCATGTCGTCAGAGCTGAACAGACACAGGAGCAGAGGTTCTGAGACTGAGGTATCTAATGACACATCTAAACTCTTTAGTTCATGTGGAGCCACAAGTTTTTTTTCTCAGAGTCTAGTGTGGCACAGACACTGAGTGACACATAGCTCCTGCTTGGATCTGTGTGGCCATCTGATTTCACAGACACAACACTGTGTTTGTGCTGCACACCTTGCATGGCAAAAATGTACCACATGAGATTTAAGTGGGTTGTGTTGCTAAGCAATAAAGATAGCAGGGATGAACTGTAAAATTCTGGGCCAGTGTTTTAAGTAACAGTGTGGTCGATTGTTTTCTTATTTTTGCTTTATTTGATCTTTATCCCAGTAGGAAAAGAAGTAAAATAAACAAAATGATACAATCTTAAAGGCTTTCGGTTCCTTCCGAAAAGCGAGAAGAGGTTTTTGAATGACATTAACGCTATGTCAGCCTATTATACAGGGAGGCACTAGTCCCTCCTGACATGGGTGTCACTTAGCCAGCCTGTAAGGCATAATTTAGCCATTTCAATCAGCTGTGTTGGATCAAGGACACATCTAAAACCTGCAGGACACCGGCCTTTGAGGCCCAGAGTTCCCCCACCCCTGCGGTAACGTCTGGCGTAATGGCATTTAAGCTTCTGATGAAGTCTCGCAGGAGGCAGTCTCATAGTGAGACACGAAATGAATGCTATGAAAGAGAACTATCAGTGTACATTCAGTACCGATGCACGAATCGTCATAGGAGCGCACTTGCTGCCAAATGCAGTCATCCAGTTGGTCAGATCTATTATTTGGATAATAATAATAATAATAATAATAATAATAATAATAATAATAATTTGTCTAGTGAATTTACATGAACAGCTACATTAAGAATGGTTTAGTTGAAAACTATTTTTAATGCACAAAATATTTGCACAGACTTTGCATGTTCGGTGTGAAAAGGCCTTAATGGAAGACTTTGAGACTCCTAATCTTGGAGAAAATGTTTTGATCAGGGAAACCTGTCCCACAATAATGAGTGACATACCCATCCTCCATGCCAGGCTGCAGGTAGAGATGAGCATGAACTGGCCGCAACCTCTGGATAACGTGAATACACAACCTCTGGAACATCTGGAAGACAACAAATTAAAACAAGAAAATTTACATTTAAAAGTCAATTTAAAGACAAACTTCCACTGACAATAAGTTCAGAATGACGTAAAAAGAGTTACAATATAGCTATAAACATTGGGAAAAAATAAAATATAAGTACTTTTGAGTCGTTTTGGTGTAGTACTGTCTCCTCCACCTCAATCTAACCCTTTTCTTAGAATCACACATCTGCCTGTGTCTTCGTTCACTACATAAATGAACCTTCTGTTTTTTCCCCTTTAACTCCTGCCTGGGATCCAATATATCCACTGTCCCATATGTGCACATGTCTAAACATTCTCAGTCTTGCCTGTCTAGTTTTCTAATCTTCCACTACGTCGAGCTCTGCCTGTCTTTTAGGTCAGAGCCACCTTCTCCAAACCATACATCCTTTCACTCTTGCTGCTATCCTTCCGTCGTGCCACATCATTTTTTTCCCCTTTAGCTACACAATTAGTATTTTTGAGCACATTAGTCCAGTTTCAGTATTGTGAATGTTGTTGTTTTTTGAGGTTTGTTTTGTGTACAGTGATGTTTTATGACTTGTCCCTGACCTGTCTGACAATCTGATTGGGACACTTTATTAGGATCTGCATCGGCCACCAGTTGTCATCAGCCATCCGGTCTAAAAACCACTGAAACAGAAAAATAATGATCAAAGGTTGTGCAAAAAAAAGAAAAAAGTTTATTCACAGTATCCATTTACTTTGCTGTAATCACCAGAATAAAAAAAGGTTTAAAACTCAAACCTCGCAGGCGGCCTGGCTGTTGTTGAACTGTTTGGTCAGCAGTTCAATCCACTGCAGCATGGTGGGCTGGAGGTAGCAGAGCAGAAAGGATTAACAGTCTATCAGTAACTTCCTTCCTCCTCCCCTTTCTTTCCACTTATCTTTACAAATTAACAACACTCAGAAAATGATAACAGTGATAAGGATGAGTGTGCATTACCTTCTCCTTGGAGTGAATGAAAGTCTCAAGGACAAAGGATGTGCTGAGCTGCAAATGAAAGGGGAAAAAACAACAGTAGAAAAGCAAGTTTTAGTTAAACTAATTAGCATTGCAAATCAGTGACATCACGCAGCATGGTATAAATATTTTTAGAAAATGCGGTCAGTTAGAAAATAGATTAAAATAACATCTTTCTGAGTAAACGATGCAGAAACTTTTACCCATTTTCATTTTCTAGATTGGGCTTCAGCCAGCTGTTATTCCAGTGTGTTTTATCCAAAACCCAAAGTAGCTAGGAAGTAGCTAGTTTCCTTATTTTAAGAGAGAACTGTTCCATTTTTAGTACTTTTGTAGTAGTAAAGTGAAAACAAAAAAGTCTTTTTATTTTAAAAAGTAATTCGCACAATTACAGTTTATACATTTTCTCAAAAATCCAGGTTTCAAGTCAATAAAAGCCAGAAAATAATAGCTAAATGCTTGTATTACTTCTCACCTTGGCAGTCATGAGGGAGACAGCTTTGGGGTCTGGCAGGGTGCTGGGGATGCTGCTGCAGAGCTGCCACATGAAGCTGAAACAATGACAAGTCGTGCCATTGAGTGAGTAGTGATCAAAAAGGCCAATAAGATGTGACCAAAAATACAAACTGATTTATGCTCACCCAAAGTAGGTGTGTTCAAATATGTTTTTATCCTGCAGAAACTGCATGTTGTCGTGCCAAATCCACTGAAAGAGAGAGTTGGACATTTAAATGAGGGATTTAATAGGAGTAATGCACAGAGATCTGCTACGTTTAAAAGAAAAAAAGCACAGTCAGTACCTCAAGTAGATCAGGAGAGACATCAAAACTAAAGTCCTTCCCATTGTCATCCTCCGGTTCCACTCTCTTGTAGAAGAGCATGTAGGCACTGTGTGTCTGAAAGTTTGATTATCATTTCATTGTTACCTTCTGGATCAAACACAGAGGATAAAAACTACAAAAATGGACCAGAAATTCTCACCTTCTCAAAGGAGAAGTCCATAAACTTGTCAGTGACAGAGTCGTAGGTTTTAGTCTAAAAGATAAATAAAGTAGGTGAAATTAGAGATTACACGTGGAATTAAGTGGTAGTATTTATCTTGCAACTCTCGCTCATACCGTCATCTCTCCACCAAAGCACTCAGAGGCCAGCTGAGCTGAGTCAAAGGGTTTTACCTCTGCATCATTGAAAAGGTACCTGGAGGACAAGATAAACCTTTGAGATGGTGGCGTCCTATGACAGTCACTCACTTTTTGGGTTTAAAGACTGATTATTAAAACTTTAATATGCATCATCCATCACCATTTATTGTTCTTGTAGGCATGGGGGTTGACAATGTCCCGGATGAAGCTGTAGTAATGGCCGCCATCTGCTGTGCCCGTGTGCACAGTGACGCCAATGAGGTCATACTCATAGCTCTCTGTGACCTTTGCTTCACCCTCCTCTCGAAAACCTGAGGCCCATGGAAGGCAACACTTGAAGAGTCAATTACAATCATCAATACACAATAAATGTCCGACTGGGTGAACAGAAACTAACCCTCTTTGCGCTCCCCTTTGCCCATGAGGAAATCCTCAGTGTAAGGTGTCATGTCGAGGCGCAGGGGGAAGGAGAAGTGGGTGTTGACCTTCTCCTTCATCATGGTCACCATGTTAAAGGTGTATCTCATTGTGTTGAAGCTCAGGATGCGAGGCAGTTTCTTAAAGCAGGCCCTGTGTAAAGAGACACAGTGAGACATGGTGAGACACTGTGTTGAGAGAGGGGCATTATTTTTTTCAGGATTTTAAATCGTTCTGACCTTTTCTCTGCGCGGACCTTCTTTCCACACTGTGAGCAGGTGTACATGTTGTCACCCTCCAGGGTGTCTTTGATGGTCACTTCATCCAGAGACTCCTGAGGAAAGATAACAAAGCACAAATACATCAAAGAAGGAAAAGTCTGCAGTGCACTTTGGTTTAGAGAACAAAAGACAAAAGTTTGTGTTTTCTCTCTTAGTTGGTAAAAGATGCATGTGACATCACTCCTTGTTGAGCAATGGCTTTTTCTAAACCCTCAAGATGAGCATTTAACTCATTTTGGGTCTGAATATGAAACTGATGGAAGCTGAACCATACTGCATCGGTATATGGTAGCAACCCTGCTTTATTCTTCTTTTTTATTCTAATGAGTATCATTTACATACAAGATTTCTGTATATAAAAAAACAAAACAAACAAAGTAATTTTTGAAAACGTAAACATTTATGCTGGCAAAGAGAAAAGACAGGACTGCACTTTTCAGAACCATTGTGGTTTGTGCAGGACTGTTTATGTGGCAGAGGTTGATCTCCACTGAAGCTGTAAGAATCACAGGTGAGCTTCAAACTTGCATAACATTTTCGCCCCACTCACATAGATGTTCTTCATGTCTGCCACCTGACATCTGACTGTGTAGAACTCCTCTGCAGTCTGACTGACATGGTCACAGTCCTGTGGGAGACACAGAACAGTGAGAAAAAACAATGGCAGAAAATGTACCTCACGCTGAGTCTGTGGAACCCTTAACTCATCTACTGTAACCTTTGTAGTTTTAAAAATAACTACATTTGTGTGAGGTATTAAAATAAACACGAAATTCAGCTGTGCTTTGTTGTTCTCAAAACAGTTTTCCTTCAATTTAATATTCCTCCTTTCAAAATCAATTCCCGCACTCACCAGAGACACCACATTGTTGGTGATGACACCTCCAAACAGAGTCTTCACTGTGTTTTTCTGTCAACGTAGATAATTAAGATACATCAGCTTATTAATCAACTTTAACATGTACTATGATGCCTGAACTATTACTCATGCTCTTAAAATTATCTTTAATATTGCATAATATTTGTGGTCATCATTTGTATAATAACAACATCTTATTTGGATATGTACTTTTTATACAAACAATCTACTTCTTAATATGTATAGTGCTATAGAGAGATTATTGTGATTTTCTGAATGGCAGAGATGAACACTAAAGGTTTTATGAAGATCAGTAATAAGTGGCACCTGCTCCAATCTGGAAATTAGTGTTTGAATCCTTTAAAGCATTAAATATATAATTTGTGTGTATGTAAAGATGTATGCTCACCAGCTCCTGGGACATCTCTTCTATCTTGGTGATGAGGTCGGTGAAGAACTCTGTCATGTCTTTCTGCTCGCCGGTGTTAAGAGGCTGTTTGTCCATTGTGTAGGTTTTACAAAATGGCCGGGGGTTGTATGCTTTTCTCTCACTCTCCTGAAAACACACAGATTAACACAGATAATCCATCTCACCAAACCTTCTGATTTTGCCGTCTGTGGTGCTCAGAAAAAAAGTCCAATCGTCCAGATCTTCAGAAACTGAACGGGTGTTAAAAGTTACTCTACTAGTGACTGTAGTTTTAAACAAATACGACAGACAGAAGGGAAGGACTAAAAGGAAAATCAAAACTCACCATGAGATATGTGAACATCTTCTGCAGCTCCAGCAGTGTTGTCTTGTGTTTGATATCTTCAGCGTACTGCACGCAAACACAGAGGGTGAGGACCTGCGTGCCATTTGAATTTTAATGACGTTATTGTAACAATCTTTCAGATACTGACCTTGGCAGTGAAGACAGCCTGGCGGGCCTCAGGGATCATATAGAGCTGCTGAATGGTAGAGGCCATGTAGCATGTTGCTCCCAGGTTGGTCAGACCCACGAAGCGGCACTCAGCCCGGACGTCGTCATGGGGCCAGTAGTCCCACTTGTATGGAGCATGAGAGCCTAGAAGCAAAAGATTAAAAGAAAGTTTGAGTTCTGTGTCACACCTGTCCTTTTATTAAATTATTCAAACTGGCAGTTGCATTATTGCAGGGGTGTCAAACTCAAATACACAGTGGGCCAAAACTGGAACAAAGTCGCGGGCTAACGTTAATATTTATTGGGGGGGGGGGGGGGGGAATCTTCCTCCAGATATAAGAATGAATCTTTTCTTATGGACTCAAACAGGTTTTGCTGAAAAACTGAATATGGAACAAGCAAAGCTTAATACTAAACTATATATATTAGCTGTATAATACCAGTAGGCCAGCTCTGATAGTCATTTGGTGTGGCTTCGCAGGCCAAATGTAATTACGCTGCGGGCCAAAGTCTGACACCTATGTATTATTGGGTTGCAAATGGAATTTCCAACTCGCCCAAAACCTTTTCCGACATAATTACAGATGGCCTTAAAACAAACTAAACTTGGAGAACAGTCTGGTAATCTGGTTGTTAAAGCTATGATTAAAATTAGGCATGGTGTAAAAACATATCTAAAATTAAGTTTAAAATAATGATAGGATTCTGCACTTCTGTAGAGCTTTGTAGTTTCAGCTCATAGTGCTCTTTAAAACTCTTTCACAACAAAAAGTGTCCCAGTCTCTTCAGCATTAGTCCCAATTGTGGGTCAATGTCTTGTAGAAGAAGACTGGATTCACTGTGGCAAAGCTTACATTGAGTCAGATCACTGACCTAGAGGACTACTGACACAGAGTGTAGCTTGCATATACAGACAGAAACACAGTACACAGAAGTAAAATAAACTACAGAAAGAGCACTACCAAATAAAAGTAATCAAAAAGTGAAGCTCTTCACCCTGCATGTGCTGAGACATGACCCAATTATGGAGCAGCCGATAGTTTTCTACCGAGCCCTTCACCGTCTCCACCAACAGATCATAGGCGGCGGCCCTTGCAGCGTGGGACTTGCACTTGGGCTGAGCACGGTCAACCAGACTGGGGAGGAGGAAGAGGAGGTTGTAGACATCCCTCAGAAACTCCTGCCCCTCACGGGAGAACTTAAAAGGAGGCTTGTGTTTGAGGACGCTGGTGGCAAGACGAAGGAGCCCTGTCAGGCCATCGTCTTCGATTGTTCCATCTTGTTGGTCCAAGATCTCACGGCTGGAAGTGAAAGAGTTATGTTTACATCAAAGCAGTATCAATTGTAGAAATTTGCCATTTGGTTTAATTTTAAAAGCCACTGCCATCAGTAATATTGTCAGCATGAACTTTCAGCAAAATGCAAACATCCTTTAAATCTTTGTATACGGAGCATAAAATTCAGTTTGTGACAATCAAACCTCCTAATGCAGTCGGCAAGATGTCGGGCAAGAGCATCCAGGTCCAGCAGGGTGGTCTGCATCGAGCCGGCCAGCGACAGAGAGGGAGAGACCTTCTGTGAGTTCAAACAGATCAATACTAGCAGCAGCTCAATACAAAAATCAAAACGTTACTACAAACTCAAATCTACTAAATCAACAGGTTGGTATGATCATCAGCATTGTGGTTTGACGTTCCCACCTGGCTCGCATCTTTAACGTGGATGTTATCGATGAGTTTGCAGAGCAGCCAGAAGTATTCCTTACAGCCCGTCCTTAACAGAGGCTCCTCTTCATAGTCTTCGACCTGCAAATATAAATGCACAGTTACTGCTTAAGAACATCCCAATGAAACGTTAATTCATCAACTCTTAAAGTCTCATGATGTGATCTAATAGAGTGCATGTCAGGTTCTGCTGCATTAAACCAATGTGAGAAACAAGGCTTAGTAGAAACAAACCAGATTCAAAGTAGCAAAGGTCAAACTGAGTCCAACGTTGCCTCTGAGGAGTACTGACAAGCGTACCGCTTCCAGTACTTTAAGAGGCTGAGCTACTTGAGTGCGAGACCTACCCTTAGTGGTTTGAGGGCCTGGGCGTCAGGCAGGAACTTGAGCAGTGTGGAGGCGGCGAGCAGCAGGAAGGATCTGTTGATGGACTCTCCTCCCTCCAGACCTGACAGAGACAACTTGTACAGGCCATTACATGCCTCGTGTCTCACTGCCGGCTACAAAGAAAAACAACGCACCTCAACAAAATGATGATAAAGTGAAGCATACTGACATGCTGATTAAACGACTAAAGTCTGAACCACAATTGTAAAAATTCCCAACTGGCTCTTGCTTGTGCTCTACTGCCCTGCTGCTAATACGGCGAGGACCCGACAGAAGTATGAAACAAACTTGAAGCATTCAGGTATCAAACAACTGAATTGCATAAATTATCCTCAAAGAAGTGTGAACTTGTCGCCCTCATCAGGCTGTAATAGTAATTACAAAAACAACTGAATTGAGTGTTATAAAGATTTCTAAAACAAGTCTGGAACAAAATTCATGAACATTTTAACAGAGGTGTGACTGGGACCAGTTTAGATGTGAATGATTTTTAAAGTCCACCTGAGGATTCTTTAACACTCATCAAGGATTAATATTTTTGACATCCATTGTCCCGGTAAAATGCTACTGAGAGCTCAAGAAAGCACAAAAATGATCCATCTATACGGTCATACAACATCACAAGACCATTAAGAAAACTTCTACCTTTTTATGGAGTAAATTAATATCTCTTGACTTGTGATGGAGCTGTGGA
Source organism: Diplotaxodon limnothrissa (assembly GCF_057381915.1). Lineage (NCBI taxonomy): Eukaryota > Metazoa > Chordata > Actinopteri > Cichliformes > Cichlidae > Diplotaxodon > Diplotaxodon limnothrissa. Next base: position 4,099,180 of record NC_140601.1, on the reverse strand, counting down.
TGTTAGACTCACCTCAGGAATCAGGAGGGTGAGTTTTTTCAGCCAGTCGTGCAGGTGGTCGCTGTCAGCCAGACTGGATTTCACTGTTGAAGAGCAGTGAGCCCAGCTCACCAGCAGCCACATGGAATAGTGAGTCACTGTGGGTAAAACATTACTGTCACACTCCACCAGCTTACTTCTTTTAACATTTTTAGCATGATCACCGTCTGAAAATGTAAAATCCTTACCTTCGTGTCGAGACCTGTGGTCAGACTGAGCCTTCAGAACTCTGCAAACAAAAACAAACAAAAACAACAACAAACATGTCAACTATGCTGTCCATTTAAAAGTAAAGAACACATTTTTGAGCTTTTGTATGGCAAACCTGTGTGCAAGGTTGTCGTAAGTGTAGGCCACATTGATTAGTCGCTGGATCAGGTTGGTGCCTTGAACAAGGCTGAGGAACACCTGCGAACAGACAGAAGAGCCGATGATAAAGATCCAGAAGTCAGAAACGTCCTGTTGGCAGTTTCTGCTACAAAGCATTACAAGTCAGCTGGAATAGTTACTTCAGTCAGTCGAGGGATGTGCAGGCCTTTGCCATGATCTACAGTGGATTTGCGCGATTTGCCTGGCCATGCCCTTTTACGTTGGCTGTCGGAGAGGCCTGACCAGGAGAAGACATCGTGGTAGGCTAAATCCAAGTCTGCAGGGTCTACAGCAAACTGGCAGATCAGCTTCAGCAGGCAGGCCAGACAGTCCAGCAGCCACTATAGATAAAAGGACATCAAACCAAACACTTACTTATATTAGTCTGTCCAATAATATGCTCATAAAATACATCTACTATCTACTGAAAATGTAGAAAATGACAAAGGTAGACTAAACTGTCTCACCACTGTCCAGGATTCTTGGTCTTTGGGTTCGAGGATGCCCGAATTAAAAATTTCCAAAAGCAGCTGTAAACCTCCAGATGAAACAAACTAAAGAAGAAGAAGACAATTAAAGCCAGGATTGAGAGGAATTTGATTTCCATCCTGCTTGAGTTAGTGTTGTGCTGTACCTTGCAGCTCCAGGTGTTTTTGCTGTTTTCTATCTGATCCTCACTGGAGTCGTCCGAGTCTGGATACAGGTCACTATAGCTGCCCTGGGAACGAACAAGCAAGAACTAAGTAAAATAGTAATACTGTCACTAACACAATTTTACGTTTTTGAAACGATGATGCCAAGTTCTCCATGAAACACGCATTGCACTGTAAAAGCATCATTATTTATGGAATGTTTTTAATGCCGGCTTTAGTCCAAATAGGGGGAAAGAAACTACCCAAACTTTTCTGGATTTAAGGGCCAATTACTTTTTTACGTAAGTCTTGTATAGCTTTTTTCCCTTCAAAAATGAACTCATGATTTAAAAATTTATTTTTATATTTTCTTGGGTTATCTTTTTTATCAATTTATCAATCTGAAAAATTTAAGTGTGACAAATATTTAAAGAAAGGGGCAAAAACTTTTTTCACTGTACTGTACAGAGCACCCAGCATATTGATTTTAGTGACTTTACATTTAAATATATTTGGGATTACAAGTTGTACCTCAATTTAAAAAACAAAAGTGTCTACAGTCAGACTATAGTCGCAGTAATGGTGCTACCACTTAGTTAATTTGTTTTAACTCGACTCGTGTCCCTATATTAACATCTACAGATTCCACACTTGGCAGCGGATCCTGCGGACAGAAAGAGGCCATCAATCCTTTATCTGTCTTACTGTTGACTCTCTGTGGATGCGTCGATTGGGCTTTCCCAGAGCCTCGATGATCTCTAGAGCGTACAGCAGCTTGTGAGGACTTTTAATCCTCAGCAGCTCCTTCCAACACAAACCCTCGCCATTCTTCAGACAAAATAAAAACACAAAATTAAAAGCAAATTTAGTTATTCTATGTTTGTGCGATCAACAACAAACTCTTGAAGAGCCCTTATTTAAACAGGATGACTGACCGTATCATCTGAGATGTTCTGGAAGGCCTGCAACATTTTGGGACAGGTGGGAAGCAGCATGAGCAGCTCCCAAACTCGACGAGACAAATTCTCTGCGTGAAGGTGAAGCTCCTCGCATCGTGCGCTCTGAGTTTAACAACAAAACAAAACTTTAGTTAGCAGGGATGTTCCTGGTGACTGTCTTGATGCTCATCCAGGTAACTAAATCCCTAAAGGTTGATTCTATTCATCTGGACGTAGCGTTCTCAGTGGGAGAAAGGTTTCGTCACTCATCGAAGTGACTGAGTGAACAATGGGCTGTCAGTTCAGTTCCTTGATCATTAATATGCAAATTGTCATCACCATTGATCAACAAGCACAGATCAAAGACCTTGAATATCATTCACAGAGAGTTGGGGAATGGCTGCAATGGCTGGTGATTAATTTACTTGCAGATTAAACAGAATTTATGTCAAGTAGTCTGCGAAAACTGAAAGAAAATAGCCAAAACTGAGTACAGCCCTCATGGACAAAGTTAGGAAAGGACATATTCAAGAGCCTTAAGAAATCAATGATTCTGATCTTCCAAAATCAAACAGTGTTTTAACATTTTGTTATTTGTTATTTTATAAACACATCTGTACTGAATTTAGTTATGCTTTGTTCCAGTTAAATGCTTTTATATCATTTCACGTTTGTCAGTTTATGTAATTTCTCCTGAACACCTACATGCAACGGTTCATTTTTTCAGCCAAAGAACTGTCGAACCCGTCTTACTTTCAAATTTGTCTGTTTACAACTTCCTGTCACAGAAACACGCTGACAATGCTGCCTTCAGGCGATGGAGTAACCAAGGATGACACCAGTGAGTAGTAGGTGGCAACATAACATCTTAGACAACATGGTGTTGTGCATTAATTAAATACAAATAAATAGTCTAGCATATTTCTAATACTAAGGCAAGAAATGTTAACCATTTTGCATACTTGAGGCATCTCTCTTACCCACAAATGTAGTTATACATGTGGATGAACATGACTGTGAACATCAACTAACATAAATCAAAGGTACACCTTAAAACTGTTTTCTGTGTTTCAGTGACCTCACCTCTCAAACTGGGTTTCAGTTCATACCTGCTCTTTTGCATTATTACATGTGGTCTAATATTATACCTAGTAAATACAATTTTCCATACATTTTAGCCAATATAACAGCCATATGATGTATACATCCCTTCAGGAGTTCTTCCATAACTAATACCCACCTCTGGGCTCTCCTGGACCTTCTCTGTGTTTGGGCTGGGTGGTTTGAAGCAAGCCAGCATCTCCAGCAGGTCGAAGAGTGTGGTGAGATGTGGCTCCTGAAGGAGCAGTAGCATAGGAATGTGCTCTTTCTGAGGAGGTGGAAGACAGGAGGCAGGCAATTGGATGCCCTCGCCCTTCCTCTCCCTCCGTGGAGCTCCCAGAGACACAAATACCATCTGGGATCAGATAAGAAGATGGTTCATAAAACTCATCTGCACTGAACAAATGTAATCAAAATTTACATGATTAGACAACAACGTTAAAAGATGTAAAACAATCTTTCAGACTTGAGCTGAACTGCAGTCTGTCCTACTGTTGGCCGTTTCTTATACAGAAGAGAAGTCAAACTGTTACCTGCATGTCTTTAAAGCCCAGCTCATGCAGAGTCTTCTCATCATAGTCTGTGGTAAGTTCATGACCAGAAGAGATCATCCTGACCGGTCCCATCAAACCACCTGCAGAACACGAGACAACATTTCACTAACAGACTCACTCACACATTGACACACAAACAAAAGCAAGGGAGAATATTTTATGGAGGGACCTGACCTGGGAAGTCTCCTGGCTGCCGGCCACTCTGGCCAAATTCCTGCAGCTGAGCCTGATGGTTCATCTGCTCCTTCTGCAGGTTCTCGTACCAGTGGGTCACCTCAGCTCGCAGGTCAGCTACTTGGTCACTGGGATACATCTCAATGGTCATCTGCAGAAATATGTAATGGGTAGTGGGTCCAAACATTTGACTTGTACTGTAGAAGCACATTATAAGTATTTATGCAATAAGACTTATTTGCTTTTAATAAAGTGTCACCTTGTCAGGCAGGCCGGCGGGCTGACAGACGATCCTAAGAGGTAGAGACTGTTTGTCACTCAAAGCTTTAAGGTGGCTGCTGATTCCCGTCCCCTCGATCTGCCACTGTCGCAGGTGGTAAGCAAACCTGCCACAGACCAGAGACGAAACGATGTGCTGCAATACTGTTTGTTTGCTTTTTTTTTTTTTCCCCATATAAAATGATTTTGACCACTGAGTTTTTCATAATGTAAACATTCCAGGTGTGTGTACCTGCGCCGGAACGCCTCCAGGTGTGTTTTGAGCATGAGCAACCCCCTCTCAATGCTGGTCAGACTGGAGTGGGCATCCTTCTCCAAGTTGGCAGAAGCCATCAGGAGGCTCTCCATACATTTCCTTATGAACTCTTGTTCCTTCTCCAGTCCTGTTTTACCAGCTGGAGACACACAAAAGTAGAATTAATAGATTAAGATCAGCAATTTTTCAAAGTCTTCTTGTTCTTATTGGTACGGAAGAACAAAAACAACAATTTCATAACAAAGCATATGACTTCATCATAGTGCAGTGAGTAAAAACTGACCATTGATGTAGTAGGAGTTGATGTACTGTATAGCAGCGCGGCTGATATCAGCAGATTGAGCTCTCAGAGCGATCCCCCACAGCTGGTCCATCCCACACAGCTGGCGGCACAGACATTCCTCAATTAAGCATCTACTCAAATGTGTCTGAAGACAACATGTCTGATTACGAGCATCACATGCTTTTGTTTCCATTTACCTCACAGCTAGAGGCGTTGTCCAGTGCAGTAGTGGCAAGCCGGGCCAGGTTACAGAGGTGCTGAAAGAGGTTGAGGCCTGTCATGCTGATAGTCTCTGGTTTCAGCTGTGGCATCTGGAGACACACAGTGACATTAACAAACACAAAGTAGTCAACATCAACACACGGCTGCTGCTCGTCTGAAGCTGCCCAGAGGGTCGTGATTGTGCTCCACCCCAGCTGAGTTTAAACCCATCCAGTTGAATAAACGTATGAGAAATAGTCTGATAAATTCTGTTCCTGTTTTTTTATTTATTATTTATTTCCAGCTCTAAACTATAAACCTGAGGCTACAGTCCCACACACTTACACAAAACCCTATTCTAATGAGGACACGCATATGATCTTTCTTTTAGTATTTAGGTATGAACACAAAGCGAAGATGGGAAAAAAAGCACAAAGAGACTTTAAAGGACTCGCCGCTGTACAAACATGAAGAGGTAGGAACAGTGGCTGCAGCCTGACTGCTCATCACTGCTTTTGTTACCCGTTGAAGTTCAGGGGCTGGCTGCTGGGCTGGGCTCTAACATCACTTTGTTCTTTTGACTAGCTTAGCATTAGCATGCTGTCTGTGTAAGTGGTTGCAAAGAGCTGAAGTTGTGTTAGCAACACATCATGCTCTTGTCCTCTTGTGTAACATTTCCACCCTGTAGACTGCCATACTATATGCACAACTACAGACAAACTAAAAAAAAAAATCTAGCACAAGTGCAAATGGAGCTGATAAGAGAGCTCGATAGCCAGGCAGACTAACAGATCGCAGAAATTGAACTAGAAGACAACCAGTTCTTGTACAGAACCTGTATAGTGAAACCAAGAAAAGAAAAGAAAATCTTAATGCTATGATTCTTTTCCAACTGAAAAATTTCCTGCCAAATTAACGTTGCACAGCACAGGAAATAAAGGGTATTTTGTCAAACATTTAAGAGATTTATGGAATTAAATTTATGTCACAAGTTGTACACGAAACGGGCACAGGTTTTTGCCCCGTCCCTCCACTTTGAAATTATCTATAATTCCACAGCCATTCTTATTCATTACCCATGGGACACCCATAAAATTCTATAATCCACGGTCTTTTTACTACCTTCTCCAGGAAGAGATGTTTGTAGGTCTCCATGCCCATAGCATGCTGGTCTTTGCTGCGGACCTGGTTGAGGAACCAGTGCAACGCATCATCGTAACATTCAGCGTCCTCCACCAGACAGTGCCACAGAATGTCCACTTGCTCCAGACTCAGTCCTGACAAATCCAAACACCAAAATAATTACAAACTAGAGTTCAGCGATGTCAAACGCAGACCGGGTTCATATAACGCAGACCACTTTTCCCCCTTATCTTTGGGCTTTTGGCCATAATTATCTGCTTACGTTGCACATCCATACATAAGAGGCTAAGAGCTTCTAAAGGGGATTAAAAGGTAAGAGACACATTTTCTTTTATTATACGTAAACACGCTAAAAAGGTGGATAATTTTAGAGATCCCCAATGTAAAATGAAAGAACCCAACAAGAAAGGCTCAGAAATCAAGACTGAAATGCAAAGTGCTAAAGACCACGAAACTTTAAGAAAACACTTCACTCCTTTAAATTTTTTTCCCTCTTTTGGGGTGTAAAATATTCCTCAAGAAGTGAATGGTGTGGTGTGGAAACACAGCAGAGATCAGGGTTATGTTATGAAAACCACAGCTGTTATTTACTAAAGCATAATATGGACACCTCTACCTCTGTGCAACTCTCTGGATAGGTGCATGTCTTTTAAAAGCATCTTAGTTCACAGAGAATATTACTCTAGTACATAAATGGTATCGGAATCTTACTGAAGTGGTCGGGAGATCCCAGTGTGGAAAAGACACAGGTAAGGAACTGCAGACGGACCTGGACCTCTGCACTGTGACTGTACCTGCACAACACAGACGAGTTATGTGTCAACAGTGAAGAAAGTGAACTGATGTCTGAAGATCACAGTTTGCAGAAGCTTCCAACTGCTCTCTCAGAAGTATTGACACCAAGCACACTTCTGCTAACGCAGTCTTTGAGATGCATGTGTAAATAATTTAAATGAACAGTGGCTGCTATCATGGGCACTCCAGAAATATCACACTAGTGGGCAATTACAGTGTCATTAAAGGTTAAAGCAGGATAATAACTGCACACAAGGGAACATTAAGCAAAGCAATCAAATGGAACTAAAGAGGTGTTATGCAGATAATGTGAAGATAAAAATGAATTTGCTGGTGGACAGAATCATGAGACGCATCTTTGTTTTCCAAAAAGCAAAAACTCAAACACTTGGCTAGTCTCAACGAGGAATTGTAACACTGATGCTCTCACAACAAAAACTGAAATTTTAAATTGGGTACAGGAATTCCACTGTCAGCATGATTTTTCTGAGAAGTGACTTTAGTGTCCAATTCTTCCTAAATGTGGAATTATCAGGTGGAAGGTGCTTTGTTTTCTAGCCATAATTAAGAGAATAAAACTGACTCAGAAAGCTGACAAATTAATTACAAACAAGAAATGATAAACTGAAAAAGGAAGCATTGTTTAACTTAAATAAATGAACTAAGGTCAACCAATTTTTTTTTTTAAAAAGTGTGCATATATGAGTCTCTTAATTTTAATAAAGAACAGAAAGTATTCAATGACTACTAAAGTAATGTGGCCTAAAGAACTTCATAGAAAGATAAAAGTCATTATTAACAACTGCAAAATCAAGCGTCCCGTTAAGTACAGTTATAGAAGTTTATTGTCATTTCATAGTGTTACCCAGCCTGAAACGAAATACTGTTTCTCACCAGCTTCTACAGTGCAAAAAGCAATACAGTTTAAAAAGAAGTTTAAAAAGAATAGGTTTAAAAAGAGCAGTAAAAGAGGCAGTAATGAATTGCAACAACAGTTATGGATAAAGAAATAACATAAAATCTAAGTTTTAAAACAAACTCAACTCACATTTGTCCGGGTAGCCAGCAGTCCTTTCACGGAAGGGGGTGGTTAAATTAGGTAGTGTGTGTGTGTGTGTGTGTTAGTTATACACAGTATACAAGGCAAAAACAGTTTGGACAGTTTCTAACAAGTTGAAAGCGAATATTTAGTATGACCAACTTTATTCTTCACAGCCTGAACTCATAATTTCTTTAAGTCATCATGAGGAAAATTTCTCCAGGCTTCTTGAACCACATTGAAAGGTCTGCTTCTGTTGTTCTTTATCACACTGTTGACAGTACCATTTTCTCTTGTCTTCCAAATCTCCAGTTTCCCCAAGATATATAAAGTTTCCAGCTAATAGCAGTTTGTGAATCAACTTGTTGGTGCAAAAGTGATATTTTATTCTTGTCATACTATCATGTCGGGCCTTTTTTGTAGATTCAACTGAAGAAATGAGAACAAATAATGTGCTTTTCTAACAGACAATTTGATACGAAGTTGTCTGTAAAGCCGACTTCACACCTTGAATTACAGCAGGTGCTGCTGTTTTGCTTGAATTATTTATATGTCAGTGGTAAGTGACTTAACTTGTTTCTGGACAGGAACAAAGATGGGATTGAGTGAAAAAGCAACCAAAGAATTTCAGAAAGACTGGAGAAGCTCAGGGAACACTTTAAAAAGAATTACGAGTCCGGCTTCTTGCAAGCAAAATATAAAGAAATAAAGGGAGACTCAATATTCTGTATAGTAGTGTCGATATGTAGTAGTGGTGTAAGACAGACTCACAGTGCAAATTTGTGCCGGTGTTCTCTGACTTCTTGGATGTAGTGTTGCAGGTTGTCGAAAAACAGTTTCATCATGTGCAGCTCCTTTTCAGCCCACCTGACAGAACCAACAACCAAATCAGTGCAAGGCTCACAAAACAAAACACTTCAATACTCTTTCTATTTTTTTCAGAAAGACTCAAATATTTTGACTCAGCTTTGATGAGTCATGTAATTGTATCTGAAACTCCATATGGTATTTGACTTTTGCACTCTGAAGAAGTGGTGTAACTTACATGGTGATCCAATGAGTGTCATAGCTGGAGCCAAATTGCTGGAAAGTGCCAAAAAGTTTAGGGAGTAGACGCAAGGAAACCACAACTGACCTGAGAGAAGAGAAGAAGACAGAGTCCAGTTTTTCAAGATTCCCAAACGAGAATAATTACAAAAATAAATAAGATGAACATTTTAAATGCTCAAGAAATGATTATCTGGTGTTGATAAATCAGTAGTTTATCTATGCACAGGAAGCTACAACATGCAACCCTTTTTATGTGTGCACTGCAAGAACAGGTGCCTACCAATTATTCATTTTCAATACATTCAATCAGAGATAAGTCCTAAACATCATAAGCGTGTTGTATTTATACATTTATGCACCAATTTAAAACATAAATAAAGAGGTCACTCTTACCGGTGATGGGCCAAGTTGTCAAGACAACCCTCGATAAAGCGCATTCGAATCTGTCTGTCAGTGAACCAGCAGACCAGCGAGCACAGCAGTTTCTCAGCTTCATTGATAAGACCTTCAGAGAGATGAATCTAAACACACAAGCAAATTATAAAATGAATTTTACACAATCCTACTGAAGCTAGCTGAAGCACCATCTATCAACTCTGTGAACATAAAGCATTGTCTATAAGGAAATATTGGAGAAGTGGAAGTCGTACCGCATCTTCATCTTGTACCAGGTCCCAGAGCAGAGTGTTGCCCTTCTTACAAACATTATCCAAGTTGATGTCAGTCACAGCGTGGCTGCTGGAGTACTGATGTTTATGAACAGCTGGACCTGAGGGGATAAAGAGCATTCACATGGTCAGATTTACTACTATTATTATTATTATTGTTATAAATTAAACTGTCCTAGTTCCATAGTGTGGCCCACCTTGCACCAGATGCTCATGGTAAATGGAGGCCAAGTTGGGAAGGTGCTGCTGCAGGTGGGAGCTGAGCTCAGCATGGGAGTTTATCTGGACTAGCTCCTCCTCACAGCCCGATTCCTCCCCGTCAAAATCAGCCATGTTCTTCTCTGACTTCGCACTGACCTGAGAGCTGCTGCAGCTAACGTCATCAGCACTCAGCATGTCCTCCACCATGGGTCTGAGGGAGGAAAGTAGGGTTTATAGATCAAGGATAGACTGACAGGTATAACTACAGAGAGTTTCCTAGCACAGATGAAATTTGTGATTTAAGACAAATATGCAAAATAAACACCGCAGTCAATAAAATGTTTTACATCTAAAACCAGCTTTAATACTACAATATGTGCTGGACATAAGCTGTACTCAGAAGGTAAAATCCTATACTTACCTATTAATATACAGTATATAAACACACAAAAATTGCTATATGCAGAATACCATGAATGTCCCTCCATTTCTACCCTAATTTGAAACTATGTGCTCAGTAGACACACACTCTGTGTTAGCCATTCATAAACAGAAGTGTAGCAGTCTTACCCTTCATGATGGTGGTGGTGGTGATGATGATGGTGGTGATGGTGGTGGTGGTGCTGAGGGCCAATGAAACGACGGCAGTTGAAGAGTTCACTGCTCATGGCCTCTCCTAGGAAGTCCCCGGGTCGCGGGAGACAGGGAGGCTCCTGAGGTCCCTGGACAATCTGAGAAGGGCTGATATCTGGCGGCTGCTGCTGGGTCTCTGTCCCATCAGGCCGAGCAGATGACGATGCTGAACAAGTGTCAAGCATTCTCATGCGGCTCTCTAGAGACGCTGTCGCCGCTGTTACCATAATACCAGAAGTTTCTGGGTTGAAAGGGAGAACCTTGGATTTGGCTCCTCCCCCTGGGCCACTCGGCCCTGCCCCCTCACCAAGAGCATCCCCGGCTTTCCTTTTCCTTGACTCAGTCTGCTCCCGGGGCTCCTTTTGGTGCCCACCTTCAGCAGCTGAGCGGTTACCCTCATCTTCATCTTCTTCATCGTCATCATCCTCCTCCTCTTCGTCTTCTTCTTCATCCTCTTCCTCCTCCTCTTCCTCCTCCTTTAAGGCCTCGCTATCTGCCATGTCATCAGAGTGCAGCTCACTGCCTGGGCTCCCAGCTGACTGGCTGGCTCGACTAGAGGCGGCTTCGTTGCTGGAAGCCTCGCTGCGGCCACTGCTGCTGCCTGGTCCGCTGCTGCCTTCCTCCACGCTGTTGGCAGTTTCATCTGAGCTGCCCTGCATAGACTCCTGAGGAAACAGCAGCAGCTCTTTTCACCTGGTTGTGCATTTTATGTTAACAACCTGGCTTTAATTAGACATTACAGAAAGACATTAGACAAAGAAACAGGTCATGGTATAAGATTTAAGGGCCTCAACTCCCTTCAGAATACGTCATTTTAATCATTTCAAAAACTGGACTGAAGTTTTGACCGAAAGTAAAAATTATTGTGGCCAGAAAAGTCAAAGTGACCTTCATAGTGCAGAAGGTCACAAGGATAGGACAGACTTCAAAACAATCATGACTGTTACAGAGGAAAATAAGTCAGCTGCTCTTTATTCTCTTGTTTGTATGGACGGGTACTTGCATACAACACTCAGCCAATCGTACCCACCTTCCTACAGCACTTTCTAACATTCACACACATACTCTAATAGATGCACTGGGGGCAACTTGAGGTTCAGCATCATGCAGACTGAAGTCAGGGGTCGATCCACTGACCTTCACATTGGTAGAACACCTGCTCTACCACCTGATCCTAGTTCATTGTGTCACCATATGTGCTCTATACCTCTGTGTCAGATAGTCTTTGCTGATTCCTCTTGCTGCCAGTCATCATCTGGTCATCCATCTCCATGTCGCTGCCTCCACTGTGTTGCGTGTCGCTATTGTCACTGCTGTCTGGACTTGCGGCCGGTGAACCTGAAACCACATTAGACGACAGACTGAGGACCGTGTATAATCCTGAGGCTCAATAACGCATCGACAGTCTGAAAGTGGAATTGACCAGGTCTAATGAAGATTCAGGAATTTATTGTGTAAAAACACCACTCATCCTAAAGTCATAACCAAACTGTACATATATAGAGGAACGATAACTAATGATGAAGATGCAAATATCTGGAAATCACACTGCAGATATCTGCAACTTAACTGTAGATATTGCCAATGGAAATCTGCAGACACGCGGCAAAAATGATGTCAGCTGTCCTAGAATCACATTATCAATTATCCCGACAGGTGCGACTGAGTATATAATCATTTTAGCCACTATTGAATGAAATTAAAAACTTGTTTCTTGCTTTTCTTTAAATCAAGTGGCAGGAAATCTCTTGGGTTGTGGAACATTTTGTATTTTGGAAGAAATTTTATCCTAAAATTATCGTTAGTGAAGAAGGCAGGTCCAGTTATAAAACCAGAAATTAAAAACTACATTTCTGGTAAACAGCCAGTCCCACAGCCAACTAATATAAAACATGTTGTCTTTAAACTAAAGCTCAGATACTGAAGTGGTAAGAAAAAGCCTCAAAAATATTATACTGTTTTTTGGTGGGGGTTTTTTTGTTTTGTTTTTTAAATAACAGGCTTCGTACTGAAATGCATGCACGCTGACCTTTCTTGTTGCCCATGGGGATGTTGGTGTTAAGCAGGGAGGCGAAGGAGCTTTGTTTGGAGAGCTGGGCTTTTGCTGCCAATGCATTATTCCAGAGGGCCTTAATCAGCATAGAGGCCAAGTACAGTGTCTGTCCGGGGAGAGTGGGGAAACACAGAAGCAATTCATCATAGCGACGTCACAACCACTTAAAGACAATGTTGGTGAAACTGTGCCCAGTGCTTCAACTTCAGAATGTTTTGTACCTGCTCGGTGTGAGTGCTCGGATGCAGGCCTGATACCAGGTTGAGGACATGACGGAGAGGCACAGGATCGAGGTTTTTAATGAGAGACGGGAAAAGGTCGTGGATGTAGCGGCTGCAATGTTTTAACTGATTTTTAAAAGCAAAAGAAAAAAAACAACAACAAAGAAGCTGTTATTGTTGTTAAACACAAAACGCCCACAATCTCATCAACTCATCGCAAAATACTGAAGGGAACATACTAATTCACCTGAAGTGTTTCCATGATTTCATCACAGTACAGTTATTATATATATATATAACACAGGCTAAATATAATATTGCATTAAATCACAGAAGAATTTGAACCATTTAAAGTTAATGAAAGAATAAATAAAAATCAGATCAAGTTCCCACTTCATCTGCAGATGAAAAATGGCTTCTTTGCCAATTCTGACATTCACAGCAATGTATGTTAATGTGCAGTGTCCCTCTTAAATGCATAAACCATTTAGTGGCATATACACCCCTAGTTTTTAAAAGTTTTGTTCCCAGTGCTTCTGACACAGAAAAATCCACCAATACAGAAATACCAGCACCGATCACTTGGTATGACTGATGTTTGACTGCAGGCTGCCCCATGATGGAGTGGAATAAAGCTGTACAGTCTCTCATTTTACCTGAGCTGCAGCCCAGATGCAGTCTATGTGCTGTGTGCTGAGCCGGCCCTCTGCAGCCAAGAAATTCAGGATCACTTGGCACTGTTTAATGATCTACAAAACACACATACACAAATGTAAATGTGCAAAACTGGGGGAAATGTTCTCCAGAATAGTTTTTTCATTTTTCATTACTGGAACCAAAAGTCTCACCTCAATGTGCAAATTTGGGCCAAATATGTGCTCCACTACATTGTTGTGGATCAGCCAGTCGGCTAGTTCCTTTGCTATGGACCTGAAAGAAAAAAGCAGAATCATAATACGCTGTGTGAACCATTTTATTTTATTTATTTGTTTATTTATTTATTTTTAGCCCAAACTGGTTTAAAATAGCACCACATCCTTCCTGTTTGCTTGCATTTATGGACAGGCATCTTTTTTCTTTACACTAACTTACGTTTCTGTGTCAGACACCAGGGATTCGTTGTTACACACATCGTTGAAGGTGTGCAGCTGATTCTGAAGAAACACAAACATGCCCCGCAATAAGTGAAGGAATGAAGCACAACCTGTCAAATTAATAACTGCAGCACCACTGGCTCATAGCTCTTATTTAACCATCTAGTGGACAGCATAGATAATAGATGTTTGTTTTTGATGTTATTTCCCTCAATTAGGAGTATACTTAGTGAAAGTATTCTCAATTTTAGCACTTAAACAGTTTGTTTGTTTGTTTGTTTTTAAACCTGGACTGCATTTACTTGTGTTCTTTCACCAAAAGAGGAAATTTACAGATACAACACAATTCATCCCTCTATTTCCCACCAAATATTACAGACATCTCCAATTGCTTAAATATTTTTGTGCAAAGTCTCATTTTGACAAAAGGTCCACAGAAAACTAGAATCAGCCAGACCTACATGAGGGTGTGAGAATGAGTTAAATCCGTTTGGAGTCCGACTCACTGTGATTTGGCTAAGTCCGGCCAATCTCATCGTGAGAGTGGGTGACATGAAATATTTGAAGGCAAGATCCAGGCTCTCCTTATCAAAGCACAGTGCGCTGTCCAGTGGTTCCTTCACCGTGCTCCACATTAGGTCTGCCATATTGCGTGCTGCGCTCTGTCGCAGCTCCTGGTCCGACAGCTTACACAGATACCTGCAGACGCATCCGACTGACAGATAAGCTACTGACAAAAACTTTTACGTTTAATACTCTCCCCAAGGGTTGTACAGTATTGCCAGCACTATTTACGTATTATTTTAAAAACCCACAGTATTTGTGACCACTCCCCCTCCTACATTGTACAAACTGCCCCCTCTCGTCAGATCTTTGAAATTCACCAATCATTACTTCTGAGAGGAAAAACAAAGGACCTTTAGGGTACTATTAAAACAAACTTGTCAGCATCCCAAAGCTAGAAAAAAAAAGTTTCATAAATCCTCCTCTAAAACAGCCAAGTTTCATTTTGAAGAACTCTCACTTAAGGTTGGCTGTTTTGAATCAGACTTTTGTAGGCGTACGCTATAATTTTCCAATAAACAACTGTGCTGCTGACTCATTTACTCTCCACTCTGGATGGCTGCGTTTGTGGTTTTTAGAGGTGTAGCTTGGAGAGTTGCTACTGAAGTACTTTGTGTTCATTTAAATAAAAAGAAATCTTTAAATAGAATGGAAAGTTACCATGATGTGAAAACTGTCCTAATTTGGGTTTTTGTTAACGTACCTTTTTATCTTTTAATTGTTATCATGTGAAACCACTTCTCTACTGTTTGGATGTGTTCCTTATGGTTGTGCTAATCAATCATTTTTATAGAGGTATACAGCACAGTCTGCAAGGCAGAGCTTAAAATATTCAAGCAGCTTTACAAACATTAGCATGCCAACCTACTCACAATAACAATACTAACACACTGATAATCTAGTAAATATCAAATACTGTGTTCACTATGGAAGTTTAACATGTGTTTAATTAGCAAAATCCTAATTGAAGTACACTGAATGCAACAT
Source organism: Diplotaxodon limnothrissa (assembly GCF_057381915.1). Taxonomy (NCBI): domain Eukaryota; kingdom Metazoa; phylum Chordata; class Actinopteri; order Cichliformes; family Cichlidae; genus Diplotaxodon; species Diplotaxodon limnothrissa. Next base: position 4,083,906 of record NC_140601.1, on the reverse strand, counting down.
TATTACATTTGCAGATTTTTATTTGTATACTATAGTATTAGGAAAAATATTGACTTGTTAAAGCTGGCTCCAATTTTTCACTCTTTGGTACAGAAAATGTTACCAAAGAGTTAACTTGGTAAAGTCGTATTTTTTTTGTTTTGTTTTTTAAATACAGTAGTTTATTTAGTTACCAAGCTACTCAGACAAAAGAGGCAATACGGTAGCAGAGCATCAGTCTGCCTACATCACATGCACTGCCAACACTCTGCCTCCTCTTGGGTCACGTGAAGAGACACTGACTGGAAGTCTGGCAACTGTTGCTATGGCAACAAAGGCTCTTCCTAGCAACAAATGTATGGCACTTTAACAAGAAGAGAAGAGGCTGCGCTGCCTGACTGAGACAAATGGCGAGCTCTAATGCAGAATCAACAACGTCTGGCTTATAAATAATAGCAAATCTTGACTTCTTCAGCTGGGAAACAAAGCTGGACACTGAATCTAATATTCAGAGCTTTGCAGACAAGATTAAAAATCTGACAGTACACAAGAATACTGCAGTAAGAGTGTTAGTGACTGTCTTCAGGTTCAGAAAGTGTGGTGTTCAACAACATGGCAGCTCCTGAGGCACTTACAGGTCTTTTAACCTGCACCTGAAAGCAAGTGCAACTGGTGAGAATCACCCATCTCTGGCTGAGGAAGATGCTCTATGTTGTTACATGTTTAAAGCCAAGAATTGTGTGTAAACTCACCGTATCACATAGGTCCGGAACGGTATGATGTGTTGCATGACGGCAGGAATGTGCAACCATATTCGGATCTGTGGGAAGATCAAATACAATATGCGAATAATTAAACTTTTTTTTTTTAAGTATAAATTTCAGCTGAGAATCTGCCTTGCATCTTAAACAGAAGTTCATGTTCAAAGTTGTGCGTTATATTTATTACATGGACATTATAAAGAAAAAAAAGGCAGTTAGCCAAAATATCTTCAGTACTTGCCTCAAACAGATTAACAATTTCCTCTTAAATTTAGCAATTATCAAATTTAAACCGATCACAATTTACTGCTGTTACCACTATTATCCAAGTTGTTTTTAAACATACTAATTCGTATGAGAACTGGTTCTGCTAATCTGTGGTTTTTGAAATAACAGCAGCGGTTTAGATTGATAGCACTCACATTAGAAACTATGGTGATGAAGGCGTGGGCGATAGGGAAGGGGAGGCTCTCTGGAGTGCCAAACTCGAAGCACTCCTTCATCAGGGAGAGGCCGTGTTTCCCACAGAACAGGCAGACGTAGCGCAGCAGATGCAAAGGTACCTCCACATCCTGGACAAGAGTAGAGCAGGTTTACAAACGGTCATCCACTCAGAAGCTCATTTACCTTTTTTTCCTTTTTGTGTGTGTAATCTGAGCTAGCCCTGTCAACTGTGATGAAGTGCTGTTGCAACAGAAGACAAAGCTGTTGAATGCATAAAGACAGGGCAAAATGACTTTAAAGAAGCATCTTCTATTCTAAAGAATATTCACTGGTTTTGTTTCTTTGTGACTTAAAGACGACTGTGTGGTAAAAGTATACTGCTGTGCCAAACTCAGCATACTGTGAACTTGAGACTGAAAGTAGTGAATTAAAATAAAGCGTGTAAACACTTATTTCCTATAGGTATGAGTTACTTTTGCTAATAAAAACCAGAAAAGCCATTAGTTTCCAGATTTCCAGCTCTGGAGTTTTTCATAAAAATGTCTTCTTCAGGCCATCTTAAACCCTCTCCTCCCCCAAGCCTAATAAAAACTTTATCATAGTGGCAAAGTGAACAAAGATAATCCAGGGACACATTACTTCTCTCTGGGGCACTGTAACATCATCTACAGGAATTCACAGCACAAGTTCCCAGAACAGCTTTAGTTTCATGTTGACAGTACAGAGCTAACACATGAGCTCATTTACAATGTTTACAACCCTTACAATGCTCATTTCAGAAAACAACGAGCTTCAACAGGACCCATGACCAATAAAACCCTGTTACCATGCATTTTATGAAGCTTAGAAATTCTCTTAATAATGTAAGCACATGTACGAAAAAAACACAAAGAGAGCAGGAAACTGGGACAACACTTAGCTAAACAAAAATGTAACCCCCCCCAAGGACTACCAAAACAGTGACGTGACCACTGTGAGTCATCTGGTAGGAAACGGAAAGAAGGTAAGGACCAGGGTTACATGGTTAACAGTAACTGTACTTTAAAACTCAGTGTGTGGGGACTGTAAACCAATCAAAGATGGCATTCTCTCAGAGACAAAGGTAAGCCTAGCCCTAACCTTACCTATGTAACATCTACATATCAGAGTAATTGTATTTATATGGTCACTCAGTTAGCAGCATCTTATCTACAAACCATTCTGGGCACTCTAAGGGACAGATGAGACGGCTGTTTTCAACATGTGATGGTCATGATATTTACTTCACAGTAGGATATAAATATCATCTTGAGATGTTACTGGTATACATACATCTCTTCCTACTGTTATCTATGCAGCGATGAGAAATCTGATCTGCTGCTGCCAATTTTCCAAATTACATTTAGAATAGTCACGTGAGCTGACCCTCTGAAATCTGCTTTTGGAGGAAGTAGAATAACACTTAAGCAATTTTCTTCCAGGTCCCACACATTAGACTGGACACCTTTCATTACTCTTTTTCTGTTTAAAAAAAAAAACAAAAAAACAAAATCATAATAATGCCCCAGTGCTATAATTCAACCACATCAATCAAAATGCAAGCGCGAGTGAAACAAAAGTCCACCACAATCGACAAGAAAAGATGTGACAATAAAACGTGACTCTCTTCACCAGACTCGTGACACTGTCACGGCATATACATGTTGTTCCCTAGGGCTGGGTTTTGATGACCGATTTATCGATTAAAATCGATTCTGGCTTGGATAACGTGATATCGATTCATTAAAATCCTGAATCGAAATTTATTTTGCCAGAATCTCAGGTGAAACGTCACAAAATTTCAACAACCACCAAACAGCTAAAACCGTAAATGTTAGCAGGAACACGGACTCTGCACAAAGACGTGAACACAAAGCGCGGACCCGCTGACGCATCAGAATCAGTGAGATGTCGCCTTTCTCACCCGACGGACACGGTCGGGGCTGAAAGCCGACAGCTCACTGATTCTGATGTTTCGGCGGGTCCGCGCTTTGTGTTCACGCCCTTTTTGCGCTGATTCTAAAGCTGTTAGTTTGATCTCTCTCCAAACAATATTGACCGAACCAGCAGCAAAAGAAGATCCAAACTACGCTTCACATAAACATCGTCATGAATTCCCTCTGACTTTTGCTGCCACCTTGATAAAAAAAATAAATAAATAAATTACACTTCATGCACAGCTCTCTCTCGCTCTCTCTCTCTCTGTGTACTTGAAAAACAGTTTCCCGTCTAAAAATCTGTTTTCTGCATTATTCGCTTGCTTGTTACGCACAAGTCTACCGTTATTTACAGCGCTGTCGGGCGATGTTTTTTTTTTTTTCCTTTTACTTACTTCCGAAAACAAAGCCTCATTTCTGCTGTTCAATAGGCTTCTGAACAAATTTAAACTTTTTAAAATTATGCAAAATTTCAAATCGCTCAGCTGTGTCTCTAATAAAATCTCTGCAACTTTGCTCTGCTTCACTTCAGCAGCATCAGCTAATGTTCATATGTTGATTAATGGTTTTCTTTCGCTTTTGATCTACTGCAGAATATTTTTATAAAATCCCAGGCCAGGAAAATCACCTTCACATTTTCTGTGTTTTATCTTCAGCTACTTTGACACAAAGGCATCTGCTGTGATGCTCACACCTTTGATAAAGTCTCGCAAGTGTCAGCTTTCTTTTTATAGATATAAAAATATGGAAACGTACTGATGCATGATCTGAATTATAATATTTCTGACTGTCTGAGGCAAAATTTCCCCGATTCAAATCGAATCATGGATCGAATCGATTTAGGACCTTGTGAATCGGAATCGAATCGATTCTAGAAATCAGTGACGATACCCAGCCCTATTGTTCCTGTCTTACAGCTATTCCCAACCCAAGGCCTACACCTACCATCACCCCTGCCGCCCTCCCTCTAATGCCCTGGATGCACCACAGCTGTCAGGTTTGGAAGTAGAAGATGTGAATGCAGCTCTAATCAAAGAGTTTCAGGGTGGAACAAATGACAGAGGCAAAACTGCCACAAGAACAAGACAGCATGAGAAAACCAAGTACAATTTAACCATTTTGAGGATACAGCTGTCAGAACAGCTTGTAAGTCTGATCATTTCCCCCCTGTGGGAGGATCCAGTTAATTAACAGGAAACAACTTGTAACCAATTTAAAAAAAAAAAAACAAAAAAAACAAAAAAAAAAAAACCTATGACAACGTTTGGTTCAGTGCAATAAGGATAAAGTGTATTTCTTACATTCATGTCACAGAAGGAGCCGAGGATGTTGCTTTCATGAGCCGATATGTCCTGAAATTTAAAAAAAAAAACGTGTAAGACCAAAATGAGTTTTAACCTAAAATGTAAGATAAGATAACCTTTATTAGTCCCACACGTGGGAAATTTGTTTTGTCACAGCAGGAAGTGGACAGTGCAAAAGTTATGAGGCAAAAATTAGAATACAATGTATTCTAATGTAGAAGATCAGTAAATACAAGTTTCTTAGTCACAGCCCACACTTGTCACAATCAAAGCATTTTTTAAGGTGCTTAAAGAGAAGAATGTGTTTTGGCACTGCCATCAGAGAAAAGACAATGCATCTGTGTTCATCATATAATCTCACATAATCTAAGAAGAAAAACACTAGGCAAAACATAGCCTTAAGAGCAAAACCATGTAAACTGCATAAATAGATATGGTATGACTGAACGGCCACATTTAATGTGGTGATGAAGCCAGGAGGTATTTGCTAAATGTGTCAGCCAATAACTAAACATAGTCTACAGTAGAGAAAGAGGAAACCTTGACCACTGTGGGTGTGGTGATGTGTCAGGTGTGTTATCCAAGACTCCTCACCTCTATGGTGGGATGTGTGTTGTGTTTGTAAGCTGTGTAGAGGGGGAACTGGATCTGGAAGATCTTGGCTGCACATAGCAACAGTTTCTCCCTCTCCTCCGTGCTCCAGGAGCTGAAGGGATCTTGACTGTCCTGGTTACTTTCAATGCCACATGCCACATCGTCCCCACTCCTGGATTCAATGCTGGCATCCCCAGATCCAAGAACATCTACTTGAGATTCAGCAGACTGGTTCTGGCCCTGATCCTGGGTCTGGGGCTTGTTCTGGTTTAGGTCTGGCGTATCAGCATCCTCTTCAGCCGAGTCTCTTTCCACATTCACAGGCTCGTCTTCACCAGGTGAGTGTGGCTGGGGGAGGGTGACAGGTGCGGTCTCACCTCCACTCCATTCAGACCCCGCCCCCTCTGCCCCAGATACGCCTCTTTTGTGAGTGTGGTCCTCAACGCTGAAGAGTCTCTCTCTCAGGCTGCTGATCTGAGCAATGACCAGGTTGATGAGGGCGTAGACTAGCTGGTTAAAAACCTCCAAATGCTTGTACTCCTTGAAGCAGCAGAGACATTGCCTGGATACAAAAAAAAAAAAAGCACACATACAAAAAAAGAAGCAATAAACACAAAGGAATCAGAAGCTTAAAGAGTGCTCAGAGGATTGAAATTCCTTGTAGTATATTAAAAATGAACAACAAGTTTAGAAGTGTGAGGCCTTTTGTTACATTCCTCATGTTATTTTGTAATACCACTGTTTTTCTGCTATTGTATAAGAGAGGTGAAGGGTGATAGTAAAGAAGAAAAACAATTTAACAAAATATTTTATGTATTTGTTAATCTCTATTTATCTCTGTGTCATTTTGGCAATTTTGTAATCATTTATGGATGCGCTAGATTTTCTTCAGTCGCTGGCTGTCACAGTGTAAGTATGAAAGGGGAGGAGGAGCAGAGCATACCGTGCTCATAACAGCTCATAGCACCAAACACTTCGAAATAAATGCCTTAATTCATTTAAAACCAAAGATGGGCAGAGGACCCCCAATTACAAAACAGTTATCCTACTGGAAACACAAAACAATGCTCTGGTAGACACCATCAGTAGCAAAAAAGAAAACTCTTTATTATGAGGACTCATAAAAGTGAGCAAAAAAAAAAAAAGCGGTGGGAATGTAGAAAAAAATACCAAAAAAAAAAAAAGTACGCTATGGAGCCTGACCAGTGACAAACAAATAACCATAAATAATTTAAAAAAAATACAATAAAATAAAAATAAATAAAGGAAAGAAAAAAAATGTTGGGTGCAAGAAAAAAAAGCCACTGTTGAAAGAAACCAAGTCTATAAAATCCCAGTAAAATAAATTTAAGTTTGTGGTTCAACATGACAAACTGTGGAGAAGTTCCAGGGTTATGAATACTTTTTTTTGTATGTCCTGTCCAGCACTGTAGCAATGAGAATCTCTGAATCTCTTATTCTCTGAAGACTAGGGCTGCCACAAACGATTATTCTGATAGTCGACTAATCAGATCTTGCATCCATTGGACGTAAAACGTACAGTTTATTGCACCAGTAGCATCTGCTCTTATATAACTATCATTAGCTTACAGCTTTAAGTGTTTAAGGTCTGTGCTAACTAAAAATAAAGACAAGATGATAGTTTATTAAATTGTAATGAAATTTGCAGATTGTTTCGGTGAAGTTTAATAAACTCAGCCATCTGCTCCTTGCTATCTAAGATATAACAGGACACCGGAGTAAATTCTCACACTTCTGATAATCAGCTGTCTGCTTGACGTTTATTCAGCTGTGTAAAAACTATAATTGAATCTCAAGTTATCTAAATTACTTATATATCATGTTTAACCTGAGTAGTGAAAGACGGCGGTGGGTTTGAAAACGATTTGGTGTTCTCAGCGGCTCTAGTGAGCCTTGCACCCCGGCTAGCTATCGAATTGGTGGGTAACAGACGTCTCAGAAAACGTCGGAGCGCTTTTGAAAATATGTGGTGTCCTGACAAACTGAGCAGATATTTGAGGTTTACACAGCTACATTCTCGCCTGAAAATATGTTAAATGTTTATTTTGTGACCCAAAAATATTAAAACTAACAAGCAGTCGCCATTGTTGGAAACTGAGCAGGGCCGCTATGAATTCTGGGACACAGCTTCTTCTTCTTTGGGGTTTAACGGCAGCAGTCATCCTTCTTCATGCAGTGCTGCCATCTTCTGTTTCAGTCCGCTATTACACTCTTAAATCCTACTACTTATTCCTGCCCTTTGGGATCTTACAAAGCTTCAAACGGCGCGTTGACAATTAAATCGGTCGTGGACAATTTTGATAGTCGACTAATCGTGGCAGCCCTACTGAAGACCAATGCCTTTCTGAAGTAGACCATCACAGCTTTTGCTATACTGATCCACTTGATTCTCATATTTTATTTCAGCCTTTACTATTGTTACTTTTTTTTGCCTCCACCCATTTTGAGTTATTACAAATCAGAACAGACAGGACCGGGGGACAGGAAAGAGAAAGATAGAGGTTGGGAAAACACTTAATAGAAGGAGAAGGGAAGAAAAATAGAGGAGAAGAGGGATAGAGAAAGAGAAGACAACGAAAATCTGTTTGATCACCAGCTGAGAGAAAAAGAAAAAAGGCAAAAAGAGGACAACAGTGTCGGGAAAACCACAGCAACCACCAATATAAGCATCAGTAACAATAAATAATAAATCTTGAAGGAGCAGCATACAGTACTAATAATGCATGAGGTTTAGAGGCAGCAGCCAACCAAGACAGTGTGTGTCTGTGAGTACCTGTTTGTACACCTGTGTGAACACTTGTGTCACATCTGTGACTATGAGTGCGCTTATGTTCAGAAGATTTCTCCATGCAAGTATTTTCTAATGGTGACCCTGCAACTGCCTCTGTGTGCACACAACCATCAAGTCACTAAGCTCCTGGACCAGGCACCCAGGAATATTCTGCTTAGGTGGACAGGTGTCTGTCCCCCTCAGGGAAGACCTGCAACTAAGCAGGTAGCTGAAATCCTTCGATTAGATTCTCCTCAAACAAGTGTATTGACTGTCATGTTACATTACATTAGGGTAGAAGGAAGTTCAGCTTTAAATTTCTTAACAAATTCTAGAAAAATAAAGTACTTGTGAGTGGAAATAAACTGTTGAAGTATGAAGTAAAAGTATTGATTTATCAGGAAGCCTGCTATTTTAACTCTAGAAAGACTAAAGAATTACTCAGAGAACGGCACAAATCAGAAAAGAAAAGAGTTTTTGGTAGTGTTGGATGAATGATTTAACAACTCTGGGATGTTCAGTTCAATCACCAAATATAAGCAAATGATAAACTACAGTCCTTCTATATAAGGCACTTTTGTCATCAGCTGACCTCGACCATCACCCAGATTAGACCGTGTTCTTCTCTCACAAACGAGGAATGCTTCTCTTTGGAAATAAAAGTTTTCAGAAGACCATGTTTTGAATATTTATTTATCTAAGTGAAGGTTATCAGAGAATGGAGCTACAGATTTATTACAGCAAAGTTATTTTGATACCTGAGACACCAAACCAAAGGCTTCCATTCCTCTACCGCTTCACCGCCTTGCTCAAAAGCAGCTGAACTATGATTGCTGTTCTTCAACATGACTGAATATATGGGTATTCAACCCTGCAGCAGGCATATAACTGGAGGTTATGTAGCCTCTCCTCTCTGACGCACACACACACTTATTTAAAAGCCTTGTTTGTTAATTGTTTACAGTAATAAAGCATAAATCTACAAATACAGTACCAATGGGCCAAAAAGTCTGACCCACAGTGTAAGAAAAATACTACGCTGAACACCAACAAACCAACAAGAACAATTCAGCAGCTAGTGAAGGGATTCAATTTCAGATATTTCAATCTTACCAAAAAAGAAGAAGAAAAAAACCCCCACACCACACACACAATGAAGAAAAGCAGAAGCATGATGACTGATTTTCTGAAGCACTGACCTCTGAGTCCAGGAGCTGATGTAGCCCAGCACTCGGAGAGCATGTTCCTTCTTCAGCTGAAAGCTTCCTTCGCTGCTGTCTGCATCTGATACTGAGGAGAAACAGTACAGAATACTTATCAGAGAACAGCTAGACAATTCCCTTCGATTTACTACAATCAGAATCCAACCAATGTAGGATTCTTAAGGACGATACCAAGAGCAATATCCAACGATTAAAAAAAAAAAAAAGAAAAAAGAAAAAATATGCAAGATATCAACTGACATTTTATTTTTCCTTTCAGACACACAAAGCATAAACACATATGCCAAACATTTGTTATTGAAGTTACTTATGAGTCATTAATATGATATGACAAAATGTAAAACTCAGCACCAAGTCTCCAACATCATAAATGTTATGTGCCAATGTATGAACACACTGTTGATGGATGCTACCATAATATTTTTGCTGACTTGATAAAACACCTACAGAGCACAAAAAGATCATAGTGAAGTTTCCCCACACTGTTGTTGGTCTTCTTAAGTCGCCTGTGCAAGTCTTTTTGTGTGTGTGTGTGTGTGTGTGTGTGTGTGTGTGTGTGTGTGTGTGTATATCTAATATGGTAAATCTGGATAAATTCAAGGGCAATATTTAAACAGTAGATCAAGACCCCCAAGTTTCCATCTGCCTTGTTTATGTCTTTTCTTTCTATTCTAAAATGTAAAACAATTCAAAAAATTAAAAGAGGAGGACAACATCAGAATACCACCTTTATCATTTAATTACCACCGAGTATTGATATTAGCTTAAAAAGGATTCTATCAGATTTGGAGTCCAGATTGAAACATGTTAAACACTGGCACCATACTTGGACTGTGTCTAAAGTTTCTGTCCTTGTATTCAGTTCCACCCAGCTCAGGGGATTCAAGTGCCTTCTGCTGAATTGCTGACCTCCTTTGGCAGCCAAAACAGACAAAAAGTGTCAACAATAAGAGTTTAATAACCCATCTCAGCAGGACTCCTCAATCAACCTGAAGTGAATGTCCTCAGCTCTGTATGTGAACAGAAACTCCTCAGAGGCTTCAGGAACAAGATCGAGCCCGCACTATTTCGAGATGGGATGAGGGATGTCATTTTGCTGCTTTCAGCTCAGCATGGATATAGATATAAAGCAGGAGAACACCTGCACTGTGTGATCACACTCCTCAGCAGTGACTAACATTCAGTCACACTGGAAGCATTTTAACACGAATGTTCCAGGTGTGACACTATAACACATGCATTTCAACTAAAATGTATTTTTGAAAGGAAACAGAGGTTAAATGCTATTGGCAACAATACTCAGCTAGGCTGTGACATTAAGGCTACGTTCACACTGCAGGTCTTAATGCTCAATTCCAATTTTTTGATCGAATCCGATTTTTTTTGTCTGCTTGTTCACACTACAAATAAAATGTGACAGCAAACGCGCTCAAGTGTGAACCCTCAAAGCGGCCGCATGCGCAAAAGAAGACGTCACACACAACGCGCTCTGTTTAGACCCAGTTTCCCAATTTTGCTTTAAGTTATAAAGTTATTTTGTTATTTACATATGGCCAAATAACTACTATACTACTACTATCCTTATAGCTGTTTTAGAGAGGAGCAGTGCGTCTACACTGGATAGCCAGGAAGCCTTCACGATGTCTCCTCGGGCGCTTCTCCTGCGCTGATAATTGCCGTCTGTCTTGTGTCAGTGACGTAAAAGACGGACTCAATGCGACATGGCCATTCAAACAGCAGTCGCTGTATGTATCGGATTCAGTACCACATACGAAAGTGACCCAGGTCGGATTTGAAAATATCGGATTTGTGCCGTTCACACTGTGATACCATGAATGGGTCAATATGGGTCAAAAAAGTCAGATTGATGCGCTTTCGCCTGCAGTGTGAACGTAGCCTTAAACAATGCTCACTTCGTACAAAAATGATCACCGACGTCATTACAGTCACTGGATATTCTCTTTTTCAGGCCACTCTCAGAAAACTCAGCCCAATCTATGTGGTGCCTACAATCATGCTAAATTTAATAATATAGTGAATAAAATATTGTGTTAACAATAAAACCTTTACCTTTGTGCCTCGGTATATTAGCTGATATTTTCAAAGATAAGTGTTTCAAGTTAAAGTTAAAATAAATTGGGTATATTCAGTCTTGATATTGGCAGAATGTCCCCCACTGTATCTCTTTATCTCTCTTCTTGTGCAGTTCTTCTGTTCTGTGTGTTACACAACACAGCTAGCAAATACTGTTATACCTAGTGGATAACGTTACATTAATCTTGTGCAGCATCACCATCTCTCCATCCTATGACTCTTGGTATTTACAGTCCTGTCAGCGCACAGCCTTCATTGGTAGTCATATCAATCTCTGGTTTTGAGGTTGATTATCACTGGCCTGGGTCTGAATGCCTCTTTAGTCAATCTACTCACCACTCAAAATGTCGAAGTGAAACTTGTAAAGTTTGTTAACAATAACCATGGAGAAGCTAACCCTGGCCATCAGCGACATACCAATACAGCATCCCAACAATGATAAAGATGCTTTGGTAACCTAGCAACAATAAAAGACAGATGCTCTTTTTGAAAAACTGCTCTCTGTGGTCACAGACCCTTTGCTTGTCTATTAGAAATTAATCAATACTGCCATACAGAGGAATAAACCATGTAACTATGACTTTAGCAGTACAGCCCAATCCTAGATTAGAGTATATGACTGAGTTAAGAATTTATGTGGTTCAGAATTTGGGTGTAAACATTTGCTTTCCATTTTACAGAGAGGTAGAGATAAACAAAAGCAATACTGGTGGCTTCTACAAATCACGCACACTGTAAGTGCCGCCTTGTCCTACGGCCCTACAAGGCGGTAGGACAAACTACGAGCACACTTCCTTCTGCATCTTCAACGTGATTAAGACAATTTTGTTGAGTTTCCTACCTACTTTCTTGAACCATTTTGTTCATTACTACTATTACTACTTAGAGCTTTCATCTAAAAGGCAAAGTGTCCAAAAAATTATTTTTTTAAGAAACCACACAGATTAGTTGTGTAAAGAAACATCAGTTAAATAAAGATCAGTGCAGTAAAGAGAGTTTCTGTTTCTCTCTCACACATACACATTGATGCAAATCTGAGGTCAAAGGTCACCCACAGTCACAGCACATGGATCTGCCCGTCTAGCTGACAGAGCTGTCACAGCTGACAGCACCCTGCTGGCGAACCATCCATCTCACCCCTACATAATGGTCACACTACTGTGTATCAGCTGGGTTGTAAAATCTTCTTCCCCCCCCTCTCCATTCCCTATAATAAGCCAAAGAAAAAGTTCAGCAGTTGCCATGGTGAAGTGGTGAAAGGCCAGCATCAGCAGTAATCTGTTTAAACCATGTGGAAGTATATGGCGTATCAGCACACAGCAAATATTAACCTTCATTTAACTTCAATACAAGAATAAAATGTGAGACTTCTTAAAAGAAGTTAAATCCACAAAACCCTTTGTTAGCCAAGTAAAACAGGCTCAATACTTTATACGTTTACATGCATAGCCACCCTTGAAAAGGCCCGTTTTAATCCAGAACTGTGATGTATTACAGTAGCGTTGTAGTTTAGGTGCAGAGAGCCAGGTACTTTATCTACACTGGTAATGCACAGCTTTAGTCTGCACAAAATCACCAGCTAATTGTATTCACACACAGCTGGAGTTTAAAACTATGAGCCACTGCCAACATTAACATAACATTAGCTTACTGATCTTAGCTGAACAGTACAAGGTTCTATACTAAATTACAAAGCTAAAAGCTACAATACAGTGAATTATAGAAATGGGATCAACTGCAGCAGGCAAAACCTACATGTACTAAATGTCCATGGAACATAGCAGAGTGATGAGATTTTAAGGTAATTATAAGAAGATTGTGAAAGCTGATGTTTGTTTGTTTTTTAATATTTTGAGAATAATCAAACTTCTTCTTATGATAAGGTTATGGTTTCAATTCTTAATATCACTCCTTTCACTAGTATTGAACCTTAAGAGATGTGTGAACATCTAACTTCTTTGTTTACGAAATTGCACAAATGAGAGCTGGGCGATAGAACAATAACGATATGTATTGCGAAATAACTTTTTCTCGATAGAAAAGTTAAACCATTGTGATAGGCCTCATCTCTCCTGTCCTCAAAAAAGAACAGCCAATCCAAATTGACTAGCGCAGAGCCGAACCAATCACAGCCGCAGCGTCACGTCACGTGACTTGTTACGTACAGCACAAGTGCCAAGCCGCACATGTGTATTTGTTTGGGAAGCAGCCAGCCGCCGTGCCGCCCGGGTAATGGAGGAAATGAGTGTGCTGACTAGAGAAACATCAACCGAGCGTGACCGAAGGTTACCGAAGAGAAAACAGATGATGGTTCCAATGCCGGAGATTGTCGAACGGAAGAGCCATAGAAGTTCCGTAGTGTGAAGGTATTTCGGCTATTTCAAGTCTGACAAAAAACAGAGTAGCGTGCACTGTAAATGTGCCGAAAGCAAGTCTGGAAATACAATAAAGCGGTGCAGCTCAATCTGACTGGAAGCGCTAATTCGTCATTCGGCTTTTGTCAGACTAAAGTAACTGTTAAAACTGTTTGAAAAGCTAAGCTATACAACAAGGAGAGATTGAGAATTTCCTTTTAGTTCTCAGTTTATTTGATATTGACAAAAGTTTTTGTCTGTTCTTCTGTAAAACAAACTAAGATTTATTTTTAGAATTAATATTTTGTTTCTAAGTGGAATTTAGTCTGTTTCGTTTGTTCTATTTTGAAACTTAAACGCTTTAGCGGCTGCCTTTTGTGTAGTTTGCAATATTTGCCTTTATTTATCTGAAAAAGTCTCATGTTCCTTAAGTACATCTACCCTGTTGAACTTATTATGGGAAATAAATATTTAAATAAAAACAAGCTGCTGATTATTTCACATTTTACTTGTGAGCAACGGCACATTTAAATCTTACAAATATAGTTATTTGGCTTATATCGTGATAGATATCGTTATTGCCTGAAATGAAAAAAAAAAACATATTGTGATATGAAAAAATCTTATATCGCCCAGCTCTAGCACAAATTAGAGCCAATATGTTCCTCCTCTGCTTTGACTCTTCATAAAGTGTGAGCTGCTCTGCTGCTTTTAGCAGTCTGAGCCTGTTTCTCTCATTGGTAAAGAAAATTATAACTTAGCTTAAGCCAGCTTCTTGTCCCAGTCTCACTGATGTAGTCTGCTTTTTAAAAGCTCTGGGAAACTACTGGGCCAAATATTAAAACTATTATTAACACCAGTCTCACTTCTGGAATTGTGCCTGCTTACTTTAAACAAGCTGTGATGCAACCTCTCATTATACAAAACAAATTTGGATCCTTCTGTTGTCTCTAGTTTTAGGCCTTAGTGTTTTTTCTGGCTCTTAAATCAGAATAATACTGATATGTTCTTACCTTCTATTTATTGTTTTATTAATTAAACCGTGTGGTGTTTTCTGCCTTATATAGCACTCTGTAAAACTATTGTGTTAAAAAATTTACCTTTAAATAAAATTGGATTGAATAAACTGGAAGTGAAGGGAGATGCAGAAATTGTAGTGACTCCAATCATTTGTCATATCTGTATTTTTATGGTAACATTTTTAAGACAATAGTGCATTTCCAGCTTTTGGGGAATGGTCTGGGTTTAGCCCTTTCCTGTTTCAACATAACAATGTCCCCAAAGGCAAGCCCACAAAGAGCAGTTTTTCTCACTTTGCTGTATAAGAGCGTATAGTTCGACCCCAGCAAGCACCTCTGGGATCGAATGAAAATGCAACCTTTGACTAGTATCTGTTCTTTAACTCGCACATTAAGGAAATATCTAGTATTGCATTGTGTTCTTTCATTTGTGCAATATTGCTAAAATTACAAACATCCTAAAAAACTAATCCATGTGACTTCTTCACATTAGCAGGCTGTTCTAAAGCCCCCAGAATACTGACAGGGTCTAGAAACAGATTACATAATACCTTCTCTTCACCGACTCCCTATTTAATCCACAATTGAATTTGAAATCCATAAAAACATATAAAGTCATAAATGATGATGAACCATCATATCTTTAAGATGTCTTGGTATCATATGATCCCAATGGAGCATGTTGCTCCCAGACTGCAGGCTTACATGTAATTCTCACATTTTCCAAAAGTTAGAAAAATAAAAATGCACCTAGTTGTTGCCCTGATTTTTCAGGCTGCTAAGACACAGACACAAAGTAAATTTTGGTATCACTGTTGTCCTTTTCAAAAGTCTATTTATACTTCTCTAAACTAAACCACAACTCTGAAGTTTTCACACTAAAAAAAAAAGAAGCAAGATCTCTGTTTTAGGGGTCCTAGTGTGGCCAATAGACATATACACTGCTGAAACCTAACAATTATATGAGTAAACCATTTGTGGATTTTAGTGCCTCATTTAACAGCAAAATAAACAACATGTGCTTTGGTTCCTCAATATGTAAGTATCTGACTTCTTTACCAGACGCCCACAGCAACTTTGAAAACAGCTCTTTAACCACCGTCCTGAACACACAAAACTCAGGTTATGTTCCCAGTTCAAAACTGTTCAACCTCTACTCATCAATGCAAATTTGCAATTTGGTCTGATCACTGACAATGAAACACCTTACAGGTTTCAAATGGCACGTTTGGCAGACTGCTGTGAGAAGAGCAGCCTGGTCCTTAAAACTTATAAAAACCAATGAACTGATCGAAGACTGGGAATAGGAACAGGAAGTATAGCCCACCTGCCCCTTCACATATGTGGCAAAGTAGTAGAGACTGAAGTTCCTTGGATTTAACTTGCCCAAACCTTTGACTTGGACATTCAAAACCCAAAGCCTGGTCAAAAAAGTCCAAAGACTATTTTTCCTAAAATATCTGAAACAAGCACAGCTCTCTGAAAAACTTCGGCTAGCATTCAATAGAACCACGACTGACAGTATCCTTACAAACTGGATCACGCTGTGATACAGAGTCTGCACAGCTGCTAAGCTGAAGCCTCTACACAGTGTAATGAAGACTGCAAAGCATGTGATGGGGTTGGAACTCCCAAAGCCAGAAGACATTTACATCAACCATCTGTGGAAGAAGGCTGAAAGCATCATGTCAGTCACTTCACACACCCTCTATTTGATCTTTTGCCACCAGGCAAACGATGCAGATCAATAATATCCCATACAAACAAACTGAGGAACAGCTTTTTCCTGACCAGCTGTGGCCTTCGCCAACCCCCAATACACTACAATAACTTGCACTGCCAAGAACTTTAAGGACTATCCTTATATACCCTATATATACACACACACACATATATATATATATTCATCTTAATCTGGAGTAATAATCTATTATTATTATTCATTTATTATTGTTTTTTCCAATAGGATAGGCTCTCTTTTGCGGGATGCCAGTCTATATTAAATTTACTTGCATAACCACAATAAAGTTTACTCTGTTCTATTCTATGAATGCAGTTAAAGGTCTGCCTGTGCATTTGTACTGTAGTATATTTCTAAAAGTCTCCCTAAAAGGAGTTTTTCCTGGCTATTATTCGGCTGTTATGACAGCATTCAATTGTCACTCATGTCTGTAGTGTTTTCACTTTGAGTAATACACTCCACAGCTAAACCCTAAATATTTGGAAACACACGCCGTAAAGTCTTCTTCTTTGAGAGATTACAGCTTGTCAAAAGGAAGTTATCTACATTATCTTCTGTTCCATTTTAAATATGATGTAGCACGCCACGCCGCAGTCAGTCTGTAAAAGGAGCTGTCTCCAGAGCCTCCAGCAGGAGCTTTCAATTCACAGACAAGTTTATGGAACAAGGGAAAACCGCTAACAGTCCGTCTATCAATTTATGTAAAGACTTTGAAAAATGATCGACTTTGTGTTAAAAATCGTTTTCCGATGAGTTTCGGACACCCGTAAAGTCCAGCAAGGCCCAGTTAGCAAGCCTAGATTAACGGCTAAGTTTTTAGCAATAAAAGCAACCTTGTATTTATGTTTGCTTTGCTTAAGCTGACGTTAGCCGTGAGGGTGACATGGAGTTCCGTGGCAAGACAAGAATGACCAACAAAACAAAGAAGAAGTTAAGCTAGTGTGCTAAAAACATTAGTAGAGAACAAATAAGCAAGCTACCGAGGATTAACGGCGTGCTATATGCCAAAATATGCGCCTCGATGCAGCCGTTAATTTGGGGGGGGGGGGGCTAGCTTAGTTGCGGCTAGCTTAGACTAACATTTTATAGACTTGGCCAAAACACACATAAGAAATACACATGTTCCTCTTCGTGTCAGCACTATTAACCATGGGCGTGTTGTGGAGAAGCAGGCCCATTCAGAACTGTGAATGTGGCCGTCTGCAAAACAATGGGTGGCAGCGGAGAGGACAGCTAGCAGACTGACCTGACAAACACATCAAACAAAGTCAGCCTGCTCGCTAGCTGCACTAGCTAACTTCCAAACCCGAGCAACGCGCTTTTTAACAACATCGACATCTTTCAAAATATCTTATGTACTCCCTGTCCAACAGATTTGAAGTATTTTAACACAAGGCTGTAATGTCATGCAGAAATCCGACTGAATTAATTAGATATTTGAAGCTAGAGTTTTGTGAGCAGTGTTTGACGGGCCCAAAACTGACTGCCAATGTGAAAGAGAAAATGGCATTTGTATTTATACCAAAGCAATGCTGTCTCACATGAAAATACTACTGCAAAATAAGCTGCTGAAATGTCATTGTTTCCAGTGTCTTATGGCTGGATGTAAAGGACAGCTAACCAAGAAAGCACACAAAGTTACATTTAGTTAGCCAACAAGCTAACATGCTTCCATCAAGCTTCAGTGGACAGCGATGCTAACACCAAGCAGCTAGTTCAGCTTTACGTAAATGACACGATTTGTTTACTTACTTTCATTTAAAACCTCCACCAGCTCGGCGCAGTTTTCACACATTGTTCATGAAGAGGCAAACTAAGTACACCAACTCAAACCATTGCACTGGAAACAGTTTTTGGCTGGCAGTTAGTTGTTTTGAGGATAAAAGGGCCCACTGGAAGGAGTAATTGGTGAAGGTTATTCCACTAAATAAAACCAGGAGGAGCAGTGAAGTGCAGAACGGGATTTGCATCCAAACGAATTTGATGTACACCAAAAATAAAGAGGCTCTGTAAGGAAGAGATCGAGTCAGTCTCCAATCTGTGCGATACTTGAGAGCGCAGGCAGAGCAGCCATGTTGGAAAAGGAGGGGGGGGCGACACAGCATGGAGACCGTTCGGGACTTTACGTCCTCTCTCCACCGCCAGTTCGTTTTTCTTCGGCTGTCTCGCGATAACTTTCAAATGAGGTAATATTCACAACCTCTAATCACAATCTCAAGGGCAAATGGAGTGAAAACAGCATGTTTCCACAAAATATGAATAGTTGGCCCCTCTTTTTAGACAAACACGCTTTGTGTTTCTATATTGTTATAATTTAGGGAAAATATTTATTAAAATGTTAAGATAAGATAAGATAAGATAAGATAAGACTTTATTGATCCCACAACGGGGAAATTTTTGCGTCACCTCAGCTCAAGTACAAGTTCCTCTGCTTAAAAATTCAAATACCTTTTAATTCATTAGTTAGTTCATAGTTCATTTGGTTACTTTAGTTGAATTGAATTATTAATGTATTCAGTTCAAAGAGCAGAACATCACACTGTTCGAGCAGTGTCTACATGTGCTCTGTGCATTTATTCTACTACATTTGTGCATACTACTGTATACGTATTGTCTGATATTACAGGTTTTTCTGCGCTGACATTTAAATGTATGTTTATGAAATCACCTTAAAAACCTGGGCAACCCTCTTTATCCTTGTTTTTGACAGAAAAGCATGTTTATTGTTGTTTTCTTTGTAATGACATTAAATGGATCCGAAATATTATAAATGATTAATGTAATCATTAATCATCAATCATTCATGACTTGTAATGGAATATATATGTATATACAGGTTTACAAAGAACCATTTTCATGATGTATGGTTTCGAGACAGTGGTACCAACAAAAAGACAGGAGGCCGAGTTGGAGGTGGTCGAGTTGTGTGGCTGTGGCTACAATGTAGCTTGTCATCCCCAGTGTGTGAATGTGTGTGTGAATGGGTGGATGACTGGATGTGTAAAGTGCTTTGGGGTCCTTAGGGACTAGTAAAGCACTATACAAATACAGGCCATTTACCATTTACCATCCGACTAGGTAAGGCTGAAATGGTTTCAGCATGCGCAGAACTGGGATAGTGGATATTTTGGGGAAAAGATAGTAAATACAGAGCTGTCAGATAGGTGGAAAAGGGGAGGGAGGACCTCATATGTCTTTGCTGGGTTGGTGTGACAGAAGAGGATTATAGGGATAAGCTGAGATGGAAGGAGATTTTAGTTGGTCTCAGCTGTGTCCACCCCAAAAGGAAGCAGCTGGAAAAAGGAAGGCGATAATCTTGCTAACCCAAACCTTGATACTTTTGCAGTACAACTTTTATAGCAGAACCTATTATGCTCATCTCCAGCAATATATTTGTATGTGTGACCCTACTATAGTAGCTTTGCATTGATTAACAGCTAAAAAAATAATCCTTATTTATATTGTACTGGGCCTTGGGGCAGCTGTTTTCTTCCTTCCACCTCCGTTTAATCCAACTTTCCTCTGATTGGTTGACAATCCAAACACCTGCTACAGCCAGAGATGTACATTTTAGATGAACATATAAGGATTTCCCCCTGTATACAAATCCAAAAGTAGAAGAAAAAACAACCTGAAACAGAGAACTTGTTTTTAAAAAAAAGATCTTGGGTGAGCAAGGCTATGTGGCCGGAATGCAGTAGGCCTGGGTTTGAGTCTGACCCGTGGCCCTTTAATACATGTCTCCCCCCTCTCTCTCCCCAATTTCCTGTCTATCATCACTGTCTCTGCCAATAAAAAATCTTTTAAAAAAAGTACAAACTTGTACATAGGCTGACCAAACTATTTAACATGAATATTAGAGCAGCACTTAGCAAACACATCTGATCTCATTGGAAAGTCTTTTATACCTACACTGATATGGAGTGAGTAATGCACCAAGAACAAAAAAATGCTACATCGTTTGATGAAAATGATCAACCTACAAAGTGCTGCTTCAAAGACACCTACAAAATCAAAGTGAAAAAGTATGTGGGTAGCTGTTCCATTTTGCAGAAATTTCATTGCAGCAACTCAAAGTAATGCTCTGCAGTTTGTATGCCTGCCATGACAACATTGGAGAATGCACCTATCTGCTCCCCGAGGAGCTCCTGGACAGTCTTGAGGTGCAGCCTGGTGGCATCATATGTGTGGATGGAAACATAACATTCCACGTGTTGTATAAAATGTAGATCAGGCGTGTGTGGGGCCCAGTCATGCTAGGATGCCAGAGTTGACTCAGTGTTGTTTTTTTTTGTTTTTGGCCTGTCCCGTTTGGCTCTTTTGCATCAGAATTGTTGTCTAAAGGCAAAGAAAGATGCCCAACGGATTTACTTTACCAAATGGACCATCCCAGCCTTGCCGTAATGGTCCATTTGATTCACCTTTTACTGTTCATTTTATTTTCACTTACTGAATACGGGACAGACTTGACTGGGGGAATGAGGGGGAGAAAGAAAGAGGGAAAGAGAAACAGCTGAGAAGAGGGACGGGGGAGAAGGGCAAAAGACAAAAACCAACAGAACGGGCAGAAAAAAAAAATGCATATATCAATCACCTGGATCACCTGCTGAGAAAGAAAAAAGAAAACAAGCAGAAGAGAACAAGAGTAATAGAATACACAACATCCCAATGATATATGGGAATATGACAGTAAATACTAAATATTAAACATTATTGTGCAGCACATAAGATCAACAGAACACAGTGTGCTTTGAGGTAGGAGCCAAAAAGGGTGTAGTTTGTGGGTGTGATCACCCGTGAGTTGACTCAGTGTTGCTCCTGCAACGAAAGCAACTCATTAACCCCCTCTGCTACCTAACTGACCAGATCAATATTTAAAAAAAAAAAAAAAATGAATCTAGTTAATTTGATGCTATACTCAATTAAAAAGTGGTCATTTTTTGCGCAGGGTATATCACAGAAATCAAGTATAATTTATCCATTTTAAAATGTATAACAAAACTTGTTATTACTCCTTCTGTAGTATCAAAGAAGTGCTATATTTGGATAAATGTGCAAGTTGATTTAATTCAACATCTCCAATGTTTCATATATGCGTGCTGCAAATAACTGACTGGGGCACCACAGTGGCTTTTTAAGTGTAGTGATTATTCACTTAAAAACTGCATCTCATCTGACCTATCAGTAGCACCTGAAGCTTATCTATTTTAGGTCCTTAAGGTTAGGCTTACAGAAAGAAGAGAATCATACAGAATGTTTTGTAAAAATAGCCAACTTTATATTTTCAGAGTACTAAGACAGCTTTACAAACAGGATGATATGCACGCACTCATCCAAAAGCAGAGGAACCGAAGCCCTGAATTTATCAGAAAGCCAAAACAAAAGAAAAGAAACAAAACAACCACACTCAAAAACCAAAACAACAAACACAGGAAGCAAAGGAGTACAAATGGACCCCTTGAACATCACATTCGTTCTGCACAGTGCACATGGCACTTGTGAAACTGGAGCAATCTGTCACATAACCATTGCAAGTGTTTCAACATTATATATATATTACATATTAACAAGTGGGAAGGAAGTTGAAATAAGCATGTAGTAGGTTAAAAAATAACCATTACTTCTTACAACTTCATGCAGGTTTAAATGAATGCATGGCCAAACAAAGCTTTGACAGCAAGAAGGTAACAAAAGATGGCATGTTACATAAACAATGTATATAAAAGAAGCTGGTGGTGGGGAGGAATCTGTGCCAGAATTGGGGGTAGTAATAAGGGGCGATTCTCATTTACATATTGACAGAATTTGGTCGACATACAACCGAGTGCCGGGTCCCCCTCTCCAATTCTCTTCAACACACACTTGCACACAACCACACTTGGAAGGAAAACAACAGGAAATGTCTTTGCTCCCTGTTGAACTTTCTCCCTTCAGAGTTGGTCCGTAGGGGCTATGGTCACTTTAGTCGCACATCTCCTCTGGCAACTCATGGGGGTTGAGGATGCCGGGCACAGACATCTGGAGCTTGTGTTTTTCTTCCTGGGCTTGGCGCAGAGCTGTCTCTCTCTCCTCCAGGAAGAGGTCTGACGTGTCCTCACCAGCAAACTCCTGCAAGACCACACAAGTGGACGGTTTGGAAATTTGGATTCATTTGGGTGTGTTGTGCTCCTTAAACCACACAGTTTCAACACCAGTGCTTTTAAATTCAACTCTTCTACTCTTAAATTCTATTCTTCTACTAAGAAGCAGGTGTCTGCAGTGTTTTCATTGATGAATAATATCTTTATGCTCATGTAAATTTGAGCACAAAGGTTGGCATACTTTGGATCCAAGCTAAGAATCATTGCTCATTGACTTTTGTGTTGGCAAAGTCAATTTCTAGCTGACAAGTTTTTTTGGCCATTTTCTCACCTTGATCTGCACAAGGAAGTCCCTTAGGTGCTCCTTAAAGGCTGGGATATCCTGATTGAGGCTGAATAGACCCGTCACAAACACCTTCACCTGGGCACTGTAGATAAAACATTCAATGAGCCTCAAGTCTGGAAAGTACAACTTGTAAAACTGTGGTCAAAAATAACATCTGTTGTAATTCTGCAACAGTTTAATTTTTTGGCCTCATATTCAAGAAAAAAAGCGCCTTTCAAAACACTCAAGGACACTTTACAGAACAAATAAGACAAGCATAAAAACAGGAAATGAACACAATAATAAAACAAAGCAACTAAAAGTCCTGCCCCCCACGGTAATACAATGAAATGAAGGAACAGAAAGAAGAAGAGAAGAGGAGGATCTGAGGCACCGGGATGGGATGGAGATCTGTACCATGTCAGAGTTATGGTGGGGGGAGAGAGAATGAATAGCCTTAAATGTGTGGAGGAGTATTTTGAAATTAATACGGAGTTGAACCGGGAAGCAGTGAAGCTGCTTCAGGATAGGTGTGATGGTGAGTAGAGGGAGTCCTAGTAATAATACGGGCAGCAGAGTTCAAAGCAAGGTTCAGCTGACTTACTCTTGGAGGTGGGGGAAGGCTGTCTTGAGCAGGTTGGCGATGTACTCCTGGACATGTCCCTGATTGTTGGCTGGGCTTGCAGCACTCAGAGCAACACTAACTTTCCCCTCTTCCACCAGGTTAAACATATACGCCAAGATGGTGGCATGCATCGTTAATCCTAGAGAAAGGGCAGAACAACACGCTGGTTATTTAGTTACTGGCTGGTCTTATAAAAAAACTGGCTCCTGACTACACTGAAAATGGAGTGCTGCATCATTATTGTATTTATATAAAGGTCAAACTGAGAAGCCTTTATAATTGTGTGATGATACATTCATAATCTCTTTACCTGCAGTGTGAGATGTATCCGTGACCACAGAAAAGATGTGCTGCAGAATGTCACAGAAGTACGTCTGGTAGAAGCTCTGCGCTGCTGCTTCCTCTGCAGAAACATTCTGCAGGAGAGTATATAGGATCTGCAAGCCTGCAAAAGAGGATGCGACATCCTTTAGATCAGCAGAGATTTGAGAAGAATCTGCACGACATACACGTAAGGTCAGTTTCAAATTTTGCATATTACTTGATATTGTATTGTGTGGTATATTACTTTTATTTTGAACTGTTGTGCTCCATATTTCTATTCCAGCACTGCACTAGAATAAAAACACTAACTGTGCATCATATCTTCAGCTGTTCAATATTTTTATCCCATCCTTACTTATCTTATACGTAGTCTCACTTCATTTGTTGAAAAAGTTTAGATTCTCTCTCTTTTAAGCATTTTTATACCTATTGGCTGCCTCTTGTTAAACCCCCCCCCCCCCCCCCCAAAAAAAAAACAAAAAAACCTAAACTAAACAGGAACAGCTTGTGAACAGTTTATGGCTCATATGATCAGTCTCAGAGCTGATCACATTAGGGATACCCGATCTCAACAACATCACATCGAATCAAAAGCAGAAAAAAAGCATCTCCCTCTGTGTTGTCTGAACAATCTAACAGGGTTAGTGCTTTCAGTTCAGACCTGTGTCAGCCACATTTCTCATCGTATGCTTAAAAGCCCAGATGATGGAGTCCAGGATCAGTTTGAACTGAGCTGGGGCAATAGATAGGAAGGCTGGGAAGCACTGGGAGGTGGCAGCCTGAAGGAGGTAGAAGAAATGGGTTCTGTGTTCTGGAAATTCTTCAAAGTCCTACAGGCATAAATGGAAAACAAGGAGTTAAGAAGGGTTATAAACTGTTCAACTTTAAATTTTTATTCTATTCTATCAGATACAGTTAAATCAACTCAGTTAAACCTTGTTTATCATGTTCAGAGTGCACTCGAAGACAGCGTCAAAGATCATGGGAATTTCTCCGGTGATATGGACTCCCAACTTGTTCACAATGGTTGCCATGGTGCTGAGGACCTCAGGCTCCCGGGCAGCTGGAACATTCCTCTGGTAGTCTATGAGCACAGCTTCCAGCAGGGGAGGCACAAAGTTCTCTGCCACCTGAACCAAAGGAACGGCAGCAATTATGATGGGTGTTTCACACCCTCATATTTTATTAATCCTTTATTTATCCAGGTAAAAAATCTCATTGAGATTAAAAATCTCATTTCCAAGAGAGACCTGGCATCATGGCAACAAAAGTCACATACCACACAGGTATATAACATTTAAAACAAATACAATATCCCATACAAACATGTGTAAAATATACAATAACAGATCAAATTAAAAGTACATTAAAAACAATCACACTGAGTAAAAGAGCTGTTCTCTCGTTCCTTTAAGACAGATATTAAAAGATTTTGAATAACTCTTTAGTATAACACACCATTAACTACTGGAGCCTTAAAAATATAATTAGAAGGTGAAAACTGACAACTCCTTTTACAATAATTTACTACATTTACAGACATTTGACTTTAACCATGACAGATTTTAGTTAAGCGTTTCATTAACACAATTTTAACATTATTAATTTGCACTCTAGCTTCAAAATAATAATAGTGCCCATTTTCCAGAGACAGTGAAGGTTTGAAAGAACATGCTTTGGTCATACTTAGGGTTATAGCAGGGAAAAAAATCTAATTTAAGCTTCTCATTGTTTCTGAGGGGAAAAGAAACCCATGCTTACATGCAAAGCAGTTATTACAATTTTCAGTTTGTTACCTGCAGCATTTATTTCTTCATTGCTAAATAAATGCAGGAGGGGTTTTATATGAATTACTGCTCGAAACA
This sequence comes from Diplotaxodon limnothrissa, assembly GCF_057381915.1. Classification (NCBI taxonomy): domain Eukaryota; kingdom Metazoa; phylum Chordata; class Actinopteri; order Cichliformes; family Cichlidae; genus Diplotaxodon; species Diplotaxodon limnothrissa. The sequence continues at coordinate 4,058,428 of NC_140601.1, read as the reverse complement.
GAAGTCTCCATAAACACAGATTTGAATCTGTTTCATTAGAGAACAGACTAGAGGAAACAAAACAAGGCCAGGCTCACCATCTGAGGGTCATTGGAGCGACTGACCCAGCCAGAGATTAATTTTAGCGTCTCTCTCTTTACGGTCCTCATACTCCTAATCAGAGGCTGCTTAGTCACCATCTCACCTGTACAAACGAGAAAAACCAACAAGTTTAAGTGGCTGACGTCTCCAATGAGCACATACTGAGGATGAATAAACTTTCAAGGGTTTCATCAAAAAAACTTGGCAGTAAGTTTTTGCACATTATTTTTTTGGTCAAAATTATTACTGTGATTTACTGGTTATATTGTCACAACAGTGATGCTGTGTGCTTGAATTCCCATTTCTTTACTACTGTAGGTTTTATGTGGTAAGCAGTCTAACAGTACTTTATTGATAAGGCTCAAACATTAGTCTGGTTAATAAATTGAGGGAGAGCCCATAAACTTACCATTGCTTTGGACGGCTGAGGAAATGTTTTCACTTAGACATTTGTAGACGTTGAGCATGTCCAGGTAGATGCGTCCTAGCTGGACAACAAAGGGATGGCCAACAGCTTTGCAGGCTCTGACGTTTGTCTTGAGGATGCTGCCCAGCTGACGCACCGTCTCTGCATCCTTCAGGATATCCACATTCTGTAGCACAAGTCCATGTTAAAGATTAAGCACACACTAACAAAACAGAAGTGGGCTGCAGGCTGCCTTATTGACAATGTAACAGCACTGGCACATTACATGGTTTCTCACCTTAGTGGCTTGCTGGATGATGCTGTCCCACACCTGATTAGGCAGCAGCATGTATTTCTCTATCAGAAGCTCTTGAACAGCCTGGTCTGTCTGAGCTCCAATCATGTAGCCCACTGCCTCATAAAATGTATGAACCTGCAGGAATGGGACTGGGCTTAATTCTAACATAGACCTTTGTCAACATGTAGGTTTGGAACTTAGCAAACGAAAAGTTCTACTGCAAAACACAATTTCCATCCCGTGAAAGTCTGACAGACGCACTTAAACCTATTTAACAGCAGAACTATAACAAAACCACGTGAATAAGTCCAGACACTGGGCAGGGCTCACCTGCTGAGGCTGCAGGTCACAAATGATGGTGTTGATGTTGTTCAGAATCTCATCTATAAAGGGCATCACCTCTCCCACCTGAACCTGCACAAAATGACGGCGGCACTTTTGGGCTATCTTGATGAAAGTATCACATGCCATGTCCTGAACGCCATCATGTGTCTCTGTGCGAGGAAAAAGAGAATAAGCCGAACAAAATCACAATAAGCCTTATTCATTGACAGCAGCCAATGAGATTTAGTGTAACAATGCTTTGCATCGTTTCAACATTCTCCTAACACCAAGCATCAGAAAAACACAAAAATTCAGCACAAAATATCTCACCATGCATAAACTCAAACAGCTTGTTGACGACCGTCTTGAGGAACTTCCAGTGGGCTCGCAGGAAGCGAGGATACTGACCCACGATATACATGATGTTTGATGCTATTATGGCCTTGTTGTCTTTGCCTCTTTTCTGCTCACACAAGCCAAGCAGGTCCTGCGATTGTAACACACCTAATCAATTTATATTGTTTGGTGTTACAGAGACTGACAAAATCTAAACATATTTTTCAGCCATACTGATGCCATACTGTGTTAATGACATGTGCTACAACAATGTATGTTTCACCTTGATGACAGTCACAAGGAACCTCTTTTCATCCTCCTCATGCATCGCTCCGCTGATGGAACCAATGGCCCAGCACAGCATGTTCAGGTTTCTCCACGACCACTCGGTGCCATTCACCTGGTTGTGAAGCTTCTCTGTCATGATGCGTTCAGTATCAGCATAGTCCAGATGAGTCAGATACACTGTGCACAAAGAGAGAGTTACTTAATACAAAGTGCCAATATAACCAGTAAATGCTGCTGACCACACCATTTTAATAACAAGATGCCAGATCTTTTAATAAACCCATTTTTGGTTTTCATAAATTTAAAGAAAAAAAATTAATCCTCTTTGAGACCCCACAGGAGCAGCATACATTACTGAAGCATAAAATTACAACTGAAAGGTCTTAAATGTTGAATAACAGCCTGGTACATACAGGACGTAACTTGACAGTGAGAAAAACCCCTGAAAACTGCACAATTAAAATATTTTATAAATATAAATAAGTAATATTATAAATATAATATTTTATAGTTAGTCACAAAGACCGTTAACAACTTACCAAGAGTCTCTCTCATGTTCTTGTAAAGGTTGATTGCATCTGTGTCCTTCATAAACTCCCTGACCACTTCGCCCTGATCGTTCTCCACCACGAGCACTTCCTCTGGTTTGGCCATACGGCTCACCATCAGTAGACGCACCTGAAAGAAGACAGGGATATAGAGAGTCAGTTAGACACATCAGTTTTGTAAGAACAGTGTAAAAAATGCAATTATTTTGTTTTAGATGTTTGCAAGCATTTTATGCCATTTAAAAAAAAACATGACCAATAAATAATCATAACAATATGATTGTAATGCTGTTCAATATAATCATAAGTTGCATTTGGGACAAGAGTGTGACCTCTTAATCCACTGACATTTTGAGGATACAATCTCTGTGTGTGCGTGCGTAATAGCAGCCCAACCTGGGAGAGCACAGGTAGGTAAAGGTGTCTGCGTGGTGGGACATCAGAGAGCAGTGGAGTGCTGGAAGTGGAGAAGGGACTCTCTCTGTAGAGTTCAGCTGCCAGGTGGTTCCAGTATTCCAAACAGATCTTAAAGATCTCCGTCTCCTCCACTTCTGACACCAGCAGCATGTAGTGCAGCGCCTGCAGACAGGACAAAGTGTGGTGAGGCTGGACAACTTTAAATGTTTCAAGTCAACTGATGAAACAAAGGGATGTATGTCATTATTCAAACTTCTATTCTTTTTTTAACGTGGGGGTTATTATGTCATGACTCTTCTGGTCAGTCACAGACTAGTTAAATTATCCTGTTGTAGGTAAAATGTGGTGGTCATCCACAATTACATAACAATGGGTTCTCCAACATCAGACGAAAATAAAGAACCAGCCAGTCAAGAATCACAGCTCTCACAGATGAGAAGCTCAAAAGAAGCTGAAAGAAGAAAATCAGCTGTCAAAGAAAAGATTCTGGCATCTTCATGGACTCACTGGAAAAAGTCTGACTGAAACAAAACACTTTACAGTGGTTTTATAAATGTTGATTTCTTGTGTGTAAAAGTAAGTGATAAGGATTCCATTTCTTGGAATCAACATAATCTCAGGTGCATTTATGAAGATGTTTCCTATCCTTAAAATCTTTGTGCTTCAGAACAGATATAGGACAACTAGGTCTTCTCAGGTCAGTTATTCGTTCAGTATGGATGTACTCAGTGCTTTAGTACTGACATTTGCAAGACAGAAAACTTTTATAACACGATCAGATGCAATACACTTCTTTATAGTGAGCTTTTTAAAGTCAAAAGATCTCAGGATATTCCTCACTTTCTTTAACCAAATGTGGGACATAGTATGCCCTGAATTTGTTGGTTTCAAGCATAATCAAGTAGTCTTCATTGGCTGTCCTATAAATATAGTATGAAGATAATATAATGGTACAGTTTGTAATTTAAATAATCTCCCTTTTACTTTTTAAGCAACTTCCTGATTTCCTGGTCCACTTGTCCTTAGCGTTTTATATTTCATAAAACAAACAGATAAGTTATGTTTACATAATCAAAATTAATGAGCCTTTTTATGGTTAAATTGCAGTACAGATTACTGATATTTCCTGTGCTACTCTCATTCTTCACAGTTCCCAGAACAATTAACTATCTATACTTATTTAAGTGGAAAAGAGAAAGGTCGACCATCCCAGTGTAATTGCTTCAAAATGTATACCATTGCAAAAGTGTAATAAGTAGGGATGGGTACCGGTATCGGCACCGGTTCTGACATAAACGGTAGTAACCAGACCAAAAAGCAGCGCACATTTCGGTGCTTTATTTTCCTGAGCTGTGATGCACTTTAGATTCTAGCCAATCAGTTTACGTTTCCGAGGATAGTAGGCGGGCCCAGGTACGTACGTTCTTTTAGAGCAGAGCTACAGATTAAAATGCCCAAAGCGAAGCGGTCAAAAGTCTGGTTGTACTTCACAGCAAAATATGGAAACTCAGCAGCAACAAGTGCTTTAAGCTGATACTGTGATACTGTCAAAGGAAGTAACACCTTGAATCCGATGAAACACCTGGCGACGCATAATGTTTTTTTTTTTTTAAAGCCGAAAAATGCGGCGTATTTGACAGCTTGCTGCGAGACCTCACACCGAGCACATCTACTGCGGGTGTGGTGCCTGTTATCGGACCCAGAGTTAGCAACATCCCCAAAAACACGAAGAGGAGAGTCCTGGCCCCTAGCCCTGCCAGTGTAGCAGAAATGATGAGGATGATGATGCAGCAGCAGCCGTTCTTCTCTGCGTGAGTAGCTTAATGTTGCACGTGTATAATTTACGTTGAGTAGGCTAACCACGTTATTACATTAATGCATGTAAGGTGAACTAGCAAACAGCGTTGTAGTTACATGCGGCTGTCTTCTTGTTTGATGGCAGATACTCCCTTCACCCTGGCCAAAAAGGCTAAAATGACCAAAGAAAAAGTGGAAAACAGTTAAACATGAGAGGTTTTTGGACAAAGTTTGTGTTTTTTTCCATTGTTTAAGCACTGCTTCCAGCCAAGAGTGATACCATATATGCCCCATAGCTGCAGAAAAGGCTAACATTGTTATCTTTTTACAAAAAAAAAAAAAAAACAGCTGAACATGAGAGGTTTTTGGACCAATTTTGTGTTCTCCATTCTTTAAGCACCGGTTTGAGCACCGGCACCGTTTCAAAAGTACCGGTTTGGCACCGGTATCGGATAAAACCTAAACGATACCCATCCCTAGTAATAAGGACAAAATGCATGAGGAGAAAAAGAAAATCTGGCAGTCACCTGATACAGAAAGGGATGCTAATATAGACAAAATGACTGTAAGCCACAACATGAGAGTTCAGGGTCCACATGAAAAAAGAAACAAACAAACAAACAAAAAGAAAAACAGTGAAAATGTTCTCGTTTGTGTTGCTGTGTTGTCCGCCTACCTCCATGAGTGTCTCGCGTAGGTTGGGCCTTTTCTCAATGAGCTGGCCATGTTCTTTGAGGAAAGTGCAGAGGAACAAGCTCAGATTCTGAATAAAGTTTTGTTCGTCATCCTTCCCATTGGCGTACGCCACTCTGATGTTTGTGTTTAAAGGCAGCATCTGGCCAAACAGCAAAAAAAAAGAAAAAAGAGAGAGATTACTGCAAAGCCTTATAATTATTAATTTATCTTCAAAGCTTTCATTGAATCCATTTGGGGTTTTGTTTGTGGACATTGCATTTGCTGTAATCAAGTTTTATCTTATACTCAACTATGAGACCACTCAAGATTCAACTTTAATCTAAAACTAGAATATAAACCACAAAGTTATACCAGAAACACTGCCTGTTAAGGAATACTGGGTGATAACGTTTAGTATAGTTTCATTTAAGGAATGTTTTAATGAATATCATGTAAAGTAAGGACCAGGTTTACTTATAACTTTAGAAATGTAAAATTTTCTGGTAACTAAAGAAACCCTGATCTTATATTCATTACATTTTATAATCTTCTGTTCAGATAATTTGTCAGGCCACAGCTACGCAGAAAACTTCTCCATCTCATGCACTAGCATCATTTTGTTCTTAGATAGTCAGAGTGGAGCCTGAAGTACTAAAGTACATAGAAAAGTACTTAGTACAGAGACTCTGGAGAGAATAAACGATGACTTATCAAGTAAGAGTTTAAATGTTTGTTAAAGTACAGTTTACCTATTGATAGACACTGATGTACAACATAAAATGGGCTACAACGAAACAGTTCTACAGTACAAATAAAGCCTATGACCTGACTTGCTATAGCACCATATGTCAGTCTGCTCAATGTTACAGACGACATAATATTCTTGTGTGTGAAACACAGCTGTGATTATTACATGATTCATTCAGAAAAGCCTGAGCTCATGCAATGGTCTCAGAAAGGATTAAACTCTTCACTTTAGCCTAAGGCACTCTGTACAAGCACATTCACAATACACAGCACAGTGAAAGTAGTTGGTTTTAAGGTGACTAAAAACTCTGTATTTTAATTTGTGAACAGAAAGTACTAAACTATCCACCGCTTCCTCTCATGCTTTGTGTATTTGGGCAGTTTTTGAAACTTATCTGCTGTTGTAAACAGAGCAACTCAGCAAAACTGTTGAATTTCTTACTTAATCTACATTTATTTTGGGTCTTTCTTTTACTGAGAGACTGACAGCCTGTGCTGCCTGTTGAGCTTTTGTGGAGGTGGAAGGTTGGAGATTTGTGTGTAATAACTCAAACGGTATTTGTAAGCACGTTGTAACACTGAGTGCAATTAATGCAAGAGGCACTCAATACTAATTGGGTCTGAGTGCATACCTGTTTGAGCTGGGACATGGTGAGGGTAAAGAGGTTGACAAACTGCTCCTCATACTGGTTCACGCTCACACCAGCGATCTCAGTCAGACATTTCAGAGTCACATTGCGAAACATGGGTACGTTCAAGAACTGAAAAAGAAAACACAGCAGGTCAGTGCTGACATGTCTATTTTTCTTGCTCCTATAATTTGTGATGAAGGAATGCATTTCTTACATGCATACAAGTTAGCTGGTTAACAGCCTTGACTCAACAACTATGATAGTGACAGACTCACATTTAGTCAGCTCAGGGCTCACAAAAATCGCTAGCCCCGGGACGTCGGGCTAGCGAGTTTTGTGAGCCCTGCAGCTGTAACCAGTTCAGATCAATTTGACGATTTTATGATCATTATCTAGCACCAACTGCTTTATATGCATGTAATAAATGACTGATTCCTGACCAAACCAATGACACAACGAGTTCTGGATTAATGGCGATATTTCCACAATATTGTTATGCATCTTTAGGATGAACCACCATAGCTCAGACGGTGGGATCCCTTTGAACTGATAAAGTTGTCAAAATTTAAGGTTAAAACCTTTTCGAAGTTTCTACTTGTAATTGATTCCATGTGCAAATCTGAGCATTTGTTCTTAGACACTTTGCGTGACAACATTAATTTAACTGGCCTTACCATGCCATGTCAGTGTTTTTCAGTATAACCAGACTCACAGACATACTGTATCACGCTGTATTAGAGTTAATTATTTCAAGTTTTATTTAATGAAAGAGTATCATCTGGTTTACCTTGTAGACCAACGTGCTGATGAGTTTCGTCTCAAAGATGTAACCTAAAGGAATCCAATTCAAAAAGCGGAGTAAAGTCTCCAGGGTAGCGTGGACCAGTGGGGCATTTTGGGAATTTTCCTATGGAGAAGAATTATACACATCAAATTGAGGTATTGAGACTTGCACAAAATGTTTTGAAAACAACTGCGAAAAAAAATTGTTTGTCTTACCATTACAAACTGGCACAGCTGGAATATTTGGGAGAACTCATTGCACATGCTGACAGGGAAAAGAGAGCGGAGTGTAAGTACTCATCATCTGGATTTTTTTTTTTGTTTTTTTTTTTTAAAGCTCTCACCCTTTTCCCCCAAGTCTAGCGGAGTCTACCGTGGCACCCAATGAGCCAAATGACCAACAATCTGGCTTTGCGTTGACCAGATTAACAAATGGTAGTAAATTTTACATACTGCTGCTAAAACCAATTAAAGTGGAGTCTCACTCAGGATGTCAGAGTTCACAATCTTCCCAGCCTTCTTCTGGGATAATTGCTACATTTTGTTAACAAAAGGTGCAATCTTACATCTACACAGCTTTTTTGGGGGAATCATCAGTATACAAATGCATACAAATTACAATATAACCTGCAGGTTTTGGAATGCAGTATGACTGATCGAAATATGCAATGGAAACGCGAGAATGCACAACATCAAAAAAAATATGATATCTCTAACTGTGCCTGATTGGACTGAAAATAAAAGACTCAAAATCAACAATGAACCAATATTTCTCCTTCTTTCAGTATTCAGTACTCAAATGTAAGACCTGACGTCCACTATTTGCTCGACATAAGTTATACAGTATATCAGATCAGTTACCTGTCTTTGAGATGCTTGGCCTTCACCTGGGTCATCTGGCCACTGGAGAAGTCAAACACCTCTTCACTGAGCAGTTTGAGGATGATCATGTTGTTCTGACAGAGGCTCTCACTGGTCCGACTTGCACCCACAATATCACTTATAAAAGTGGGCCAGTGTTTGGGCCATTCCTGCTTCAGGATCTAAAAGTCCAGAAATAGAGCTCATCATCAGCATCATTGCTTTATGTCAAACAATAATAATGTACACTATATCAAACATTAAATGCCTATTTACCTGTACAAGGATCATGTTGAGTTTTGAAATGTATACCCCCTCTTTCTGCAAATAAACATAAAAAAGGTTACATGTTATGTTAGCTGTTAACTATTAGCAACTACCCAATAGCCACATTAGCCATTTTTAATCAGTCACGTAACAGCTAGCAGACTATGGTTAGAAAAAAGATTAATAAATGGTGCAGGGCTGACTGGGTCATGGATAGAATATTGAGCAGTAACAGACTGGATTACGGACACATGGGAAACTAGATGGGTTGCTGGCTGTGCAGAGCAGCAGGGGAACAGTAGCTGAACAGTGGAGAGAATGTGACAAACTACTCTGAGCAAATTTTGGAGGTGAAGTGAAGAGCTGCAGAGTGAGGCAGGACAGAGTGAACACTGGATGAGCAAGAGGTTGCAGATCCGGTGAAGAGAAGGCAGATGTGTACAAGATGATATACTTTTCTGCTTTTGGAATAATTTATCCATGTGTTAATTATGCATTTCTTATTTTGTTGTTGCCAGCCATAACTTCAGTTTTGAAGTGCAACCAATCAGTGAGTGATTGGTTCAATCTGCTTCACAGTGAACACTCTTGGTTTTTTATATTAGCATAAATACATTATTATTTGTAGTTTTTCTATAATCCTCTTTGTCTTCAATGATTAAAAAAATATATCTTGATATGTTAGGTATTCTGCAGTTGTACCCTTTATCTATTGATATGTTTTAAAATATATTTTAACTTCAGTCTATAATGAAATCTAAATCATTTGTAAAATTAATACATCAAGTTTTTCAAGAAATGATGTCTTTGCCATTACTTCTGTTGTTGCACAATGTGGTCAAACTTCCCTGTGGTATCAAAAATTGTGTCAAGTATTCTCCTGAACATCAGAACAGAGTTTGAAATTCTAATATCGGGACAACCCTATTACAATGACACGAGTATGTTTAAGTGCACCATATCACACAGGACACCTTACCTCCATGTTCGCAGGATCAGAAGAAGTCTTGATAATCAGTCCAACAACATACTTCTTGATTCCTGAAAACACAGACATGTGTTGTTCAGAGAAAACTGATTACACCTTTCAGACAAATAACATATCTGAGGAAGAAAACACACAGATATCCTGATTAATGTCATTAGGGTGATTTTTACCTTCACACTGATTTCTTGGAAGAATCTTCCAGCGTGTTTTGATGACTGTCTCCAGAATCTGAAGAGCATAATACTATTTGGGAGGGGAAAAAAGAAAAAAAAAAAGAAAAGATGAGTTAGAGCTCTGAAAAAGACTCAATCCTTTCATCACGATTTACAAGCAAAAACAAGAGCTAACCTCAGGAGAGTCTTTGCACTGTCATGTCTCCACGGTGACCCCATGTGGACAGCTTTGTGCAGCCCAAAATTGATGACCCATGGTCTTTAGACATTGATATTACTGGGGCTGTCAACGAATATTCTAAATTCAATTATGTAATGGAATTCACAAAGTAATTAGACATTTAATTGTGCAAATTATTTGACTGTGGAAGGAGAACCCAGCAATGGCTGCGAAGGTGCAGCTCTGGCTGCGGCAGAGTTTAGATACACAGCTACTGGTGCGAGTGAGAAGTGACCTAATGTAATTAGTAAACGTAAGTGGATAAATATCAGCTACCAAAGATAAACACTATTAAGTCATAATATGCTTAATAGAAAAACCTTTAGCTTAAATGAATCTTTCAAGATATTTATATGGGTGTATTAACATAGTTATCAGTAACAGGCTAAGGCCTAATTTAGACTTTTTCGGTGCATCCTACAACATAACCTACCCGGTACATAAGTGGCCAATTGTGCATGGTATAATATGTGTTAATTATCATATGGTTATATCCTGCTGTTTTATATATGGTGCTAGTAGATAAAAACAAAAAGCTGGGATTTCCCCCCTCATCATTTTAAAGTCCTTATTGATGCTTTGATTATTAATCCATATATTGAGATGATGACTGCTCTCTCATTGATAAACTCAAAAACTGCAGTGAAGAAGTTCAAAGGAATTCACATGATGAATCAAAGGTACTGAACAGGCCTTTCACAATAGCTGTGGGCTGCAACTTGTAGTTACATCTTTAGGGAGATGCATTTCAGGTTACACTGTAAAGTTTAAGAGATATTTGTGCTCATGACAGACTTCCCACTTAAGCTTTAATCCCCAGTTAGTTTAGATGTAGTAGTTTGTTTTTAAAATACACAAAGTTAGCTCAAACTTGGTTTTACCTTTAATTTTTTGAAAAGCACCATGTGGTAATGACTGCAGAGAATTCACAAGCTAATTCTGCAGCAGTGACTTTACACCCACAGTCTTCAGGGAAATTTCTGATTTTGGTCAACTGATTGCAAAACAGTGGAACCTTAAATTTGCTGACTGATTTGGCTATTGAGAAAAGCTTCAGGCAGCACTGGTCCCTGATGGTTTGATTATGTCCTGTTATATGTTCAAAAAGATCATTGCTGTTCAGCACATTGAATGCTTATTCTATATAACTTATAACTAATCATTTTATTCGGTTATTTTGTAATGTGCATTTATGTAACTTTCTGTTTAAATACATATACCAGAATATGTCTCTCACTGTACTACTTTGCCTTTTTCTGAGTGTGCAATATTCAAATAGTTGGAAAGTGTGTCTCTCTCTTTTTTCTTTTAAAGCAATAATCATACATGACCTTTGGTCAGTGTTGACAGGTAAAAAACTAATTGTAGACTTCAGCCACATATTTAGTCACTGTTCTTACACAAAATATATACAAGTGTGGAATTGGCATTGTTATAATAATTGAACTGTTATAAATGGACACATTAACCTTCAACACTTGCACCTCTCAAGCCCTACGAGTTAAGCATTTAACTCTCTTGCAACAGCAGCTGTGTGTACCTTAGACCAAAGACAAATAAGTGTGCATACTAAGCACAGTCTCAGAGCCATTATATACACAAATGGAGACAGTAGCAATGCCAAAAGAAGCCCAAAACAAACATTCTGACAGCACTGACAACTGAAGATAGCATCACAAGAGTCTTTAAATCCGTGATCTAGTAAAAAAAGGCACAGCATCTAAGGCTGTCAAAAACTACTTATTTAAAGATAGTGAAGCATGACCCATTGACTGTACAAGATATCCAGTAAACACTAGGTCAATCATAATGATTTCTCACACCTCACCTCCCTGAAAGCCTAAGCCTTATGTGGATAAAGCAATAAGCTTCAGCTCACATTAATACACTGGTCTTCAACAGTGTAATAATGTAGCTCGTCTAAGGCCCTAGCATTCCTTAATACATGCTTGTTATGCTCACACCTTAGTTTTCATGTTCTGAGAGAACTCCAGGATGGTGTCGACTCTCGTCCAAGCATCAGGGTGGTCCTTCAAGTTTGTGAGCACTTCCTGGGCTACTCGTTGCTAGAAAAGAGCAACATAGTAGCAGTGGGTTTAGAGCAACTTAAAGTATACTTCAATTTAACATACATGTATTTGCTACAAGACAAGCTCCCAAACCCATTAGGGACTTGAAAGTAGCACTGCTTTGACTGAAGGTGAAACACATAAAACACACCTGGGATCCAATGTCATGATACATGGAGTTGACAACATTGTCCAACAGATTTATGTCCAATTTCTGGCTGAAGTCCAGCAGCTGTCTGGCTGGGTGATCTGCCAACATTGTCATTTCTGCTGGCATAGAGATTCTGACAGGGGAAACGAAGCAACAGAAACCTTAACCCCAACTTTTCTTTGGGGGAAAAGTAACAAAAGAACTACCAAACACAAAAGAACCGCATCTGTGATTAAAATTTGCAGTACAAGTGCTAAAAACTAAGCCTTTTAGTGTTGAAAATTTACACTGTAAATACTAACACATACTAGATAAGTGGAACGTAAAAAAAAATGGAATCGACAACCGATATTCTGGAGAAATAAATAAGTCAGAAACAGGTTATTCCGGTTTTGCCAGCCCCTCGTGGTAAAGTTATGACAGTCACTGAAACAAACCATAAACTGGCGAAACACGAAACAGCGCCGCCAACCCGCAAATACAGCATTCAACACACGTCCACTCAGATCCGTTTGCCACTATTGGGCGCAATTAAAGGTACCAGTTTACCAAGTACAATAACTTGTAAGACGTCTGAGTTCTATAACCGGTCATCATTACCAATGGTGGTTAGTTTCAAAACCGATACACCCTGACGTTAGTCTTAATAAGTTAATGGTGATCAGACGCGACTTACCTGATAGTTGGTGTCCGCTCGTCGAAAACTACTGATGGTTTTAATAATGTGAAACCGCTAAATACGATACAAACTAATTCGCAGCTTTATCTCATGGCACACGTTTACGTTACGCTGCCCTTAAAAGTCGTTAGCCAAAAGCTAATAGTAGCTTTCCTCGATTACACCAACAGTCGTAATTTAAAAATGCTGTCAAGCTGGATATTCATCGATTTTTTTTAGCGATATATTAAAGAATATCCGGCGTTTCTTGTCTTTAGCCACTCTGAAACATAATTGGTAGGCTACCAGTTACATCCGACCAGGCTAATAGCAACTTAGCGTGCTAATGGAAAAGTCAATGATTTAGGTCCGCTGGCTAATGTAACATCAAGCTAAGCTAACACCAGAGTTTCACGTAGTCAGACTTGGAGTCGTATTCCGGGTCACAAAGTAAAAATAATCTCGTTTTATTTCTGGTTCTGTTCGCACACACTGTTGGGAAGCAAAGATGTTTAAGTGCGTGCAAGTGTGCTCTTCCTCTAAGCTCACGCTTCCAACCACGGACCGGTTAAAACCGGTTGAGACCGGGATATTCATTCTCGGTGTTTCGACCCGCCGAGCGCCGCGTAAAATTTGGACTAAGCACCCGCCTACTGAGCATCTAATTGGTTCAGCCATTGATTTCGTCACGCTTTATCATGGGCTGTTTGAAGCTGTCAATCTGGCTCATCTCCCTCCCCCTGTTTATCTTCCACTCTGACCTCTGCCTAAGGCCCAAAGCAACAAATACTGAATTACTTAAATGCTTAACCAAATTACACCATTTTTAGTTCTTAAATGAGTGGCTTTTTTTCTACACGAGTCGTCATGATATAACCGAGGCCATGTGTCCAGGAATGCCAGTCAATGAAATATTTCACATAACTAGAAATCTTTTATTCTAAGCCAATACAAAAAAGGACAGCTATCGATTAAGTATTTATATATAACACATTTTGACGTGCTAAAAGAAAACATGCACATTTAACAATTAAATAATATAACTATCTGAGAATATACTCCAAACATTCAAGTTACATTTTGCTGTTTCTTTATTAAGTTTATTTTCAGTGATAGTTTGATTTAGTTGAATTTAGACACTGCTTAAAAAGTGGGAAAATGTTAAGAACTAAAGCAGTACATCACAACAAAAAATATGAACTATTAGTACTAATTCAGGACACATTCTGATCATGGAGTGCTAGAAAAGACCAGTGAAACACAAGGTTCTCCTAACAGGGCAAGTCAAAGTGTGTGTTGTGACAATGGCTTGTGGCTGTGTCTGAAGTTACTTCCTCAAGCATGAAATTTGTGTTACTGTTATGCTTTCTAGTAAGTAAAATAAAGTCGTTATCTTAAATGTATGGTAATGAAATCACATAATGCAATCATTCACATCTGTCACAGCCATGACACAAAAATGATAGAAAACTAGAAAAAATAGTGAGTTTCAAGGGATGAAACAAGACAGCTCAAGCTTGAAAGTCCTATAATAAAGAAACATTAACCTTTCACAATTTGGTCAGATTTCTCTCTCAGAGAAAGAACACATGATGACATTTAAAATATCAGTCCTCTGCCTCCTGCTCCTTAGTGTCAGCAGCATGTTCACTGTCTTCTGAGTAATTCTCGTGATCGTCTGAGTATTGGTAACTTTCATCAGAATAATGGCAATCATCCCCAAGACAATCCTTCTCTGTGTGGTGACTGTCTTGGTAATTAGACGAGACCTCGTCGCTTTCCTCGTCTGCTCTTCCTCCCTCCTTCTCGGCTGGATCATCCACATCATCATCCAGGAAGACTTTCCTATAGTGAACTGGTTCATAACCCAGGTCTGCTTCCTCAAGGTCACTAATTATTAAAAGAACATAATGAGTAGTGTACCGACTACTTATTAACAGATAGAATACTGAGTTTAGTAAGTTTGTAAGCGTCACAGATTTACCTCTGCTTGCTCTCGCTGGATGGAGACAATTTGGGTGAAGATCCTAATTTGCCTGCTTTACTGCTGATAAACTCCTCTGTCACGTCACATCCATGCAGGGTGTTGGTGTAGTGTTTATCTGCAGCCTGTTTGGCATTCCTCTGTTACAGCAGGACAAATTCAAACTATTAGAATAATTAAAGATGTACTGTAAAGAAGGAATATGTTCTACTTAAAGAACATATTCCATTTAATTACTTAAGAAGTAGTAAAGAAAGTAATATAAGTTAATGGCAGTCACAATTTTTATAAATATCATAAAATCATGATAAATTATGATATTTATGATATAACTCGGTAATAAGCAATAGTCATATGAACAAAAAATATATGATCATGAAAATATGGTGATGGAATAGGATGATGAACAGGTTGTTTGAGATAGAAATTCAAACTGTGGAATAATTCATATTTTTGTGCTGCTGTCATTTTAAACAAAAAGTTTACTTTTTTGACAAGAAATGCCACCTTGGCAGGACCCTGTTTTTGGGTACTTGTGTATGTGTGTGTGTTAAAATGTGTTAAACCAGGCCGGGTTTAACCTGATTGCTGTGAAACAGCTGTTTCACCCTCATTCAACCCCAGCGACTTTGAGTGACCAGAAGTTCTCGCCTGCCTGACTTTCACCTACCGGAAATAGCCCCCTGACTGTAACCCCTAGCCATGATCTTGAACTTCTCCCAGACCCATCAATAAAGTCATTTCAGAGAGGCAGGCTCTCGCTTCAGCCACTAAGAGACTGTGGGACAGTTTTGATCTGAATTTATGGCCTTCTGACGAGTTAAGTACGCAGAGTTTTTGAAATCAACCAAGACAGCTTTGCAGACTTTGCAGAAATACACAAGTCCTTACCAGCTGCTCCACAACTCAGTCTTGCTGGTCCCCTCACCACATTCAGGCGTATTCCCACTTACAACATTGCTCTTTCAGATTTTTTTTAATAAAATGCCAAAGAGCCATTTTTAACCTCCAGTAAAGAAGACTTTGCATTCATTTGGTCCCCAAATAAGGGTCCAATGTGGCATTTTTGGTCAAAAAAGTAAACCTTTTGGTTTAAAATGATAGCAGCACAAAAATATAAATTATTCCACAGGTTGAATTTCTATCCTAACCTCCTAAGACCCGAACTCTTCCACGGCATGCATTTTTGATTTCTCTTTGATATTTGGGCTGATTGGGACCCAATGAATGTAAAAACAAAGAATGACCAGATTTTTTTTTTTACCTGATTTTTGTTTCTAAGAAAAATGAGAACCACATATGAGGATATTTGTTTAAAATTTCGATAGAACAGTAGCAGTATAATGTCCTCGTAAGTGGATATCAGGCCCTTGTAGAGCAAAATTGAGTATTTTGGTCTAAATAACCCAAAATGTGATGTCCACATATGTGGACGCAGGTCCTAGGAGGTTAAACAGCTTATTCATCATCCTATTCCATCACCATATTTTCATGATCATACATTTTTTGTTCATATGATTATTGATTATTACCGAGTTATGAAATATTATAATTTTATTATAGTCATAAAAATGATGACTGCCATTAATTTTTATTACTTCTTTTATTACTTCCTAACTCATAAATCGTGGACGTAATTCACTGATTTGACATAGGGTACCAAAACCAGCAAAGAGAGGGGGAGAGAGAGAGAAAGTATCATAGTGATTGTCATAGTGTGATATTATTTTGTTGTTGGATACAATGTTTGTGTAATTATCAGTAGAATGAAGGAGTGAGGAGAATAGAGGGAGGGAGAGAGAGAGAGAGAGCGAGAGGACACACGGATTGTACAAGAGTGTGATAAGATAAGATAAGATAAGATAAGATAAGATAAGATAAGATAAAGACTTCATTTATTCAAAGGGAAATTCTTTTGTGAAGTTAGCTGGAAAAACAATAGTTATATTTCACCAAAAAGTTGAAATGCATTTAATGGATGCTTTGTGTGCTTTCCAGCAAGAAAAGATTTCTGCTAACATTTTACACATGAATATTTACTGCTTGGCTTCTTTGTAATTGTTCTTTCATCAAATTTAAAGCTATTTCGTTCTAATTTCCCTCACATTTTTAAATCTTTAGAGGCACATATATATCGTCATGATAAAACCCAAATGGTGTAGTAAAAGATGAAAGACAGCAGGTTTGTCATGCAGGTGATGATGTGATATGATGTGGCTATGTAGTGGTTACACAATCACCTGTGCAACTTGCTCCAACAACAGTGGCCTTCCCTTCACTCTCTCCTGCATTTCTTTGATCTCCTGCTTGTATTCCTTCCTGCGCTGAAGATCCTGTTTCCTATAAACATAAGAGTGCAGTGGATCATCTTTCTCATTAAAGAACATGGAAAAAGAAAAAAAGTGCATTTCCTTACTTTAAGACAAATATAAAACTCAACTTGAATGTACTGCATGGCCATAGGAACTTGCAACCAAGCGTTTCTTGCAAAAACCTGCTCAGCAAAGCTTAGAGTGAAAGTAGCGCTGTTTTCAGCATACCTGAACTCTTTGAGCTTGTTTGGATGGGTCTGTGAAAGAGCTAGGTGGGGGTCATTGGCCTGGGCACGTTTCAGAACTAGCCCCTGCAGCCTCTTCTCCCTTTGCATCTGCCTTTCCCTCCACCGCTCCTCCTCCTCCTCAGCCTTCTTCCTCTGCTGCAGCACCTTCCTATTCAGGTAGAAAATTTGGTCATGGATGTAGGAATGTTTACAGGTAGTGCAGGTAATTAAGCTTATGGGTGCAAAAACAAGCTATATAAGTGTATTTGGTTATAAGGGTTGCAGGGGAAGCTGGGAGGAGGCCTTCTTTTTAATCACGGAAGACAGCTGGTGAGGACTTTGTCTAAATGGGACAATTCACTGTCTCTACTAAAATGATGGAAGTTTTTGGTGCCCTAAGGTGGTACCTCACGGCCTCATGGCGCTTTTTTGTGGCATCTGTGACTTTGGCAGGGAGGACCTCCAGGCTACCTGAGAGGGATGAACAGAGGCTTGAGTTTGGCGTCCGGGTTGGCCCAGGGCTGATGTATGGCCAGCGCAGTGTTCGAGGGCTACTCTGCTCCTTCTCGATATCAGTCAGGATCCGTTCCCGGTGTGAGGAAATCTGTGATGTCCTCAGCTCAAATGGTTCACACGCAGTCGCAGGCTTTATCTCTTTTCGTTTCTCCAGATGCTTCTGGAAGCGCCTATAACTGGCATTGAAATCTGGTACCTCTTTGTTTATCTGCGGCCTGTGTGAAAAGCCATCATCCCCCCCGACTCCAGCTTTGACATCTTTGCGATTCTTCCGTTCACTGAGCCGTCGTTTGAGCATGCTCGGAGGCATGGAAGCATTGTGAAGCATCTCCTCAGCCCTCATCTGTATCTTGATAGACCGATACAGCTGCTCCTCTTTCATCTGCTCCCCTGATGCTGCTATGTAGACAGACTTTGGCACAGGCTTGGCCTTGAAGGGTTTCACTTTCTCCTGATCAGATGGTTGCAGGTGACGTAGTTGTCTCTGCTCCTTCTTCAGCCGCTCCCGCTCCAGGAAGCTGAATGGCTTCTGTATGGTCCGGAGATGCTGCTCTTCTCGCTCTCGCATGGCTCGCCGTCGTTCCTCGTTGCGCTCTTGTAGCTCATCATAAAGTGGCAGGTGAATGTGTGCAGGTACGGGGCTGGCACGGAACTTCCTCTGACACTCTGTCAGTTCTTCCAGTTGCCGTCGCAGCTCTATGTTTTCCAGTTCAATCTCTGAGCGTGTCTTTATGCCTCGCTTTCGCTGCTCAGCCTCACGTAGTGTCATCTGGAAAGGTTTTGGGACAGTTACTCTATCTTTCCGGTGCTCCCGCTCTCTATCTTTATTCCTCTGTTTCTTGTGCCCTGTTCTCTTTTGTGGTTTATTTTGGTCACTTGTTAGACTGCGCAGCGAAGCAGAGGACAGGTGGGCATGATAGGGGGACAGCTTAAAGTCCTTCCACATATTCTTGATGTGCTCTTTGGGGGAAAACAGTATGCCTTTTTCAACATTGTTGCTGGCAGTTTGATCTTCATCTGAGGAGTCTGAATGCCCAGAGACCCATCTGAGTTCAACAGCAGAGTGAGACTTCCTCAAATGACAGTGTGAAGCTGTAGCAGTAGCATGAACCCACGGCAGTCTAAAAAAAAAAAATAGAAGAAGAAAAAACAAACTTGAACAAAAGTCATCAATAATAATACCAATTATTCAATTTATTAGTTTTGTTTAAGAAAATGCTGTGAAAAATGTCATTCACAATTTCTCAAAGCTTATTTTGTCCAGTCAGCAGCCCAGAATCTAAACAAATAAATTCCAACTATATAAAAGCCTCATAAAATTCTTAAAATTGTCAAAAGTGTCAATATCACTGGTTTATTGTTGGATACAAAAGTTGTGTGCTTTTCTCTAATCAGAAAAGGACTATGGTCACAGGTTCACATTTGCATAGCTTCACTATATGTTTTATGGGGTTTTTGTCTGTTTAGTGTTGTTCCAAAAATTCTTTACATACAGAAAGACAATGAACAAGTGTTTAGTTCCTTACATAATATTGAACAAAATCCACCCACCTCTGCCTTCCATCCATCACTGTCATATCTAATGGCTCCATGGACTTGAGCTGCAGCTTTTGGCGATACATGCTCTCCAGCTCTGCCATGGTGTGCAGGTGGGCCTTCTTCAGTTCCTCCAGCTTGCTGTAGTACTCCTCATTGGAGAAGAAGATTTGACTGAGGTCGAGGCGATCTCCTGCTGCTCTATAATTGTTTATCATGAAAGGGCCTCCTGTCCCAGCGTAGTCCTCATCACAGTAATCAGAGCCTGAGTCCTCATACTCCATCTGAAATAGTCACAACAATCTCATACTGCAATCAGCAGCCATTTTATATCTAAATATAATAAGTGACCAAAATACACTGCACTTATACACTGCCCTGCGACAGACTGGTGACCTGTCCAGGGTGTACCACGCCTCTCGCCCTATGGCAACATGGATAGGCTCCAGCCTCCCTGCAACCTTGCATAGGTGGAGGAAGATGGATGGATATGCTGTTCCAGTGTTGGATGCTTATGTTAAATATGATCAAAGTTAATAATGAGTCATAATAACAATAAAGAGGTCAGGTAATGTACAAGTAACCTCTGTGAGCCACATGAGATGTTTCCATTCTCGTTTTGTTTTTGGCTCTGTGTGTCAGTGATAGGGGATATCCTTATCTCACCAACACTCCTTACTGTGGGTTCAGATGCTTCTTCCAGCTGCTGTTTATCTCTTCAATTTGCAAACGGCAGCAAATCATGAGAAGGTTTGCTGGCTTATTAGGGAGAGGAGCTAAAACAGCTTGTTTCAGACAGAGGATGGACTGAGGGGCTGTATCAAGTCCCAGTATAAGATGAATAGGTAATATCTGAGTGTGAATCATGCAAAGCTATTCTAGAAGAGTCCAAGAGGCAAAATACAGAGGTGGAAATGACCAGAATAGGTCATCATTAGATAACTTTTTGAACAATATATGTTTGGATTCAGTATATTAAATGTTGCATGGAATAAATATACGAATTGTGAAGCTGTCACGTTCATCCATTTCATGTTCCTACATCTTCAAACATAATGGCTTAACCACCACTCATTGAGCACTCCTCCAGGACTAAGCCTATTATGCTGTCACAGCAGCGACACTGACCATATGTTGAGGCACGACAGGCAGACACACAATTTACATCAGGTGTCTGCCTTCACAACTTTTTACTAAATTATCAAGATCCTTGATGGAAGAACAGCAGAAGATGAGTGATTTTAGGATTATACACTAAATGTGACATCTGATAATGTGGCTGAGATGGAAGTCCACAAATAGTATGCTAAACAAATTAAACAGATCAAATCCCTTCCACCACACAGGCTGACCTTAAACTGTCAACGGCCTGTTGGAACCAGATCAGAAACAGTGTGTGGCTTACTTCACAAAGTAAAGTCTGGATAATAATGGAGAAAAAAAACTTTAAATACAAATAGCCGATTCTACTCTGTTCAGACAGACAGTTTAAACTTAATATTTAAAATACAATGTCTCAAATTGTAATATGTCAAAGATCCCAGTAACAATAAATGTAAAGGTCTGTATAGAATGACCGGGGGTCTATCTATGTTAAATTACTATTACTAAATTAATATTATTATTATTATTAAAAATAAATTTTAACAATTGTCGGAACAATAAATTACTTTTTTTGCAGGATTAAAGTATTTACAGTGACTTAGTCTGCAATTTTTTCTCCAGCATGTAAGTAATGCACTTTCTGTGTGGATTTTCCTCCACCATTGAGGAAAAGGAAACATCTAAATTAACTATCTGTAAATTAACCAGAAAGCTACGGTTCATGTCAGTAAAAGGGGGCTGGCAGGCTGATTATTAGGGGATTTTTAAACAAAAGGCAGGTGTTGTAATTGATAATCGGAATCTGTACACAACAATTAAAACTCAGTAAAAATTACCTCTTTCTCGTAATCCCGGTTGTCGACGTGACCTGTAACCATGCACGGCAGGACTCTCTCGCGTTCATACGAAGCTAACGGCGCTTTGGTGTGCGGGTCTACCGGCGTTTTCAAACATGAAGTAACCAAAACGTTTTTCCGGTGAGCATTTGCCATGTTTTTGTAAATGTTGCTTTTTATTTATTTCTTTTTTTAAGTTGCGTCACAAAATCACTTGTAGTAAGAGTACTCAGTCGAGATAACAAGCTCGCTCTCTATCCACATGCAGGTAGCAAGTGAAGTCCTTAGCAACAGAGAAGCTTGGTTGGGAGGGAAGTGACGGAGAGTGGCAGGAAATGAAAAGCCTTGGGCTCCATACAAATTAAAAGCACCAGAATTTGTGAAACGAATAGTTGAACAAAAAAAATAATGTTGCAATTGCCTTAATGTATTGATTAATACTATGACATAAGTTATGGATGTGGAAAAATTAATCCTCCAGAAGTACCCTTACTCACAAAATTGCAGTACCCCAAAATAAATTTTAAGTCTAAAGATATGGTTAAATCTTAAGTACTTTGCATCTGTGATGCAGATTACTTATACAAATTAGCTAGAACAATACATGATTATTTTTGAGACTTATGTTCTTGTCTGCTTTGCGTGATGGATATTTAAAAATAATTCCTTTTATTTGATTCAGTGGTGAAATTTAGCAGTTATTGTTATTCTTAACTGTAATCTTCAGTGTGCAAGTTTGCTACTTAGACATATGACAGGTATCTTGCATGCTCTGATTATACAGATTAACAGAAACAAGACAAAAGGCCAAGATGTAAAGGTTCAACTTGCTTTAAAAGATATAATCACACAGACAGGGAATGAATGTCAACAAAAAAAAAAACAAGTTGTTTTTTTTTTTATTAAATTATGCAACGTAACAACTACAGTGGAAATCTGAACAGAATGGTGTTAACAGAGTCCTCTGATCCCTTGCAGTGTGAGCAGGCTTGGTGACAAAACTCAATGGACAGACCTATCGGGTGTTCACCTGCAACAAGAAAACACATTTCCACTGGTTTGAACTGTAATCTAATAAACTCAGATTTTGCAAAAAGCCAAAGGTAGTATACAAGAAATTATCTTAAAATAATTTCACTTTAAATGTTTAAAAAAAAAAAAAAAAAAAAAGATTAAGTCTTACCACATCATCAATCTTCAGGATGCTACGGACCGTCTCAGTGGCCAGTGTCAGTGCACTGATGGAGACCAGTAAAGGCTGCACCACCAGCTCCTCAAGGATGTTGGAGATCCCTCCCTGTTGCACATACAACAAATTGTTTGGTGTGTGTCTTTTGTGTCTAACTGTTCACATTTCAAAATTCATTTTACACTGACATTCAACAGGAAAAAGAAAATTAATGCACTAAAAAACAAAACAAAACCCCACAAAAAACAAACAAACAAGACAATAGTTTTATTGGAGAGCAACTAGAGAACATTTTTATTGGATAAGTAGCTTAAATATCTACTTCTGTTAGCAGTACCTTCTCCACAAAGTCAGGCTATGCTAACTTTAAAAAATAAATTAATAAATTAAAAGATCAACCTTGCGAACGTTGATGCCAGCCATCTTGTCTCCCTGTGCGTGTCTGTTACGGAGCTCCGTCACAGTGGAGATGGGGTTCAGGCCAGCATTCTCGGCAAGCGTCGATGGGATCACCTCCAGGGCATCAGCGTATGCCCGCACACAATAGGCCTCCATGCCAGCCAGTGTGCGTGAGTACTCTGCCAGACGCACAGCCAGCTCAATCTCTGGAGCACCACCTCCAGCAATGAGAGCCCTGAGAGAGAGAAGGCAAAAATGCAAAAGCCATTGGAACTGATCCTATTACTGAGAGAAATTAGGATCAAAATAAAATAATAACAACCAAAAAGACATTTTCAAAAAAAGAATACATCTGTTTGAATGCTCTCCATCAAAGTTGCTGAAGCAACCCATTGCGAAAATAATGGCGAGCTTTCCTAAATACTGTTCCTCTGTTTGTTACGCTCCTGCAGGATGCGTCAGTGCAAAAGCGCCTTTGTCAGAGGGCAATCGTACCTGTAACTGTATCTAAAGGTGTTCTTGAACAGTCCAACTTTGCCATGTGAGCCAGCATGGAGGGGTATGTTTTCAGGTTCGTTAAGAATTTTTTTAACAATGAAATTTACTCTTCAGAAATAACTGACTGACCTCTTCTTGACCAGGCAGCGGATGACACACAGAGCATCATGGATGGAGCGCTCTGCCTCCTCAATCACAAGCTTGTTGGAGCCGCGCACCACAATGCTCACCGTCTTCCCAGGGCTCGTGCAGCCTGTGATCTGCAAAAAGTGGCAAGCGAGGCACAGAGTTGTTTCAGCTCATTTTTTCCTCAGCTGCAAGTGAAACATTCTGTGTCCTTTAACTCAAAAAAAATCAACTGAGTTTCTCTGAGCAAAGACTCAACTGTACCTTGACTAGTTTGCCGGACCCATCCAGATTGACTTCCTCTGCTAGCTCTGCAGTGCCAAGCATCTCTGGAGTGAAGTGGTCGATGTGGGCGATGGGCTTGGTGCCAATAGTCTAAAGAAGGGGTGGGGGCTTCAGTTAAATGGTGTGCAATGCTAAACACAGTTGTCAAAACTAAATACTTGCTCACAAGTTAAAAGTGTACAAATCTTGTTAACTGATTAGTTTCCTATAAAATTTTAAAAAGTATAAAGTGCTGCCAAATGTGATGTAGATCTATATATGTCCATTAAATACTGTGTGAAAAACAGAGAAGCCGTGGTTCATTTGACAATACTAACCTTGCAAATGAACTCGATATCCTCTCTCTCAATCTCCTTCACCACCATGATCTTCATTTTGTTGAGGAAGTGCAGGGCGAGGTCACTAAGAGCATCTCTGTTACATGACAGTTAGTTGTTAGTGTGACAGATGTTTCGTGTATCAGAAGAAGACTGAAATGCATAGCAGAGTGTGTTTTTCTCGTGTCCTTCGCTCCCTGCATACCTGAGGATGGATTTCTGGATGAGCAGCACGTTGCAGCCAGCCTTCTTAATCTGTTTTACCAAGTTGAGGATGTAAGCACGCTCCTCCCGCAACACGCGGTCCATTTGGGCGTAGTCTGACACCACGATCTGGTTGTCCATCTACATGCCCCACAAAAACCCAACAGAAGGTCAGAAAAAGAAGGCTTTTCCTGAAGGAATACATAATGGTTCACAAGAACAGCACTGACAGTGTTTTCTATCTACTGAAAACAATGTCTTCTCTTCTGTATGACTGGAAAAGGAGCAACGATAGCAGTTGAAGCAGTCAAAACTGTAGCAGCAGTTCACTGTTACAATCTGAAGCTGAGCATAAAAAATAAGGCAGAAAGGGTTTTCTTGTCAGCAGATATTCATCGAGCGACTCACATCAGTCTTGGGAGGGGACAGACAGAACTGAATAAGGCCAATTTTGGCCTTTTCCACTCGGGTCACACCAGTGTTGGCAACTCTCTGGGTCAGCACAAGGCCGTCTACCAGCTCACAGTCATCAATGGTGCCTCTAAACACACAACACACACGTGATTAAGCCTAGCAAAAATCAGAAGAAAGTGCTTAAATAAGAGTAGAAAAACAAACAAACAAACAAAAACACTCACCCAAGCTTCTTGATGATTTTGATGTCCTGTAGGTCGACACCAGTGGCTGTGGCTGGGTCAATGACTCGCATAACAGCATCCACACTCATGGGTGCCAGCAGGTTTGAATACTGTGACACCACCTTGGAGCACAGTGACGTGGTGGCACTGTTGAGCAGCGTCTCACGGTCACTCAGCTGCACTGGCTGGCTCATGCCCGTTAGCACCTCCACGCCCTTATCGACTGCCTTTTGGAACGACTCCGAAATGATGGTGGGGTGGATACCTGGCAGGTGAGACAAGTAATTAAACGGGCTCAATTGTGCTCAATTAAAGGTTCATGTTGTTATTCTTCAACTTTTCCAGATACACAGCTCAAAACGATCCTTATTTATCTTGTATTGGGCTTTAGCGCCATCTTAAGTTCATCTGCTGTGCAAAATAAGCCTTGCAAAGTAAAGGGAGTCAACATGTCCAGTGCGTGAATTCAAAATGCGCATAAAAACAAACTACAAGATACAAAAAAGACAGAAATAATTCTACTATTACTCTTAAAAAAAGAGAAAAAAAATTAAGCTGTAGCATCACTTTTTCGATTTTTCAATCCCCTAAAGCACTCACCTTTCTGCAGCAGCTTGGAGCAGGCATCCAGCAGCGCTCCAGCTATCACCACCACAGAGGTGGTGCCATCACCAGCCTCAATGTCTTGGGCTTTGGACAGTTCCACCAGCTGAAACACATTTGGTTCAGGCGATATGAGTTAATCGCCGAATTAACAACAGTGTTTGGTGTTTAACGAAGCTTAAAATTATACTTAGAAAGGGAGCACTCATAGGTCCGTTTTAGTTGCAAAGCTTCTGTGCAGGCTGCTGTAACGTACCATTTTAGCAGCAGGGTGGAGCACCTGCATCTGCTTCAGGATGGTGGCCCCATCATTGGTAATGGTTACATCACCCTTCTCATCCTGGATCTGAAACCAAAAACAACAGCCATCGTTTAGATACAGGTGTGATGAGGGGCCTGGGTAAAGCCATCAAATCTGTTCACTGACCATCTTGTCCATGCCTTTGGGGCCCAGGCTTGTTCTGATGGCATCTGCAACAGCTAACAAACAACAAAGGGATGGATGAGAACACAGGTAATAACCAAGTCAAGCAAATTCCACTCATCTTGTCTTGCATTTTAAAAAACAGAAGTGAGGACTAATATTCAAGCTTCTTCTTGGTAAGCACAGCATATTCATGTTTATGAACTAATGAAAACATTTCAGTATCAATATCATTGATATAGCAGGAACCTCTATGTTGTACATTACCTATTAAAATCAAAGGGATCTTACTGAAAACTACAAACATGCGTAATCTAGTTCAGCTGACAGCTCAGCAGCATTACAACCCAACAATGAAGAGATTGTGCTGAATCATTAGCATCCTGTAGCAAGTGCTCAGTGGTGCTCTTTTTTTGTTTTTTAATTAAACCCTCAAATTATTATATTATTATTCATGTATTAATTTGCTTCTTTTAACTAATCTGGAAAAAGTAATACAAGCACCCATAATGGTTTATTCAACATTAGATAAAGATGTTGGATTCTTGTAAACTATTAACTGACCATTATCTGTTATGGCCGCTGTATTGTATTTATATAGCAAAGAAACGCCGTCAACTATAATGAATGAGATTTGGACTAGGCGGAAGGTACCGTCTATAGGACCAGGAATAACGGTGCCCAGCAAACAAGCAGAGCAGGTTGCTGTACAAACCCTGAATCCCATATTAGCTGCTTGATTAACTATGATTATATCAAAATACCTTTGGCGGCAGAAATGTTACTATAGCGAATCTGCGCCGGTTTGTCGCGGTCCACATACGCCCCTCCTTTGTTTTTGCCTCCGTTGGAAAGCTTCGGTGCTGCCATCGCTTCAGGCATCTTGACTTTATAATCGATGGGAAATGTTTAGGGGAGTCTTCAGAGTCAGACTAGTGAACTCCGGCGCTGAAACACCACAGTTCGGCTTCGGATGGACTCAGATTAAGGAGCCGATACCAGCACCCTAGTTAGAAGCTTCCAGATCGCCGGGTGCTGCAGCAGAAGGAAGGACCCGGCTGTCAAATTACCCGGCGCTTGGAGATGACGTTTGCAGACAGTAAAGATTGAGTATAGAGAACCCAGAAGTTATTGATTAGGGTTTACTGTAATTTATTAAAACAACATTTTTATCCATGTGATATCAATAGCATTTGCTATCACCTATGAACTTAAGTTTAGCCCTCGTCTTGTTGCGAGAGGCAAAATTTTATCCTGAAGCTTCTCCTCTTTTGATTAGTTTTGTCTGGAAGGGCTCAGACTACAGGAAAGGGACCCTCTATCGACGAACGTGCCTTACGAATAACTGATCATCACTGTTCATAAAAAACACTGTTCTGTCAGGTAAGTTTAATTCTGCTGTCACCCATAAGAGGTTGTGTAGATTGTCTGTAGATTATTAAAACTTGTTAGCTAGCTTAGAGTATCAGAAAATTGAAGTGAGCCGTGCTGGAGCTGCAGTTGTTGGATTGCACAGGCGTGTTTAAGATGATTAGCTGCAACAGTCGTTTTTTTTGTTTTTTTTACACAATCTCAGTCTTCCGATGGCACAAAATTCTTATAATTAATAGTTTATGGTTATTTTAAGATGTAAAACTTTTTATTGTTGGTTTAGATTTTTTGTTTTGTTGTTTGTTATGTGTAGACATAGCACTGGTTCACCCGTTGAGTTGGGAATATTTAATAGATCCGTGTTAAGTAGCTTAGCAAATAAACATTGTATGAACATGGTTAGGTTCAAAGGCTGGACTAAAAATGCGAGAAAAAGCAGCCACTGCCCAAAGAAACACCTTGAAAGCCTTTCAGAAAATAACTGAATAACTATTTTTCGAGATCATTTTAAAAATTACAAGACGTTCTTGCGCCTTGGGTACAAAATATACAGATATTTAGGAGTAGCTCAAGAGTTTTGGGCAGCACGTTAGAAAGCTAGGATCAGTGCACTCTGGGAAGATGTTAACGCTTCCTTAAACATATTTGCTGTGGGATCTGGTGAGATGGAAACTGCTGGTTTGAGTATCTGTTCAGACGCTCACACGTGCTCTCTCTGAGATTTGGGGGAGGGGGGGCTTTAATGTGTCTTTTTTCTTTTTTTTTTCTTCTGTTTTTTTAACACTATCTCTGACAAACATACGTATAACAAACAGGAACATGACTGCACAAATATTTGGAGCACTAGGTCTGAGAACAGCTGTGTAATGGCTCTCTACAGGCTGAACAACAGTCACAGATCTGCACTGTAAGCCTGTTGATGCAGTGACAGACAGCTGTTCTCCCACTTCCTGGAGCAAAAGCTGTGTTGCCTTTTTGTGTGTCAAAATATGCCAGACAAAATACTTCTCTAAAACAAAATGTGAAAATGTCCAAATGGTGAGAAAAAAACCTCATAGTACTTACAGTAAAAGTAAAATGAATCAGTTTATTATCTAACTGGAAACTGTGTGTTTTAACCATAACCAGGAGTTTCGATGTTCTCCCCTTGTTTGCGTGGCTTCTCTCTGGGTACTCCAGCTTTTTCCCCACAGTCCACAGACATCCAGCTGTAGGTGTGAATGTGGGGTGTTAATGGTTGTCTGTGTCTCTGTTAAACCTGCATCAGGCTGGTGACCTGTCCAGAGTGTACCAGCCTCTCGCCCTATGGTAGCTCAGATGGCTCCAGCCTGGATGGATGGTGTTTTAACCACAGTTAGATATATGCATGCTTATTAAATAAGATTATTTTCATGTGGTTTTTCATGCAGTTTTTTCTGTCTTTCTTTCTTTCTTTCTTTTTTTAATACACCTTATAATAAATATCTTGACACATGCTCAATCATCCAGGTGAGTAAATCCCAAAAGTTGATTCTGTTCATCTGGACGTAACGTTTTCAGTGGGAGAAACAGAAGAACATCATATCAAGAAGACCCTGAGTAAATGTGGTTATCCCAGCTGGACATTTGTCAAAGCTGCGATGGCACCCAAAGAAAGCTCCAGCTGATCCAGGAGAGAAGGACAACTGTTGCCTAAGCAAAAACCCTTAGTGATCCCTTATGTGTCAGGGCGTATCGGAACGGCCCAAATTTCCCCTTGTGCAACAATTAAAGGATCATTCTATTCTAACAGCTGAGATGCATTTTTTTCTCAGCACTGCATCTCTGTGGCTTTTAAACCCCAAATCACACAACGCCAAAAATTGGTCCACCCCAAGGATCGTGTCCCCCGACACAAACAGAGTAACATAGTGTACGCTGTTAAGTGCCAGGAGGATTCCTGTGATTTATACATCGGGGAAACCAAACAACCTCTGGCTAAGAGGATGGCACAACACAGAAAAGCCACCTCGTCAGGCCAGGACTCTGCAGTCTATTTACACCTACAGGCCAGTGGACACTCTGGATGTACACAGGGAGGAACGCTGGTTTGAGCGCGGAGTCAAGGAGGCCATTTACGTGAAAAGGGAAAGACCATCTCTGAATAGAGGAGGGGGAATAAGGGTACATCTGTCACCATCTTACAATGCTGTGATTGCAGCCATTCCCCAACTCTCTGTGATGGTACTCATGGTCTTTGATCAATGGTTATGACAGTTTGCATAAATAATGATCAAGGAACTGAGCTCCCAGCCCATTGTTCATGCAGTTTTCAGTCATTGTGCAAATGCACTGTTTATAAGGTTGGGAAACCTGCAGTCAGCTGAGACTGCAGAAGTCACTTGGATGAGTAATGAAATATTTCTGCCACTCAAAACGCTGCGTCCAGGTGAACACAATCAACTTTTTGGGACTTGTAATAAATAACACACAGTATTTACAAAAGGCAGTTAACATCTGCAACATTTTAAGACAGAATAGCCATTTATCATGCCGAAATGTTCATGGTTCTCCTTTTGCACTCTGCAGTCATGCTGCCCCTGAAGGAGAAGGATAAACCAATCATCCAGAAGTTGCTGTCAGCTGGCTGCTGCGCTCGCTGTGTCCTCAGATTCTGCTGCGTGAGTGTGCAGGCGGCCTACCGGAAGCAACCAGAGGTGAGGCTCATGCTGCAGACGCCGCTTTTATACCTGCTATATTCTTTAATCGTCATCTTGTTTAGAAATTATTTGTTGGTTTGTTTGTATCGTGGCTTATGCAGAGAGTTACAAGGAAGAAAAGATTGTGAATACTTATCTTCTTGTTTGGGGAATGTATGCTCTCGTTGTCGTATTCTACAGATTTCGTCAGTTGCATTAGTAAATATGTCAAAATACATGAAAGTTCTAATTGCATTTTCTTCGACCTGACACAGGAAACACTTAAAGAACTTCAAATTTTCATCAATGATACAGAAAATGATAAATGTCAAGATTCAGTAGCTCTAGACTCCAGAGATGATTACAAGTCCAAAGATGCTGCAGAATCAGAAACATCTGAAGACCCTCCCAATAAAAGAGCAAAACTGGAGACCAGTATAACTGATGTTCAGTCAGAAGAAGAGGCAGCCGCTGTGGTCAAATCAAAGGATGGGGACTCACGTGTATGTGTGGTGTGTTTGGGAATCCTGCAGGGACTATGTGGTACAACCCAGGCGATAAAGGTGTGTGCGCTCGACAGTATTCACTGTTTCCATTTACACTGCCGTCAGTGTTAAACTGCTGTTTCTGGTGTGTGTTCACAGATAGCAGAGGCAGTGAAGGCTGGAAACTACGAGTTTGACACACTGGTGCTGTCTGTGTCTCTGCCCGCTCAGCTCTGTGTCCGCGAGGTCAGTATGGTTGTGTGTGTGTGTATGAACCATGCTTACATATTTTGTGAGGACCAAAAATTGGAATGGTACTATACTTGTGGGGACCAAAAGTCAATTATGAGGATAAAATGCTCGTCGCCACGAGTTTGAAGACATTTTTTTAGACTTAAAATGTGGTTTTAGTGTCAGGGTTACAATTAGGTTATGGTTAGAGTTAGGCTGAGGGTTAGGTGTAGTAGTAATAATAATGATAATGACGATAACACATTTTATTTAAATGCGCCGTTCAAGACACCCAAAGACACTTAACAGTAGAGTAAAAACACATAATAGAACAAAGAACAATAAGAACAATATAAAATACACAATAAGTTCACAGTGAATAAGCAAACTTGAACAGAGAATCAGTGTTTCTTATATTCGGGGTAGAGAGTTCCACAGGCTGGGACCAGAGCAGATGAAGGCTCTGCTTCCCATGGTGCTGAGGCGGAAAGAAGGCACAGCAAGTGCAGAGGAAGATCAAAGTGAGTGGGCAAAAGAGGTAGTGCTTAATAGGTCAGAAAGGTAAGCAATGTTATGAAGGGCCTTGAAGGTGAACAGAAGAAGCTTGAATACTATTTGGAACGTCACAGGGAGCCAGCGACGTTCCTGAAGGACAGGAGTGCTGGTAGGAGGGGTTCTGGTAATAATGCAGGCAGCAGTTTTAAACCAGTTGAAGCTTATGGAGGGATTTTGGAGGGAGACCATTGTAGAGATAATTCCAACAGTCAGTGCAGGAGGTAACAAGACTATGAACAAGGATTGATAGAAAGGGGTTAATTTTGCATAGATGGAAATAGGCAGAATGGGTGAGATCATTGATGTGTGATTGACGTAGGAGACGAGGTGAAGAAATGTGACAGTGTTGACTTCCCAGCACAAGTTAATTTGAAACAACCATTACTTAAGGCATTTTTGATGTCAACATTCTAACCTTTGTGGTTTTTGTGGATTTTTTTTCTGTGTCCTTTGAGTTTTGGGTAATTGAGATGGATGTCTTGGTACTCGCAATATCGTCCATTTGGTACTTCACAGTTTTTCACGTTATAAGTTCATTTTCCCGGCATTCATACATATCTGTAATATTTTCACTGGATGTTCATTTGTATTTATTGCTTATGTAAAATATCTGCGCACTGTTTATGACAATTTCTTTTAAAATACTGCAGCACTCCTGTTGGCTCTACGTGAAGAAGGAAGTGAGGTAAAGTATTTGTCGGCTACGTTTTGAACATCAGTCGATGTACAGTCAAGAGTCACAAGGAATCAGATGTTTAATTTAATATTTTCAGAGAAAAGGGCTTAGTGCTCGACAAGGACGATGTCATCCAGGTCAAGGAGGCCTTCAAGTGGATCATGCAGGGCATGGTTACCAAGGAGCTGGGGGGCATTGCTGTGGTTACCAAGGTCAGCCCGTTTGAGGTCAGCGTGGAGTTCACTCATCCAGAGACAGACGCTGACTGCCACTTCCTGTGAGTCCTGAACTCTTCAAGATCACATGAAATTTCTGAAACAGCTCTTGGTGAAGAACATGAAGTTGGAGGGGAAAGGAAATATTTCTGAATTGCTAACATAAAAAATGACCAGTAATAATTAAGACATATCCATTTAATTTAGAAAAATCCATTAGAAGGATTCACAAATTCCCTGAATTTCAAAAGCTAAACTGATTTTAGATTAAAACAGGAACAAGATGTGCTCTGAGTTTTGAAATGTAAAAGATTTATGGGTTAAACAATGTCCTTTTTACAGAGCTGCAACATGTCCTGACTGCTTCAAGCCCACCAAGAACAAACAGGTGAGGAAGCAGAGTTTATCCTTCAAAATAATCAGGACGACTAGTTTGTCTTTATAATTTAATTGAAAGTTCAGTAATAATGTATACTTTATTGATCCCTGTGGGGAAATTCCTCTCTGCATTTAACCCATTCACTCAGTGAAGCAGTGGGCAGCGTGTAGGGACGGTACTTTGCTCGGGGGTACCTCAGGGTAGCCGTTTAGTGGATTCGAACCCCCGACCTTCCGATCACGGGGCCACCACTCTACCTACTGAGCTATCCCTGCCCCTGTGTGAATCTGTATCTTCTCTCTGCAGTCTGTGTTTACTCGGATGGCGGTGGTCAAAGCTCTGGAAAAAATACCCGATGCCAAATTTTTGAAGTAAGGATCCTCTTCATCTTTAACGAGTAAAAAGTTCTATGGAATGATTTTGAAATGACATCTTTTATTCCTTCATTTCCTTTCTCCAGGCACTACCCCTGTCCTCCAACGCAGCCTACCAGCAGTTGCAGCCCTCAGGTCCAGTGTCTGCACGTGTCTGTGTTTGTGGCAGGTGACGTAGGACATTAAGAACATCTGTTTGAAATGTTGTTGTCTAAAACTGACAGCATAATAAATAGCATAATGATGTCTCCTCGTGATGTTTAGGGAGATACAACAAGTTCTGTCGCAGCCTACCTCAAACTCCCTGGGTGATCGATGGAGAGAGGAGGATGGAGTCTTCAGTGGAGGAGTTGATCGCGGCGCCTATCCTCTCTGCCTTTAGAGCGGATGGTGAGACCACAATCGCAGCTTAAATGAAGACAAGCACAGTTTTTGGGGGTGTTTTGGTTTAGTTTGGGAGCAGGTTCATTTTAAACGTGAGCCAGCTCGACTTTTAAAACCAGAGATTTTGTGACACTTTTTCAGTGAGCAGATTTTAAACTGTGTAATAACTATTGTACATTTATTCATGTTTATTTATATTATTACTGTTTTGTTTGTTTTTTTCAGCACATGACACGTGACTTGCCGTAGAATAAAATCTTTATCTCTGTTTTCGGGGTTGCAGGTTTTAATTTCTCTTCATCTGGCAGAGAGGATGTGGATGTCAGGACTCTTGGGAACGGTAGGATTTTTGAAACTTTAAGATTTTGTCAGTTGTGAAGATTGAAGAACTGTTTATTTTATCGGGTTCATTGGTTCGATTTGGCAGGACGTCCATTTGCGATGGAGCTGCTGAATCCTCACAAATCCAGATTCAGCAAAGAGCAGATGAAGCAGCTCCAGGAGGTACAGATGTGTCCTTTCACTCCGTCCATTATTCTGCAGTCACTTAGTTGCTGAACTGAAGGTCTCAGCAGCAATATAAGATTTTCCTTATTAAGCCTGTTTTACATTATGAGAAATGTTGCAGTGACTGAAAATATTTGAATTCAATCCCTGGGAATCTCTTCTCCCTTAATTATTTTAATTTGTAATATTTTACTTCAGCCAAGAACATCTTAAAACACAGTTATTTTCTTTCGTTGTTTAGCATTTTGTTAAAATGAGTTAGTCCCTGCATTTGATTTGAAATATGTTAAAGTTGTATATAAGTAGGAACTGACTTTATTGCATAGTACTTTTTTCTTTAGAGCATAAACTGTAATAAAAGATGGACATGGACACCTTAACATCAGGTATTGGTTTTGGCATTTTGAAGAGTTGACATTAACTCTGTGGAGGTTGCCATGTTAGGATTTGGAGCAAGAAGTGAGCTTATTTGGATTAGCGTTGTTGCTAGCAAGCTTGATTATTGCTTGCTCATGTGAAAAATATGGAACTTAAGGTACCAAAACAGAAGTGCAAACCTGTTGGACAGGCTGTACCACACAGCAAAAACCTAGCAGAGGGGGTCAGTTCAATCAATCAATCAGTGGTGGTAAGACCTATCAGATCAGTTATAGCTACCTGGGTTTACCACACCTGTCAATCTTAGCCACCACACAACTATAGAAATCAATAATAAATTCAGATGGATTAGATATTAAAGGCATTTGGGATCCATACATTCCATCCATACACAAGGTTGTAAAGGGAAAATATGTGTTTTGCACCACAGTGTAAATTTTAGCATTTTAACATGAGAGTTTGTAAATTTGCAGTTTTGGGCAATTGGCAGATCCTTTTTTTCAGCCTCCTAAAAAATGCTTGTTTCAAAGTTAAGCTGACAGAAATGTGCGTTCACTGATGCAAAGACTTTAGGCCTGCTGATATCATTTTTATTTTGTTCTTAGACCATTAACCAGTCGTCAGACAAAATCAAAGTGAGAGACCTGCAGATTGTTACCAGGTGAGAAAATGACTCATTCTTGGGAAAACTGCATTTGTACAGCGACATCTCCAACATATGTGAAAGACTAAGAAAGTAGTCCATGTTTGCTGTGTGTTAAATTGCAGAGAGGCTATGAGTCGCATGAAGGAGGGAGAGGAGGAGAAGACCAAGTCATATACAGCTCTCGTGTGGACCCAGAAACCCATCCAGAGAGAAGACATCTCTTTTATTGATGACATCAAGGTCTAGTTGGTCTAATTCATAACCTGTTGAAATTGGAGTGTTTTAACACTCAAACATCAAGAATCAGCAGTGTGACTGTTGTGTGTCTCATCAGGATCTGACTCTGGACCAGAAGACCCCTTTGAGGGTTCTGCATCGACGGGCGCTGGCTGTCCGACAGCGAGCCATCCACAGCATGAGCACTCGCTTCCTGGACTCTCATCATTTCTACCTACGATTGAAGACGCAGGCCGGGACGTATCCTCACTTTAAATGGCACATCTGTGCGATGATGAATTATAACATTGCACCGGTCAGTCTGTTGTTAATTGAAACGATAAGCTAATAAAATATTTTACCCTGAATTTTATCTGAAACCTGCAGTGAGACAAAAAAGCTCCTTAATGCTCCGCCAACAGTTACATCAAAGAGTTTGTCCACGGAGACTTCGGCCGAACGATTCCCAACCTGTGCCAGCTGCTGAAGACTGACACAGACATCCTGGAACTGGATGTGGAGGTGGGAGAAAGTCACATCTGTAAAACAAATATTCAATATGTTTGCTTTTTTTATTATCATACAGAATATAACTGTCACTGTCTTTTCTGGAAATGTTATGTCCCTAAATTCCTACTTGTTGAATATGATGTTTCCCTTCTCAGTCTGTGGATGTGGACTGGCCTCCCCCTGTGCCAGAGTGAAAGCTGCACTGCCACGCAGACGCTGCTCTTGTCCTGTTTCTGAGAGGATTCGGCTTGGACTGCACTGGTTCCATCTGCTGCTGGATTCCTGTTAGACCACAGTGCTGAACTGTCAGCAAACGGGTTCTGACAGTTGTGGTGAAGCCATGACGGTGCTTGGAGGAGAGGAAAACACAGTTCTCTCGGTTGGCTAGTCTGCTTTGTCTGGATTTATTTTTCATCTTCACATCATCGACTGTGAATCTTGAGTCTGAAGTAATTTAATAAATAATAGTGCCCTTGTTCTGTTTTGAGTTTTTTCAGGGCCAAGTGGACAAAGTAGTTTGTATGTAAAGATGAAAAACACGCTCCTTCTATTTTTGTGTACATACTGGTGCTTATTTGCTTTCAATTAAAGTGTATCAAAAACTATCATTTGTTCCTTTGAAGCAGAATGTCAAATAAGACAGGCTAATGTGTAAAATGTAGTTATAAAACCTAAAAAAGCTCTTAAACCTAAAACATTTTATTAAATTGTATTCTATTTTTTCTGTATTGATTTTGTTTTCTTTATTCTTTTTAAGCAGACTTACCAAATTAGTAGTGGATTAAAAATCAGATAAGGGTAGTATGACAGATGTATATTTTTAGTTGGAGTGGCTGATGGAGAGTTCGTTTGGATGCAGATGTGATGCTGGTGATCAGTCTGCATCACTTCCTAAATGTTGCTAAAACAAACAAAGGCAGCAGAATTTAAAACATACTTTTAAAGAGTTGGATCTTAAAGAAGAGGTCAGAGGTCCAAATAATGTTACAATTAGAATCTCCATCTCCTATGTTGTCAGTGCATGCTATGGCAGTAAGAAACATTTTAAATTGCTCTGTGTAGCATTATTAGGACTTTGACCTTGAAGGAGAGGTCAGACTACAGGACCACCAAACCCTCCCCCGCATCCTCTGATGTCTCCTTCCTCAACGAGCTCAACAACGTTTATGCTCGTTTTGAGCGAGGGAACCCCACAACCACAACCAAAGCAGACATGACGCCAGACCACCAACCTCTGACTCTCTCCCCCACCGATGTAGGAGCAGTGCTGAGCAGGATCAATGTCCACAAGGCTGCAGGTCCTGATGGCATCCCCGGGCGTGTTCTCAGAGCGTGTTCTGGAGAGCTTGCAGGAGTGCTCACAGACATATTCAACCTGTCCTTGGCCCACGCTGTGGTACCGGCCTGCTTCAAATCCACCTCCATCGTCCCGATACCCAAAAACTCCAACCCATCTTGCCTCAATGATTACCGCCCAGTAGCACTCACCCCCATCATCACTAAGTGCTTAGAGCGACTGGTCCTAGCACACTTCAAATCCTGTCTCCCCCCCACCCTGGACCCCCACCAATTCGCATACCGCCGGAACAGGAGCACAGAGGATGCAGTCTCCATCGCACTGCACTCTGTCCTCTCACACCTGGACAACAACAACACCTGCGCCAGAATGCTGTTTATAGACTTCAGTTCAGCATTCAATACAATCCACCCCTCACAACTCATCAGGACACTGACAGACCTGGGCATCAGTTCCCTCATCTGCAAATGGTTACTGGACTTCCTGACCAACCGCCCCCAACATGTCCGGCTGGATAACCACTGTTCATCTACAATCACAATGAACACCGGTGTACCACAAGGCTGTGTGATGAGCCCTTTCCTCTACTCCCTCTTCACCCACGACTGCAGACCTGCTGATGGTTCCAACACCATCATTAAGTTTGCAGATGACACCACGGTGATTGGCCTCATCAGTGACAACGATGAGGCCGCCTACAGGGAGGAGGTGGATCGTCTGGCTGAGTGGTGCGACACAAACAACCTGCTGCTTAACACCGAGAAGACCAAGGAGCTCATCGTGGACTACAGGAGGAATGCTGACCCACATCCACCCATCCACATTAAGGGGACGGCTGTGGAGCGTGTGAGCAGCTTCAAGTTCCTGGGAGTCCACATCTCCGAGGATCTCACCTGGACGACCAACTGCTCCAAGCTGGTCAAGAAGGCTCACCAGCGCCTCTTCTTCTTGAGGACTCTGAGGAAGAACCACCTGTCCTCAGACATCCTGGTGAACTTCTATCGCTGCACCATCGAGAGCATCCTGACCAACTGTATAACAGTCTGGTACGGGAACTGCTCTGCCTCGGACCGGAAGGCGTTGCAGAGGGTCGTGAAAGCTGCCCAGCGCATTGCCGGAGCACCACTTCCTGCCATAAAAGACATCTACAGGAAGCGGTGTCTGAAAAGGGCTGGGAAAATCATCAAAGACCCCAGTCACCCATCACATGGACTCTTCACCCTCCTGCCCTCTGGGAGGCGCTACAGGAGACCACCAGGTACCGGAACAGCTTCTTCCCCACAGCTGTCAGACTCCTGAACTCTGCCTCCTGACATCTGACCCACATTAAACTCATGGACTGAACATACACACACCCACAATGGACAACTGTACCCTCAAACACACAATAATAACATGGACTGAACCACCACTCATAACCACTAGCACTTTATATAGCCTCTGTAGAAACTATCTACACCCTCACTTATCTTAACTGCACTACTGTATAGCTCTGTGTAAATAATCATACGATAATTTTTAATTCTACAAGTGTTTACAACCTGCATAGTTCACATTTCTGTATAACTGTATATCTCAGATTTCTGTAAAGTTATTTATTTCATATTCTGTATAGTTTTTCATATTTATATCCTGTTCATATCCTGTACATAGCTTGTACTCACTACAGCCTGTACATACTTATAGTTATAGAATATTCATAACATACTTCATACCGTGTACATTATAACATACCATAATAGACCCATTTCTGTAATATACTCACATATCTATATCATTGCTAATATATATTGTAATATATCTATATCATGGCTAAAGCACTTCTGGATGGATGCAAACTGCATTTTGTTGCCCTGTACCTGTGACATGTGCAATGACAAAGTTGAATTCTATTCTATTCTATTATTAACTCCGCCAGGAAGGTTAAGGTGCACATGAAAAACTGACTTTGATTTTAAAGACTTGATGATTTTGGTTTCCAGTGACTGTTAAGTAGATTTGGTCTCAGCAAATGACCCAGAATGTGTCAGTCGAGACTTTCAGCTAGAATATTCCACTCATCAAGAGTCCGTAGTTCATTTTAGTGAGTCCATCATTTCTGGGGCAGCATATTTTAGCTCTTTTAAGTAATTCACAGACAAAAAACCTGAAGCCACAGATTATCTACTAATCTTTACTGCAAGTGGTGTTTTTGCAAAAAAAAAAAAAACTTACTTTGTTTTACATCAAGAAGCTCCTGGGCAGTTTCAATTTATGAGATTTATTATTAAGTTTTTGTACAGCAGATAGTTTGATATTAGAAATGTAATATTTGGCTTTTTTAAAAACTATTTTGTCTTCCATGTTAAAGAACCAAAATATTTTTTTGCTATATTAATCCAATCCAAGTGTATCTGTAAAAAAAGTTGAACTTATTAGTTTTCTCAGATCTCTTTCTTCATAAAAGGCAAGATCTCATCTAAACAATAAAGAAAAAGGTCTGAAATCACCTGAAATAAAGAGTCACAACAGCAGAAACCCTGAAATGTATTTCTTTTAATTTAATTCAAAATAAATACTACCACGGCAATGCAAGTCCACTACTGGGTTCTTGCCCTAATGTTTTGGTAAGAAAACAAACAAGCAAATGATCGAAAAAAAAAAAAAAATCAGTTATGCATCCATCATTCTTCAGCGACTTTCAAGAGGTGCCTTTTTAACAACATACAAGGTAACACTGTCTAGAATGACAAACATTAATAAAACAAACACTATGGTATAAAAAGGAGGGAAGGAGAAGGAATTGGGACTGAAGAAACCTGATGAAACCAGCACCGCACACACGCACACACACACAGGAAATAAAACAAACAAACAAACAAACAAACAAACAAACAAACAAATGACAGTCCTCCAAGGCTCCTCTTATAGTTTTTTAAGAAGGTGAAGGGAACAGAAGTACAGTGCAGACTCCATGTTACAGATGTCCTCACATTTCTGGAGTCGATCGTTTTCAGGGACCATGGTGACATAAGAAAGGCGGGTTGGGGTTCGTCTCCATGGAAACATCCTCATGAATCACAAAAAAAAACCAAACAAACGCAAAACTGAAAAAACAAACAAAACCCAAACAAAAAACAGTGGAAGGGTCCATTCATTGACACGTGTTTATTTTTTCCTTTTAAATGTTTTTTTCTTCAAAGCAGTTTTTGAATCGTTTGCGGGTGGTTTGGATTTTTCGGTCACTATTCTCATCAGCAAGCTTAACATACAGTCACACAGAAAACAAATGTTTATGCCTCATAAGTGAAGACAAAAAGAACAAAAAAGGCATTGCATATTTACACCAAGAAGTTTGGGGCCACTTTTTTCTCGCAGTCCTCACAGTCTTCATACACGAGTGTCTCACGGCTCAGTTTTCTTGTGATCTGACATGATCAGTAAATTATTGATACTCTTACTTCAATTTAAATATTTGTCTGTGTGTAAATACATTTCTCTCATAATACTGACAAGATTAATTGGGTCAGGACCCCTGCGTCTGGAGCTGGAAGCCTCACTTCTGCTTAGCATCTGTGTGATAAATTACATTTTCTTCACTAAGATTTGTCATGTAAAAACAGTCTTTGTATCTGTGTTTGTGAGTCAATATTTCTCCTCTTAAACTGAAAACAATGTTTCTCTTTTTTTTCTTTAAAAAAAAAAAATCTTTACAGCAATCTTCTTTTTAGGTTCCTGCACAGCTGCAAAACCCTTTCCCTTCACTTTTTACTCACTACTTGATATGTCTCGGTCGTACTTCTCTACCTGCGTCGTTACTTTAACACACAAAGACGTACCAATCCTCAGTTCTTCTTCTTAATCTTTCCAAACATCTGTAAATGTACAAAATACTTTCAAGTCGGCAGAATTCTCCAGCAAATCAGATCTGATGTGTGCTCACAGGTGAAAAGGCTGCTTCACAAGGACAGTTTAGCTGACAGTATTTGGGATGATTGGATCGCTTTCCCCAATTCTCCACAGTCAGTTCCACTTCTTGTAGGAAGTGTGATGCATCAGTCAGGCCACTTCTGGGCAGAACTCACTAAACATATGCTAATACTGCCAGTGTGGGAGCCAAGCCTGCGAGCTAGTCCAGACGAGCAAACTCCAGCTGCAGTGTCAGTAACACCAACACGGCCCCCTCACTTTCACTACACTCCAAACACACCGTCTGCTGGTGGGTTTAAGCCGCAAAAGTCCCCACACTGACTCTGGCAAGTCAGTACTGCTGCTACTCGTAACCATCGCAACATCCACCTGTAGGGTACCAGGCCATACTCTGACTATCCAATGCTGTAATAAATTCATCACTTTAAGCTGTAGTTGCCCAACTACTGCCTTTAGTTGTAGCTGCACAGCACATCAGAGGACTATCTTCTCATCCATATCATTTTTTTGCCGAACTTACTGTCTGAATGAGTTTGGCAGCTTTCTGATCACTTTCAACAGCAGCTGAGCTAAGAAACAATAAAATATCCACACGTCTTACTGTTTCCAATGAACAAAACACTTTTTCAGCTACATGTCAGAACACACATTGGAACAGGCGATACCAGAAGATTGTCAATTTTGGTTTCTGGATATAACAGCTAGGTTACTTGTGTTAAGGACTCACTATTTGGAGGCTATTGGAGGGGCCTCCATAATAGCAGAGGCCAGCAGGAATCAGTTCAGTGACCAAAATAACTAACACATGATGGGGACGGAACTGCATGAAGCTCAGTCTGAACGGTCAAAAACCTTCTTGTGACTTGATGCATGGAGTTTTTCCTTTGCAGACACCTTTCTCACTCACTATGTGTTAATAGACCTCTCTGCATTGAATCATACCTTATAAAGCGCCTTGACGCGACTGTTGTGATTTGGAGCTATATAAATAAAATTGAATTGAAATTCAAAAAGGAAAATAACAAAAAATGAAAAGTGGTTGTCCAGTGTATACTTTTGTATTTGGTAACTAACTGCAAGTAACTGCAGTGACCTCTTTAGATCGCAAGGCAGTTCCAAAGGTCGCCTGGTGGGAGGCAATCTGTCAGACAACTGTGGTCTGACTCAGAGTGACTGAAATCACTCAGATTTCAAAGGCTTGCACATAACCGCTGGATAATTAGAAATAGACTGACAACATGTTGCTTTCTGAGTCAGCCTGTGCCAAAGAGAGCCACTCTTCTGTCTCTGTGCAACAAGACACTTGTCTCAGCTGGTTGGCAACTGGTTGTGTTCTTGTACATGCACAAAGCTGCTGATGTCATTTTTAAAGTAAAATTGCCATCCCAAGGCAACTGAACAAATCTGTTTAACACAGTTAATTTGTGCAAAAACATTGTATCCAAGTACAAATCTGACCCCATTAAATTGCAAACTGAGCGGATACAGCAGACTGACTGCTTGACTCCAATCTTATTGTCAAAGTCTTGATGCACCAAAAGTGCTTTGAAGATGGCAGGTGACACAGTTGCAGTGATTCTGTTCATGCTTTGGACTCCAACCACTGTTTTCACTAGTGTGACTGTAGCAATAGAGGGTTAACTAAGCAACCAGAAGCAGGAACAGGCATCAGAACCAACTACAAAGCAACGTGCAGCAAGCAAACTGCTTGGCATGTAGACGTGACCTGAGGCTTGGGGCTTCTGCAAGTTGTGGAGCATTCTCGTGTCCCCATGTTTTGCAAAAACAGAAGAAAAGACCATCAAATCTCAGTTTGGAGTAAACTGCCGACTTCACTATGATCATTATAGACAACACTGCGGTTTACTACATCTGAGAGTAAGTGTGTGTGTGTTTCTGTGTGCTATGACAGCATATTCTTGACCCCCATTCAATCGCAAACTGTACATACATACATGAAGCCATGTTTCCCTGTGTAAACATCCATTCCATTCTAGTCCTACAGCTACAATGAAGAAGAAGAAAAAAAAAGAGGAGAGGTGGATGATGAGGAGGAGAAGAAGCGGCGATGCTGCAGAGAAAGGCCTCGTTCCCCTGCCGGCTGTGGAAAGCTGGAGCGGTTAAGCTGAGTTTGAATGCGGTTGTGCTCTGTGGCGCCTGAGTGAACTGTGCAGTTTCTGGCAGTTTAGTGTTTCTTGTTTCAAAGTAACTTCAAAAAAGCGCAAAAATAAAATAAAATAAAATAAGAGGGAAGTTACTGCGACGAATGAAAGGAATGATATAGATTCACCCATTCTCATCTTCCAGCTTCTCTTTTCTGTTTGTTTGTTTTTTGTAATCTGTAGGCTCACTGTGATTTTCATCACCATGGATTTGGGAAATGTGCGCTGCCATGGCAAATGTACGAGGAAGAGGTTTTTTTTTTTTCTTTCTTTCTTTTTGTTTTTTAATGAGTGAACCATGAGCCATGCACTTCTTCTCAACTATTTATGACCTTTCACATCCCAGAACCCACCCACCCTCTCCCCTGATGAAAAATCCCAATCCCCAAAAACAACAAAAACACCACCCTGTAGGTATGATGCAAAACATCTGCACACATAAGGCAACATTTTTGGTTTTTTGTTCCCTAAAACGGCTCTTCCAAACCAAGTGCAAAAAAGTTAAAAGAAGAACAAAAAATGGGCAGAAACAACAAACAAACAAAAATATTAACGCAACCTGGGTCAACAACTTAATACTGACAGAAAGAAAAAAGAAATAACAAAAACATTGCCTTCTGCAGTAAATAGCGCTGAAAATGTAGGAGACTTATTTTTTAGTGTGGGGAGACCGGCTGGAGTCTATCCCACTGTGCAAAAACCTCTTTTAAAGTCCCTAAAAAGACTTCTCCCCCTCTGCAAGGAGGCAGAGAAGAAGAAAAAGAGGGGAGACTGGTGTTTTTTTGTTTTTGTTTTTTTTTTCCTAAAATGGCTACGCGTTTTCCTCAAAATGGCCACAAATGGGGACGATACTGCCTGGCTGGGCTGGAGCTCACTCTCGGCCACTGGCCGAGTAGGAGAACTGTGGGAAATGAGGCCTTCGCTCGTTGTCTGCTGCATCCATCCCGTCCTCATCGTCTGTAAAAACACAAACAGGAAAACATAAGAATGTTCCAATTATGGACAGTAAGGTTGTCCTTACAAACTTTAACGGCAGTTACCCCGACTCTCCTCAAATATTCAGTGTGTCCAATACTAATACTGTTTTCATTTGCAGTTGGTGTTTAGAGCCAGTGCCATGCAAACACGCTAAACTCACACTAGCTGCTGGCAGTGTCATCTCAGTCAGTTAATACAATGCAATAAATTACAGTGAATGTGCACTTACATTTTTCCGGTGGAGTGATGGTGATGGTCTGTGCTGTGAACTCTTCATCGAAGTAGCGCGTGTCTGTCTCAGAGGTGACCTGAGGCTGGAAGGGTGGTACCAACTGGGACGGACAGAAAGCAGAGAGCGGTGGTGTTGTATCACTGAGGGGTTCAGTCTTCAAACAGCTTCACATATGCTGTCGTTTCAACTGAAGGAACACTTTTTTTGTCAAATGACTTTTATCAGTCGTGCTAATATAACACAGATTTTAATAGAGCGTTTTACCCTACAGACACCCTCTGTACTTTTAAGATTAGGCTTAAAATTCACCTTTACTAATTAGGTCCTGCATTTTTTACAGTTAGGGTTAGATATTTTTGTTCACCTTAAACAGAACTCAAATCAAACATTTAGAGCCTTTTTTTCTTTTTACTTTATTAAAATTATTTTGGTGAGTTCTAAACTTTTAGATAGTCTAACATACACTAATACAAAGAAATTATCACCAGACTACAGAGTGTGTTATGTTTCTTCATTAGACGTACAAAAAAGGCAAATTTCAGGGGAATACAGTTTCCTGGTCCAAATGTGAACACAGAAGAACTGGGGAACAAAATCAGTTTAAAACTTCACACCATATTGTTGTCTGTGTCTCCAATACACACATGGGAGGCCTGGGTGGACACGTTATTATGAAAGCTCAAGTTGAGAAAAAAACAACATACAAATATGTATAAAACGACCTGGTGGTACTTGTCTGACTGTGTTATAGTGTTCAAATGAAATAAAGATGAGGTAATGTTTTGTCCTTTTCATTCCATTTTGGATTTTACATGTCAGCCAGACTTCTTTTGAAAAATACGGTAACCCTGATACCAGAATACCT
Organism: Diplotaxodon limnothrissa; assembly: GCF_057381915.1. Classification (NCBI taxonomy): domain Eukaryota; kingdom Metazoa; phylum Chordata; class Actinopteri; order Cichliformes; family Cichlidae; genus Diplotaxodon; species Diplotaxodon limnothrissa. The sequence goes on along the minus strand of NC_140601.1, from coordinate 4,013,484 downwards.
CAGAAACACTGTTTGAATCGATTTCGATTGAAGTGACGATGACGTCTAGCAGCTAAATCCTGCTCTCACCTTCTTGTCGTAGACGTCCTGCCAGTCGATTGTGCCAAAGAAACTGTGCCGCATGATCTCCTTAGCGTCATCCGGTCCACCGCCCAACCTGTCAACCAACACACAGAATACGAAGGAGATGGCGTCAAAGTCATACATCAAATAGCGCTCTCACAAAGTCTCCATCAATGGAACCAGAATATCCACCTGCTACTGATCCCAAAATAACTTGATGGGGTGAACAAGTTCGCTCAGTGAAGCTGCAGTAGCCTCTTTTCACTGGCGTCTTCGTTAGACACAGAAAATGCTTCAGGGATGATAAGAGTGGAAACTTGAACGCAGCCACCAGCTGGTTTTGCCTGAGAACATTTTAGCTGGGCACCCATTAACATAAAGAGTTTGTGCTCTCATCAAGTGTGCGCAAGATTATTAATTTAAGCAACTGTATGTAAGAACATGTTATCTGGATATGTAACCACTTTGCCAAAGTCTGGCAGGAGACGCAAATTCCACCTCAGGTTGAAATTAGGTAAAGTTAGGATGTTAAAGAAGCACAGAGGCTCAAGCCTGCCATTAACTGGAAACAACTGGAACACACAATAATAATAAGTTTTACATTGCCAGGGACAGAGAAGGTACTGACCAACAAAGAAGCACCTGCTCCAAAATCGACAGCTTCAAGCAAAACTATAATTTGCTGATTTTCACCCGTACAAGCCAAATGCCTTCTGGAGAAAAGTTTTATGGTCAGAGAAGATAAAGTAGGGCTGCACGATTTTGCATAAAATGAGAATCACGATTTTTTGGCTTAGAATTGAGATCACGATTCTCTCACGATTTTCTTTTCCAGTATAAATATTTATTGCACTTATTAACTGCACATCAACTTCGTAACAGTTGCGACTGAACAAAAAAACAATAAATAAACATAAAAACAATAAATGTCTCACGTTTTGTTGTTGCCGCAAAATGTTGTACTGCTTGAAATTCCGTCTCCACCGTTGCTCGACACTGCGTGTACAGAGCAGGTAGTGCAACAATAGAAAAATAGTTGCGGGACGGCACTGTGTAGCGTTTGTCTAGGGTGTTGATCATTCTCCTAAATCCCTCGTTTTGCACAGTGTTGATGGGAGCCATATCTTTGGTCAGGTGATAAGTGATAGCCTCCGTAATTTCTTTGTGCCTGCGGGAGGTCGACGGGTATAGGGAAGCGCTGTATAAGGTTCCCGTTATTGATGTTTGGGTGGTTGACCGGGACGGATTTTCTCCTGTCACTTTCTCGTCATCCCTGACGTGCTCGCTGTTGTTTTTTCCTGCTAATTTTAGCATCACACGGCACAGCTTCTGTATCACGTGGTATAAGGCTCCGCTCTTGTCATTTGTTGAGCAGGAAGAGTGAGCGCTTGTTTTCATGCAGAGTACGTCCCGGATCAAAATGCGGTACAATCGTCGTCTTTTCTTTCTTTCTTTCTTTTTTTTTTTTAAATCGTTGTCATTTGGAAATGAGATCGCACATAAGTATGAATCGAGATCGCGATTTTCTAACGATTAATCGTGCAGCCCTAAGATAAAGATTAATTTATCTAGCCACAATGACATGAGGTATGTTTAGAAAAGTAAAGCTGAGGCTTTGAAATGCTGCTAGCAGCAAAATGCACCTGGTTGAAGTGCAACTTGCATGCTGCATTTGCCTGCCTGCCACATTAAGCACATCTCTCATACAGTTTAAAAAAATGTTGGTTAAAATTTGGTTTTCTTAGTTTTCTTATCCCTTTGAAAAGACCTGACAGAAAGGCCTGTTGCACCTGTACATTTTAAGTGTGCTATCAGTGACAGAAAACCGCTGAGTGAACCTCAGACAGTCAGCAGGTTTTCCATTCGTAGCTAAGTCAGTAGTGAAGTCAGGACTCGTAGAGTGTCTTTGTGTCAATGAGGGGACTCTGTCTAAACAGGACAGGGCAGTTAGCAATAAAAAGAACTTCACTGCACAGGTAAGCTGATCAAAATTACATTTGCATGCATACCGTTTGTTGGGGTCCTTAATGAGCAGCCCTGACAGGAGTGACTTGGCGTCAGCTGACAGGGTTCGTGGGAATTTTATCTCTTCCATGAGGATGAGCTCAAACAGCTTCTCGTGGTCCTGGTTGTAGAAGGGCAGGCGTCCGCACATCATCTCATATGTCACCACGCCCAAACCCCACCAGTCCACTGCACGTCCATAGTCATTGTCCTCTAGCACCTGAGGATTTACACAAAAACCCTTTTACTGTATTGCTCCCACTAGCCCCATTTGTATTTCATTCAGAAGAAGCCCTACATAAAAGGTTCTCCTCTAGTGACTGTTTATATTAAAAGCCACGAGGCCACTATCGTTATGATTAGCTCAACTGAGAACTTCACAAAAATTCTTTTTTCAACCTTTAACTGTGTGATAACCTCTTTCATATCCTCTTTATGAAGCAAACAACTTTCTAGTTCTCCACTGAGAACCACATTAAAAGAAGTGAGATCAGTTACCCACTGGAAAGAAAACCCTTCATCAGAGGAACTGCCTCCTAGGGCACTTCCACATTGGACCTGGTAGTTGCTGGGTGGTGACACACAGACAAACAGAGGATCCGAAAAACAGTTTCCTTCCTGAATTTGTTACAGAGGACAAACCGGATAAATTTGGTTTTGTTTTTTTAATCTTATGCTCTCTTTCTTGTTTTTTTATAGCCATAGGAAGGTTTGTCAACATCTGAAACCCAAAATTCAGATAATAGTCTTTATGTGTATCTGGTGTGACCGCTGACCTCAGGAGCCAAGTACTCCGGTGTTCCACAGAAGGTTTTCATAGTGGCAGTGTCAGTGATGCCTTCTTTGCAGAGACCAAAGTCAGTGATCTTGATGTGGCCATCTTTGTCCAACATGAGGTTCTCCAGCTGATGAGCAGTTGAGGAGAAGAATAAAACCCATTAACCTTTACTGTATCCTTTAATAAGCAGGAAATTCAGAATAATAACGGACACTTCTCAGATCTCACACAGAGCAGGTGTACTTTACCTTCAGATCACGGTACACGATCTTGGCAGAATGCAAATAATCTAAAGCAGAGACGATCTCAGCGCCATAGAAACGGGTGCGGTCCTCTGAAAAAACTCTCTCTCTTGACAAGTGGAAAAATAGCTGTGGACAGGGAAACAATAAGAATTCATGCAGTTTAGATATGTTTCTCTTATCGAGTGATAATTCACTTGGTGAAATCATGACTCAATAGCTTCAGCAAGCAAACACAACAACTTTGAATTACACACAGTTTTAGTCCAAACAAAAGCAGAATCATTGTTCAGTTTAATAGAATAGAATAGAATAGAATAGAATAGAATGCCTTTATTGTCACTATACAGTTGTACAATGAGATACAGAGCATCTCCTACTCAGTGCAAACATGCTGGGGGGGCACAGTTCTGCAGCACTATATGCATATGGACAGTATTAACAGAGAAAAAATATATAAAATGTACAAATATACACAAGCCAGTTTTAAAAAGTAATAAATAACTTTTTAAAGCAAATCTATAAAGGAGACCAAGTGTCCATGTCACTCACACATTTAATAGATTCAATATAGATAGAATTAAAAAACATCTACAAACACTTAAAGTTGCTTAAAATCATTTTATATATCATAATTGTCACTTTATGGTCATAAAATAAACTAAATAAACCCTGAACTGATTCGTGCTTTAAAATGATGAAACTATTACCACAATGGAACCACAAAAGTTCAGACTTCCCAGTCCAACGTGTTTCCCAGTGAAACATAACACTATCTAGTGAGAGACTGCTTGCTCTAAAAGCACTTTGGATCTCATACTGTCATGTTAATCAACATTATTCAATAATTTTTAAAAATCCTTGTATGTTAAACGAAAACATCTCTCATCAAAGTGCTATTTAAAAAGTCTCTGAGTGACTTCTTACCTCTCCTCCGTTGACATACTCCATTACAAAGCACAGCCGATCCTTTGTCTGGAATGAATACTTCAGAGACTGTGAAAAATATTGAAATATATTTTAAACCCAGACGCGCCATTTGTTTCAAACGCAACACAAAAGCTCTTTGAATCGAGTGCATCTTTCCAGCTGTTAGTCTTCACAACACTTCTTAAGAGTCTCTGCACAGATGCTAGTAGTCATGGCTTGTTTGGACAAAATGCAAATTACAACTTGGTTCACACAACTCCTAGCAGGATGTGGCTGTATGTGGTGCAATGATACATGCAATCTACCATACTTACAGTTAGGAATGGATGCCGAGTATTTTTTAAAACCCTACTTTCTGTGAGAGTGTGAGCAACTTCATCCTGTTCAAAAAGATTAAAGAGCAATGATTAGTGAGGAGTAAAAAGTACTGAGCTGAAATCTAAAATTTGAGAGAATGTTTGATATGAATGTGCTTCATCTAACAAATGCAAAACACCAAATATTAGAAGGCAGACATGCTGTAATTAGATTCAGATTAGATTAGTCAAATATGTAACAGTAGATTCAAAAAATACACCTCGTTACTGAATTATTCAGCAATAAGGCTGATCATTTAAAAGAGGACCTTGGCAATGATGACTTCTTTTTTGAGGATTTTCATGGCGTAGTAGGTGCCGCTCGCCTTCTCCCTCACCAGAATGACTTTACCAAAAGTGCCTTTGCCCAGAAGCTTCAAATAGTCAAAGTCATTCATTGTCTGTGGAAAGAAATATCAGGAAACAGTTGTCATAAGCATTTCTCCAGTCTTCAGTACACTTCATCTTCAAAGCAATATGCTTAAAGTAAACCAGTCAGCTCACAAACTGGGACATAGAAGAATGGTCAGATCAACAATACTGATTTTTACTGTATATCCCACAAACACTTTGTATTGTGAGTCCTTGATACTGTTTTAACCTCAACTGCTTTATTACAGTTGGACTTCTATGCTTCTTCTTATTTTCTGTCATATTTGTAGCGGTACGACAGTGGATGTTCAGGTTTCCGGAAATTAGGTCAGTGTGTGTAGCAGTAATCCAGATGAACCAAAAGCTCGGGTTTCACACTGCTTTAAACACTCGGTTTCAGTTAAAGAAACGAGAGCAGACACAGATATCTTGCTGTTCAGATTTTACGTTATTTAGAGGCACTCAATCAGCAGGGAGGCCTAAAGAGATTAAGAAGCAAGCTAAAACAGCTTGTTTCAGGTGAGAGTGGGCGTGCTTCAAGGCCCAGCATATGATGAACAAGGATTATTTTGAACTGTAACTCATGAAAAACTACTCTAGGACAGTTCCAGCAATAAAAGTATGAAGCTGGAAATGAGAATTAAAGCAGTCTCTACCTTTCGTTTGTAGTGGCTAATGGAGGTGTCCATCTCCTCCTCGTTGACGTTTTCAATCTGGGAGGTGGGGCTGCACAAGATGCCCTCCTCCTCCTGCTTGGCTAGTGACTCTGCTACCATCTGGATGGCCTCAGCCCACTCGTCCCTGTAGGAGATACGTGGAAACAACATCATACATTAAACGTCAAAAGTCTATTTTCTAAATTTCTTAAATAGATGGTTAAATTAAACTATATGCCTTCCGTATGGGAAAGGTTAAAGTTTTCATAACGTCACTCTGCAAAGTATTCTTCTTTAGTTCGACAGCTTCCGGCTGCACATTTTTTTGTCAAGTTCTCAAGATTTGTAGTAGTAGTATAAATTGTTAATTCAAACAGGTAATCTCTTGGAGACTGACGCCTCTTTTTCAAGAAGAATCTGTCTGCAGAAAACCGTTAAAAAAAAACCCTGAGAAAAACAACTACATAATAATACTGTGATTAAATTCAATCAAGGATCAAAGGTAAGCATGAAATCTTTACAGCAGAGTCTTATAAATAACAATTTGCTGGGGGCCTAAATATGAGATACAATGGTGAGTAAGAACAGAATCACTGGTGATGAACTGTGAATTCTATCCTGATCTGTATGTTAATAATCCAAGTGGCACTCTGTCAATCTTTATAAATGTGAGCAATTGTTTTAAAATGCAACGTGAAAAAAATTACGAAACTCCGACTTCTTTGTCTTGCATCGTTTAGAGTCCTCAGTGTTCAGTTTAAGACATTTTCTTAAGATGTTTGTTACTTTTTTTTCTTGCCTTTTAAAACTTTTTAAGGAACCTTTTGGATATACTTGGTCAAAACAAACTGTTCTTCAGGGTCTCTCACAGCGATCCACCATCCTCAAAACCAACCAAATCTGTGATAAAACCACCCCCACTCATGTGTTTTTAGTTTAATGTTGTTAGTAACAAATCATTTCACATCAGGTATCAGGTCTTTGTGCGTACATTTTTTTAGTGTTTACTTGCAAAACTTGACTTTCCATCTCAGTCCCACTCACTTCCTGACTGTCTTCTCATTGTGTTGATTGAATCCTGCTGTGTAAAGTAATTAGAATTTAATTCAACCATTTCCATAATCTGACCCACTCCTTTCATATTAGGTAATGACTCTCATATCTTTTTATTAAATATTATTTATTTTTTCTTCATAATAAATACACACAGTCAATGGAAGCCCACAATCTAATAAATTATTTACATTAAAAGAGCTGCAATGCATTTCCGTTTTCTCTGTCATACATGCACACTGTTCTAAACGCTGCATTTTTTCCCTCCTACTCTTGGCTTTTTATGTCAGTGAGATAGGATATTGCTAATATGATTACTTCAACCCTAGAGGTATTTCTGTGAACACGGAAGCCTTACCGATCTGCCTTCGTAGATCTGCGTTTAATATCAAAGCCAATCAGAAGAACGTTCACTTAAAGAGAGAGATACTTGTTTCAGAAGGAGAGGGGGTTGAACAGTGGTGTGGTGCCTCATAGTAAGAAGGTTCTGGATTCAAGCCTCTCAGGTTTAGATTGATTTGTGATTCTAAATTTCCCTGCGAAGAACACAGACAGGGCAGCGCACCCTACATCTTGCCTTTGGTCAGCTAAACTTCAGCTCCGGCCCCGCTGGAGGCTTAAGAAGTTAAAAATATGAAAGAATGTATTGAGGCTCTATAACAAGTATCAAAAGGACATTATTTTTAACTATAAATCAGACAAAGTTATTTAAACAGAATCTACGTAACTTCTGTAATATTTTTTCTCCTTTTCCTTAAGATGTATACCTTTTTTTTTTTTTTAGAAGGATCTTCTTCATTATCCAAGGCTGCTGTAATAGTGAAATACAGGAATTTGTAAGATGACAGCTCACCTCTCATCAGGAGTGTCAACATGAAAAGTTCTTTCGATGACTGTCGTCCACTGCAGACAGCGGATGATAAAGGTGTTTGGCTTTGGCCGCTCCGTCTTCATCAGCTGGCATTCTGACAGTCACACAGAGAGATGTGTTGAGTCGTACAAAGTTAGTGATGTTTGAAACGTGCGATGATCTACTCATGGCTTACTTGCTACAGAGAAGTTGTTGAGTGGGTAGGCCAGGTCAGAGTCTTGTGGTTTGTCCTTGTAGCCGATGAAAGAGCCGTCTGTCTTCAGCAGAAAGTAGCGTGGTCGCCAATTCTTGATGTACTCTCCTGCAGGTAGGGAATAAAAGATAAAAATGGCACCAACAGCTCATACCCTGGTACTATCACGTCTTTTTAAACCTTTCATAAGTCTGTTCTATAAAATAGAATTAAGTACCAGTGCCAGCTCCTAATCCACAGATTACCACTAAGACCACTTTGGACTTTTATTTACTGGTGTTTTAATCATGAAGACCTCACACTAAACTAATGATAGCTGGGGAATGCTGTTCAAATTCAGAAAGATCCAGAGATTACACTTTCAACTAGGATTAAAAACGTCTGCAAAGTCACAAACGAGTCATCCCTTTAAAACCTAGTAATTGTTATTTTGTGTCATTTTTTGTTTTACTCATTTTAGCTTCGCCCCCAAACTCCATATAACAATTTATGTGTTGCTTCCCTGCTATCTGAGTCATATATTTGTGACATAATTACAACAAATGCTGTAATTATGCTGTGCTGTATCCATGTTACTTGGGTACATAGGGCGATCGTTGGGAGTTCGCCTTGTAATCAGAAGGTTGCCGGTTCGAGCCCCGGCTTGAACAGTCTCGGTCGTTGTGTCCTTGGGCAAGACACTTCACCCGTTGCCTACTGGTGGTGGTCAGAGGGCCCGGTGGCACCAGTGTTCGGCAGCCTCGCCTCTGTCAGTGCGCCCCAGGGTGGCTGTGGCTACAATGTAGCTGCCATCACCAGTGTGTGAATGAGTGGATGACTGGATGTGTGAAGCGCTTTGGGGTCCTTAGTAGTAGTCCTAGTAAAGCGCTATACAAACACAGGCCATTTACCATCTACCATGGATACATCCTATATATATATATATATTTATATCTTGATAAATTAGAGAGTCATACTAGCAGCAGAGTTAACAAAGAACTGTGATATCAGTGATTAATATCTGAACCACTTTATGGTCTATCAAACAAGTCAAACCCTGAAGAAACTATGACATGTGATGACTCACAAGGCTTCAGAAAAAACAAAAAAAACAGTCTTATGGGAAGGATAAAGGCTTCGGCATGAGACAGACACCAAATATCTCTGTCAGTAAGATAACTGCCGCTGACAGCAGCTCTACTTTAAGGGTAAAGTAAGCAATTTTAGTGGGGGTCATTTATTAGAAAAAACAAACTCGACATTGTCGCAATTACTGTCAGCAGATTAAACGGGGAACCCTCCTGGCTCTAAGCAGCTGACACTTAGCTTGCTAAACATTAACAGCTAGTTATAGGCTAAAATTATGCCAGCTAACGTAAACACGCGAGCTTCACTGAATCATGAATTGATATCTGAACGTTTTACAGCCTCATTCAGAGTAAACAAACATGGTGATGCAGCATATTGTCAGCTGAGGTAAACAGTGGACTGACAGCCTACATTCATTACAGATGAACGGCGGCAAGAACAGCTCTTTGTCCTAGAGTGGCCAGCATAGCTAGGATTGTGCACTTCAATTGGGAGGGAAAACAGATTGTTGTCATCAATCTGACATCCATTGGTGAGATTTTACATACTGCACCTTTAAAGCTGGAGAAAGGTTTTTGAATGTATTTTTTGTCTCAACAGTCCACATCTCTGCTTAACAGAAACATGCTGTATGTCCAGATATTTGTACAGTGGAATAGTAGAACTACATTTTTTATATCAGTTGAGCTATTACTCATATAAATCTCTTCAAAATGTGTACTGTCTGGTCCTGCCCTACTTGACCTTTCAAACTGAATGATTTCCCATTAAGTTACAGTTTAAATCTATACCTGATCACATTAAACAACTTGCAGCTTCAGCTGGTCTTGCTTGGCCTCCCTCTTCCTTACTCCCAGGAGAGGGAACTTCCAACTCATTTACAACTTCTTTAGTCCATCCTCTTTAAACAAGCTATTTAAGGTTCTCTTGTTTTAAGGTCACCCTATCTGTAAGCCCCCTTCCTTCTGATTAACAAAAAGGTTTAAACAACAGGTTGGTGGGACCTCTGTGCCAACAGCCAGAGCAATGTGACATCACTGAATCCAAAAGTAGACCCCCCCCCCAAAAAAAAAACCAAACAAACAAACAAGCAAAGAAATAAAAACACAGGCACACAGCCTGAAGCCCAAGTCTTTGGCTCACAGGGATACATTGTAGAGACACTAAAGTCTTTTTTTTTTTTTTAATCTTCAGCAATGTTTAATATAAACTTCTACCTTTATAGCAGCAGATATGAAAAAATGAAGGAGAGGTTAACAGATCCCTTTTAACATCTGTCAAATTAGATTAGAAAATTTAACTGATATGTGAAACATTTTACTTGCATTCTGTGAAAGCTAGCTATAGTGCAAAACTGTGCTTCCTCTGCTTTGTTTTAAACCAGCTATATGTAAAAATGTGTGTTCCCCACGCCCACTAATATGTAGTGTGGAAACTGTGTCCAAACTTTCCTGAACTTAATGTGAACTCTTGAGTTTTGATGTTGAAACAGCACAGAGAGCTTGTGAGGACAGCGTCCCTGAGACGGACATTAAGGCTGAATTATAAGAACACACAGAGGCGCAATAAACAATTCAGGGACTTGTGGGGGCCAGATAGGAAGGAACCAGAGTGTTAGGTCATCCTCTGTATGCTCATAGTGCCACTGAGAAACTTCCCCCTGCCTGCCAGCCAAAAGCCCTGAGCTCATACCAGACAAACCCACCTTCAGCAAACACAAACACACACTTACACAAACACAAAAACCAGTGTGGGAAATAAAACACACCAGCAAAGTGCAGTTCAGACTGGGCTGCAGCCCTGCAAAGCTTGCCTTCACTGCTCAATGTCTGGCAGGTAAACAACCATTGTTTGGAGGTTCTGTGCTTCAAACTGGCATGGTGGCTCAGGCCATGTCCACACATAGCTGGATAAAAACAAATCTATTATGACTGAAGCCGGTGTGTTGAAAAGCACAAGCGGTTTCTTTTTAAGCCCTCTTAGCAGTGAACTGATCTTAAAAATAAATTGGTAATAATAATAATCATTGGTTTATACGTTTAATAAGTAAAACAGCCAGAAGCAAAGTGAGCAACTAGTCAATGAGACAATTAGGACTTTTTTCAAGTGCAACAACAGTTGCTGTTGGTTCTAAGATCTTACTCTACCTTGCGCTACCCACCACAGACAGCAGCACCCTCCATTCCCCTCTCGCTTCTGTCAAAGAAAGTTCTTAACAAATAATGTGAAAAGTAAGACAGATGAGAGCCCCGTGAAACAGTGCAGCTCTAAAACACTCAACAGTCAGTTCACTGTGCTAGTCATAGGTAGGCTGAGTCAGATTAAAAGGGCATAAAGCCACATTCTGCACAGACAACATGAACCTTATCTTGCAACAAGGCTGCAGATCCAAACACCACTACAAGTTAGTTACACTCAACTAATCTAATAATTTATGAATGCAGAGTATACCATTTGAGTGGAGTAATTCAAGTAAGCAGGTTAGGAAATTAATTATATTTCTTATAGACATCCTAGTCCTTTTCACTACAGGTGTGATATGTGCGATACGAAGATATATATCGGTCGACAAAATGAAAACATCTATAGTTTCAAATTATACGCTATTGTTTGTTTCGTGGTGTCGCAAAATACACAGTTTACGACAATATTTTTTCATCAGGGCACGGAGAATACCACCGTGGCCAGTGAAGACGAGCCAGAACCAGGTAGCTCCAAACAGAAAGACCAGTCAAAACAAATCGAGGACCTTATTCCTAAACAAGGGGCTACCTCAGTTGCATGGACATGGTTTGGTTATGAAACGTCCGACAGGGACCAGAAAACTGTACTATGCAAATTATGCCTCAAACCGGTCCCCACAACGGACTCAAACACGACAAATCTCTTCTACCACCTACACAAGAATCATGTGAATGGGGAGATGAGAAGCAAAAAAGAGCCGTCAGGCGCTCAAAATAAACCTTAGACTCAAACGTTAGAACAGGCTTTTCCCCGCAGCATCCCATGCAATAAATACTCAAAGTTTCATGCATCGGTCAAAACACTCGACGCCCAGCTGGAAACACTTCACACAAGTCGAACTGCCTGAGATTCACAGAATTTACAGAAAAAGCGCTATTTTGTGATATATATCGTTATCGTGATGAGAAACATCTCATAACGGGATATGAGATTTTGGTCATATCCCACAGCCCTCATGATCTATTTCTATGATGACATAAATGATTGCATTTTCCCAGTTTTGCAGAACTGCTCAAAGATTGCACTTTGTTGAAGTGAAATGCAGTTAATTATAACAGAACAATATAATAATATATAACAAAAGCACGAATAAACAGGCATTTAACTACATTTAGTAGTGAAATGTATGTTCTTTGAAACTGACAGTTTTTTCAGTATCACTTCAAACGTATATTGGTCATAACAGAATAACAACTAACTTAAAAAAACAGTTGGTCTCTAATAAAATTAGCAACACATCAGCATCCTGGGTGTAACTAAAAAGAGAAAAGGCAAAGTTTGTGCCAATAGCTGGATACGACTGTTTTACAAATGTATTACAAGCCTTGGAGCCTCTTGAGTCTAACATGACTCCCTCTCAGTCCATCCAGCATGATTTTGATTTTTTTGTTTTAAGATAAACTTCAAACATTACTTTTTCCGATGTATATTAGACTGCTATTTCCCTTAATTGTATTTAAACAAGCATGAACAAACAATTAAAAAGCTAGAAAAGAGATTACTGAACCAGGCAAATGTTAAGAAACTAATTAAATTAATAGTATTTCACTTGTACAACTGATGTCCATCCACTTATGTTAACAAATCAGGGTAGGCTAAACTATTGCTCACTGTATATAAACAGTAATCAATATGATTTTCTGCTCTTCTGCTAGAATTTAAGAGCATACCAACTGCTTTCCCTTCAAAACAATCCCACGTGTCTCTCCATCTCCTTCATCTTTCCTCCTTGCACAGAGGTGCACATGCATTAACAGTACAGCAGTGAATAGCATTATATTAATTGTGTTTAACTCCTGTGCAGGTGGGTTTCTAACAACTTTTGTGCTGAAAACTCAAACACATTCACACCATGACTTTGTCTGCAAAAAATTAATAAACCTTCCAGTTCTATTTTTAAGATTAATCCACATTTGGTGCTCTAACAGGTATTTGGGACGAGAGTTTAGTGTATATGGGAATGACAACTTTGGACAGCAGTGTAACTCTGTGGGACACAACAGAGGAATAACACAGCAGGCTCTGGTTACACTGCAGGTCTGATTCTTCACTAGGTCTACAATTTAGCATTGATTAACCTGCCAATTATTTCTTCAATTTACTGCAATGTAGGATAAGCATAACAAATAAATACTACATTTTTGCTTGAAAATCGAATCCATTATCAAATCACCATTCAATTCATTGCAGCTCTATTTGGAATGCTCAGAGCTACAAGGTTGCCAGATGTGTTTTTAAAGACCAGAGTTTAGAATTCCTAATAGAAAAAGAAGGAAAACTTGCCTCTTTTCTGGACCCAGCCTTCCTTGACGACGTTCTGGTCGCTCATGGTGGCTTCTCCTCGTGACCAGTTCTCCCAGCTCTCCCAGTATGGTGACCGTGAAGGGACAGTTGTTGGAGGGTTAGCAGGACAGTGGGTTTGTCTGAAGCTCAGTCAGCTGTCCGTCTGACCGCTTGACTTATTCTCATCAGACTTTAAATTCTTCCACTCACTGCCTAATAGATGAATAATTATACTTCTCTTGTCCACTATCACTTACTCTTTCCTCCTCTTGCCCTTCTGACCCAACCTGACTTTCTCCTGCTGCCTCTCTTCCCGTCTAGTGTTCCTCACCGTCTTTACTTTTCTTGCTCCCTCTTTCCCTCCCTCCTTCCTTCCTTTCTTCTCACTCCCTCTTTTACAGTGTTCCCTTCACTCTCTTGTTCTCTCAGAGTTCTTCAGTTTTCAGGCGGTCCAGTAGTGAGTCAGCCTGGAAGGAAACAACGACAGAGAAAGGAGAAAACTGAGAAGAAAAAAAACCCACAGCAGGTCAGTGGATAGTTTCCTTCTCACAGCAAACACAGCAGGCAACCACTCATTGTTCAGAACCTTAGCACGCTTCCTGCCTCCTTAACTCCTTCCAACCTTTTCCTTGTTTCCTTTGTTACATCCCTTGCCAGACAATTTGCTATTTCTTTCATGTCTCTGGTTCCCAGCTCTGTAATTTTTTCATCTTCTCTTTCCTTTGTCTCTCTTCACTCACCTTTAAGTGAAGGAAATTCACGTATCTCATTCTCTCCTCTCCCATTTTCTATGCCAACTACCATTTAAGGTTGATTCTGTTCATCTGGGCGTAACGTTTTCAGTGGGAAAAATGCTACGTCCAGATGAGCAGAATCAACCTTTCAGGATTTGCTTGCCTGGATGATTGAGCATGCATCAAGACATCTATCATTTACCTGCTATCAACTTCCTGATGATTCTCATTTTCTTTTACTTCCTTTAGTCCTTTCTTGTCATGTTCCTTCTCTTCCTCACAAACTCATTTTCTTCCTGTCTTGTCCCCTCCCCATTCTGTCCCTCTCTTCATCATTTCTTGACTAGGTATACTAGTTTTTTCTCTTTCTCCGGTCCTTCATTCAGTTTCCCCATCCATCTCTCCCTTGGCTGACTTTTCCTCCTTCCACACAGAATTCCAGGACCTCCCAGTCTCACCCGTTTCCTTCCTTCCCTCCCTCCCCAGTTCTCACTCCTGCTTTCCTCCATCATTCATTTTAATTCTTTTGCCTCACTTTTTCAACTCCTGTCGCCCCCTTCTTCTTCACCAGCCCCTACTTTGATTCTTTTTCCTATTTCTATTTCTCTTCTCTCACCTTTTTCATCCATCCTCACATTTTTCCATCCTACCCCTCATAACCTTCTCTGACTATACCAACAGACTTCTCTGTTCTTAGGTAGGACTTCACAGTTGTGAGAATGTTGCTTGTTTATGTAAATAAGACTTACAGTAAATATGACAAGTTAATTGAGAACAATGGGACATATGTTTCTGTTTCTAGAACAATCTGCATTGTGTCAAACTTATGACTTAACTTATGTCTTAACTTATCAAGGTAACAACAACAAAAAGGCAGCGGCTACTATTTACTTTAATTCATTGATTTCCCAAGATAAATTGTTAGTCTTGAGTGTGAAAATGTACAATACACCAACAGCTGTTACATTATTTCATAGAACAGCTAAACAATTGGATAAAACTGTTTCTATATAAAATTTAAATACAGTGAAATAGTTTTTCCAGTTTAACTAGAAAAGGAGTTGGGAGTTTGCATATCATGTCAAAATAAATCAGATCCAGCTAGCTGCGGCTAAAGAGACTATTTCTCTCTGGGGATTAAATAGTCCATCCATCCACTGCAATTCGTCTGCAGCTGGGTTGCAGGGGCACCAGTCCAAGCAGAGACGCCCAGACCTGCCTTACCCCAGCCGCCTACTCCAGTTCTTCCGGAGGTTTCCAAATCAGCCAGGGGGTCTTCTCGTGGGGCATGTCTGGAATACATTACCTAAGAGGCACCAAGGAGGCACCCTAGTCAGATGACTGGTTCCTTTCGATGTGGAGGAGTAGCATCTCTATTCTGAGACCTTAATTAACCGAATTCCTCTCCCCATCTCTAATAGCCCTTTTCCATTAGTACATACTCGGGTCAGCTCGGTACAGCTCGACACGGTTTTTAGGGTTTTCCATCAGATGACAGAACCTGGTACCTGGCAACAAGGGAAATGCCCACACAGAAACAACACCGTGGTGCTGAGCCTGACAAAAAGCCACAGACCGAGCAGCAGGTATAACATCGCCTTGACATCCACCTTTGTTCATGTCACATACAAATGACGACACGGGATGTTCAGCCATGTTGCTATAACAACCCCATGCACATTAAGTGGTACTCGATTGTAATGGAAAACAAGTTGTGCCGCCTTGAGTTGCTTTGTGCCAATTCAAGTAGGTAGCAACGGAAAAAGGGCTTAAGGAAGAGCCCAGCCACGCTTTGGAGGAAACTTTCAGCTGTCTATATCCTCAATCTCATTCTTTTGGTCACTACCCAAAGCTTGCCACCACAGCTGAGGATGGGGATGCAGACCAACTGGTAAATTGACAGCTTTGCTTTAATGCTCAGCTCTCAGTTTTCCACAATGAGTGTCTCCATTACTGCAGAAGCAGTACCAATCCATTCATCAATCAAACACTTCCCTCACCTATGAACAAGACACCAAGTTACTTAAACTACTCCAAAAAGCAATGATAAGATTTTGAGGCCACCAAAGTGAAGACCTTCTGCCACTTGGCTTCACCAAATTATTCTGTTCATAAAAAATTATGCACAGTGACAAAGAGCAGGTCCAGTGCTATGCAAGTCAGGGTGCAGCTTTAGGTGAAGGCCCTAACAGTCTGATTTCTGCCTTTTGAAACTAGATGTTGAGACATGGAACAACAGCTTTCAGCTGGGGAAGAACCATGAGCAAGTTTGGTTGACTCTTAATGGACTGCATTCCACACCTCCATTGTTGAGGTGTCTGTACAGAGCTGTGGCTGCGAGGTAGCTGATGCCTGTCATCGTGGCAACCTCCTAAGTAGATAGCAGACACCAAATGTGAAAAGAACTGTTGAATTAAAGAAGACGTCCCATAGGACTTTGTTAGATCGTATATTTCCTGAGATACCTGGCAAGTACCAAAAGGCAAAGTGGACTGTAACTCTGGCAGTGACAAAAGCAGAAACTCAGCTGTGGGAAAAGTTTGGTGAGATAAGATAAGATAAGATAAGATAACCTTTATTAGTCCCACACGTGGGAAATTTGTTTTGTCACAGCAGGAAGTGGACAGTGCAAAAGTTATGAGGCAAAAATTAGAATACAATAAGAATAAATACAGTACACAGCTGTACAGAATAGAATAAAATAAAATACTATATACAGTAGAATAAAATAAAATAAATATACAATAAGATAAAAATAGAATACGAATGCTATATACAACTGAGTAAAAATACAACGATGACAGAAAGGATTATTGCACTTAGTATTATTGCATATGTATGGATGTGTGTGCTTGATCAGTTAAAGTCTTTATTATGGAGTCTGACAGCAGTGGGGAGGAAAGACCTGCGAAATCTCTCCGTCCCACACCGTGGGTGCCGCAGTCTCCCACTGAAGGAGCTGCTCAGTGCTGTCACAGTCTGCTGCATGGGGTGGGAGACGTTGTCCATCAGGGATGACAGCTTAGCCGCCGTTCTCCTGTCACTCACCACCTCCACTGGGTCCAGAGGGCATCCTAGAACAGAGCTGGCCCTTCGGATCACCCTGTTCAGTCTCTTCCTGTCCCCAGCAGAGATGCTGCCGCCCCAGCAGACCACGCCGTAAAAGATAGCAGAAGCCACAACAGAGTCATAGAAGGTCTTCAGGAGTGGGCCCTCCACTCCAAACGACCTGAGTCTCCGCAGCAGGTACAGCCTGCTCTGCCCTTTCCTGTAGAGGGCGTCTGAGTTATGAGTCCAGTCCAGTCTATTGTTCAGATGAACACCAAGGTACCTGTAGCTGTCCACAGCCTCAATGTCCATACCTTGGATGTTCAGTGGTTGCAGTGGAGAATGCTTGTGCCTGCGGAAGTCTACCACCAGTTCCTTGGTTTTACTGGCGTTGATCTGGAGGTAGTTCAGCTGGCACCAGTCCACAAAGTCTTGGGTCAGACCTCTGTACTCCTTGTCATCCCCATCAGTGATGAGGCCGACTATTGCAGAGTCATCAGAGAACTTCTGCAGGAAGCACTGGGTGGAATTGTGGGAGAAGTCTGCAGTGTAGATGGTGAAGAGGAACGGAGCCAGAACCGTTCCCTGTGGGGCCCCCGTACTGCAGACGACCCTGTCCGACACACAGCCCTGAGTCCTCACATACTGTGGTCGGTCGGTGAGGTAGTCCAGGATCCAGGTAGTGAGGTGATGGTCCACTCCAGAGTTCACCAGCTTGTCCTTTAGAACCGAGGGAAGAATGGTGTTGAAGGCACTGGAGAAATCAAAGAACATGATTCTCACAGTGCTTCCAGCGGTCTCCAGGTGAGCGAGGGAACGATGTAGGAGGTGAATGACGGCATCATCCGCTCCAATGCCAGGCTGGTAGGCAAACTGAAGTGGGTCCAGTGATGAGCTTATTAGGCGCCGAAGCTGAGCCAGGACCAACCGCTCCAGGGTCTTCATCAGGTGGGATGTCAGAGCCACCGGCCTGTAGCTGTTGAGGTCCTTGGGGCGTGAAGTCTTTGGCACTGGTACAACACAGGAGGTTTTCCAGAGCTGTGGGACTCTTCCCAACCTCAGGCTCAGGTTGAAGAGGTGCTCCATCACCCCACACAGTTGGTCCGCGCAGGACCTGACGACCCTCGAGCTGATGCCATCTGGACCCGCTGCCTTCTTGCCATTAATCCTCCTCAGTTCCCTCCTAACCTGGGTGGTTGAGAGAGACAGGCTGGAGCCTTGTGTTGAGTGTGTATTGGATGCTGTTGTTGGGGGTGGGGGGGGAGTGAGCAGGGTGAATAGAGGAGGTGTGAAGTGTCTGAGGTGGAACAGCAGCAGTGGGGGTGGGTGAGTCTGCAGCCGATGTTGCAGACTGCCTCATGGCTGAGTCAAATCTGTTGAAGAAATGATTCAGTTCATTTGCCCACCTCACATCCCTCCCAGGCAGAGAGTTCTGCTGTTTGTGGCCCGAGATGGTTCTGAGGCCTCTCCAGACTTCACCAACGTTGTTTTGCTGAAGCTGGTTCTCCATCTTCTGCCTGTAGCTCTCCTTCCCATTCCTTATCAGTCCCCTCAGCTCTCTCTGCACCCTTTTCAACTCCTCTTTGTCTCTGGATTTGAAGGCCCTCCTCTTCTGCTTGAGGACGGTTTTAATTTCTGGGGTAATCCAAGGTTTGTTGTTGGAGAAACACCGTACAGTCCTGGTAGGTACAGTGTTATCCACACAGAAGTTTATATAGTCAGTAATGCATGTAGTAAGGCTGTCGATGTCCTCACCGTGGTCATCACAAATCACCTCCCACACAGTCGACTCAAAACAATCCTTAAGAGCCTCCTCGCTCTCCTCTGACCATCTCTGTACTGTGCGGGTGGCTGGTGGCTCCCTGCGCACTAAGGGCTCATACACAGGGACAAGGTGCACCAGGTTGTGATCAGATCTGCCCAGGGGAGGGAGAGGTGATGAACTGTATGCCTCTTCTGCATTGGCATACAGTAAGTCCAGTGTTTTATTGACTCTGGTTGGGCAGGTCACATACTGGGTGAAGGTGGGCAGTGTGGAGTCCAGTGAGGCATGATTGAAGTCCCCTGATATTATGAGAAGGGCTCTCGGTGATTGTGTTTGCAGTCTGCTGACCACAGAGTGGAGAGAGTCACAGGCTGCATCCGCGTTGGCCGAGGGGGGGACATACGCTGTTATCGCGATAACATGCGAGAACTCCCGGGGCAGGTAGTACGGACGCATGCTAACGGCTAACAGCTCAATGTCTCTGCTGCAGAGTTGCTCTTTTACAGTGATGTGCCCAGGGTTACACCATCTGTCGTTCACAAAAACTGCCAGTCCCCCTCCTTTCCTCTTACCGCTGTCTCTGGTCCTGTCCGCTCGCAGCAGCTGGAATCCCGGTAGTGTCACGCTTGTGTCCGGAGTTAGCGATGTTAGCCACGACTCCGTTAGCATCATGATGCTACATTGCCGGTACTCCCTCTGTGACCAAGTTAGCGACATGAGCTCATCCATCTTATTGGGCAAAGATCTTACGTTTCCAATAATTACAGAAGGAAGAGATGGTCAATAACGTCTCCTTCTCGGGCGACGGCGCTCCTTCCCAGCACGACACCCCCGTCTTTTCCTCCTCAGCTCGCTGGGAATATCGGGTCTGTCCGCCGGCAGTACCGCTGCAGGACTCAGCGCTAACAGCTGATCCTTACTGTAAACAAAGGATCTCTGCTCTGGGTCCCCAGACACGGGTGAAAAAAGTAGAAATAAACTGAAAAAACGACCAGGACTAGCACAAAACGGTAGAACATGGTTGCAGAGTCTAATTACTAATACGTTAGTTATAAAAAAATTACGAGAAAAAAGATAAGAAAGAAAGAAACTCAGAATGAGCAGAGCTGCTGTAACAGGCTGCCGCACACGGGGGGCGCCGGAAGTATAAGGCCATGGAGCAAAACATTTGATTGGCCTCCAAACAATTCTGTTGAACCATTATACAACTTAGGCCCTCCTAAGTTGTATAATGGTTCAACAATTCTGTTGAACCAGTACCATGCTCTCATGGTACTTTATACAGTGAGGAAATGGTCCTGCTGGCTTCAACTGAGAATTTAGTTGGGCAATTGAAGGAATAGTTTGAGGATCTCCTCAATCCTACTGACACAGCTTCCATAAAGGACAACTTGCTAGTCTTCCCTAAAAATGTTACATGCAGGCCGCCATCTAAATATGATTTTGAATCAAAATGAAATGTGGACAGCTATAAGTACAGTTACTTAATCCACCCGATTTCAAACCAACTTAACACCTGTGGAAGATTTTAACTAAACATTTTAGTCAGTAGTTCTGGTAGATTTTCTGAGACTTTTAGAAATAACACTGAGCAGCAACAGATCCATGGATGTGTAACTGTCAGTTCTTTTTGTTACTATTAGGGCTGCCACAAATGATTATTCTGATAGTCGACTAGTCACCTATTATTTTTGCGATTAGTCGACTAATCAGATCTTGCATCCATTGGACGTAAAACGTACAGCTTATTGCACCAGTAGCATCTGCTCTTATATAACTATCATTAGCTTACAGCTTTAAGTGTTTAAGGTGCTAACTAAAAATAAAGACAAGATGATAGTTTATTAAATTTTAATGACATTTGCAGATTGTTTTGGTGAAGTTTAATAAACTCAGCCGTCTGCTCCTTGCTATCTAAAATATAACAGGACACCGGAGTATATTCTCGAGCATCTCACACTTCTGATAATCAGCTGTCTGCTTGACGTTTATTCAGCTGTGTAAAAACTATAATTAAATCTCAGCCAAACCGATTTACTCAGGAACAAATAAAATACAGAAAAAAGCCAAACAATATCATTTTTAAGTTATCTAAGTGACTCATATATCATGTTTAACATAATACCTTTCAGGTTAAACATGATACCCACCGCCGCGAAAGACGGCAGTGGGTTTGAAAAAGATTGCCGGGAGTCCGGTGTTCTCACCGGCTCTAGTGAACCTTGAACCCTGGCTAGCTATGGAGCTATCGAAAATGTCGGAGCACTTTTGAAAATATGTGGTGTCTTGATAAACTGAGCAGATATTTGAGGTTTACACAGCTACATTCTCGCCTGAAAATATGTTAAACGTTTATTTTGTGACCCAAAAAGAATAATAAGAGTAATATTAAAACTAACTACCTGCCGCCATTGTTGGAAACTGAGCAGGGCCGCGCTATGAATTCTGGGACACAGCTTCTTCTTCTTCAGGGTTTAATGGCAGCTGGCATCCTTGTACATGCAGTGCTGCCATCTTCTGTTTCAGTCCGTTATTACACTCTTAAATCCTACTACTTCTTCCTGCGTCTTTTGGGATCTTACAAAGCTTCAAACGTCGCTAAGACTATTAAATTATTCGTCAACGTAACCGTGACTAGTCGACTAATCGTAGCAGCCCTAGTTACAATTAGGGCTGTGCGATATGACCAAAATCTCATATCCCGATATAAGACATCTATCATCCCGATAACGATATAAAATCACAAAAGTGTAAAATTTTCTGTAAATTCTGTGAATCTCAGGCAGCTCGACTTGCATGAAGTGTTTTCAGCTGGGCGTCGTGTCCCTGGAGTTATGACTTTTAGCCGATGCATGAAGCTATACATTTTTAGACATAAGTTGTAACAGCCGCCGTTTTCTTTGTGAGTATTTATTACACGGCGTGCTGCGGGGAAAAGCCTGTTCTAACGTTTGAGTCTAAGGTTTATTTTTTAGCACCTAACGCCTCTTTTTTGCTTCTCATCTGTAAACACTGCATACTCTCTCACGGGATTTAGTTTATTTTGAAAAGTCTCAACAGGATCTTGAGCTTTATTGTGAAAGGTTAATATGCAAAACAAACAAGCAGACAGTGGAGCCACGCCATTGTTTTACCGTGGTGGTTGCTAACGACAACGCGTAAAAACAGTCGCTTGTCCGTCCATAGTGTGGTCATATTAAATATAAGAGAAAGAGAGAACTTTAACAAATTAATATAACCACTACAGTGACCATCAAAACGATGAAAAAATATTGCCGTAAACATTATATTTTGCCACACTACGAAACAAACGATAGCGCAATATGAAACGATAGACGTTTTTATATCGTCACCGATATATATCGTTATATCGAACAGCCCTAGTTACAATATATAGTTTTAGTTGAATATCTCTATTGGCAAATATTGGCCCTGTTGATTGATGTTTATATATCTAAATGCACGGCAGTATTTTCCGAAGTTATCTTTTTTTCCCCCCAATTCTAAATTTAAACATATTTTTAAAAAGAGAGGTTAAAACAAGTTGTCCTTTTCCCATGGATCAGAAAGGGAACTTCAAAATCCTTAGCAGCTTCAGCTATTGGGACTTTTTTCTGCGTGCTTGTGAATTTTTGAACAGTTTGTGCAGCCCTACCAAAAACACAATGAAGAAAAAAAAAACCCACCAGCATCAGCTCCTTGACTCACATTCAGAGGCAACATAGGATCTGAGACAACATGGTATGGGATAAATATTTGACATTTAATAGTATAACTTTATTATGCAAAAGTTTGGGTATTTAAAGTGTTTAGATTCTTCTCCATCATGTAAAGATCTCAAGAAGGCATCTGATCATCTCAAATTCATGCTGCAGCTCAAACTCAAAGCTCAAACATCCAGCCAGATGCATCAAGCAAAAAGAACAAGGAGTCCTGCAACTGATGGCCCCTACAGAGCCCCAATCTCTACATCACTGATACTTAGACTACATTTACAGAACCAACACTATCAAGTGAAATAATGGATGTATGCATGTTAAAATGTTGAACACGTGTATAGTTTAACACTGCTTCATTACAATAACTATTTCAGCATATTACCTGAAATTACTTTCACAGGTGCATATAAAGACATTTTCCATGATGATGTTTTGTAAATGAATGCAAAAATCATACAATTAAAAAATAAACTCATGTTTAGAGCAACTAACTGTGTGCAACTGTAATATAGCTCCTTGGAGCCAAAACTTGTCCCTCAGCTTAAGCCTTAATAAGACCCAGCCATTGCTCTTAACCACTTATCCAATTCAGGTTAGCAGAATGTAAGAACTTATTATATCAATTTATTTGTCAAATTATCCACTTTAAACACAGAAAGATAATGGATATCTATATGCTAAATTATATCACCCCAGTGACTATAAACAGAGGGACTACAATTAGCTTTAAATGGTTCTGTAATGCAATTCTGTTCCTTATGAAGATCACACTGAACTGCCTCTGAACAGAGCTATCTGAATGCTCTGACAAATGACCTTAGAGATAATTGTTTTCCTGATCAGTTTTACAGATGCAGTGATGATGATGATTCATAAAGGTTTGTCACTGTAATGTCTCACAAGTAACTGAATTTCCTATATGCCAGTAGACAACATGAGATGAGACTAATAGGTCCACCTCTGCTATCATTTTACAAGTAATTTAACAATAAAACCTGATTCCCACATCAGTGGCTTCTCTTTCATATGAAAAAACGAACACATTGTGGGTAAAAATCGCATGCCTTATACTGACAATAATCATTCACATTTCAGCATTCAAACAACATATGGTACTGGTTGTGTTCTGATGACCGACTGGTCATGTTGCTTCAATGCATGGCTCACACAAGCACCATTGGGAAGATCCAGCGCTGGAAAACAAATGCTGAGATCTCCAATGACAACAAAAACAATGGCTGACAGGAGCAGGGGTTGTATATTTCAGAAGCCGGCTCAGAGCTGCGGCCCTCGGTGCGACAAACACTCCCCCCTCCCCTGTCTGTGATTTATTGTTCATGATTGTGCCCTGCATCACACACACAAACAAACAAATACTGAAACAACAGCTTTTGTTTCAAGGGCGTGTGGTGTCATTATCTGTTACATAACAACATCCGCTTGGCGTGCTCCATTATATTTTAATGGGCGAGCCGTGAATAAATGTCTGGCAACGGCTCTTATGCCGATTACTAACTGTTAGTGGCGATGAAATAGCTGGTGTGAGACGGCAGGATGGGAAGGTGGTTGTGTGGTTGGCCTGTGATGGCTCGGCTGGAGGATGCGGGTTAGCCAGGGATGCTAGCTGGGGAGGGTGAGGGGGGTGATGCTAGTGCTAATCTTAGCCGGTCAGCCAGTTCAATGCCTGGCTAGCATAGCTGGCTAACTGACAGTCCGGCAGTCAAGCTGTTGGAAGTGGTGTTATTTCTCAGATGAAACCACTCCGGTATCTATCATCTGCGATTTTTGTTTGTTCATCCTGAACTGAAACGAGAGTCTGTGGTTTATGAAGGCGGGGGGCGCAACGAAGAGAGGTGGGAGGGGGGGGAAACGGGAGGTTGGGGGTGTAGTTCATAAGGACGATGGGCCGAAGCCAGACGGCCGGTACAGTTACCATTACTGGCCCTCCCCTCCCTGCTGCTGCAGCAGCGGCAGCATCCCAGCGCCGCATCCTTCCCAGCCCGGCGAATGACGAAGCAGCAGCAGTCCGCTAACTGCAGCTAGCTAGCGTGCTAACCTCCGCTCCAGGCTCGAGACAAACCCGCTGCCCGTGCCCAACAAACAACGACTCCCACTCCCCCCTCCTTATCACCCTTTTCACACAAACAACCCAAGCGTCCACCCCACACACATTATATCATATAATTATTTCACCTGGCAGTCGAAAAATGATAGGGATACCCCCTCCTCCTCCTCCTCTCCTCTGGGCACTGGAGCATCCGACGGAGTAACGTCGCTCAGTGTGGATAACAGGAGGACATCGATGGGTCCATAGCCGTGGATGCCGTCTCCAGACCGTTGAAGCCGTAAAGATGAGTTTTCGGGGGTGTATTGTTTTGTTTTTATATCCCAGGCAGACAGCGACTGCGGCGGCGGATAGACACACGAACAGACAGACAGACAGACAAACCCGCTCAACTCCGCAGCTCCGCCAGGAAACCTCGCTCGGCTCCGAGTCGGCTCGTCACGTTCAGCCAGATCTGACTGGGAGGACTCCTGCTGGCTTCAAGGGCTGTCGGAAATGTGATCTTTCTAAAAACGGTGACAAAAAAGTCGCAGCTAATCAAATAATTTGGGGTACTTTATCCTCGCCATTTAGTCGCAGCCACATTACTTAACTTGAATCAGACAATACTGCTTATGACATGTTGTTTAAGTGGGGGACCAAAACGCAATTTAAAACATAGATTATATTTCAGGAGCTTGGCTTATTTACTTAATTCAAATAGCTGCAGAAAAATTACATGTGAGGTTCAAAGGTAATTATTTATTTGGCATCAAATAATTTCTTCCTGTACTTTATAAGTATATGTGTTCAGATTCATTTAAAAGCTCAAAATGCTGCTTTTATGCAATATTTTTCCACATTCCACCTGCCTTATAGTTTATATATATTAAAATGCAGGTAGAAACAAGCTTTTACTCAAGTCCTAAACTTACATTTTAAAGTATTTATCAACAAATGGAGTCTCACTATCCATTTAGTAACCAATTATAGAATTAAACTCATAAGAAAACGGAAAATGAAACGTTTTCTTAAAGTTGTAAGTGGCATCTATTGGCTAAAAAGGGGCCATTCTTGGTGTGATTGAATCTCTTTGCTGGACCCTTGTTATGAAACCGTGGATAAACTCTAAAGGCGCTAAAATGATTTGAATCCTATTCGAATGATGGGGATTACGTTGTGGTTACAAAAACGTTTGTGGATTTCCACTGAGCTATTACTCGTAGTGTATTCTTCTCAGTACTCTAACTTTTTCTGCTTTATGTCATCTTTACCCTTTATTTTTATCTTGTGAAAACCCAGGTGTTTCAATTTTTGTTTTTGCACTTGAAAGAGACACTCGACTTTCCACGTTTGTTTGTTGGCTACATGTGTATGTGGTAAAAGAGACTTTACGAGGAACACGTGAATGCAGCATCTGTCTCCTCATGGCATCCTAGGCTTTTGTTGATCCCTGGCTTTTGTTCTCTCTCTCCCCTCTCTCTCTCCCTCTCTCTCTCGCTGTGTGTGTGTGTGTGTGTGTGTGTGTGTGTGTGTGTGTGTGTGAAGCGTTTGTATCTGTCCAGTTTCAGTTCAGTTATAATTCATTTCCTATGATTCACAGCAGATATAAGTGTCTTCTTTGTGTGTATATTTAAGTGTATGTTTTGCCCAACACAAAATATGTATTTTCGGTAATGTTTTGTTGTTTGTTTGTTTGTTTTGTTTTGTTGTGTTTTAAGAAAATGTATAGCAACCCCCCCTCTTTTCCTCCCCAGCCTTCCACTCAATGGCTGCTTTGTTTAAGGATCCGGTCCCAGTCTGGCTGTGGGAGTGATGCTCCTGTTGCTGGTGCTGGTGCTTTGCATTAATCAATTGGTGTCTGAAAGAACAATTCAGTCTCAGTCTCTGGTCTACAACGTCCATGAGGTAGTTTAAGGATATTGTTCAAAAATGAGATTTATTAATAGATGTAAATTCATTGTACACGTTGATTTTTTTTGTTTTTTATTGTTAGATCTCAGCACTTGATGCCATTATTATGATTGTGATTATGATGAAGATTGTTATTGTTATTGTATTAGCATATTTGTGAGCATATTTTAAATATTTTTGAAACCTGCTACAGAGCAGGTTAAGATCCAGATTAAAGATCAGCAGGTATGAAATTATCACCTACTGACCAAATAAATCTTCAGAAAATAGCATCAACATTCCTGGAAGGACCTCCAAACACAGAATACACAGCAAGGATACCTGTTCGACCAATAAAAAGGATTTACTTTTGATCTGCGACAAGTTGAAGCATC
The DNA here is from genome assembly GCF_057381915.1 of Diplotaxodon limnothrissa. Lineage (NCBI taxonomy): Eukaryota > Metazoa > Chordata > Actinopteri > Cichliformes > Cichlidae > Diplotaxodon > Diplotaxodon limnothrissa. The sequence continues at coordinate 3,986,773 of NC_140601.1, read as the reverse complement.
TCCTTTATTAGGCTGTGTGATAGTAAGCTTTAATGTTTAAATGGATTCAGTCTGAACTGCAGCCATCACATTACAAATAATAATCTGCAGTGAGAACGCACTTGGTGATAAAACTATTAATTGGAATTAAAATATTTATTGTGTGCACTAAATCGCCAGAATAACTAAAACATTTTCTGCAACATTTATCAGCATCATTTTAACAACAATATTGTATTTTACTGGTACATTTTTGTGATCTGTAGAGATTTATATCACCATTTGATAATATTTCTGCAGCAGGCGCCACTCATTGGGATCATTTTTTGTGGAAAACAAGTCATATGATCTGTGAAACATGCCTCTGTGACTGGTTAGATGATGTCAACCAATTACTTGGGTAAGTTAGAATAAGTGAAACCAGATAACACAAAGATACCCTAGGTATGTTGAACTCTCTTCGTCTGAACAAGTGTCAACTTCTGTGTTTGTACGCTCCAGGTATTATTCCTGTTTTGGAGATGTTAATATTAATTAAACTGAGGTCAGTTCAGCTCAGTTCTTTTAATGTAGCACCAGCTTACAGCAACATCCTTTCAAAGGCTTTATAGGGTAAACAGTGTGATAGCCTGTTGTCAAACTGTAGATAAGAAGAAGGACCAGAAGATATTTTCATGGAACCAACAGATGCTCTGCCATGACTGATTTGAGTAGAAAGAAAACAAACCGAAAAAAAAAGAAAGAATGAAAGAAAAAGTGAGACTAAGGACCAAACAGAAGACAAAAGTTCTGCCATTACAGCAAATAATCAACTGGAGTAGAAGTGCTTAGTGGACTGTGGGAGGTCCCAGCCTGTGTCTACAGCAGAATCTGATATTCTTTATGATAACCAACCCAGTCGCCATAATGTAAAAAAAAAAAATCGAACCTCTGAACTGAAGATAGAAACATTGTTTTACAGGAATTTGAAGTTCTGGATGAATGAATGTGTGTATGCAAGATAAGATGTCCCACATATTTCTCTGTGCAAATTACTAGCAGGTCAAATTGGAACTACAGGTGTATGCATGTGTCTGTGTGTGAGCAAGTGAGGGAGTGAGAGAGGCAGAGAGAGATTAAAGTTGCTAGTATCAGCTTTCTTTGTTGCCAGAGCACTTAGTGTTGGGTTTCTCTGTCAGAGAAGAGAAACATAGGATAGGAAATAGTGAGCAGAATCGAGTGTATCTGGTCTCGGGTTGATAGGACGAATAGATGTGATGACTCTCTCATGTTAAGGTAAGGCTGCACGTCCTCTGCTGCTTTTTCAATTAACAAGGCTTTTCTTATGTAGGAAACATATTTCAAAGCCAAAGTTATTAAATAAATGAATTCATTATATTTTTCCTATTCTGTGCTTAAACTCACTAATGTGATTGTTTTTATATGCAGGCTTTGACTGCATTTCTTTTGCCTACAACTATACTTGGATTAAATATGCTGTACAAAATATAGTTATTAGTATTATTATTAGTATTATTAGTTAGTAAAATACTATATTTATATATACTAAAAATACGACACTATGAACATAACTAAAACAGTAACTTCTCACTAGCAACCTCAAGTGGTCAAAATAATCATTACCCATCAAAATATATTAGCACATGACACCAGAATACTGCACACATATATTACTTTAGAGGCTTAAAGATGACTGTATTTCTTAGGGTTGTCATTAGGCATGTTCACAGATTTAAAGGCTGACTGATGATATAGAAATGCATTATTCAGCAGAGATTATTGTGTCTCCTGTGTTTTCTTCAGGAAACTCTCAAACTTGAACTGTGATAGTGGATTCATTGTTGACCTTCACTGGGATCCGTTGCAGACATTAACTTGGACAGTGATGGCAGGATCCGGTGTCGCTGTGAGGCTGCATGAGTTCAGAGAGTCTCACAACTCCAAAGAGCTTGTCTCACCAGCTATGTTAAAACCAAAGTGAGTGGTCACTCTCTCAAACTAAATCTGGATAAAGTTCTCAAAAAACACTCTGACCTTTTGCTTAAGTAAAAGTATTAATGCCATAATGTGTAAATACTTTGTTACAAATAGCCCTCAAATTTACTTATGGTATAAGTAATAAATGTAAATTATACTGCTACAAAATAAAAGAAAGAAATAAAAAAACTTGTTAAAAAAAAGTCATGCTTATATCTATACTGAACTGCGCATTGTGTTAGGAACGGCAGGATGGCATCGTTTGATGGAAATTAAAATGATCAGCCTACAAAGGGCTGAATTCACACACAACCCCTTAATTCAAAATGAAATTCTGATGTGGCAGGCTGGATCATTTTGCAGAAATTTCATTGCAACAACATAAATAACACTCAGTAGTTTGTCTGACCCTGACATGCTTGTATGACAAGCTAATAAGATGGCAGATGGTGTCCTGGTGATTTCTTCCCACCACCAAACCGGTCATGCTGAACCATGTGACAGGGAGCACAACGTTTTCCACAGTTTCTCCAGACCCTGTTACATCTGTCTTAAAGTGCGTAGGGTGAGCATGCGCTTATTTGTGAAAAGCACAGGATGCCAGTGGTGGATCTGCCGATTTTGTCTTCATTGTCAAATGCCAATTGGTCTCCACACTGCCGTGGATTGAGCACAAGGCCCCCAAAAGAATGTCAGGCAATTCTTTTTGAACAGTGTAAAAGTGTATATATGTAAGTTTCAAAATTGAAAGGAGAAAGACTTCAAAAAACCTTTCATATCTATCCTGCTGCAGTAGTGGAGTAACTATATATTTGGCTAACATCAGATCATTCTTGTCATAAAAGTATTACATTTACAGTAAATCCCAAATATATGCAGAAATCCAAGTAGAAGCAAATGCAGTCACTGTACTCGGCAGATAGCTTGGATTTGATTTCTCTATCTTGCTGGAGCAAAACTCTACTAGCCCACTGGAGAAAGAAATAACTACTGGCCCTATAGTTAGCTTTCAAAAATGTATTAGAAAAGTCTGTAACCTTATTGATTTCATGAACTTTCATGTGATCAAATGTAATTTTATTATTTTATATTTTTGGATATCATGATTAATGAAGTGTAGCAATGTCAGGAGTAAGAGCAAAAAGTTTTTCACACAGAATTTTGTTTCTTTTTCTCTACAGAAGATCACGTTTGGGGAGGAATGTGCATGGATTATATCCAGGACAGCTGGGCAGAGTACACACTATCCACTCCAAGGCCTGTGGGTAAGCTGGTTTTATATGAATCTTTGCTGTGGCGATTACAAGGGATTTTTCCTGTATTTCATCAGTGATTTACCTTGTTACAGCTAAAAGATAAAAAAGAAGGCATAAAAGCTTAAAATGTAAAAACAGATGAAAGACCATTTCTGTGTTTTTTTCTGTCATTATTTGCAAAATAGTTATACTTACATTATTTATCATTCTTTTTTGTACAGCACTTGTATATAAAACATACATGTTCTCAGTTTCAACAAAAATAGGAAAAATATCAAATGGACAAGCAAACATTCGATCCCAGTGGTATCTAGTTGACAAACACATGGGGAAAACATTGAACAGTGATTCAGCACAAATATCAGAAGATCAAATATTCTTCGGTTGAAAAATCAGTTACACTGTTGGCCTCAGATCGGAGGAAAAGGAAAAACATAACAAAACAAAAATATTTGAGGTATTTTGAAGATGTTCATTTGTTTCTGACAATAGCTCATTAAAATGATAATATTTTACTCTTTTTTTGACAAAAGTATTTCCTTTTTTTTTTTTTTGTTGCCTGTCCCGTTTGGCTCTTTTGCCATCAGAATTGTTGTCTAAAGGCGAAGAAAGATGCCCAACGGATTTACTTTACCAAATGGACCATCCCAGCCTTGCTGAATGGTCTATTTGATTCACCTTTTATTGTTTATTTTATTTTCACTTGCTGAATATGGGACAGATTTGACTGGGGAAAAGAAAGGGGAGAAAGAAAGGGAAAGAAAAACAGCGGAGAAGAGGGACGGGGATAAAGGGAAAAAACAAAAACAACAAAATAAGCAGACAAAAAAATACAAATATCGATCACCTGGATCACCTGTTGAGAAAGAAAAAAGAAAACAAGCAGAAGAGAACAAGAGTAATAGAATAAACAACATCACAATGATATATGGGAATATGACAGTAAATACTAAATGTTAAACCTTATTGTGCAGCACATAAGATCAACAGAACACAGTGTGCTTTGAGGTAGGAGCCAAAAAGGGTGTAGTTTGTGGGTGTGATCACCCGTGTGTACACCTGTGAGCATGGACGCGCTTGTTTTTTTTAAAGGTTGCTTCATGTAATGATCTGCTAGAGGGTGTGGGGGGGCCACAGCCCCGTCCCCCAGGGCATGAAGCAGGTATGGAGGAGATCAAAACTCCAGACATCCAGAGGCCCCCAGAACACAAGAGACCAAGGAAGACCAACAGAGGGGCAGCTGCGCCACTGTCCCGGAAAGAGCTGAGGAGAGTCCCAGATGAGGGCTCACTCAGCAGCCGCGGAGCAGAAGCCAGGGGGAGTTGCAGTGACGTGCCCGTGAGCTCCGCTGGCAGCCAGCCGTGCCTGAGTGACCGAGCCCCAGGCCGAGAGGCCGAGAGGCCGGGGGCACCCCACCTCCGAAGTGGCCCGAGCGAGCCCCAGGCTCCAGGCCCCGACAAGCAGCCACCAAGGAGTGAGCCGGTGTGTACCTGGACGCCCATCCCCAGACACAAAGACCCACCAACGCACCGATGTCTGAGGGCGTCTGCCACTGGCAGGGGAAGTGGTGGTGGGGGGAGATAGGCCTCCAAACCTTGGGGGGCCTGAGATGTCCCCAGAGAGGTGGCGTCTGATACCCAACCTGACATATAGACACAGACATACAGGCACACACATATACAAACATCCATTCCCACCCTCATGCTCTCATATGCACTTACTCCACACTCACCCAACGTGGAGACAGACATAAAGAGACGCTGTACACACGATCACACTCCCCAAGCGTACTCTACAAACCGGGTCTAGGTACCCTTGCCCCTGGAGGGGGAAACTGCACCCAGACCCAGGTAGTGTTTCCCTTTTCCCTGGGGTGAAGAGAAACAGACCGCCCCGACTCCGCAGCAGCAGCAGGGAGGCCCCACATTCCAGACCCCAATCGGACAGCCAACTCCTCCTCCTAGCCCCCCCGCTCCAGCAGGCCGCACACACGGGGTGTGTGAAGACTCCAAACCTCCCTCCACCCGCTCATATGTAGTGTTGATGCATGTGTGTTCTAAGGTGCATTTAAAACCCAGGAGGGCATGGAGCTACCTGCCAGAGAGCAGCAGGTAAGCGCATAGTCCCTCCTGCTAGCCCTCAATGTCTACGTGTATTTAAAATTGAGGGGTGGGCAACGACGCCAGGGGTGAGACGTACACCCTGATGGTACTTTGGATTCCGTGTAGCGTGCCCACCCCCAAGATCCTATATGTATGTGTAATGAGAGTGTGAGTAATGTGAATGTTTTGGGATAAAATTGAGGCACAGGCAGCCAGAAGGGGACAGAGGGGGGGGTGCCTCCCCTGCACCCTGGTGACACACCTTTACCCCAAGGCCCTGCATGTGTGGGTGATTGTGGTGGAGCGGGAAGAGGGACAAAAGTATTCCTGAATTAGCAGACTATTTCAAATCCCCACATCTTAAAGTTCAAAGTTCTGTGTATTTCTATAGAATTAGTCCTCGATGAAACCCTGAAATCTTTTTGAGCCATTATATGGTCAAGTTTCTTGCATTATGAGCCCTTATTTTTCAGCATTCCCTTCAGACAGCTTTTTATACAGAAAGGTTAGGTTTAGTTATCTAGCTGGTCATTGTCTTTATTCAGCTTCAGTCTGTTGTCTTTTTATATTCTTTTTAGAAAGCACATGTTTTTCTGGCATGCCTCCCATGAAGGGTCCTGAAATCTTTAGATTCTTAGAGACATCAAACAGTCTGCTCTTGAGTTCAGTGTGTCTGACATAAACCACTTGGAGATGATCTTGCTTAGAGTGGAATAAATATAGCTGCCTTTTTGAACATAGCATTTTTGTTAATACTGTTTAAAAGTGTTTATGTATCTAAATATGTTTTTAAAAGGCCAACATTTTACATGTGATATTTACTTTTGCAGATGATTTATTTCATTAATGCAAAAGAAACATGTTCAGTTTTCACTGTTAGTGATTAAACTACTTCAGAAATATATAACTTTTATACTGAGAAATAAGTAATTTCTGCTACATGTATTTTCTAATGCTTCCATGCATGTAGTCTTAGTCAGGTAACTGTTGTGGTAGTTCTCTGTATAATGCAACTTCTCAAGTAACCCCTGCATCTTGAAAATAGACTCCAATTCCACCCTCTTGGACAGCATCAGGTGACAATAGTCGCTCTTTTGCTTTCCGTGAGACTGGAGCTAATGTGTCACCCCAACCAGAACCAAACATGGTGGAGAAAGGGGCCATTGCCTCCAGGTACACACCCCACACGTAGGGTGCAAAGAATTGAAAGGACACGCTAAAATCTGCTCAAAATGAGACCACCGTCTCAACTGGCCAGCTGTAGTCCAAGACCGTGGAGTCTGGACATTTCCACCTGAGCGGTCAGCCTTTGAGACAAGCAAAGCTATTATCAGTGACTTTAAGGTATTAATGCTTGTGTTCATGCTATTTTTCACCATGTAACAGCTATGAACACCACAGTGAACAGTCTCAGCACCTCCGTGCGTCTCCAAACCATCAACAGGAAAGCTACCAGCCGAGCTTTGATATTTGCACTCTGAGAGCTTTGAGTGTCCTTCGCCACAATGCGGAAGTCTGGGAGCAGCACCTTCCTTGTTCAGCCTGCCAGGATCATTTTCAGCTGTAGTGTGCCACTTTTAAATAACATCTAACTGTATTTTCTGCTCATTCATATTGTAAATGTGATATTCATGAATATGCAATCTTAACTTTACATGTCTGTCTTTGTTTTAATCCTTTTCTCCTGTGGATTGCAGTACATTACCATGTTTAACATTAAAACAAACTGAAATCATTCCAATAGACTTATTGCTTTTACTGCATTTTTGTAATTGGTGGTAATTGAAGAGGGCTACAGGTTTTGTTTTTCATGAAAGAATAGCTTGCACAGAGAGGATCACAGCATGGAGCCAAAGCAGGTAACTGGACAGCATTTCACTGCGTGAGCGGAGAGGTAAATTAGTCCAGGTAAGTCTGTCAGAAATGCTGTCAATGTTACTCCGTGATACTGGATTGGGAGGTGAGTGGAACAGCTTACTTTACATTGCAGAAGAAGAATCCAGGTGATGAAGCGGATGACCGAAGAGTGGGAGACCACACCTCCATCCAGAAGTAGAACCATGCATGCCCAACCCAAGCCAGACCACGGAGAGAGTGAAACCACAAAACACAAGAGCAAACCAGAGCCCTATTCCAGAAAGCAGGTTTAGCTAACAACTCTGAATTTGTCAACTTAACCCTGAGATGAGGGAAAATCCAGGCTTTCTGTTCATGAAAGACAATTAACTTCAGCTGGGGTTACCGGGGTAACTGATTATCTTCACATGCCAGCTGTCTGCTGACCCTCCCTCTAACTTAAAATCAAATTAAAAATAGTTAAAAACTGGGGAACATTCAAGCAGATTTTTATCCAGTAATAGCAGAAACACTTTGTATTTGTTCAACTAAAGTACATTTTTATTTCAGATACTAAACCAACGCAGTGCATGAAGTCCTTCTCTGAGCTGCACATTCGTTCTGATGTGAATCAAAAACGGAAGCACTATGATAACACGTCTGTATTCTCATCAGGTCATTGGCTCAAAAACCTGTTTTGTTTTTAGCAATCCAGGTATGTGATATGTTCATACATGTACTGTCTGGCATGATCCTTATCATTTCTGGCATTAACTACTTACATAAGCACAATATCTTCTTTAGTGCAACAAAAGCCCCACATGATCCGTCCACGAGAGAAACATGTGCACTTCTGCATTCATGCTTTAGAAATGGATTCTATCATAAGAAAACACTGCAGGAAGTTACGTGAATCGCTTGTAAAAAAGCCATACAAATACAAGAAGTATTATATGTTTTACCTCTCAATATGCTGCAACTGAAAATACATTTATTTAGGAACTTTTGAGGCTGTTTGTTGATGGTTTTACGATTTGGTAACATTTTCATTTATCTTCCGTCACTCAGTTACATTTCTCAGGAGCAGATTTTGATGGCTTTCTTTGCATTTATTATATCCTCTGTTTGTAGTTTCTGTTTATACTCAAGTTCATCTTCTTGGTTCTGTAGTTTGAGTTGTCTCCTTTTGTAATTCCATTCTGTTCTTTCTATCCTGTCTTGCCTGTTTCTCTTCTGTCTCTCAGGTTCTCGGGTTCGCATGTCTTAGTCTGGTTCTCAGTGTGTGTGTTAGTTTCAGTTTTATTTAGATAATCTCGTGTGCTTCATATTGAGTTTTATGTCTCCATTAACATTATTCCTGATTTTTTAGCTGAGTTCCCCGGTGTTTCACGTTACCTAGTATATATTAGCTCGCTCTTCACTCATCCATCTGTGTAGTGTCCATGTTCATATCTATGCCTCTTGTGATTCCTAGTTTTGATTATTTAGCGCCAGCTCATCTGACGTCCTTGTTTTGTGTTTGCTTTGAGAGTTTCTTAATAAATCTACCCACTGATTTTACATTCCATCTCCTGAATCCCACATGGGGGTCCTTTTCCTGTTTTCCACGCTTCTGAACCAAACCAACATATGTATATACAGTACATATTATATAAATGTGGCAAGTCTGATATCTGCAGAAGTGCCTCCTGTCCAGAGGAGGTCGCTCTTTCTGTCCTAGTCAGGACAGGCCAGTCTGCTTTTACATCAAACTACAATGGAAAACAACCCAAACAATAAACACCATATACAGCATATAAGGCAAAACTGGGGCTTGTACAATTCCAACCAACGTGAAAGTCAATATTTAGTATGGCTGCTTTTATTCAGCACATCAACATTCAACACAGTTTTTTTCACACAGATCACCATTCTTTAGCTCAGTTTTGTAGTGTCATTCACACAATACTTTCATCAGCACTTTGCACACTTCCCTGAGCTTCCTTAAAAAAAAATTGTCTCTCTCTCTCTCTCTCTCTCTCTCTCTCTCTCACACACACACACACACACACACACACACACACACACACACACACACACACACACAGCCTTTCCTCTCAAAACAATGTGCACATTTAATCATTCATCCAAATAACAATTTTACACTTCATTTATACATTCACACATTTATAACAAAAGACTGCCACTGACTGCCAAGGTAAATTATTTCTATTACCATATCACATCTTCACTTCATCTTCAAAACCTCAGTACCTAACTTTTCGACTAATTTAAAAGCCTCTAAGGCCCAGGTTTGCCCACCCTGCTGGTCAATTTTACCCGCTTCGGGAACGCCCTCACCGATAGCAGTCAAATTTCTAGGCCCTAATTAATTTATAAGCACTCCCCGCAGCTCAACAGGAAGCTTTTATATTTCATGCACTTATGATTGTAGAATAAGCCACTGTCAACCTATATAAACAATAAATTAACTTCACTTTGTGTGCAGAGTAAAGGTGAGAAAACTTTCAAAGACTTTTAAGCCCTTTATAACATCGTACATTGACTAGGCTATTTTTTAGGTTGACTTTGTGTAGCTTGAATTTATCTGTCAGATCATTGTTGCTGTTTCGTGCGTTTTGTGGAGACATAACCGTGATGCTTGCAGTAAATTTTACAGTTTTCGCAGTTGACAGTTTTTTCCCTCACTTGTTTTCTCGCTATTATTTTTAACCAATGACTTCCTTGTAGGCTTACAATGATGCCTGGGAAGAAATTATTGAACAGCAAACTGTGACTGTGTTCACGACAATCTGCTTTAAGGTTTCTTGACAAATATTTCAAATAAGCTTATTTTGTTTATCATAATAATCATCATCAAGCATTAAAACGTACTGCAGTTAAAGTCGTGAAAACCTGGCAAGCTTTTGTAAATTCGATTTTGGATGTTGACACATAAAGTGCATTCATTTTTGTTTCCTTTAAAGTTTCACTGACTTTAAAACAACTGATGATATTGTTCGTGTTATTTGGTCTGTTTACTGGAGGTAAGTTCTGCACAGCAAAATACACACAGGTCAGGTACCTGAATAAATATGCAATCTATGTCACGGTCCTGAGACTTTGACCCAGCATTTTGACTTTTGGACTGTGGAATATGAGGTAATGTTGCAAGTCAAATGAAGATGAGCACTGCTTGTATAATGTGTTGTACTTCTGGTTTCTTCTTTTTAGTCTCCTTCCTGAGTGAAGATGATTTGCTCTTCTTATGTTGCTGTTTTGCTGGACTTGTTATTGTTCTTCTTTTTGTTGGATATAAAATGACAGCTGCACTCAGGAATCAGGTGGCCTTATATTTAATACATTCTGTGGTTACTGTAGTAACACTGTGTGCTCAAACACCTGATCCTCTGAAATTATGAATCCTGATAATGTGATAATTCAGCTTCACCTCGTCTGTCCTTTACACTCTCAGCCAGGTCTTTTCAGCTACATGAAGGCATGCCCTATAAACAAGAAAAGAGAGTTTCAGGTAGACATATCATTTTCTTCCCACACCCTCTTTTGAGCTCAGAAGCCATGTGATATTGGCTGCTGGTGGGGATAACTATTGTGCTCCATTCAGGGAATGGCATTTATCTAAAGTGAACAAGAGATGGCCTATTGCCAGCGGCTCTGCAGATGATATATTCTAAGTCACGTATGCTCTTTGAGTCAGAGACGACAGATGAACTCAAGATGAGGGTACACAGAATATTTCTCCTGGTAGTGCTGGGCTGCAGCTGGGCCGGTGGACGAATTGTGCCAAAATGTGAACTGAGAGACCAACTGATCTGGGCAACCAGCAGCCTTCCACAGAAAGCAAAAGATTCAGGACTGGACAGTGAGAAGTTCGTGACCAAGAGTAAGTGGCAACGATGCACTGAAGTCTGCTTAGAAATGAAATAGATTTAATTTAATGGATTTATTGAAACCAAGGATTGTGACGCATTGTATTTTAGGACTTCGATTTTATATTGATATTTGTTTTAAGTCTCGTATAGAGTCTTTGAAAGCTGATGAAATCAAAACATTAGACTTGTAAACAAACTGGGAGTATGACAAGAGTCATGCCTGACATCTTTTTTCTTGTATATCTTTAATATAAACAGTAATTTGGTGTTCACTTTAAATGGCAAGCTAGCCCAACTCACTCTTCTATCTTGCTCTTATGCTTTAGTTTCATTATTAAGGTACTTTAACTGTGGGCTCGACTCTGTTTCCTCTCTGAAATCCCATTTTAATGTGAACAACTAAGATCCGACGATTCACGTGAAATGACAAAGCAAACTCTCAGCAACTTATTAAGCACCACTGTGATAGCAAAGAAACATGCCAGATGGCAGCTGCTTTGTCATCTTTGAGAAGGATTCATATTGCAACAGGATAATGATCCCAAACACAGATAAATATTCTTCCTCCAGATCAACCAGATTAGTGGTAAAAATGTTAGGTGAAACTGGTTCGGGTTTGTTTAAGATATGTTAAAAGACATGTTTTGAAATGTTGGTGGTGCTAGGAAAAACTAAGTCATGGAATTATTAGCAACTTCTAGGAGCCATAAATATCCAGAGGAAATTAAACAGATATATGCCCAGTCGTTTGAAAAACATTTGTCAGTTTGCTTCTCTTTTCTTCTCCAGTCGTCTGTTTTGTGGAAAACGTATCAGAATTTAACACCAGTTTGGTCAGTAACGGGCTGAGAGACGATGGCATTTGGCAGAAGAACAATTCTTCTGGGGACTCGGACGACACACTCTATGGCATTTTCCAGCTCTGGGATCAGCTGGTCTGTGGTAACGGCACAAATTCATCACCAAATATTTGTGCGATAAACTGCATGGGTGAGTATCATTCATTACAGGCAAATAAGTACGTTTGTAGATTTTTAATATCTTTCACTTGTTATTTTCTTGAAATTTGATGGATAGAATATCAGATGTAATTGTAGCGTCAAGCCTAGACAATGTAAATAAACAGAATCTACATCTGAACTAGAAAAATGTTTGTTTCTTTTTCTCCTTCTAGACTTGATTGATGATGACATACAAGACGATGTCCGCTGTCTGATGAAGCTCTTCGTCGATCTGGTGTAGGTCTTTCTGTCTTTTCTATGTAATTTGTCGGTATGATGTCACAGGATGCAACGAACCAGCAAAGATCCACGATGACAACTGAGAGATTTTGTTGTGATCAGATTAGAAAGTTGAATGTTTTGTTTGCAACTACACCAATTATTAACAGAAGGAACCGTGAGTACTCAGTGAAATTCACTTCAGTGCCTATTTTCATGATTTCCACAGTGAAAAAGGTTTTGGGGCAGCCCATTGGAAGGAGCTAAAGAAAGAGTGAGTTATGTCTTTATCTGTTTTGAAAACATGACCTTTAAGATGAACTCGTTGCTCAGTGCATATGCTATTCCTAATAAATTGCAATATTTGAATACATAAACTAATGCAAATCTGTTCTCTTGCAGGATTAAGCTCATCTTGCAGGATAAGTGCAAAGATAAGCAAGCAGCTGAGTACTTTGCTGAATGCCATTAGTAATGAATCTTATGTTAACAGGAATAAAGTGATTTGTGAAAATAAAATAAAACTAAAGCATGTAAAGTAAAGATTTAGAGTTGTCTGGAAGAACTGAATTGAATCTAGGAAATGTGGATTAAGATGAGCAGTGTGAAGAGGAGACTACAGAAATGTTAACCAGTGACTTAGATAAGTAGAGATAATAATGTCCTATGGCACAGGTACTGCCATGGAGCAGCTCAAAGCACAAACAAAACAGTGAGACCACACAGATAATGGAGTTTTGAATAGCAACAACAAAACAATCAAATTCAATTACCATCAAAATATATGTGATGAGTTCATGAATGTGGTGAAGGTGTTAAAAGGAAGAAAGATGCTGTTAGCATCAAGCCATTTTTAAAACAGTCAGCCAGTAGGTGTACTTCCTTTAGGAACTGCCTCGCACACCCTGCCTGTCTCTACACAAAACCAGAAAGAGGACAGAGCAGGCAGAGTGGGAGCACTCATCACCAGTGTGAGGTTGATTACTAAACTTTAGCATCAGGAGACACAATATAGATGTAGGATGTACTCGACAAGTAAGATTCACTTTCAGCTTTGTCAAGAGCCCCAACAGTTCTAGCAGGACGGTGCAGAGCTATCCAACTTGTTCTTACTGCAAGGTGTCAAATACAGTCGGAGGCTGTTGGCCTCACAGAGACGAACAAGGTGTCCTTTAGTGTCAAAAATCCAGAACCATTTCATGTTTTTATTCACCCCAGTTGCTTTAGAAGCGCCAGTTAACTTACCCCTATGCATGTCTTTGGACTGTGTTAGGCTGCTGAAGTACTGGATAATATGCAAACTCCACACAGAAAGGTTGATCCCACCTTGATTCAAATGCAGGACCTTTTTGTTGGCAGGTGATAGCCCTTCAAGGGCTGTAGTTTAATTATTTTTGATCCTCAATAATGAAGACATCTTTTTGTTCAAACATGATATATGACGCAATAACAAATGCTAAAAACAATTCTGTGCTTCTTTCAGCCTGGCATAGTTACAAATAATACCACTATCATGGTTTCATGTGCAGTGTTGGGAACATAAATCAGATTTCTACTAAAGATTATGACCATAACATGTGATCGTGTACATCATACAGTGTATTAAAACCATATTAGAGTAAGCAAATTTGTTGATGTTGTCATTCTGGCTTGTTACCACTAGAGGTCAGTCTTTGATGCAGTTTCTTTAGATTCTTCATCCTGCACTTCTACATTTGTCTTTCTCTCTGTTCCACTCTGTCCTTGGGGACAAGTCACACACATGTCACGGTCACATGTCACAGAGGGGAAAGAAAATCCGAAACAAGTTGAGAACACAAACAAGTGTATTCACACATGCAGTAAATGTCTTGATGCATGCTCGATCGTTCAGGTATAAGGAAATCCCAGAAAGTTGATTCTGTTTATCTGGAAGTAGCGTTTTCAGTGGGCGAAACATTTCATCACTCATTCAAGTGACTTCTTCAGGCTCCAGGTTTCCCCAATCTTATAAACACCACATCCAGAACACCTCGGATTTTGACTATAGAGGCAGATGAAGCAATGGTCTGGTACGACGTTACATCTCTCTTCACTTGTGTTCCAGTTACTGAAGCAGTGGAGGTAGTTTGTAAGAGATTACAGGGTGACCCCAACCTCAGCAACAGGACCACTCTCTGCACTTACCACATTTTTTTGCTCTTGGAACTGTCTTCATTACACCTATTTTAGAAATAAGGGTCAGTACTACAGGCAGAAACATGGCTGTGCCATGGGTTCCCCAGTTTCATCGATTTTGGCCAACCTGCAAATGGTAGAAGTGGAAAAGGGGGCTTTGTTATCCTACCATGGAACACCAACAAGCTTTGGATCAGGTATGTGGATGACACCTGGAGAAAATCAAATCTCAGGACATACCACAATTCACTGATCACATTAACACGGTGGGTCAACACAGCAAGTTCACCAGGGAGGATGCGAAAAATGGCAGGTTGGCCTTCATAGACCGTGAGATTTACAACAGTAATGTGGACATTTAAAAGCTGATGTGTGCCTTAAACCTACGGACACGGATCAGTATTTAATGTCTGACTCTCATCATCCACTGGAGCACAAACTGGGTGTCATCAGGACGCTACAACACTAACCCTTAGTGATCCCTTGTGTGTCAGGAGAATCACACAATCACAATTGAGACGCGTTTTCTCTAAACACTGCATCTCTCTGGCTTTTAACTCTTTCGTCCTGACCCCAAAACAGTTAGAAATCCATAAGTTTCAGGTTTTCTAACTGTTAAACTGGGGTTAAACTGACCTCCCAGCCCACTGTTCATTCAGTGGTGCTAGTTTCAGTCGTTGTGCAAATGTATTGTTTATAAGGTTGTGTAAACCTGCAGTCAGCTGAGACTGAAGAAGCCTGGATAAATAATGAAATATTTCTCCCACTGAAAACGCTACGTCCAGATGAACAGAATCAACTTTAATAAAGACAGTAAATAAAGACCAGCATGCAATTCATATCATTTGTTCCCTTTAAGTCCAGTTTGGCTCTTGAACAGCTAGATGGTCCTTTCCAGTATCTGTTTACACTGGCATGTGGTGTGTTTGCTTTATCAGAGATTGCTACTGCCCTCTGCTGCTAGAAAAGATATTACATGTAGTGTTGAGGAAAAAAAACACACAAGACTTGATGTGTACTAAGATCAAAACAGGAACCAAGAGAAGCTAAAGTTTTCTATTGCGCTGGAGAGTTGGATGATAGTTAAGTTGGCTGGGTCTGGTTTAGGACAATTGTCACCCAGTGGATTTGAGCTCTGGACACATTTTTGCTTCTATATTTTCTATTTTTATGGACTCTACATCTTTGGAACTGGATAGGCTGGCAGCTCTGGTGATCTTGGTGAGCGTTTCCTCGTACGGTGGAGGCAGGTAGACCATAACAAAGACTCCATCGGATCCATCAGAGCTGGTGCTGGCGTGGCGCTCGGCGTTCTTGGTCAGAGAGGACAGAAACTCAACGCTGCTCTCTGCATCCTCAAGGTCAAGAGTGATGATGTTAGCCAAGCTTAGTTTACTGTGTGAATAACAGCAGTATATCAGACCAACCAGGACAGCCAGCAGGAGGACGGAGACAATTGGAAGGATAATGTAAACCACCAGCTCCACACTTTCTGGAAATCCTAATTGGAGTCCATAAAAACTGTTGTCCTAGAGATCAGCAAAGAAGAATTCATGATATATTTGTCAGCACTGTCAGAACTTCCATAGTCATCTATAAGCACATTCATGTAAGAGATGTGCAAATTAATGCAGATTGCTAATGATGTACAGGTAAGTATATAACCTTATACCCCCCCCCCCCTCCCAAAAAAACCCAAAAGATTTTATTCACAATAAAACATTAAAAACAAATCAAATGTTTAAACTGAAAAAATGTACCATTTAACCAAAAAACAGCCCTCATTCACTAACAGTGCATAAATTATGTGTCAGAATGTTTCATTTACAAATTGTTGAATTATTACAGTTGGTATTTTATGAACAAATTTGTACAAACAAAAGGAACCTGGCTGTCTCGTAGTAGAATACTGCTACTACTACAACTGCTGTAATAATCCATCCAGCCAGCCATTCTCTTCCACTTATCCTTTTCAGGGTCGCCGGGGGGCTGGAGCTTTTCCAGGGCAAGAGGCGGGGTACACCCTGGACAGTTAGCCAGTCTGTCACAGGGCTAACACATAGAGACAGACAGACTTTCGTACTAAGATTCACACCTATGGGCAATTTATAATAAGCAGCAGCTGTTTCTGCAGTGAGATAACATTGATTTCATTTTAGATTAAGCTGTCCCACCTGCACATCTGCAGTGCTGATCACTCATAACCCTGAGACGGTTTGATCCAGAAACAAAGGGTGATTCTACAGCCCTCCAGCTTTGAGAGAACAACGTGTGAAGAAACATGTTCTTCTTACGTCCACTCATAGTGTCCCTAATTCCTGTTGCCTCACTTTTTCTAGCAATTAGTTAATGCTGCCTGGATAGGCAACAGGAAAGTGAGGCAACTCTGCATTTCACAGAGTTACATGTTGGCGCTATATAAAAAAAATTGAATTCAATTGAATTGAATTGAACATATAACAGGTGAAAATTAAATCAGATTAACTGAAAAAAAATGAGTTGACTTAAATAAAAAAACCTTTAATTTAACTGTAGCATAAAAGTATTTATTAAACATAACAGCTGCAACTTTGAGCTTAATGTAAAAATCTGTTTCCTTAACAACCAACATCTGCTATCATCAAAGCAGCAGAGGAGCCAGTAACTCATCTTAAGGTGTTGTGGTGTTATTCCAACAGATGTTGGCTCTGCAGCATCAGTGCTGGAATAACTCATATCTTAAAATTATAACATTTAATTTAAAAACAAGGATACACAAAAATAAGCTAGGTGAGAAATGTTTCTTTCTTTCATTCATTATTATTATTATTAGTACGGTAGTAGTTGTTGTTGGGGGAGCTTTAATATAAAGGATTAATTTGTCAGATTTACACAGCTGAACTCTACACACCTGCTGCTCTGATGTTGAAGGAGATCCTGTCACCCAGTCATACGACTCTCTGCCTGCTGGTCCAAACCTCATCCAGCTGCTATCCAGTAGCCCCCGCATGATGCTGAGGTGTGTGTGATTGATGTTGGATGGTGAAATATATGTTTACAGAGTAAAGACTGGCTCGAGCTGTTGGTCCGGATGTTTCGGGAGTAAACAAAGCTGAGAGCAGGGCGGAGATGGCTGCTGATTGGGGGGGAGGAGGGTGCTTGGAGTCCGGTGAAATGAGTAAAACTGGGGTCAAACGGTTGGTGGGAGGGGCCACATGCTAAGCAGCTGCTCACATGCTCGCACATGCAGGCTTTATACTCCAGCCGGCCTTATAAGAATATTAAGTATATATGAGCGTGTGTGTGAAAAGCTTGGTTACATAAAAAGGCGGGGCTTCACTTTACATCAAACCTCAGACACATGGACATAATCGAGAAATAAATCAATCTGAGAGTGAAGTTACACACCTGTTACAAACTATTTGTGTATTACTATTTATTGCTACAAAATGATAAAACATTCATGCATTTATCCATTTTCTTAATCATTTGTCCGAGCCAAGGGGTGCTTTTAGAAATATTTGCTAATTTAGTTAAAGTGTAAAATAGAATTCCCTTATTCCAAGTTTTGTCAGCCTTAATTCAGCCATTTTTACAGCAGTTACAGTTTTAAGTCTTCTTTGACAAGCTTTGGACGCCTTCATGTGGGCGGCATCGACACCAGCATCACATGTGAAGATCCTCTCAGAGTCTGTTTCAGACTTCACAGATGATAAGAAGTCTTGTGTCCCCTGGAGATGAAGCCTGACTTTCAACCCAGGTTTATAAATCCGCAGACTCGTTGCTCACTCTGGTTTAAATCCCCAACAGGCCTTCAGTCAGGGGATATAAAGCAGCCATCAAGCTCTGACTGATGATGGTGCTTATACAGATGAGCATGAGAGTGATCACTTTGAATTTAATACACCTGAGCTCTCTTTGTTCTAGAATGTCGTGCCTATGTGTTTATATACAACTTTTTTGGAGCAAAGTATCATTAAATATTCTGTTTCATTTTCAAAGAGATTTTCCTAGTCTGTCAATTCAGTTGAATTCAACTTTATTTAAACCACAGTCATTCACAGTTGCCTCAAGCCAGTTTATACCGTAGATCCTAGCATGATGGATGCGACAGAGTTTAATGAATAAAAACTTGGTGACAGTCTGTAGGTCTCTTCAGTATTATTAAGTAGTGAAAGTTATGAATTACAAAAGTATCCCATTACATTGTTACATTGTGACATTACATTATTATGCCTTTGTGTTGTCTCATATGCTACATGAGTACTATAGCATAGGTATAGAAGTACCACCTATGTGATAGATATATTAATAGATTTTATGTTAACTCATTCACTGCCAGCCATTTTCAAACGTATGTTTTCAATTGACGTCTATAGACGTCAATGGCAGTGAATGAGTTAATAGATTAAATATCCTAATACTTAAGTAAAGCACCTCAAGTACATAAGTAGGAGACTTCAACCTTAAAAACTCACCTGTGGACTCTGAAGTAGGAACTGACTTGGATTGGCAGGTTAATATTAAAATTAATATTAATATTAAAATTCAAAGTGTGTAACAAGGTCATCAAGAGGCAAGACTAGGAAATGGAGTCAAAGTTGTTCACACCTTCACTGATGTACATTTTTTCTTGCAAAGTGCAAGCACTTAGGGAAGTGTATTTGTGTATGTTTCCAGTTTCCTTGAGTATTAATCTTTCTGTTGGCTTACAGGAAGAAAGTGTTGCAGTCTGACACTGGGGACCTAAATACTTTAGTCCCTGATGCCAGATGGCAGGAGGCTAAAGAGTTGGTATGAGGCATGTGTGGGGTTGTCCTCAGTGCTTGTGGCTTTTCAGATGCAGTGTGTGTGAAAAAGTCTGCGATGGAGGGGAAAGTGACTGCATAAAGATACAACAAAGGAGGCACAGAACTGAGTGTGAAAATATTCACCTAACATACGGGTGTCTCATTTTTAGTAAACTCGTTTTGTTTGTTGATTGTGAGTGCTGCAGATTAAACAATACTGCACTCAATTACATTTTTTTTTTCACTTTTATTTGAATGGTGTATTTCTTTTCATTTAACAAATAGCACCCAGTAACATCGGCTGTCCCGCTGTAAAAAAAAATGCAGCTCACAGTGTTGATCAGTGATTTATTTACACATCTGCAATCCATCTGTAACATCTGTGTAGAGGGAACCCGATGGGATGCTCGATGGCTTCTCTGTCGAAGGGTTTGGGGAGTTGAGGGTGGGGAGATTTAGCAGCGAGTAGGATTTGTCACAGCTGGATTAGTGATATGGGTGTGCAGAAGGCAGCTGTAATACAGGCTCACGTGGAGTGCCGAGTGGTCAGAAATCCAGGAGGCTGGGTTCATGCCTACAGAGGTGGAGCGAACAGTCATGGAAAGAGTAAGACCTGTTGTGACTGACACCACAGATTTTTATTCTTTTTGCCAACTAAATGTTACAAATCTTATTCTTTTTAATACAAAAAGTACAAATTTTACAGTTTTTTCTCAACTTCTTTAGCACAATTCTCACAGCAGTAATGTCACTCTCATTAATCTTAGTGAAGCTCATAGATCAGTTAAGGCAGTCTTCATTTATTAGGCATGTCTGTTCAGCTGCTTGTTAAGACAAATATCCAATCAGCCAATCAAGAATGAAATCAAGAGATGGCCAAGAAACCCTGCTACGTTCAAACAGAGCATCAGGAAGAAAGGTGAGATGTGTTGTGCTTTCAGTACATAGTTTGTTTGTAATGAGTAGTTATTTGAATTAGTGTTGCCTTCCTATCAGTTCTCTTATGACATCAACAAGGTACAGTCCCGATCAAAAGTTTAAGACCACTTGAAAATGGGCAAAAATTCATATTTTGCATGGTTGGATCTTAACAAGGTTCCAAATAGAGCTTCAACGTGCAACAAGAAGAAATGGGGGTGAGACAAAACATTTTTTGAGCATGCAATTTATTAAAAAAAACAAACAAAACAACCACAACAATTAAACTGAAATGGGCTGTTTCTACAGCTGATCAAAAGTTTAGGACCACACCTCCAACAATCCTGTTAAACGCAACAGAAATCAAAGTTTCAAACATGAACTCAGTAATCAGTAGCTCCACTGTTATTATTGATCACTTCAATAATTCCTTGTGGTATGTTTGTTGCAAGCATTTCCATGAGGTGAGTGGGAACAAGTGGTGAAGACGGTCGCACAAAGGGCATCTACTGTCTGGAACTGTTGTCCATTTTTGTAAACTTCCCTTGCCATCCATCCCCAAAGGTTCTCAATTGGATTTAGATCAGGGGAACATGCAGGATGGTCCAGAAGAGTGATGTTATTCTCCTGGAAGAGGTCCCTTATCCTGCGGTCATTGTGTACTGCTGCGTTGTCTTGTTGAAAAACCCAGTGGTTACCTCACAGACGAGGGCTCTCTGTCATCAGGGATGCTCTCTGCAACATCTGGACATAGTCACTGGCTGTTTGACGCCCCTACACCAGTCTTCAGTCTCAGTTGCCATCTGATGGTTACGGGGCTGCAGTCGGCACCCAACAGCCCGACAGCCAATTGGATACTCCGGCTCAGTGCTGGTGAATTTTTTTGGGTTCTGCCAATTGACTAGGCGAGGGGCTGGACTAGGCGAGGCTGAAACCGAAGCCGGGGCTGGACCAGGCGACGGCGTGGGTGTAGCTGAAGCTGGAACAGGCGACGGCGTGGGTGTAGCTGAAGCTGGAACAGGCGACGGCGAGGATGAATACACAGAGGCTGAAGCTGGACCAGGCGAGGATGAGGCAGCTGATGAAGAGGCTGCAGCTGGACCAGGCGACGCTGATGAGGATGCTGAAGCTGGACCAGGCGACGCTGATGAGGATGCTGAAGCTGGACCAGGCGACGCTGATGAGGAGGCTGCAGCTGGCGAGGATGATGAGGCTGCAGCAGGCGAGGACGAAGCTGCTGCTGCTGCCGGCGGCGTGGATGAAGCTGCTGTTGCTGCCGGCGGCGTGGATGAAGCTGATGTTGCTGCTGGCGGCGTGGATGAAGCTGCAGCTGGCGGCTGGACGGGCTCCTCGGGCCCTCCAGCTGACGAGGCAGAAGGCTGGACGGGCTCCTCGGGCCCCCCAGCTGGCGAAGCAGGAGGCTGGACGGGCTCCTCGGGCCCTCCAGCTGGCGAAGCAGGAGGCTGGACGGGCTCCTCTGGCCCCCCAGCTGGCGAAGCAGGAGGCTGGACGGGCTCCTCGGGCCCTCCAGCTGGCGAAGCAGGAGGCTGGACGGGCTCCTCTGGCCCTCCAGCTGGCGAAGCAGGAGGCTGGACGGGCTCCTCGGGCCCTCCAGCTGGCGAGGCAGGAGGCTGGACGGGCTCCTCGGGCCCCCCAGCTGGTGAAGCAGGAGGCTGGACGGGCTCCACGGGCTCCACGGGCCCCCCAGCGAAAACAGTCTCAGAACCAGCGGGCACCGGGGCCCCTGGCACACACAGGACTGAACCAGCAGGCACGTGGGCCCCTGGCACACACAGGACTGAACCAGCAGGCACGTGGGCCTCTGGCAGGCACGGAACAGAACCAGCAGACCCGGGGACCTCTGACAGGCACGGAACAGAACCAGCAGGCTCTGGGACCTCTGGCAGAGACGGAACAGAACCAGCAGGCTCGGGGACCTCTGGCAGGCACAGAACAGAACCAGCAGGCTCTGGGACCTCTGGCAGAGACGGAACAGAACCAGCAGGCCCGGGGACCTCTGGCAGGCACAGAACAGAACCAGCAGGCCCGGGGACCTCTGACAGGCACGGAACAGAACCAGCAGGCTCGGGGACCTCTGGCAGGCACGGAACAGAACCAGCAGGCCCGGGGACCTCTGGCAGGGAAAAAACAGGTAGCGCTGGCTTCTTTACATCCAGGGGGCCAGAGTTAACTGAATGCTGACATCTAACCTCTGGGGAGGCCCTGGAGAGAGCAAAAGTCTCAAATTTAGCCAGGTCTTGAGGAGCAACAAAAGTCTGTGTGGGGCTATCCTCCTCCTGAAAACAAGTGGGTGGAGATGGTGGCTGAGGAGCAGGCAGTGCTAATGGCTGAGGTGCTGGCAATACAAGAGAGTGCACTGAACTCGACTGAGTAGGAGACTGAACTGACTGGAGAACGGGAGGAGACTGAACTGACTGGAGAACGGGAGGAGACTGAACTGACTGGAGAACGGGAGGAGACTGAACTGACTGGAGAACAGGAGGAGACTGAACTGGGGACCGTCGGGCAACTAACTGAGCTTCTGGCTGAAGAGGTGTTTGTAGCAAACGTAAAGAGGGTGGTGGCCTATGTTCTCCTGAGCCTCCAGAGCACAGTTTCACCCGCTGGATGGGCTCAGAGAAAACAGTTTTCCTCGGGTTCCCCTGCTCTGAGTGGGCAGGTAAAAAACAGTCTTTAGCAGGCAGGCTGAGCTCGTCTGGGCTCTTAGCAGAAATAGGAGGCAAAGACCGCTCGGCTGAGCTGCCAGTGGGGGGAAGAGCAGGCTGCACTAGCCCCATAGGGTCAGGAGACACTAGTTTAGCAGCAACAAGTGCTTCTCTGGAATTTTTAGTCTCTGAGTTAACCTTCGGTTTATTGGGTATGGTTCTAAGCTCCAAAGGAGTATGAACAAAGTCCTTTAAATCCCCTGAGAGGGAACAGCCCCCCTCAGACGAGACAGAAAAAGTGTTCTTGTCACTCACCCCAGCCGGCTGCTCAGAAGTTCCCGAATCCAGCTGAGGTAAGGGGTGCCGGCGGCGTGAGCGGCGTTTCCTCCCAGACGAGGGAACAGAAGTGGCGGAGGGATGACAACTTGCTCCTCATCCTCTGACCACATCGCTGCCAAGAAGGAGGCCGGTGAATTTGGCTCGAAACAGCACGCGGAGGAATCCCGCGGCAGAGGTGTGGAGACGCCTCTCCCCTGTGACCGTCGCTGCTCCGTAGCGGGAAGCTCCGTGCTCCGCGGCTGCTGCTGCGGTGGCTTCAGGTTGGCAAACTGGGAGCGGGCAAAAGCCGCGAGTTCGCAAGCTTGTAGCACCTCCTGGGCTTCGTGCAGCTGGTCCATATAGCCCATAAATCCTCTTAGCTGGCGCAGGTGAGGATTTCCCTCCAGGATGGCTTTGATAGCGTTAATCCCAACCACCATAGTCGTAGTGTCTTTGGTGTGGGAAATCCGCTTCATCAAACCTTGGATGCGGGAGAGATCACACTCCCGGGACGAGTCCGCTGGGTCCTGGTTGTGGTCGCATCGTTCTGTCATGTCTGTGTGTAGGCAGGCAGGAAGAGAGGACCCAAAATGCAGGACTCACTGAGGCGGAAGTAATTCAAAACACACAGCTTTATTGCTGGTAAGAAGCAGAACAGAAAAACACTAACTAAACTGGAAGAACGGAATAAGTAGGCAGGAAGGCTGGCTTGCTGGCAAACGGAACACACAGAGGAAGCGAGGGTGAACAGACGTTAACGATGTGACACCGAGTAGGGGAAGACACAGACACTAAATACAAGAGGTGAATAGAGCGAAGAGGAAACAGCTGGGAGGCACGGCTGACCTACAAAATAAAACAGGAAGCACACGCCAGACAGAGACAGACTCGTAAACAGGCATAATTACGTCATGGACAAACAGAGGGACATACGGGCAGAGACGACTAAGCACAGGCAACCTAAACTAAACATAAGGGCAAGATAACAAAACCTAAACCAGAAATAATCATCATCGTCATCAACATCATCATCAGATAACTAAAGAATCAGAATATAATCGTAATCAAAACAGTACCACCAGAGAATAACTAATCCATAATGCAAAAATAAACCAAAACATAAGAAACTCAAAATGCTGGGTCGACCCGACCCAGGACCGTGACACTTTCAAAGTGTCTGACCTACCAACTAAAACATCCCCGTCTTAGCAAGTCACTTTGTCATTTGAAGACCTGGTTTCAGATACTGACACCCTTTTCAAAAAGATTATTTCACCAAACTGTGATTTTTTTGTAATAGGTAATGTGTTTAAATTGCAATGTTTGAATCTTAGATATGATCAACCTACCTCTATGAAACAGCTATGCACAACGGGCATCACTTGACCTAGCTGTCTTAGCTAATTATAGGCCACACCCCAATCTTCCGTTTACCTCAAAAATTTTTGAAAGAGTAGCTGTAAAACACCTGACTGATACTGTTGACCATAATAATTTATTGCAGTGAGGACTGCATGCTGTAAAGGTATTAAAGGTACTGCAATGCAGTGGTTTGATTCATGTCTATCTAATAGATTCCAATTTGTGCATGTAAATGGAGAGTCCTCTTCACACACTGAGGTTAATTATGGAGTTCTACAGGGTTCAGTGCTAGGACCAGTTCTGTTTACATTATACATGTTTCCCTCAGGCAGTATCATAAGGAGGCATAGCATACATTCTCACTGCTATGCAGATGACACTCAACTCTATCTATCCGTAAAGCCTGGTATAACACACACTAATTAGTTAAACTACAGGAATGTCTTAAAGATATAAAGGCCTGGATGGCCTCTAATTTTAGTTTTTTTGTTTTTTGCTGCTAAATTTAAATAAAACTGAGGTTATGGTAGTCGGCTCCAGAAATGGGCAACATGGTATCAAAAGTGTTGCTTACTCTTAATGGCTTTTGGACTCCATCGTATCTTGATCACCTTGTAGTACCATATCACCTCAGAGCACTTTGCTCTCAGACTGTGGGCTTACTTGTGGTTCCTAGGATATTTCAAAGTAATATGGGAAGCAGAGCCTTCAGCTTTAAGGCCCCTCCTCTGTGGAACCTGGAACACTTTCCTTTTTGACAAACCTAAAGTCAGGGCTGGATCAGGTGACCCTGAATCCACCTTTAGTTACTGCTGCAATAGGTCTAAGCTGCTGAGGGCTTCTCATGATGCACTGGTTGTTTCTCGTTCTCTCTTCTCTTTTCGCTCACCATACGTTTATACATCACTCTGTATTTAATTATTGGTTATTATCAATCTTTGACTCTCTTCCATAGCATGTCTTTGTCCTGTCTTGCTCCCCTCACCCCAACTGGATACAGTGAATGGCAGCCCCTGCCTGAGCCTGGCTCTGCTGGAGGTTTCTTAAAAGGAAACCCACTGTCGCCAAAGTGCTTTCTCACAGGAGGTCGTATTCTTGATTTTTACTCTGTTTTCTTTGTGTTATTGTAGGGTCTTTACCTTACAATATTAAGCTCCTTGAATTGAAAGCCTGTTTACTTTCTTTTAAACAGCAGCCATAAATGCTCAGTGGAGTTGGGTGAAGACTGCAGGCAGACCTCTCCACTCTCAAATTCTGTAGTCTCTAACAAATCCTGCTCTGTGGTGATGAGCATTGTCAGAAGGATAGAGTTCAGTCCCAAAGTTTGACAATATGGACTGCTGTCATGGTCCTGAGTCTGAGGACTCGATGTTTTGTGTTTCTTTATATTCTTCTATATACTTGTTTATTCTGCCTTGTCTTTTGTTTAGGTTTGCTATGTGTTAGTGTGCTTGTTTCATGCCTGCCTGTGTTCCCTGTCTGTCCATGGTGTCACTGTGTCTGCTCGTGAGTCTGCCTGCCAAGTTCAGTGTCCGTTCTGGTTCTGTCTGTTAGTTTCCTGTTTTGTTCTGAAAGTTCATGTCTCATGTCAATGTGTTCAGTTTTACCTTTCTCCTGTCTCGTTAGCCTAATTTCTCCCAGCTGTGTCTCCCTCCTGTTGCCCATTTCCTAATTACTCCCCTGTGTATTTAAGCCCTGTGTTTTCCTGTGCTCCCTGTCGCGTTGTACCCTCATGCTGTGTGTTTCTACCTGTAGCTCCCTGTGTGTTTTGTTAGAGTCTTTGTGTTCAGCAATAAAAGCTGCCATTTTGAGTTCAGTCCTGTCTCCAGTGAGTTTGCGTTTGGGTCCAATTCCTGCCGGCACACAGCCGTACTATGACAGACTGCCATTGGTTGCAGAATAACATCTCTATATCCCTCTGCACTGAGATTGCCTCCAATGATGAAAAACCTTGTTTTCCAGTGAAAGTGATGCTGACCCACACCATCACACTGCCACCAGCCTATTGGCCAGCAATCAGAATAGTGTTCTCTGTATCTTCTCCACATTTTGACTCAGCAATTCAACTGTCATTGGCAGAATCTGGACACACAGCTGAACCTCTCTCCACATGTTCAGGTTCCAGTGCACATGTTGCCAGAATCAGCACACCACCAATGGGCCTGACGGTGAAGGGCAGCCATTGCAGTACAATAAGACTGGAGGTTTGCTCTGTGCAGTCTTTTCAACCGACCTCTATTAAACAGCTATGCACCACGGGCCTTGAAGCTGGCAGTAGTTAAGCCGTTGCTTCAAAAGCCATCACTTGACCTAGCTAAATAGAGAGCCATCATCAATATTATTCTGTAAACCTTGAGTGCAAAGCTTTAAGAGACTGCCTGTGGTTCCTAAGTGCTGACAGGGTAAGGAAATGGTCTTCTTGTGGTGTGGTCTTTTTAAGATGCCCAGTTCGTGGCCTGTCTCTGATCTCCCATTTCCCATTAAATATAACGTGTCCTTCAATTTGGGGATGGTAAATAATGCTGCATGCTGAGTGAGGGAACAAGGACACACTGTGGAAGAGAGTGAAAGATTAATAATAACTAATGATTAAGTGCTGCGTTGGTTTAAACAAAGGATGTGTCTAAGTTGTCAACCAGTCAACTAGTCATCACCATTGCCATTAGTTGGTACTATGCCTACTAACTGTTTAATCTAATTATTTTACATTTTAATCGATTGGTCAATAATAATAATAATAATAAACATTATTTATAAAGCACAGTGAAAAACCAAGGGTATACCAAGATGCTTGACAAAATAACATAGGAAAAAAGGAGATGGGAGAGGGAAAAGAGAAAATACCCAGCACGTATTAAATATGAAAACCATAACAATCATAATACATAAAAGTAGTTAACAAAGCATAACAGATAAAAATGTATCAACACACATCAAATACTCACAAGAGATTTTATATCCTGTTTATATCCTGTCTGGACAATTTTGGCTTACACCAATATATGGACGTTCCCACACACTCCAAAGGACACATTTTGGATCTTGTTTGCTGGATTGGTGTCACCCCTAAGAATTGTGCTGTATTGGACATGCCTTTTTCAGACCATAAATTAGTTTTATTCAATGCTAGTTTCCCACTATACAAAAATAAACAAAACCGCTCAATTACTTTTAGAAATATTAGGGGCATTGATCTATCAGCTCTTTCCCATGGCATTAATATATTTACCTACCACTAATGCCTCAGCTTCCATAGACGACCTGGTATCTCACTATAACAATGAACTTAATCAACCTCTTAGATACCTTGGCTCCCCAAAAAACTTGAACTGTTTCTTTCTCTCGCTCTGCGCCATGGTACTCATCTGAACTTCGCCAACTTAAAGCTACCGGACGCTGCCTGGAATGTCTCTCCAGGAATACTATTCACAAGGACATGTATCTCAGTCATATACAACATTATAAAGAAGCTATTCATCATGCTAAATCTGCTTACTACACCTCTGTTATTGAATCCGCTGAAGGAAACACTTGCACTTTGTTTTCTACATTGCATAATATTGTTAAACCCCCAGATACCTTTGCCATACATGCACACTCTGTCGCAGTTTGCAACAAATTTATGGACTTTTTTTACACCAAGATTGAGAATCTTTACCAACAATTGCCCTCGTCCTGTGTTATGGTCAATTGTTCTATCTGCATTTTTTGTCCTCATTCTCTCTATCCAATTTTGAACTTCCCACAATAACTCAGCTATCTTCCATAATTACTAACTTAAAGTCATCGTAGTGTAAACTTGATCCACTGCCGACAAATCTTGTTAAACTCTCATTCCCATCTCTTGCCCCACTGATTGCTAATATTGTATACAATATTACTCATCTCTTATATCTGGTTCTGTTCCTTCTTCTCTTAAAGCTGCAATAATAACCCCAATACTGAAAAAGAATGGTTCAGATCCCTCCAATCTAAATAATTTCAGGCCAATTTCAAATCTCCCTTTCCTAGCAAAAAATCTTGAAAAGATAGTGGCTGCACAGGTTCATCGTCATCTTACTGGAAATAACGTGTACAAACAGTTTCAGTCTTGCTTCCGTTCATGTCACGGTACAGAAACAGCCCTAGTAAAAATCACCAATGATCTTCCGCTTGCAGCTGATTCTGGACTTATATCCATCCTCATTCTCCTTGACCTTACAGCAGCTTTTGATACTATCTCCCACTGCATCCTCCTTCACAGATTAGCATCTATTGGCATGGTACAGTACTCACCTGGTTTATTTCTTATCTCTCTGGCTGCTCACAGTTTGTTCAATTACTCCCTCACAGATCAGTATCTACTCCAGTTAATTCCGGTGTACCCCAAGGCTCTGTCCTGGGTCCTTTACTTTTTATCATCTATCTCCTACCCCTAGGTAATATTTTTAGGAAGCATAACATCCAGTTTCACTGCTACGCAGATGACACCCAGCTCTACCTATCCTCCAAACCCACAGCTACTCTTGCACCCACATCCATTTCTGACTGTTTAAGTGAAATCAAGGTCTGGTTTCCTCACAACTTTCTTAAACTTAATGGCAATAAAACAGAATTCATTTAAATAGGCACCAGATCAAAACTGACTACAGTTCCAACCAGTCTTTCGTTATCCATTGATAACTCTGGTGTCACACCCTCCCCTCGGGTTAAGAGTCTTGGTGTCATCCTCGATAGCACTCTGTCCTTCACAGCACATATAAATATTATCACTCGGTCTTCCTACTTTCATCTTCGTAATATTAACCGTCTTCGTCCCTCACTCACACCAGACAGTACCGCCATACTTGTCAATGCTCTTGTCACATCTCGTCTGGATGACTGTAATTCTCTTCTCTATGGTCTACCTCATAAATCCCTCCATAAATTGCAGTTAGTTCAAAATCCAGGTGATCATATTATGTTCCACCTGCTCGTCTGACTACCATTGGACTTAGAGCCTTTAGTTGTTCTGCCCCGAGACTTTGGAATTCACTTCCACTTGCTCTACGGACCACACACTGTCTCACCACTTTTAAATCACGTCTCAAACCTCATCTATTTAGAATTGCATACACCTGATCTGTCTTAGGCCATTTTTACCTTGCTCAGTTTTTATATTTGCTTTTATACTTTTATGACTGTTTATGTCTAAATTTTATCTTACCATGTTTGCTATTTATACATTTTTCTTATGTTTTTTATGGTATTGTTTACGTGTTACTGTAAGGTGACCTTGAGGGTCTGAAAGGCGCCTATGAATAAAATGTATTATTATTATTATTATTATTATTATTATTATTATTATTATTAAATAGCTAGATGGCAACGCAAGATTAAATAAATGTCTTTAACCGTGATTTAAACAATGACATAAAGTCAGACACCCAGATAGCAACAGGAAAATTGTTCCATAAGACTGGGGCAGCTACAGCAAATGCAAGGTCGCCCCGAGACTTCAGCCGAGAACGAGATTGCTCCACCTTGGTAGTTGGGTAGCAGATCTAAGTGCTCTGACAGGAGTGTGTAACCTAAGAAGTTCATTGAGGTAGCTCGGCGCTAAATTATTAAGAATTTTGTACGTGCAGAGTAGTATTTTAAATTGAATACGGTACTTAACTGGCAGCCAGTGCAAGCCGGCAAGACCAGGAGTGATGGAGGGAAATTTCCTGCTGCATTCTGGACAGTCTGCAACCTAAGGAGAAGGGAGGAGGAAAGGCCAATGTAAAGAGAGTTGTAGTAATCCAACCTGGAGGTCACAAATGCGTGAATAAGTTTCTCCAGGTCTTTATGAGGAACATAGTGCATAGCCTTAGAAATAAGGTGCAGCTGATGAAAACTACACCTCACTACAGCAGACACTTGCGTGTCGAATTTAAACGAGCTATCCAATAATATACCCAAATTACTGGCATAATCAGAAGAGGAACTAGCAAAGGGCATCAAAGCAGCACACAATTGGTCGCGGAGGATTTTACTGTCGAACACCACAATCTCTGTTTTCTCTTTGTTCAAGACAAGAGAATTACTCTTAAACCAATCTTTAACCCCACGCATTCATTCACGAAAATAATGAAAAGACACAGCAAGATCGTCAGTAATCTCAAAGTAAATCTGTATGTCATCGGCATAGCAATGAAAGGTAATATTATACTTATCAAAAATTGCTCCAAGAGGGAGCAGATATAATGAGAAGAGAATAGGGCCTAATACAGATCCTTGAGGCACACCACAGCGTACAGGTACCAAGGAAGACGAGAAGTTGCCCAAATTAACCGGGAAGGACCTGTCAGCCAGATAAGATTTAAACCAGTTAAGGGCAGTGCCTCTAATACCCACAGTATGCTCAAGTCTTAGTAGAAGAATGTTATGATCCACCATATCAAAAGCAGAGGAAAGGTCCAATAAAACCAGGACCACAGAGCGTCCAGAATCAGTGCTTATAAGAAGGTCATTGAGAACTCTAAGCAAGGCAGTTTCAGTGCTGAGCCGTGGCTTAAAGGCAGACTGAAATTTCTCTGCAATGTTGTTTGCGTCTAAATACGCCCGAAGCTGAGAAAGAACTAGTTGCTCCCGGATCTTGGACAGAAATGGAAGCTTAGAGATCGGTCTGTAGTTCAAGAGATCATAACAATCAAGATTCTTTGAAAAAAAAAAAAAAAAAAAAAAAGATTCTTTTTTTTTTTAGAATAGGCTGGACTACAGCATGCTTAAAGGCCAGTGGGACGGATCCAGAGACTATTCTTAAATTATTAAGAATAGAATGCTTGGTCCAGTTACATCAAAGCAGCCCTTAACAATGCGTGATGGGAGAATATCAAACATAGTATTGGTGTTTTTCAGTTGATCAACCAGCTGCTTGAGAGTCAAAAGTACCACGGGCTCAACTCGATGAAAAGTTGAATTACACCCAGAGGAAAAAACAGGACAAGAAGCAGATGAAGAGGAAGACTTTCAAGATGAAACCTTATCTAAAAAGAGAATTTGAAAACGCTCACAAAGAGCTTGTGAATATAGTAAAGGAATATCAGAACAGGGATTAACAACAGAATTAAAAATTTTAAGTAACAAAATTTTTTACTTAAAATTTGTTACTTAAAAACTAAGTAACAAATTCTGGCTCAGCATTAGGTCATTAGCCATTCTGCTCAGTACTAATGGTTAATGACCATTAGCCAGAATGACTTTGGGAGAAAAAGATGCTTTAGCCATTCTAGCAGCAGTTTGAAAATTTGAGCGGCTAGTCCGTAACATATCATAAGAGACCTGAAGTTTACCTTTTTTCCACCTTCTATCATCACAGCGACAAACACGTCGTAAGGCATGCGTAGTATTATTTAGCCAGCAATGAGAGTAGGTTCTAGAGCGCTTCATTTTGATGGGAGCAGGAGACTCAAGAATAGAAGAACAAAGAGCTAACAAGATATTAACATAACCATCAACCGAGCAGAGAGAACAGCAGTCAGGTACAGCCAAATCAGGGGTAGAAGAAAATAATGATAACAAAATATTAGCATAACCATCAGATGAGCGAATTGAGCAGCAGTCAGGAATCAAAAATACCGAATCCAAAAAAGACACAGCAAACTTTGACACAGCTTCAGAGCTGAGTATATGTAGCAGACAAGAGGGAGCTACAGACTGCGGTCCCACGGCAGATAAACCAATATCAAAAATAACTGGGAAATGATCATTCCAGCGTCATTTATATCCTTAATACATATATCCAGGCCATACGTAAAGAACAAGTCCAACATATAGCCTTTAACATGGGTTGGTCCATTTACCCACTGTAGGAGGTTAAAAGAGTCAGTTAAAGCAAGAAAGTCTTTAGCAAGCAGGTCATCCTTACAACAGATGTGCATGTTAAAATCACCAATAACAAGAACAGAGTCATATTTAATAATAATAATAATAATAATAATAATAATATATTTTATTCATGAGTGCCTTTCAAGTCACCCAAGGACACTTTACAATAGGATAAAACACATAATAAAACGATGACAAAATAAGAAAAATAAAACAAAAGCATAAAATAAAATGAACAAACAGTGGATTCACAGTGAATATGCAGATTTGAACAGATGGGTTTTGAGTTGAGATTTAAACTGGGGGAGAGAACCAATGTTTCTTATTTCTGGGGGTAGAGAGTCCCACAGCCTGGGAGCAGAGCAGCTGAAAGCTCTGCTTCCCATGGTGGTGAGGCGGAAGGAAGGTACAGCAAGCTGGATAGAAGAAGAAGATCAAAGTGAAAGGGCAGAACAGGTAGTGCTTAACAGGTCAGAAAGGTAAGGAGGAGCGAGGTTATGAATGGCCTTGAAGGTGAGCAGAAGAAGTTTGAATATTATCCGGAATTTCACAGGGAGCCAGTGAAGTTCCTGAAGAACAGGGCTGGAGCCGAAAAACAACACCCTGATAACGACTGTGTTTAGTCTGTTCCTTCCCATTCCATGCAAGGCCACCTGGGTTGGCTGGTAGACTGTTTACTTAGCCTGGCAGGGCGAAGGACACTGTCTCAGCTGAACTATGGACACGCACACACATACACTTACACTGATAAGCACACACTCATCCCCCTCCCTTTCCAAACGCCTTCGATGCTTGTTTCCTGCGGGGGAACACGGCAGGTCTGTGTGCCGTGCTGGAATGGTAGCGCTGTGCAGGGCGGCTGCTGTGTTCGCTTCGTATTACTCCTCACCCCCCACCCAATCCTGTGGCTTGTCATGTCTTTCACAAAGTTGTGCTGTGGACATTTATGTGCTTTTTGTGCAGAGGAGTTTTTTTGTTTCCTGTTCTCGTGCTGTCCTACCATGGAAGCACAGCATGAGTAGAGGTATCTTTTTTTCCTCTTGTTCTTTCCCATTGTTGTGTACATTTCAGTGTTTTTCTGTAACGCTACCGATCTCCGACTTGTATCCCCATCCACATAACCGTCAGGATCATTTAAGAAAATCCTAATGACTGTCTTACTGCGTCCCACCTCAGCAGCAATGGTGCGCTCTGAGAGACGCTGCTTATGCAGTTCAACAACCCGCCCATGTTCAAGAAGGAGAAGGGTTTTTGACTTTGCCATCAGAACATCATGACAGTGTGACTACCTTACAGAAAATGGCAATAAATCCACACTTTTGCACAGATTTGACCTTTTAAAGGCATGTGGTCCTAAACTTTTGATCAGCTGTAAAATAGCCTGTTTCAGTTTAAGCGTTTTTTTTCAATAAATTGCATGCTCATAAAAAAATGTGTTGTCTCACTCTTATTTCTTCTTGTTGCATGTTGAAGCTATACTTCAAACCCTGCTAAGACTCAACCATGCAATATAAGATATTTTTTTTGCCATTTTTCAAGTGCTCTTAAGCATTTGATCAGGACTGTACATTTACCGAGAGGACTGCTGGGTAAAGATATCTTGGAACTGGATAACTGGATTTTTCTCATTTCAGACCATTCCATGTAAATGGCTGTGCAGGAAAATCAGGCTGTGTGAGATTAATGATTCAATCCTCTTTCTTCCTTATTCTGATGCTCAGTATGAAATGCAGCAAGCTGTCTTGACCATGTCTACATGCTTAAAAGGCTTTGAGTTGCTGCTGATGCTCACTCCTTGGCGGCCGCTTATCGGGGCCTGGAGCCTGGGGCTCGCTCGGGCCACTTCAGAGGTGGGGTGCCCCCGGCCTCTCGGCCTGGGGCTCGGTCACTCAGGCACGGCTGGCTGCCGGCGGAGCTCACGGGCGCGTCACTGCAACTCCCCCTGGCTTCTGCTCCGCGGCTGCTGGGTGAACCCTCATCTGGGACTCTCCTCAGCTCTTTCTGGGACAGTGGCGCAGCTGCCCCTCTGTTGGTCTTCCTTGGTCTCTTGTGTTCTGGGGGCCTCTGGATGTCTGGAGTTTTGATCTCCTCCATACCTGCTTCATGCCCTGGAGGACGGGGCTGTGCCCCCCCCCCCCCCCACACCCTCTAGCAGATCATTACATGAAGGAACCTTTTAAAAACAAGCGCGTCCATGCTCACAGGTGTACACACGGGTGCTCACACACACAAACTACACCCTTTGTGGCTCCTACCTCAAAGCACACTGTGTTCTGTTGATCTTATGTGCTTGCACAATAATGTTTAATATTTAGTATTTACTGTCATATTCCCATATATCATTGTGATGTTGTTTATTCTATTACTCTTGTTCTCTTCTGCTTGTTTTCTTTTTTCTTTCTCAGCAGGTGATCCAGGTGATTGATATATGCATTTTTTTTCTCTGCCCGTTCTGTTGGTTTTTGTTTTTTGCCCTTCTCCCCCGTCCCTCTTCTCAGCTGTTTCTCTTTCCCTCTTTCTTTCTCCCCTTCTTTCCTCCAGTCAAGTCTGTCCCGTATTCAGCAAGTGAAAATAAAATAAACAATAAAAGGTGAATCAAATGGACCATTCAGCAAGGCTGGGATGGTCAATTTGGTAAAGTAAATCCGTTGGGCATCTTTCTTTGCCTTTAGACAACAATTCTGATGCAAAAGAGCCAAACGGGACAGGCAAAAAAAAAAAAAAAAAAGACAAACTGTGAGCAGCTCAGAGGGCAAAAAGGGATTTAATTTACCTACTAAAGTGGTCGATGAGTGCATGTCAAGTCAAGTTGCTTTTATTGCTTTTATTGTCTTTTATTGTATATTATATATATATATACGTGTGTGTGTGTGTGTGTGTGTGTGTGTGTGTGTGTGTGTGTGTGTGTGTGTGTGTGTGTCTTTCTCAGTCCGCTTTGTGTTGCTGACATGTAATTGTCTGATTCATATTTTGCATCAACGAGCTGCATATACTTCTGTGGACTTTTTGCCTGTTTTTGCACATGCACATTTGCTGTTTTGATTTCAGGAATTCTCTAAAGTTTCAAATAAATCCGCTACATTTCACTTCTATGTCTGAACTTTTTTCTTAACTTTTTTTTTCTCCACAATAGGCATTTTAAAAAAAATGGTGCCCAAGTCTTAAAACGTTGTTGGTGTTAAAATGTTTTCATTCATTGATCGGAGAGCTGATGTGAAAAGGGTGAGTCTATGTTGTGAAAAATACCTGAGTTATGAAAACTGTTTTGAGAAAAACGTGTCAAGTGATCGAGAAAATGTGTGCGCTGTCTAAAGCTTTTGTTTTGAAAATACAAGTGCGTCTTCCGTTGACGTCGCCTAGGTGTTTTCCAGGTAAATTTGGTCGGTTGTACGCGCTTAGACACATGCCGGAGTAGGAGCTGTTAATGATGTGAGTCCGCTGATATCAGCAGATTTGTGGTGAAATATAAAATATTTTTTATAAGCTCGCAGATGAGAAATTACACGTGTTGTTGTGACAAGTCTGTTTCTCGATGAGGGCAAGTTGACGTTTTATTCGTTTTATTTGCCTCCTGGGCTCTGAAGAGGAAGTTTAATTTAAATAGTCGCTATCACAGCCTCGAGGTCGGAGCGATGTCTCTGAGCGATGAGTTGACTGTTCTGTTCCTTCTGATCAGCGGGGTTTCTGCTGTGATTGGTATGTAGACCCTTTTAAGTACTTATCTTAGAATCACTGTTTCTTCAAACCTTGGGTTCAATAAAATTGACAAGTTTATACACCGAAGAGTACATACAAAGTTGATCTGTTTTGCGCTGTTTTAAGGGCAATCATTAATCATACGTTCACTTAATAAAGTTTTATTTATGTCACCATGTAATTTAAAGTTCCTGGCATGTGTCTAACGAGCTGAGCACAAAAGGAGAAAAAACTGGTAAAATGTGGACATTGTTGCACGTGACAAAAATATGGTGATAAAAGTAACAATCAAACTGCTACAAATATGTAAAGACTATGACTTAAAAGTTATTACAACACCCAAACGACGTGAAGGTTAATGAAATTGGCATGCTAAAAGCATAGGTAACGTGTTTATGCAGTGTGCTGTCACTTTTCTAATACATTTGAATAATCAAACACTTTATCCTCTTTGAGGTGAGACATTTGACCAAAAATCTAAAGGAAAATCTTTTATTAAATGAATTCAATTTAATTGAACAAAATGTTACACTGGTCTTTAATGTCACCTGTTGGAGTTTTGGACCTCTCCCCCTTGATTTCTAAGATGTTTGAGGGTTTTCTTACGTGTGTTCTCCTTTCCAAATTTCCCCAACAGTGGGACTTGTGTTGACCAGGCCATTCCATAACCCTGAATGTATTTTTTTGTTGTTGTTGGGAAATTAAAATGGGAATTTTGTGCTGTTCTTGAGAGCACCTCATCTATTTGACAGGTGATCTCTCATTATCCTCAAACACTTTCTGACATGATGTATTCATGGTTAAGGGAATGACTGCAAGCTGTCCTGTTCCTAAAACAGAGCATTTACAGCCCTACCTTTGACTCGTCTGTCCATAGCACATTCTGTCACCACACCTGGTCTTTTCCTGTATGGTTGCTGGAACGCTGTAGTTTTCCTCAGAGTTCTTTTTGAATAGCAAATTTTTCTAGTGAAGGTTGGATTCATGCCCCTTTTTTCTGTGTGTACTATTACTCTAACAGTTACAGAGCTACCTGTAGATGTCTTGCTGACATTTGAAGCTCTTAAAGATTTCCATTTCCTTCAAGCATCTGCTGTTCTGATGAGTTTGCTTGAGCAAGCAATGCTGTTCAGACTGGACGTCTTTTTTTGTCGTTGTTGTTGTTGCCACGCACCCTTTCTCTGGAAGACTGCTCCAGCCATTATCTATAGGCAGTACAGTGTCCGTGAGATGTCGTTATTATTATTTCAAATCACTGTTTCTGGGAACTCATCTCCAGACCTGCTAATTTTGATAGCAGAAGCTAAGTTGATAGCGATTTGTTAATGATTTAAGGAAAAGGTGGGTGTGGGTGTGTTTGGGAATGTTATGTGTTTTTAGACTTTGTGATACTATGAAAATATAAAGTTATAAATGTGATCAAGGTCCAGGCTGCTGCTGAGGTGATGTTCATATAATTGTGGCCATTTTACAATCAGTTTAATTAGTAATCAGGTAGCTCTGTCCCTGCTTGCTTCGAATCTTTTCACAGAAACTTTTAAGAACAGTTTCATTTAGTGGAAAACCTTTTGCTTAAGTTGTCATTTCCCTCTCAGATGCTTTGTCGTTCTATTTATAGGAACACAGCTAACCGGTCCTGTTGTGGCGCACTGACATTCTTCAATGCTGAACCACATATCAGCTAATTTTGATCAACTGCAACACTAAACTTCCCTTATAAAACAAAGGTCAACTATGGGCACTGTGAGTGTTTGCAAACTGTACTGTGAAAGAGGGTGAGGTCTTGATAAACCTGCTCTGTCTGATAAAGGACGGTACCAGCTACAGTGCGTATTCCACAGAACTGAACAAGTCAGTTGATGACACTCCTCTGATGTCCTTGTCCTCAAACTTTAATTCATCAAATCAAATACGTGTATGTTTGTTTGTGGTTGGTTTGGTGGCGTTCATTGGAATTTCAAACATAACTATTATATGACCAACCCAGGTCCATCAAGAAAAATGTTTTCTCTGAAAGTTGACCTGCACAAACAATCTGACCTCCACCACATCCTACACATTTGAGATGAGGTTGTTTGGCTGTGAACTGCAGTCATTAACTTTCAGTGTGTTCACATCAACATCACTTTATTGTTTTTCTTTTTCAAAGAGGTCTCAAATATCACCTGAAATGACAAACAGCAATGTGGCAAATTCTTTGATTTAACCTTGTGTTGGGCCAAGTCATCATCAATGATGACCGCAAAAAATACCCCCTAACCCTCTGACCCTATGGTATCAGAATATGTTTGTTTGTGTTGTGTTTTTTAGCTTTTAAAAGGTTTAGATGTAAGGTTTACAGCTGCACTTTAGGGCAGTAGTATGAATCAAGCAACAGACAGCAGACAATCTTTAAAACTGATCATTTCTATAGTCGTCCAACTTTCTTAAACACGGGACCGTCTCATGTTTCCACCATCCGTCAGACACATGAACTCTGTGCAGGATTATTAAATAACATCTAATGGGATCGGAAGTGGCAGGTTAATTCTTGCCCTTTTGGAATGATTCATTCATTTAACTTTAGCTGTAACAACTCATATTCCTAGATGTACAGTAATTTCCCATAATAGCATGACAGAGTTCTACTACTTTTAATAGGAAATAAGACAGCCCCCAACAAGAACTCTAACTATGATCTAACTAACAGTTCAATCCTTGGAGAGAAATAGTAAAGCTCTATTACTTTTGGATTGTTCTTTAGCCTTCTACACAGTTTCACCTCAGACGTCTCTCACAACATTTAAACATTTAGAATAACAATCTCAAGGCCTGGATTCTTGACTTTCTAACTAACAGGAATCTGAGTCCAGATTAATAGAACTCGTTTCAATCAACTGGTTCCCCACAGGGATGTGTGCTATTGCTATTATTTATCCTGTACATAGCTATGTGCCACAGCAGGTATGGCAACAGGATCATGTTAAAAGTATGCAGATGATCCTGTTGTTAGCTGACTCTAGGACAAAGCGATCAGCTGCTGCAGAGTCCGTGATGGCTTTGTGAATGGTGTGATGAGTTGTACGTTCAGGTAAACATATTCATGACAAAAGATGCCGTTAAATTTAGAAAATCTACACAACAGGTCAAGTTAACTGAAGGTCAACTGCACACTTAACTTTGAAGCAAACGCTGCAGCCGTGTGTGTATTTATTCTTTTTTACGGCGCCTGACACCTTTGATTGTTGTCTGTGGCTGTTTTGAAAATGAGCATTTGAAGATGGATGGCTCATCTACTGCAGATGGAGTCAAGGAGCTTGAACCTGAGCTGTTGTCCTGAGAAGCACACACTCGCGATATCTTTCAGCAAAGATTATATGATTTTGCAAAACGTTCAAAGACTGATAAGTTGTTAATACCAGCAGTGAACACAATAAGCTCTAAAGATTTAGCAGTTTATACATTTTGGTTGGAACCTGATGTGGAAGTGTTTGATACTGGCTGTAGTTCTCCAGTCGCTAAACACTTTCTGCAGTGTGTGTTTCCTCTGGACTGTAGTGCCGTTTATCTAACTAAATTACTGTTGTGTGAAATTTGTATAAAAACGCATAGAGATGATCTTTTCTTGAATATAATTAGAAAGCCCAAAAAAAAAAAAGTAAAAGTTTCTGTAGTGCCTACTTTCTGTGGTCCACACAGTGTCATTGTTTTGGTTGGTAGTTATGGACAGCATCATGTTCCTGGTGTAATTAACTTTCACTATTTCTGCTTTAAAGTTATCTTTGCTTTCCGAGTTTGGTTTTCATTTTGCATGGATCAGTAAAGGCTTTAATGTAGCTTTTCCGCCCACACCAAATGTTTTTGACAATTACCTTTGGATCCTTGTTTTGCTTAAATGTTGATGTTCACGCCCTTTAAGACTCAAAACAGGTGAGACAGATACTGAGTAACAACGTGAAATGCTGGAGAGAAACCAGAAAAACAACAGCTACATCTGCCACTGTAAGTTTACCTTGAGACAGAGTATGCGTTAACACTCCCTCTCTTGTGAAATCCGACACAGGAGCAGCGGCACGGTAACTGCGTAGACTGTTCGTGTCTGTGCAGATCTGATTGGCTCCAATGATAAATGTGTTTATCCAGCTCTGACAGCACGTATGAAAGTTGAAATTTTAACAAATGTTTTCTTTGGTGTAAAACTAACAAAAAAACCCAACTACATCCACCCCGCTAACAACATCCACCCCGCTAACAACATCCACCCCGCTAACAACATCCACCCCGCTAACAACACGCAGCAAGCAGAGGTGTGGGTATGATGAAACTTCAGTTCCTGTGTGCAAATTTCCCAGAAGAATTTCCCAAACAAAACAAAACAACATTGTAGGTGGCAGATTTTTTTTTTTTCTTATGTCCCCTCAGCTCTGAGGGTGTAACCAGGCAACCCTATAATAAGGCTCGATTACATGATTCAACCATGTAATCAGTGGGAGGGCCACTGATGCAGTCAGGTGTTTCTATTATTGTGTCCACCCCATTTATAGTAATGATGGTAAGCTGAATATTTCTCTCCTTCATTTCTTCGAATTTCTGAAAAGTTCCCAAAGAAAAATAAAGTCTGATTTCTGGTGGAAAATGCTCTGAACAGGATATATGAAATAAATGTCTCTTTCCTCTTTTTCTTATTTGCAGTTTTACCTCCAACAAATGTAAGAGTGAGCTGCCAAAATGTAAAGGTCTCTGTCCGCTGGGATTACAGAACCCAACCACAAATCTTTAGAGGAACTCTTCATCCATGGTAAGAATGAGCTTTTATAATACATTATGTTCAAACTTATTTGGATTTTACTTTGTGTGATACAGGTGCCTAAATGCACTGCTGTGCTTGTTCTGTTGCTTTGTGCGCTCCCGTTTGTCAGCATTAGACTCTGGAAAGACTTTTATTTTTGAGAAACTTAAACTTTCCTCCACTATATTTAAAGTATTATTCATGGGATTAATCTGTCTTTGTTCTTTTGTTTTTTATTTAGGAATTGTACATTTGAAACCACAGATCACGAGTATGACCTGAGCAACTGTATCTGGAAATCTGGGGATGAGAGATATCTCAAGTTCATGTATGTCAGTGTAGCAGCTGTACAGGGAGGCATCAAGTCTGAAGCTGAGAAGTCAAATACTTTCTCCTTTAACAGTTTCGTCACAGTCGACACAAAATGTAAGCAATGCTGCTAGTAAACATTTGCAGAGCCTGGTTTAAGTGAGAGAGATGGAGATTAAGCTTGGATATCTCTTCTCTTCTTCTTAGGTTCTTTAGAGTTCCCTCCTGTAGAAATAGAACTGAAGGAGAAGATGTCCACAGTAAGTTTCCAGAATCCCCTCAAGTTCTACAAAGAGATGGCACAGAAGGACACGCGTGAATACCAAATCGACTTTACAGTTAAAAATGAACAGGTAAGGGGTGGCTGGCATATACTGCTGAAAATTGTTGTGTGTTTTTATGTGTTTTGACAAATGAAACCGTGATGATACTTATAAGATGTAGTGATTTCATTTTAAACCTTGCATATTCTTTAT
This sequence comes from Diplotaxodon limnothrissa, assembly GCF_057381915.1. NCBI lineage: Eukaryota > Metazoa > Chordata > Actinopteri > Cichliformes > Cichlidae > Diplotaxodon > Diplotaxodon limnothrissa. The sequence goes on along the minus strand of NC_140601.1, from coordinate 3,945,262 downwards.
GAGGAAGAAAATGAATCAACACATTAATAAACATGAAAGCTGCATGCTGCACGTGTTTATTGGCTATAACAGAATACAGAATTCCCATGTTCAGTCTTTTAGTTCAATCATTTGATAAATGTGTGATAAATGCAGGCTATCTGCTCTCCAAGTGAAGTGTATGTCAGTATAGCAGCTGTACAGGGAGTGAAGTGAAGTGAAGAAGTCACTTGGATGAGTGACGAAACGTTTCCCCCACAAAACGCTACGTCCAGATGAACAGAATCAACTTTTTGGAGATTTACTTTCCTGGATGATTGAGATGCATCAAGACCATGATAAGGCTCAAATGTTTCTCTGGGTCTGTACAGATGTTTCTTTTTCTTATTCCTGACCAAAATGAGTCTTGATAGTGAAGATTTTGATCAAATTCACATCCTTGTGCTCTGGGAAGCAGTTATGAGTCTGTAAGATCATTTTCAGGAAGCTTTTTGGGACGCAAAAAATATTTTCGTGTTTTTTATTGCAGACAAAAGTTTGCTGGTTGTAAACTACATCTGAAAAATTTAGAAGTGACAATATTAACTGCCTCCTGGAAATCAAGAATAAAGATGTTGTATATTATATAGTACTTATTTAATACCTGGAGCCAGATATGAGCATGAGCAGTCCACCTGTTGGTAATAACGCACCAATGCGCTACGTGTCACAACCACCATGATCTGCATTATTTCTGTTAATTAACTTGAATAATCAAGACATTAATAAATTCGTCTGTGACTTTCAGGGAGAATTTACAACGTCATGCACAGATGAAAAAATCTGCCAATGTGATAATGTGTCATTCAAAGAGGGTGTGAAGAAGTGCGTCAATGTGAGTGGAACGTTGTTTGTCGGGGTCGGTGCTCAGCAGGTGGAGTTCAAGGAGACAGAGACATGCACGATCTGGCCCTCTGCAGTATCACCTCCCCAACGTAAGTGTTTTTATTTTTTGTTTTTTATTGGCGGTGTGGGACAGAGACGAGTGGTTTTAGGATCAACAAAGTTGAGAAACTAAAGGCACAGGCACATCTGTCAACAGGAAGTAGTTCAGTATTTGCACAGGCCTCATGCAAACTCTGGGTGGGAACTCATTCATTCTATTATTGCAATGTGACTAAAGGTCCAGCTATTCATCAATTATTTTTGTACCCTTAGCGATTTGCATCTCATACAATATTCAGATTGTTGGGATACAAACACTGAAACACTGACGTATGTAAACTATATTATTATGGTGACGCCTAACAGTGTTTACTGCAAATGAATTTCACTGTTTACCAAAGTTTTCATGAAGCAGACCTAGAAGGAATACGTCTAAATGTTGGGGAATATTATACTATATTATATATTTAAGGGCATCAGATTTGCATAAAGAGAACAGGTTGGCTGGTTGGGTCACGTTTTAACTGGTCAAACTTTAATGTAACTGCTGAGATCTGGGGCTTGTTTTTTGTTTTTGGTGCTGTACTGGTGTGAAAAATGGTCAGAATTTGCTAGCGTGACTACATGTTAAATAGATTTCCAAAGGACAGTAAATTTGTAGATAAAACATTCTTTTAAGTAGTGTCCGAGATATTTGAATGCTCTGCGTCTGTGAAGGTTCTCATGCTCTGCGTTCAGTCATCATAAGGCCATGGTTTCTACATGATTAACTTGATGGGAGGGCATTCAGAAGAGAAACACCACAAAAATCAACATAGAAGCTTGAAAATATCCGCTGAGTACTAGAGTTAGGGGTGCAGAATGTCCTGGCAGAACACGTCTCTAATTTGTGAGCACATGTCCTGAGCATCTGTTGCATGTGATCGCACAGCAAGCATCTCATTGGGGTGGTAGATCTATAGTAACTGCAGGCTGAAGATGTTTAAAAATGCAGCCCTGTATGAGTTTATGGGTTGGATTTGTAAATTAGAACCAACTGATGTCGTTTTTGTTTAGTTTGGTTTTAGCTTTACTTTGTGCCTGAATTAACCTTTTGTATGTTTTGTTTTTTTAGCAGGTTCCAATGAGGTGATACTCGCAGCTGTGCTGTCAGCCTTGCTTTTATTTGTTCTCATTGTGGTAACAGCTTGCATCTGTAAGCTAAAGGCATGGACATTTAACCCCTCAGATACTCTACCATCATCTCTGGTAAGGTGTCAAATAAAAAACTAAACTAAAATAAGCAGATCATGATGTTGCTTTAGCTGTTTTTTGTTTTTTTTAACCTTGTGCCAAATGCTTTTTCTGTTCCTGTACCTTGCAGAAGGACAGTGCAGGGAATCAGAGCAAGCATCCAACCAACCCAACCAGACCACACATTAGTCGAATCTCTGTCGAAAGCTTAGGCAGCAGTCAGGACGACCCCGAGGAAACTGTTCTTCTCAAGGACACCGGTCAGTCTGCAGACAACAGCAGTGCTGGCTCTGACTACAACCCTAGCAACTCCTGCTACGCAGAGAGACCGCATTTGGACAGCAGCGATTCTGACAGAAGCGGGACGGATGATGACTCTGGAGATGACTCGGTAAAGACGGAGTGTGTTTCAATTGAAGAAAGGTCTGCTTATGACTGCCCACATGTGATGATGGACATGGGTGGTGGAGACATGGTTACAGGTTACACTGGGAAGTAAGTCATGACTCAGAGGACTGAAGCTGTTTTTTTGTTTAAACTCAGGTCATCAAAGGTTACAGTCTAAGCCCACCTTTGGAATGTGAGTTTATAACAATATGAAATCTTCACTATATTTTTGCCTTTTGAACATATTCGGCCAGTGGTTAACACTGCACTGACAGACTTGGCTGTCTCAGGGAAGCAAGCTGGACATCTTTGTCTTCCAGCTGTTTTCTGTCGGGTTACAGAGGCAGCTAGCTGGATCTCTGCTGGTTTCTGCCCCTGCATCAGATACAAGGATAATAGGCAACTTTTATATACCGTCTTTTAATCTCTGCTTAACATGTATGTCTATATATAAAGTGATCCGCCACAATATTAAAATCACCTGCCTATTATTGTTTCGGGCTCAGCAGTGCTATGTGACAGTGTTTCCTTTCACTGTGGAGTGGAGCTTCTCTGCATTGTGCTTTTTTCGCTACATGCTGCAGAGAAGTGATCAGTTTGGACGTTTTTCAGTGTAGTGAGGTGACTGACTGATGTAGATTAATCCAAAGGAGGTTGTTGGAATATTAACTACTACTTTGATCTATTGAAAGCAGTTGCAGTGAAAGGTGCAAATATCTACTGATTGTCAGGGGCAACCATATTAACTAATCTAAACAAATATAATGTATTTGCATCTTTTTGTATTGTGCTCTACAACAATTGCTTCCATTCATTTTCTAAATTTGTGTTGGGGCTTATCAAAGCAGCGTCATAGCGTGGCTGGAGCCTATACCAGCCGACGGTGTGTGTGAGACATTTGGGACAGGGGCGTCCGTCCATCTGTTCTCTTAACTTTATATCTAAGACAATGGAGCCTGTCTGAGACTCACCCTGGGGGAAAGTCTATCACCAGGCCAGTGGCTCAAATAAAACCCAACTATCTATAACAGGGTAAATAAACATGATTGTTTTTCTGTCTTTTTGTTGTATTGACCCTTAAACACTCTTAAAATGCCTTAGAGCCATTGTAAGGGTTTTGCATGAATAGTCAGAGATAAACCAGCAATTTTCCACACCTGACAGCAGATCTGCAGGTGTCACAGCTACCTTTCAATGTTGCTGACGGTGCCACACCTATGCAGCCGGCAAAACCTGCTCTGTAGGCCATGGGTTAGTGCCTTTGTTCTGCTTGCCTCAGAAGCACGCAGGTTTGTTGTTTACTTCAGGGTTGATGTTTTGTTTTTTTCTATGATGTGGGAAGTGTAAAATATTGTTGTATTTTTGTACAGCTTATATGATCACATTCTCTTTAAAGGTCGGACACTGGAATGATTTTTTAAGTTTTTTATGTGCATTGACCAAGAATGTTTGCTTCCAGCATCACTAATAACATGAAAACGTATCAAACATCAAACAGTTTTTCCTCTGACTGAAACATTTAGGCCTGCTCTCAGCACGCGGTCCTTTATTGCATAACAAGAAGGAATGTAAACACATTTTGTCCTGTGGGGATTAGACGGCACGTTAAAATCGGCAGGAACCCGGAAAATTGCTTCTGTCTTGTTTTGATCATTTATTCAGAACTTTTATGATTTTATCGCCAGCAGTGACGACTGTTTATGGCTGGGTGTGACTTGAAGTGTTCCAATACAAATCAAATGTAAGGGGATGCATTACAGGTGAAAAGAAGGAAAGAATTTTCTAATATAACTATTAATCTTCCATTGTGGATTACTTAAAGTAAGAATATTTGTAATATCTATTTTCTGAAATGTAATGATTTTGCATTATCATACATATTTCTTCCACGACACGATCCTGACCAAATACAGTGCTTTTTTCATTTTGCTCATATTTTAGTGTAAATGCTGTCGTCAACAGTTGCCATGCTTTTTAATAAATTGAGTGAAGTGCTGCTGAAGTGGACATTTGAACTGGCCAGAAAATGTGTTTTTGTATTTTTAGTTTTTGTGAAGCATTATTTAAGTTTATATAATATCACATTGAAACTTGCCAAGATAACTTCTTCGATTATGATCCAACCAACAAAAGTAAGAAATACTGGTGTTAAAGGCAACGTGTAGATACATCAGTATTAGGCTTTTGGTTGCTGTCATGTTTTATTTTACCTCAAGTCATATATTTGGATAAAAACAACAAGGTTCTTACTTGCTCACTAAGTTACAGGCATAAATTGCAGGGTACAATCAAAGATGGTAGAAAACACATAATCCTGCTAATTAATAGACTAATAAAAAAATTGAACTACTACTCCAAACTGAAGCAAAAATGTCTTGAACAGCAAGCAATCATTTCTTTATATGTTTAAAATTCTTCAGACTCATGTATTTTAGATCATGGTTCATTAAAGCCTTAAAAAGGCAACACTATTCAAACAACTTGGCAAAGAAACCATTTGAAACGTTGTCTAGGCACTAGTAAGATACTTTTTTTGCACCACTCAGGTGATTTCCTAAGAGCCAATAACTTGCCATATTTCTTTTTTTTTTTTTTTTGTTTTCCTGTCATTTATTCACTATTTTTCCTTTGTACGTGTGCATACATGGTTTTGTTATGTGTCTTTTTTTGTTTTTTTGTTTTTTTGTTTTTTTTTTTTGCCATATTTCAGCATGATGTGTTCTTGGAAAAAAAAAAATACCCGCTCCTTTTGAGAAAACTGAACAAGTTTTTCTCAGTAGCAGGCCTGAAAAGCTTATTTGCAGATCAGCAGATGAACTCATGTAAAAGTGATGTGGTAGTTCAGAGCAGGTTAAACTGGTTTGCAGTTCAGTGGTGACGTTTACAGTAACGTACTATGTTGAAGTGCTGCGTGGTGTTCACTATCAGTGTAACAGGGAACATGTAAATTTTAACTGATTATTCAGTCGCCTTTATGTATAAAGACAGCATGATACATGATCTGCTCTAATCCTGTTGAAGTCAATTAAATCTGGATGTCAGAGCAGCACAGCTCAGCTGATCACAGCCTGCACTGGCCCTGTAGAAATAGAATCAATAGAAATTACTGCAACTTAAATTAAGTGATTGTTTTCTTCCCCATACCCACTTTAACTCCTGACTTTAGTCATTTTTCTGTTTAAGTATGAAGGCAGAGACACACATCTACAAAGAGCCTTTTTTTAATTTCCTGTTTTTCTCTGCTTGTGCTTCACAAAACTTTACTTCAGGCTCAATCTCACATTCCACCAGTAAAGATGTGAAATCAACGTAGCGTGGAGAGAAGCGCGTTTCCTTTATTGTTGCAGGTTAGGTGTTTAAAGTGACCCTCTAAATTGTTCTTGTTTGTACTCCACCTCGTTATCCTTATTTGTTGCTCACAGCTCAGTTTAGACACGTGGCTAGCAAACAAGTTGCCATAGCAATGTTAGTAAAATTTGTGCTGGAGCTGATCCCTGTTTTGCTTGATGGGCAGGCCGCCTCCAGCTGCCTGCGTCAGAGCTCATCTCTGTTTGAAGAGGAGGACAGCACTTTCTCCTGTTTCAACTACAGAGCTTCATCAGCCCCTGCTGGTGATTAGTTGGATCTACAACAGCACAGAAGGACTTAAGTCTTGTGTAGCAATCAGTTTAATTCAATTGTATTGATGTTGTTTTTTCTTTTAATTATGCTAAATGTGTTGATATCTCAGCCCTTCAGTGAACACCAATGAATTAGTACAAAATGTAAAGTTTATGAAATGCACAAAAGATAAACATCTTGTATTTACAGTAATAGTTTAGAGATGTTATTAAATGTGTATCTTAAGTTTGTGCACAGACACATAAGCTTTATCAATGTAAGCTTATTTCATAACATCATATAGTGACCAAATTACTACAATTATAATCATAAAAATACTCAGAAACTACTCGTACAAACTCTGCTCTTCAGACCGGACGCATCTCATTCACTATGAGACAAACAGGCCCATAAGAAAGTAAGTGTACAACTAAAATGCAGACCTGTTAAACATTATATACAGTGAGTTTTTTTTTAAATTGATGATAATAACCATAATAAAATTAATATTGCTGCTTAGATATGATTAACACAGAATCAGCCACTGAGTCATCCACCTTATCACCTGTGGTAAAAGTACAGCATGACAAGACTTACAGAAAGAATCTCAGAAACCTGGATTAAAGTACTTTTAATAAAGGCGCAAAATTCATATTTGACAGGCATGACTGAAGCGTGACAGCCTGTCCTTCAGTATTCCTTCGACAGCACGATATCCTGAGCCGGATTACTGGAGATGAAATTCAATTTTTGCTCTTTCCTGAATGAATTGGATGATTTGGGGAAACCAATACTTCCCAACATCCCCTCAGACCTCTCATTTGCCATGATTTCCTGTTCTGGCAGCTCCACTGAGGTGAAGAGCGACATGTGACCAGTCAGTGTCGGCACAGGCCTGGCAGGCAGCTGCTAAAGCTTCAGGCCTTGAACATTTGTCCTCAGGTTCAACATCTGCTTCTCCTGTCGGGCTTTTTCCTCCTTGAATGCCATTTTATTGGCTTTCTTTTCAACTCTTCTTTCCTAAAGAAAAAAAAAAATACAATAAAATCAAAAATATCAGGAATCAAAATGTAAAACTGATATTCTACAAATCTCTTCATGGCATAATCACAGCTTCCTTTCTGTGGGAAGGCTTTGTAACATCACATATTTCATCATTAAAATAAATAAATAACTGAGCCTAGTCAGCACAGGATACCAAAGTATTTACCCCAGTTTGCACTTGGATTAGACTCCTTTCAATGACTTCTTCAGCTCGTTAATCTTAGGCTGGGTTAAAGAATTAGACCTTTGTCATTCTGACTGTCAACAAATTCCAAGAAAAGAACAAAACCAACATTGACTTGGTCCTCAATAATCTGTCTCCCCAAACAGGCTCCTCGCTCTCAATTTTTACAAACACTTCATAAACACTTGGTCTAAAAAACAGCTGGTCAGTGTCGTTTTATTCTGTTAAAAGGAGAATATTTTCAGCAGTGTACTAATCCACATTTGGGGCTCAGCAGTACAGAGAGACTAGGTCAAAATTAACTCGTGCTGATGATGGAGACAGACAGCTGATTTTAGATGGTGCTGAGAGGAGTCGTCTCTGATCCACTGTCACAGCAGTGACTTCAGATACAGCTCGCTGACCTGCTCGTGTCAGGTCACAGGTGCTGTGACTTCATCATTTGGTTCTAAACAGAGGCCGGGACAGACTTCCTCACCTTACGTTCTTCCTTGATAGCCTGTTTCCTGGCCTTCCTCTCTCCTTTGCTCTCCTCTTTGCTTCGAGGCTGAGCGGAGACACGAGGCAGGTCTGTGTCGTTAATTCTCGTCATGCGCTCTGCCTGCTTGGCTGTGAGGCCTCTGGCTGGGAGCACATCTAGAGGGATGCCCGTCTTACTGGAAACACGGATCGGCTTTGGCTAAAGAGAGAGACAATTCAATTCAGACCACACGTGAATAAACATGAATAATAAACCTTAAAAAAATGACACATTTTCTAAGCGTTTTATAAGAGCCTATCCCAGCTGTCTTAGAGCGAGACAGCTGGGATAGGCTCCAGCACCCCCTACGACCCTGAAAAGGATAAGCAGAAGCAAATGGATGGATTCATAAGTCACATTACTGACAACAACAACAGGATTAAAATGAAATAGATTCAAGAGCTTTTCAGAATTTTGAAGGTCTGACTCTGATTCTGGACGAAGCGTTTTCAGTGGAGAGACCACTAAACGTTTCTCGCTACGTCCAGATGAACCGAATCCACTTAATAATCAGGAAGATCGAGCATGCATGGCTATATTCTTTAACATTTGTAAAAACAAAATCCAGTCTTTGTTTTTTACCTTTTGAGGTTCTTCGATGACTTTGGGTCTGTTATACATGTTGGAGTATGTACCTGGAGGAGAAAAGAAATGGATCATCTGTAGAATAAAGATATTTTACACTTCCCACCACTACTGAACAATAAATTAAACCAACACCATAAAGTAATCTCAACAGTCTCAGTTTGTTGGAGCTGCACTCATCCATAAAGGATACAGCAAGACTTCCAAAATAATTGTTTTATACTATTTTGCACAAGTCTGTAGATTCTCACTGTTGTACCATCTCAGACCTCCTGCCAGTGATCTGAGCCAAAGGTCTCATATTAAGACCTGCCACTGATTTTCAGTCCAGTTCTTGTGTACTTTGGCTTTTCTTCACATTTTTTGACAGCCATCCTTCCACTGAATCCAGTTCTAATGAGGCTAAAAACTAGATGCTTCAACATAGGAGCCAGATGCATCATTCAGGCCTTTGTTGTGCTGTTGTTTCCTTTGTTGTCCACATGTCCTTTTCCCTTAACATATTAAAGGCACTGCTCACCACACTGTGCCTTCAATGCTTCACAGGTCAGTGTTAAATTTTCTTTTTTTTAAACCACCGGCACGTCAGCAGGGCCATTTCACAGCTCCTTTTAAATGAGTGTAACTCTGTTACAGGCAACATTGAAACGTGTCAGTAAGAACAGAAGCTGAGCTTTACAGGGATATTTGGTTTGTCATGGTAGCACAAAGCATTCACAAGGTAGTGCTGTCTGAAGACAGATTGATTTTGTCACTTTACAGCCAAACTTCCAGGTGGATTGCATCACCTGGGTGATAAAGGGTTCAGAGGCTAAACACAAAAAAGACATTCCTATGAAAATGCTCATGTATGAAAAACTAAAGAAACACTTTGAAAAAACCATCAGAGAATCAGGAGAACTTGAAAAATTACATTAAAAAAGTGGACGTGAAATACAAAGAAATGAGGGCTCAAGACTTTTACGCAGTAACATTCTGCATTTAAATATCTCTGGAAAGATGAATGTGTTTGTTTGTTCTCCCGAACGATGTCACAGATCAAGAAATCTGTTTACAATGTTAAAAACTTGGATGAATAAAAGAGCTCAGAATAAAACTCAGTGATGAGATAAAAATAGAACTTTACATAACATGATATAAAAACTCACTGATGATTGTTTCACAGTCCCACTTCTCTTCTGGAGCTTCAACAACAACGGTTTCCATCTCTTCTTCTTCATCCTCATCTTCCTCCTCCTCCCTCACAACAGGAAGCTCTTTGGGACCTAAATCTTCCGGCCTCAGAAACCTGATCCACAAAACAGAGGGGAAAAACCCCACACACAATACAGGGAGTGCAGAATTATTAGGCAAATGAGTATTTTGTCCACATCATCCTCTTCATGCATGTTGTCTTACTCCAAGCTGTATAGGCTCGAAAGCCTACTACCAATTAAGCATATTAGGTGATGTGCATCTCTGTAATGAGAAGGGGTGTGGTCTAATGACATCAACACCCTATATCAGGTGTGCATAATTATTAGGTAACGTCTTTTCCTTTGGCAAAATGGGTCAAAAGAAGGACTTGACAGGCTCAGAAAAGTCAAAAATAGTGAGATATCTTGCAGAGGGATGCAGCAGTCTCAAAATTGCAAAGCTTCTGAAGCGTGATCATCGAACAATCAAGCGTTTCATTCAAAATAGTCAACAGGGTCGCAAGAAGCGTGTGGAAAAACCAAGGCGCAAAATAACTGCCCATGAACTGAGAAAAGTCAAGCGTGCAGCTGCCAAGATGCCACTTGCCACCAGTTTGGCCATATTTCAGAGCTGCAACATCACTGGAGTGCCCAAAAGCACAAGGTGTGCAATACTCAGAGACATGGCCAAGGTAAGAAAGGCTGAAAGACGACCACCACTGAACAAGACACACAAGCTGAAACGTCAAGACTGGGCCAAGAAATATCTCAAGACTGGTTTTTCTAAGGTTTTATGGACTGATGAAATGAGAGGGAGTCTTGATGGGCCAGATGGATGGGCCCGTGGCTGGATTGGTAAAGGGCAGAGAGCTCCAGTCCCACTCAGACGCCAGCAAGGTGGAGGTGGAGTACTGGTTTGGGCTGGTATCATCAAAGATGAGCTTGTGGGGCCTTTTCGGGTTGAGGATGGAGTCAAGCTCAACTCCCAGTCCTACTGCCAGTTTCTGGAAGACACCTTCTTCAAGCAGTGGTACAGGAAGAAGTCTGCATCCTTCAAGAAAAACATGATTTTCATGCAGGACAATGCTCCATCACACGCGTCCAAGTACTCCACAGCGTGGCTGGCAAGAAAGGGTATAAAAGAAGAAAAACTAATGACATGGCCACCTTGTTCACCTGATCTGAACCCCATTGAGAACCTGTGGTCCATCATCAAATGTGAGATTTACAAGGAGGGAAAACAGTACACCTCTCTGAACAGTGTCTGGGAGGCTGTGGTTGCTGCTGCACGCAATGTTGATGGTGAACAGATCAAAACACTGACAGAATCCATGGATGGCAGGCTTTTGAGTGTCCTTGCAAAGAAAGGTGGCTATATTGGTCGCTGGTTTGTTTTTGTTTTGTTTTTGAATGTCAGAAATGTATATTTGTGAATGTGGAGATGTTATATTGGTGTCACTGGTAAAAATAAATAATTGAAATGGGTATATATTTGTTTTTTGTTAAGTTGCCTAATAATTATGCACAGTAATAGTCACCTGCAAACACAGATATCCCCCTAAAATAGCTAAAACTAAAAACAAACTAAAAACTACTTCCAAAAACATTCAGCTTTGAGTTTTTTGGGTTCATTGAGAACATGGTTGTTGTTCAATAATAAAATTATTCCTCAAAAATACAACTTGCCTAATAATTCTGCACTCCCTGTAATCAAATAGATCATTTAAAGCCACACCACTAAAAGAATGAAATATCACTCACTCCTTCTCTTTCTGTTTGAAGTAGTCTTTGAGGACTTCATCCAGACGAACACTGTCTGGTTCGATGAACCCTTCCAGCTCAGCGTTGTCCAGCGGACCGATCTCAACATCATCAAATTGTTCATAAAACTGAAACGGCACCATACAGGAAGTGTGAGCTCTGTTTTATCTCAGGTGCTTCATTTGTCACTGTACTTTTACATGAAGATGGGGAGAGTTCCTAACAGAGAAAAGACTCCATACGAATGCAAAAATGTTCACCTTTTCAAAGCGGTCGTCCAGCAGGGTGAGCTGCTCGTTCCTCCTCATCACAGACGAAGTCAGCGAGTACTCAGTGAAGCGACTCTTCGTCTCCTCGTCCATGAACAGAAACTCTCGACCTCGGCCGTCCCCTTCCGCGTCCTCGTTGCTGGAAAAACCGCCTTCAGAGTCAAAGTCGCCTTCCTCATCTGTGTCCTCCCACTCGTCATCATCATCGTGACCGTCTCCTCTATCACAGGTTACACAAATACAAACAATTACAACAGGATATGACAGAATTTTTGCAGCCCCGGGGCTGAGATAGATTTTGGTCGCCCGACCGGAGATATCGCTAGCACCGGGACGTTGGGCTAGCGATTTTGCGAGCCCTGGAACAAAATGCGTTTTAGCAGTAAGGAACAGTGAGTCTCTGTCTTCCTGTTTTATTCAAAATGAATTGAGATACAGCTCAAGTTTTAGAGGTGTTTTGATGATCAGAAAATACTTTTCTGATTGTGTTATAAAAGTTAAGGCACCAAAAGTCACATTTAAACAATGTTGCTGTAGCGAAAATGAATTTTTAGGCATAGAAATCAGCCTTGCAGTTACAGTTTCATTCGGGCTTTACAAACGTCTCTAAATGTCTAGAATCACAAATCTGGAATAATCTCGTTTTTTAAAAGATACAAAAATAACCTTTGAGGAATAAAAAGAAAATTTTGACTATTGAAATTCTTACTCCACAGCTCCAGTCCCACTGTTTGCTCTGATGATGAAATCATCATCCAGGATGTTGTTGGGGTTCTCAAAATCAAAGTCATCGTCGAGCGCAGCTACAATGTCCGGATCCATGTCGAGCCGGGGTCCTGGAGGAAAGTGTATAAGACAGTTTCACTGTGACGTCAGGAGCCGAAGGTTGGCTTTAGGTTGCATCACATGTTAGAATTAACACATTATCTTTAATATGAAACAAAGTATATTTATGTAAATGTTTATATTATTATAGTGAAACAAAATTTTGCACAAAATATCGATGTATTGAGCTCTACGCTGTGCTCACTTTACTGCAGAAGCAGAAACGGGTCACGGAGAGGGGTTTGTGTTGGTGTGTGGGAGCTGCAGCCTGTAGGTTTCTACTGTTAACTGAAGTTATGAGACTGTGTGTTTCAGATCAGTTTACAGAGTAAAATAAAAGTAAAGTAACGAGTAGTATAACAACCGTCTTTCTCCAGGGAGTAATTAAGTAACATACTGCATTACCTTAAAGTATTCCATGTATCATGTGTTAGAACTTTATTTTTATCAATGACCAGAACAAAGAGGGGAAACAGCAGACAACATGTAATTAATTTGCATGAATGTAATGTCTTTCATATGTTGCTTAGAGATGGCGGCGACTCTCAAAGTGGAGCCAACGAGAATCGATAAGAGATATCGATAATGGAATCGGAATCGCTAAATTCTTATCAATTCCCGTCTCTAGATATGACACCACAAACTGACTCCCACCACATGACTCATTTTTGCATATTGTGTTGTAATTTGCATGTTTGACAAGCACGGCTCTAAAACCTGCTGTTCTGCTGCAGGACCCAAATCTGCTGATGAGACGCAAAATTTCAGTTTTGTTTGGTTTTAGAAAAATCTTCTAAATCGGGTCACACAGTAATTAGTGTGGCAAATCTTGAGCGACAACATTCAGACAGTATTTAATGATGATTTATATCCAAGTTATTAAGATAACTATTATTTTAGAAGCTTGATAAAGGTCCTAAAACACATTTAAGTGATGGGCTGTTTACCTGAAATGGGAGCAGCTTTGTTCAAAAGTCCCACCTTCTCTTCAAACTCTGAGGCGAACACTGAAGAAGGCAGGTTGATGGAGGCGGCCTGCTCGTTGAACAACACAGGGATCATTTTAGATCAATTCCTCAGAGTAACTAGATGGTGCACAAGTCTGTTAAAAATGTTTCACAGCAACTCACAGGATTGTCCTTGTGCACGGTTTTTTCCCCCTCATTCTCCTCCTCTTCACCTTGGAGGGAAAGAGGCTGTCTGTCAGAGTACACCAGCTCAGATGGGCCCGACGCCTCCTTCAGGTGCTGAAGGTAGTTATAATCATCATCAAAGAATACGCCAAATTTCCGCTGCTCCTCACGCCTCTTCTCCGTTTCCACCTAAGCAACAACAAACACATGATCACAGCATCACATTAACGCGGCATTTCTGAAATGAAGTGAAATATTAGCCACCGGGTTGTAGCCCCTTTAGTTTGACCAAAGGAAATCAGAGCAGAAGAACGTGATTGGACAAATACAGAAGAAGAAATAACAACTCTAATTATGACAAATGACTTTGCTGATTCCTTTTTCATTGTGAAGTCCTGAACAGTTTAACCCCCTTTAGGGTTCTTAAAAACCAACAAAAGCTAAAATCAGCTATAAAATCATTAAACACACATCCTGTGAACATGAGTAAAAAGACTTATGATCAGAACAGCAAGGTTGTACCTTTGTGGCAGGCAAGAGGACATGCTGTGGTGCTTTCTCATCTGCAGCCAGAGGGTCCTTTTGACTCCTGTGGACGAGGTGAAAGGTCACAGCCTTCTTCTTGTCAATAAATGCCTTCTTCTTTCGATGGGGCTGAAAGAAACAGAAAATAAGCCAGAGAGAAACTTTGAAAGACTTCTGAAAGCCTAAATGCGCATTACTCAAGACCACTTTCAACAATACAACAAAGTCTGGCTGATTGGAAACAAAATATAAATAAACTAGAGCTGATTCAATGCTCAGTACTGTATTACAATACAAATACAACACCGTGGGGATCGTCACGCAATAGTGTTCTCAATAAGCAAACGTAACACGGATTCCTTATGGCTGACGCCATGGCAAACTTGGTTAAATTGTCAAAAATCAAAACTTAAGCCATTTCCTTTGTTTGTTTGTTTTAAAGAATAGTTTTTACTTCAGTCAACTAATATGTTTTCCCCCACCTACCTACCTACGTTAAGTTTTTAATCCTGCTGTAGTAAACACCTATAACAACTTCGTTTTGTAATGTAGTTGCTAATGCTGTGTGAGATGCCACTTTACTACTTACGTCCAACTGTTTGAGCAGGGCACAACAAACGCTGACAATGATTTTAGAGACTCTTTGAGATCATTTGAGTTCATGGGTAAACTCTCTAGCTCACATGAATAGGATTAACAAGACACTTTTCATTTAACTTACTTTTAAGTTTTCAATGTCTACTTCTAATTATAAAGCTATCACAACCTCTCGCTCACCAATTTTTTTTACCAGTTTCTTGGGGAATTGGCACGTTAGCCACTGTTAGCTAACAACATTAGCTGCCGTAGCCTGGCAATATCTTACCATTGTGTTATAGAGTCTCTCCTGTTTTCCGACGGGTCAAGCGAAAAGGTCTTCAAATCTCGATTCACGGGTAGCTGTTACAACATGTAACCGTTTAAGTGCTCACTCCTTCTCCGTTGTTTATACACGCTGCCTTCACCTTCACCACGCTGATGCTACCATTACTGGAAAGAACCATTAGCAAGACTAAGGGGGTTATAGGCATCGATATGAAAGCATTGATATGCTACGATGAGGTTTTCTTTCCCACAAAAAATAAATAATGTTGTAAAATATTTAAAACTATGTTTATATTTATAATATTATTCGTGATTCCTGCGTGTCATGTATGTGTAATTTAATTCCACGACATTATGGAGTTAGTATATTCCAACAATTTTTTCCCCATGCAACTTTATTTATATAGTGCCGAAAAACAAAAATATTTTTCGGTCCTTTAGGGGTCGCCACACCGTATTATGTGTTAGTGATGGGCAAAGGAAGTTTTTATGATACACTGAAACGTTCGAAGCAGAATTGTATCAAGGTTTCAAAACAGTTTCACGTGTCTCCACAGTGACATCTGCTGGACACAATGTGCAGACAGGCGTTCTAAGTGCACTTACATCAACAATTATGATTAACACTTGTTCTGGAGAAACCACCGTACAAGCAAAAAAAGAAAGAAAGACAGAAAAGAAAAGAAAAATGCTGTTATCGTTGAACAATTCGTTTCAGCAAATACTATTAAATTCTCATGTTAAAATACAAAAGGCTTTTTCATGTACTAAATAATTCAGTGCAACGCAGGACAAACCAATTTATAAAGAACTTTTTAAAAAAAAAGATGGCTATATCTATTGATGAACAGGTTTTCAGCTGTTTTGAGGCTGAGCTGTGCTCCATCCTTTGTTCAGTATTTGAATAATCTCCACCTTGCCTCGGCTCCAAACCATACATTAGGTTTCACTACCGTTAAGTAAACCTGCTTTTTCACTCTTGCTGCTGTCCTTCTGTAACCAGTCAGCCTTGGCATTATTTTCTACCTGTACTCTCTTCTTCAGTGTCTGTTGCTTTGTGTGGTTGCGACTCTGTCTCGCATACTTTTACATACGCAGGTATGCTTCCATCTTTTCCACTACAGATCACAAAGCCGTCAAACATCGTTGTCAAGCTGCCTGACCTCGTCTGTCAGCCTGTTCATCACCACTGCAAACAAGAAGTAGCTCACAGCACAGATCCCCTTACCAACCTAGCGGTCACTTCTACTGTCTCGCTGTCATCATACATGTCTTGCACCATCCTCACATACTTCCATACATCCTCATGCCACTGCTGACTTCCTAAAGCAGCTGATTTTCAAATGAAGGCACAGATATGCCCTCAGTATGTCTTTAAATTTCTTTATTTCTTTCTTGTGTATAAAATTATTGAGGAAACATGAATGAGACACATTGTATGCATTCTCCACAGCTCCACTGTAGTTAATACTATAAAGTAATATTTTTTATTGTATGTGTGTGTGTGTGTGTGTTTCAGCTGAGTCATATTTCAGTGACTGTTTGGTTGGTGTGACCACACCTTCATTCAGTTCTACACGTACAGTTTGAGTCGTTGCGAAAGAATCCAAACAACACAAGAACTGAAAGCTGTCACTCCACTGTCACAATATCTCACACAAAAGAAGTAATGTCTACTTTTTAGTAGAAAAAAAAGAAAATGTCTCATGTAAGCACTTAACATCACAGAGCACGGAGTGTTTTGCAGTTTTCTTTTTTGTTTGGTGTCTTTAAGAAAAGACAGAGAAACCTTGGCTAGATCCAGTCTCTGTGCACCAGGAGGTGATATTCCACTTCCCCGGAAATTGTTTTGATACAAGAATCGCAGTGCAAACATTTTTGTTTTAGATCACTCTGATATTTTTCCATGTCTTATGTTAAACATTACTGGTTGTCAATCAGCAATTTTTGTCTTTCAAAACTTATCTCTACCCAATTTACACTCCAGGCATTTTTTACAGTGATTTTCTTGTATTAAGTCTTTATTATATTGATCAGTTTGGTGGTTCTCTCTTCAGTGTTAAAGTAAAAAACAAGCACATTTTGTGTCCTGAATAAAATGTTGGAATGTTTTAATTTGAAAACTAAATGATCAGTGTGTATGTTTAATTGTAGTTTTCCATGTGACGTCATAGAACAAGCTTGCCACGTAATCCTGCACTAAATATCAACAGCTATTTGTATAAATCTATTTTATCAAATTACTAATGCAACAATGCTAAAGTCCACAAAAACAAGTAGGCCCAAAATCTGGCTTGAGTAGTCCTCCAAAGAAATTCATGAAAGAGAAAACACAAAAACCAAGTTTTATTTTAAAATGATTCCCACTCAAGCAGGGAGCAATAAACCAACAGAAAATAAACCAATACTTTGTCCAAAAGCTTAAGTCAACAAAATTTAGTTCAAGCACTATGACAAAGCATGCTGCAAATGCAAGTTTCTGCTTTTGCTATCTGTGAAGTCATTCATGTGCAAATTACATTCTGCTGATGTGAACCGATCTGATTCATTACATTTTTTCAGGGGTGGAACCCAGTGATGGCCTTCCTGTAACAGCTAATTTTCAAGTTTAGGCACAGACAGGTTCATTCATTAATAGCTGCAGTTAGCCTTTTTCACTTTTTATCATAATTAAGATAAGATGCAATCAGCTAACAGAAAAAGGGCCTTAAAAAATCCTCAAATTTTTAAGATTTCTTCGGTGTCACAGCAAAAGGGAACTGACAGTAAATTTGAGTTTTTTTATGTAAACAAAAACAGGACGCATGTATAAAGGCACTCATGTTGCTGCCACAGTGAAGTGAAGTTGTTAGTCAAGACAACTTCACGTGATTGCCTTGAAAGTGAGTGTAAGAGGATCAGTTGCTCCTTTAATTTTTTAGTTTTCTCAAAACTACTAAAAGTCAGACTGATTTGCACAAGCAGAATTCGACTAGACGAGTGTGAGATTGATGCAGACTTGCCAGGCAAACACTCTCGTGCACTTGGCTGCTTTACAGACCCAGATGTTAAAGTCCTACATTTGAGCTCACAGACTCGTACCATGTCAGAGGCAGTGAATACCTACAGATGGACCCATGACCAAAATTATAAACCACTCCCATTCAAAAACATTTGAGCTCAGACAGTGTTTTCACATTACATTTCAAATAATAATAATAGCACAGAATCTGAATCATGGCGAAGTTTAATATTCACAACATTGCTCTTAAAGATGATCTGCTGCGTTTTGTTCCTCCGCTGGTATCCGTTTCAGTTCCTCCTCATACGTTCATCGACAACATCAGGAACTGTGAGGCAAAGAGGAAAAACTGTAGTCAATGTTCACACGACCGGCAAAAGCATGAAGGCTGTGAATGCTGCATCCTAAATCTGGTTAGTTATTGGGAGATAAAGGAAGCATAAAATGTCTGACAGCCTGACTGTCACGGACCTGGATAAACAGACGCATCAGGTATGTGAGGTACAGTACAGTAGAAGATACAGTAGAAAAGAACTCAGGATTCACGTTTGGCGTGTTTGTGTTTACCTGCATGATGTTCATTTGCACTCGTCCCCTGTTGAATTTGTCCAAAGCCTGGAAAACTCCTGGATAAAAAAACACAGCAAGAAGTCTTCTCTCTGATCTTTATGTATTTTTGTACTTATTGTGATCCTTGTTTCCCAAAATGTAAAGCGATCTTTTAACATAGTGTTTTGTACATACTGAACATGTTCTCCAGACGGACAATGCAGGTGAGGTAGTCATCAAAGTCAATTTCGTAGTTCTCGTCAGCAAACCTCAGCCCCACCAGCTGCAGGAGCGGGTTGTTCAGTTGCATGCCTGCATTGGCGGAAAAGCAGCAGTTATCTATGAAACTTTGATGTTCAGATAAAAAAGATTTAGACTCAACTTACCAGAGACTCAGGACAGGCATTCTTATTAGATGTAGTGTTAATATTCATTAAAATCATTATTGTAATGTTTGCAGTGTTATAATTACTGCTTTGATTAAGAACACACTAAAAATATACTGCTATACTATATCTACTAACATTTTTAATAATATTATTATAAATAATAGTTACAGGAAATGTAGCTGGTGATATTACATGTACACCTTATGAAACAACTTTATTTGAAGTGCAAATTCAATGAGTATTAAAATAGGACAAAGGTTTGTTCAGTCACAGAAACTAACAGGTGAAAACTGAATTCGTCAAACAGAGTTTTATACATACATGTATACACACGATTAATGTGTCTTGAATCGTCTTGAAAAGCTGAACACATTTAACTGGCACGTCACTAATCCCCCTCAGAGATATTTACACTGGCAGATTTCAGCAGAAAGCCAGTATCATCAATAAGGACCACTCACACCCTCGACACTCGTTTTTTCCCTTCCCTCTGGTAAACACTACAGGTCCATCAGGTGAGAGAGAGAGAGAAAGACGGGCTTGGGAACTCTCACCTGCGGCTTTGAGAGCGCCACGAAGCTCATAAGATGACATCTTTCCTGACCGGTCCGTGTCAAAGGATAGAAAGAGCATCTGTAGCAACGGACGTTTGTGGTTAATAGTCTGAGCAACAAAGAAAAGTGCTCCTCCAACATTTCATTTACAGTTTTTCAAGATAAATCAACACCTACAATCCACTTCTTCAATTTTTCCCAGAAGACCTTAAACTCTTGGAACTCGATCTTTCCCGTGTTGTCCACCTGGTTTACTGTGTCAAGAAAAAACCTAAGAAGCATTGTGGAAAATAGCTTACCAACAAAACCTTCTTTCTATCACATATAAACAAACACACACAAAATATCAACAAAAAATATTCGATAACTTTGTCTTGTGATGGAATATGGACATGCTGGCATAAGTATCACTATTTTAGTAAAGCACCCATTAGGGCAAACAAAGTACGCATGGCTTAATGCGACAACTTATGTAACACAATGACAAGCATAGAATGAGTCAGTAACTTGAAAGGATACATCCATAAGATTGATGATACTGTGACAGGTGCTGAGACTCACGCCATCAAATTTGATCTCTTTTCCTGAAGATAAAGGATTAAAGTGGTAGTGATGCAAAAAGCATGGCTACATGTAATAATGCAACACAAAATCCGAAGTTTATGAATCATCTCTGACCATTAATATAAGGCATCAAGATGTGAGGAGAAAATGTATACACTACACAAAAGATAAAGTATTTTGCTATGTGATACTGACCTCAGGTGTTTTAAATGTATTTAGTTCAGTCTTCAAATGATGTTTAACATATTTACAACAGTGTGGCTTGTTATTGTGTTGTTTTTGAAAGTTTTTTAGTTGCTATTAAGCCACTAAAACCTAACAACAACATAAAAGTTATTTATTTTTGCCACAGTATGTAATCTTACTTGTGACACTTTGATTCTTGTGTTGGAAAAATCAAATGTAGGCTGATCAACCTCTCCTTTAGATATCGCCCTAAAACAATCTGTAGGAAGGAAATTGGCTTTTTCTGCTTGCTTTTCTTAAATAAAAAACTCTTAGTATTAGCTTCACATGGTCATGGTTCTGGGTCATTTGACACAGCCTTTTGAGTTTATGGTGTTTTGTGATTTCTTTGTATTATAATGCTTTAGTTTCCTATTTAGTATTGAATAAGTCCTGGTCTGCTCTGTTTAATATTTATGTAATATTTCTCTTTTCCCGTCACTGTCTCATCCCTGTGTCTCCTGTCATGTTCTCTACGGATGTTTCCTTGGTTATGTCTTTGTCTCCCCTTCCTGTTTACATGTTTCCCTCCTTGTGTTTCGTTACATGTCTCCCTGTCTGCCAGGTGCGTTCATGTGTGTTGTCCATAGCTGTCATATGCTCTGGATTTGCTCCTCACTTATGTCTGTGTCTCGCCTCCTGCTTCTACTTCTCTGTCCCCATGTCAAGTCCACACGCTTAGTCTCTATGTTTCCTGTTTTATTTTGATAGTCTCATGTTCCATGTTCAGTGTGTTTAGTTTTGCTTCCCCTGTGGCATCATGTTCATTTGTATCAGCTGTGTTCCCCATGTGTTGGTTTTTTATGTCTTGTGTTCCAGGAATCGATGCATCTCAAGTCTAGGTTTCAAGTTCAGTGTGTTTTCATGTTTAATGTTAACTTTCTTTGCCCTTTGTTTTGTGTTTTTCTACCGGCCCTATTAAATGACTATCTGTTAAAATGAAGTTCTGTTCCACGCGTCTGCTTTTGGGTCCACACCTCATCTCCATACAGTCTGCATCCGCGGACTGTGACACACATTCTAGGAGAAATTACCTGTACGTCTGACTTTTAACAAATATCAGGCGAAGAAGTTAAGCTGCAAACATCACACATGTAGAACTTAATTGCAGGAGATATGATGACTGCATGAAATGCAGAAAATGGACTGAAAAGTAAACAAAAACCAGAAACTTTCATTCACTTACTTCTGCTGAGAACACCATTCAGCATCTCCTGAAGCTCTCTGACAGAAATGGCCTGATCCTGTAAAAATTACAAAGTGGAAGAGATCAGTGAATTCTGACTAAAGAAAATTGCAAAAAATAAATAAATAAATGAATGAATAAATACCATGATGGATGCAGAAACAGAAATAATCATCATTTGCAGATCTGAGCTTCTTGTCACGAATATAACCAGCTCTTTTATGTAATATGTAATTTTTTCATTAAAAATAGATGTTGATAAATAAATCAAGTAAAGCTCATAAAATTGTTATAATTTAGGTTTTTTGTTGTTTTTCTGCAACATTCATACTGCAGAAAAATCATCATTATTCTTCTTTCTTTTTAAGCAGCTGGCCTTTAATTGTGGTTTGGAGCTACGCATATTGTTTATTGTGGGTATTTTTTTACAACAGCTGTGCACTTAGTGTACTGTAAAACTAAAACAACGAAGGCTCAAAATTTCATTTCAAAATTCCAGAAATGGTAAAAAGTATTTGTGGAATCATAACAACTTGAAGCACTTTAATTATTTAATTAGTTTTCATTGTAAAAAGGTGAAACTTGATTTGAAAATGTACAAACTAGACAAACTTGCTCTTACAAAAACACTACTCATCTGTACAAATGAAGGATGCTGTAAACACTGTTACCCCAAAGCCGAAGATGCTTTTCTTACCGAGCCAGCCAGCTGTTCAAACAGCCTTCTGAGGCCTTTCTCCTCCTTTGTCTCCTCCTCTGGAGGGCTGGGCATGGGTGGCTGATGGAAACAACACAGGCTCAGTATAAACACATTCAGCTGCTTGATTGACTGAACAGGTAATTGGGCTTCTGGTTATCTACTTACGTCTGGCAGGTCGGCATCAACTTTGCTTCCCATCTCTCTGTGAAGAAAGGGCATAGTGTAACAGTTAGTGTAAGGGTTGAAATGAAATGAAACCCCCCAAATTTTGTTTAATCAGGTTATTAAATAACTATTCCTTGATACCCAAAAGTTTTCTTTAGGTTTGATATTGCTTTAACTTTTTGTTTGCTCTTTTAGTTTCGCTCCAGAACCAGAGCTGCACACTCACAAAGCTTCAGCCTTTGTCTCAGAGAAGACACGAATAAGAAAGTCAGCCTCGTGGTGGGGCTGGAAAGTGGTGGGAACCAGCAGGTAGTTTCCAGGAGGCAGCGTGAAGCGTTCTGCCACCTCCCGCATGTTGATGTAGGTTCTGCTGCGTGCCTTGGATCCATTGTAACGGAAGAAGTCTTTCCCCACATGGTCCTCGCCCTCTGGAGCCTGAACAAATCGGGAGAAAAGACATTAAATTAAATTTGTAAGTAAATTTGTAACAAAAGAAGAAAGTAAGTAAATACGAAGGAGCGAGACAGAAGTGCAAGGCTGACCTTTTAAAAATATAACATATTTTGAAATGCAAAGAAACTATATCACTAAAAAAGACACATCCGTTTTACCAATGTCCCCAAACTTTTTATCACTAAGAACTTCTTTAGCAGATGGTGCTCATCCAGTGAGTTTGTGTCCGAATGGTCATTTCTGGTGCATTTTTAAGGCTGTGCCTTCTCTTCATTGTCTCGTAACTCTATCTTCTTGTGAAGAGATATGAAATGCTTAAACACATTTATATTGGACAGAAGAAATACATTACTGTAATATTTAACATGTGCAGAAAAAAGTCTGAAGTTTTTGCTAATATTATTGCTCATCTACAAATATCTGTTTCTTTGACTCAGTTTATGGCTCCTTTAAACTAATGCCAAGACTCAGTCTTTCAGAAAGGGGCTAGTAAATGTGTTCTGCAAGGACCAGCACTACGCCCCATGCTATTTATGATAACATAAAAAATGGTTAAAGTGCACAGTCTACAGTGTTTTTCCAGACCTCATACACAGCAAAGCCAATGGTCTCCAGGTCCAGGCCTTCTTTTCGCAGTTTTCGTCTGTTCTTTTGCATCAGCGCGATGACCACACTGCAAGTATTATCACCATCAGCATCGTTCAGCAAAAGCTTGAACTGAGGGTTGGTCCAAAATGTGTCTGCAGATTAGAAATGTAGAACTTTTTGAGAGAGCAGTTTGAGATAGAAATGCCAACTGAATCCTGCATTTAAACCAGTTCATGTCAAAATATAAATACCAAAAAAGGAAAATCCAATGAAATCTCTAAGTATGCCTGACGCTTTGCTGAATTTGTTTGTCTGAAAATTTTTGATTTGTAGATGTATTGATCTCACCAATGTAGTTCCTGCAGCCTCCAGCAGTGGAACCCCGAATCCAGTTTCCCTCAAACACATTGACTGCCCACTGATGTTTTGTGTCCTCAGTCAGGGAGTCAGGACTCATGTTGCAAATCTCCACTTTGTCATAGTTCCTCTTGAAGTCCTCAAATTCCATCCTGGAGTTGCAAACAGCAACAACATTGTCACTCCTAAACTAGCACAGCTGTACTGTGTGTGAATTTTGGAAAAATTCATCCATCTAATCATTAGCAAGGCTTAAAGTTAGGACCACGGACTCTTTAACTGGGCGACAACAAAGTCTGTAGCTGATAGCTGGAATCGGCAGAGATTAGCTGGCTCAGCCTAAGAACAGGTAAACTTGATACAGCGAGGCGGCAACCGGGATTTGAGCCAAAAACATTCTTGCTGTGAAGTAATAGTGCTAACTATTGCACAAGAGTGTGAAATTTTATAGTTTAAAAAAAAGCCTGGCTGAAGTTTGTCAACAATGCCTGAAACTCATTTACGTTAATTTACTATTTTGTCCAAGTCAGAGAAACATGAAAATCTATGGCAGTTCATTTTTGCCATTTTGTTTCATTCCACTGCTACATTCATATACTACATATGCAAAAATATTACACGACAATGTGAAGAACAATTTGGAGACTGCTAAGCATACTACACATCTTAATCTGTAGTTTGAAATTTATTATGTGGACTCACCAGAATTCACCATCATCTGCTGAATTCTGCATTATGCGATTTTTTTCTGCACTGTCGATATAATTCCACTCTCTGGAACTGAAAAAAAAAACAGAGGATCTGTTACAACGTTAATCAGAGAAAAAGTCCCACAATCAAAATGAAAACTATTCAATTTTCTTTGGACAATTATTTTCCCTTAAATCTGTTGAAGATCAAACGTGGAGTTACTGAAATTGTCTAAATGTGAAATCTGGGAAAGTTTCAGATATTTGAATAATATTATTATGTCTGTTCTCTTCCTGCTACAACTAGTCTTAAGAGCTTCCAATGGCCCTTTGGCACCTGAGCGTCTCAGGGGTAATTACCGCTTTTTGGTGGCCAAGTCAATGATGATTGCATAACTTGGAACACAGAAGGACTGAATGAATATGAAAACAGAAACCAAACATGTAAAACATCTGCATATAGACACAACTTTTTTTTACTGTTCAATAATAGGCTGCAGCAGTCGGACTGTGAACCGTATTCAAAGTAACAAATATATGGTTTGACTATAGACTAGAGATAAACTACGAGGACGACTCTCACGCACAGACTCTTCAAGGAGACCTGCTTTTCACGTGGAAGAATGAACTTTAGACAATATGTGTAGTTTCAAGGTCAAAATAAAGTTTTCTTTATTCTTACTTATCACTCCAGGCACCGTTCCACTCAACCTGTCCCCAGGGGTTTCTAATCCGGACCAACTTCACCTTCTGACCTCTGGCATTCACCTAAAAATCCAAAAACAATATTCTGTGACTACATTGTTGAAAAGTATATGTTCTACCGTTTTTAAGTCTGGCTTTTTATTTAGATTTAAACTTAAATGTAATTAATGTGTCTTTGTAGGATTTTAGTTGTTGTTTTTATTTATTTTTTAAGCCATTATGTTTAAGGTAAAGGTAATTTTTTAAAGATCGAAGTTTCATATTCACAGATGTACAGTTGCATCTTTTAACAAGTATTACAATTACCTGAGTCTGTAAACTTCTAATTACGATTATTCAGCAACAAGTGGCTTCCCCTCATTATTCTTACATCTGCTGCTGAGACTGTTACTGAGACTTTTACCTCTTCTACACCTGTGATGGAGTATGCATGTCCTTTCACCAGGCCTGTGGAAGTCTTGGCCTCTGACTCTGCAGAGCTAGTGATCTGAAGAAAACCAAAGCATGCAGAGAGAGTTAAAACACAGCAACTGAGCTGATATGTTGAGTAAACCTCGTGGGCAAAAATTAAAAATTAGATTGTTTATTTTACATCAATAGAGCATCCCATCATTGAGCCTCGGTCCAGGGCTTTCTTCATGATATTGAACAGGTCTCCTGGAGCAGCCTTGGTCTCATACATTTCACCCACGCCACCAGTAAAATCCTCCATGGCCTCCATTGTGCTGCCACCCTTCAGGGATTCATAGCTGCCGTTCAATCTAAAATAAACGAGAGAAAAAAATGTCCTAGTGTTTCAGTGCATATAATTATATATAATTGTATTTATACAATGTTTCTTTAAATAACCTCTTGTCACATGTTTAACATGCATGTGACAAGACGAATGGAAAGATAAAATATTAAGAGGAAGCAAGTGATGTTACTTGGCGTAGGCTTTCTCCAGCAGCGCACTCCAGAACTCGTTGCTGGAGGCCGAGTGGAGCATGATGAGTTGATTTCTCACTGTTGGCAGTCTGTCGTCCACAACCACATCGAGCCATTTGTTGTGGTTCCAGAACTGAGGGACCATCAGAGAACATGTTACAGTGTAACTAACAGAGGAACCGGTGAGTTTACTGCCTACACCGACTTCACACAAAGTGAAGACAATGTGTGATTACTTAAAATAATCTCACTTGTAAATCTGTTTCTGTTTGACTGAAATGTGTTTTTTGCTTGCAACACAGTATAAAATGTAAAAAAGACATAAACATTTTACTCTTCCATGAATAATATGAGCTCGTTTTGCATCTGACTGTTGGGGTTGGGACTGAGGCAACAAAAGGCTTGAAGAGTAACGGTACTGAAAAAAGACATCTGGAGGAACATGGTGGAACCCATTCTTTTGAACGGGTTGGGCACTGCATCTTTTTTCCAATACACCCGCCTGCTTAAAATGTACTGCAAATACACTACAGGCTGTGTTTTAACACATTATTGACTGAACATTTTGCCAAATGATCAACCAGTCAAAAAGTGTTTAACTTTATGTTTTCTGGCGTTCTTTTAATGTCATCGGCCTTTTGTTGCAAGTTCTGGAGTCGCTGAAACAACAATTTTTAAAAGAACATTCAAATGCATGACGCTTCTTTAAACGTGCTGTCATCCTGGTTCTTTTTATCCCTTATGTGTTTGCTTATTCCAGGAAATACTGCAGTGTGTAAACATCTTTGTACAGTCTGTTATTATGATCAGAGAATCCTACCTGGAAGTGAAAGATACCAGCATATCTCTGATTAAATTCCTGGTCAGGTGGGACAACTCGGGCCAGGGCTTCTTTTTTCATAGTCAACGAAGCAACGGCTGCCAGGAGCCAGCAGTCCCCTGTGGAAATAAACAAGTGCCACATTAATAAAACCGTGACATATGTGAATATTCAAGATTTAAAAGTAGTTAAGTAACTTGAATACCAACCGAGCTGTCCTTGGCAAATGTCTGTTCTGTCTGCGCCATCTAAGATGAACTTTGGGTTTTTGCATATCTCCTGTTGAAGGGTCACAAAACAGGAAAACAAACTGGTCGGTTTATTTTTTAAATGACAGGGGAGACCGGTGTGTTTGATAGGCGTGTTCACATTCCAAACATATTAATCGGCTGGTATCCCAGTCAGTGCGCACAAAATACACAGCACACAAAGCACACACCCAGGACAGAAATGTGTAGTAACTGTAACGAGCATGAGCTGTGAGTTCGACAGGTTGCTTAAATCGGGTCAGCTCTGTAGGCGTGTTAACAGGTAAAGATTTTGGAGCTGAAGTGTACGATAAGAAACAGTACCCCAAAAAATGAACGAGAACATGACATAGTTTGAAGCCAAAAACTCATAAATGTCTCAACATTAAGTTTATCAGCAAAAGCAAACCTCTCACACGCCGTTGGAGCAGCTGCAAACCAGCCCACTCCACTTTTACTTCAGAAAAGTTGGCTCAGAGTGGTACAAACGCCTGCTGCACTCAGCTATATTTACACAGCTCACCTGCAGAACTGGTTTTGCTGCTATAACTACAAGTATTTCATGACTTGGTTTAGGTTCAGAGTAATAAAAACAGAGTTTTGATCAACTTTCACTTTTTGAATGGAATCATTTCAGTAATTTGTCGTCTAATGTCTTCAGTGCCTTTGCAGTCACATGGACGGCTGTGGACATGCAGTTCGTGTAGTTAATGTAGATGTATTTGAATAGTAAACATGCACTTTTTAAGGGTATGAAAAAATCACCAGATAATCGTTAGATGAAACATACTGAAGTCACTCAGTATTTTGAAATTCATGAACAGCACATGTGCATCTAACAGATTTCAAGAGCTCTTTTGAGTATAAGAATGCTCAGTGCTCACATACCGTGGGCCTCTTCCATTCAATGTGGACAGGAACTTTCTCGCTGAAGAAGAGAGAGGAGTCCTTGGCAGGGAAATCTGGATCCTCAAACAGGACTCCCTTCATGAGACATTCATGTCTCAGCTGCTCAAAGGATTTCCCATCTGACTGCGTGTTCTCCGCCTGGCTTGTGGACATCTTCTCTTTTGGGAAGAATCTCGGCGAGTGGAGGAGAAGCAGGTGAGGTGACGCGTGATGGAGTGCTGCTGAGTGTTTGATGCAGAGACAAGTCTGACAGGTGGGTAGGGCTGGAAGGTCCACACCCTCCAGACGGAAACTGGTTTGTCCTCCTGCGGCAGTGAACCTCACCCCTCGTGGCTCACACTGTGCCGTCTGTTCTCTTTATCTATTTCTCTTTTTTAAGAATTGGCCTGCCAAACACTGGGAGAAGTTATTCTTGACTATTTTGCTGGAACTGATAGCAATGATCTTTGCCTAGCATCTAACTGGGATCTGTTAGACTTGTAGAACCAAACAGAGGGAAACTGCTTATTTTGCCATTAAACTTTCACAGTGTTGAAAAATCAATCAACTTAAATCAAATTTGTGTCTGCTGGGACTTTTATAAGGAAATTACTTGGCCTGGATGTACTAGTGCAACATGGCTTTCACGTGGAAACAGAGAGAGAAATATTTTTTTAAGTGGGCAGGGCTGAGAGCACAACTGATGCCTGTGGTGTTTTTTTTTTCTGTGACAAATCATTGAAAGACAAATGGTCACCCCTATCATTTATTTACGCCTAACAAGCTTTTTATGGGTTCTCAACTGAAAAAAATAACTACAATTCAACTAAATTGTTGATAATGCTCGAATGTCACACCACAGATTCCAAGTAAAGCAAAAGAAATAATTAAATAATGCGGAACAACCACTGAGTGATCGACAGTCGGTATCAGCCTCAGTGTCTTGTCATTTCGTGTCTCTGGCCACTGTAACAGGTTTAGAGATCAAGGATCTATCTGTCCCTCCCTTTTTCTCTGAGCAGTGCAGACAGATTTAGGGTGTGCCAGCATAGTATCTGCACCACCCTGACCCACAGCAGTGACACTTCACACTGTCAGGTATGACATCCACATTCCTGTCCCACAGTCACAGGATTCCTCTCATAGCTGAAGAAGAACTTGCACTGAGCTGTACTCTTTTGGGTTACTATTTAATCAATGTACTTGTGACCTTAATTACACAAATAAAATTATGGGTGATGTAGTTTTGCAGCATCCTCTACCTTCTCTTTGTCTAACTCCATCAGCTGTACTTGGTTGTATTACTTCAAAAAAGTAGCAGTAAGAGGTACAGTTGCTATTTAGGCCAAGATTTACAAGAACAGAAGCATCAAACATATGTAGTAAACCGTAGTAAGAAAAAGTAGAATATTGGTCATTGTTAATATCTTTTAGTGGGGTCTGACTTCTCTTCTCTGAATAATGTAAATTTAATGTCAGAATATTTCAGGACTTGCTCTGCCCTCTGCTGTCATCCTTACATTCACCTGTAGCTCAGGCGGCAGAGCAGGTCAGCTGCTAGTCAGAAGGTTGGCAGTTTGATCACTGGCTGCTCCAGTCTGCATGGGCCTTGGGCAAGATACTGACCCCAAGTTGCTCTCCAGTGTATTGGAGTGCGAATGTGTGTAAAGCAATGAAGCATAAAAAATTGTGGTTGTGTGGATGAGACACATTAGCATGCTTTGACTGCTAGACTGTAGAAAAGTGCTCTATAAGAACCAGTCCACCTGCCGTTTACCCAGTTTTGGTGCACAAGTTAATTCACCTTTTATCACAGTAGCTATGACAAATATAAGCGAGCCAGTGTAGGTTTCATGTGCATCTACACATACATATGTGTAGATCAGGGGTGGCCAACTCCAGGCCTCGAGGGCCGGTGTCCCTGCAGGTTTTAGATGTGTCCTTGATCCATCACAGCTGATTTAAATGGCTAAATGACCTCCTCAACATTTCTTGAAGTTCTCCAGAGGCCTGGTAACGAACTAATCATTTGATTCAGGTGTGGTGAACCAGGGTGTTATCTAAAACCTGCAGGACAGCAGCTCTCGAGGCCTGGAGTTGGCCACCCCTGGTGTAGATGCACGTTTGTATGTGCATGTGGATATGTGTGAGATATGTGCCTTCGCTTGTTTTTGTTATGTGGATTTCTCCTAAATGAAGCACGGTGCATTTTAAAATGTGCTATACAAATCAAATTAGCATTTCTATCGTAGTGTGCAGCCTTCGCACCAATACAGAAACATGTGAAATGTTTAAATACAGCTATTAACGCAGCCAGTAAAATAGAAAGGATCAGCACTTTATAAATTTCAGTTGTCAGGTGATCAAGGATGACTGGGATGATGCTAATTGAACTGGAATTCTGAGGTTTTTATAATAAAGTATAATATGTGCTTAAGTACTCAGAAAGCTAAGGATTATGGTTGGATTCTTATATGACGTATTACTTTTCAGTGTCCTTCATTGTTCATCAACATGATACAACAAAAAAGGAATGAAATCTGACATTGTTAAAAAGAAATTGTTATTTCTTGTTTTGGACTACAAAGGGAAACAGAAAGCTTGGTGACCACCAAAAGAAAAGTTCCAGGCTGGATTTATGAATAACACATCAAACCCTAACCAGACTTTATATGAAATAACACAGGCATGTGTGTATTACCAGGAAGGCCCCCCAAAACTTACAAAAATAATGTCTATTTATAGTTTTTATGAATTGCACAGTTAGAATTTTTTTTTTTTCAAAAAATAAACAAACCAAAAAAACAGCCTTCAATGCTTAGAAATGAGTTTTTACACCCACAGCTACAGCGGGCACTCAGACACGACCTGCTGCTGTAGAACAAGAAAGAAGTTTTTCTGCTGTTAATTCACAATAACTTGCTTCTCCCTGAAGAACCTTTAAAACGTAACAATTTTTAAACTTGATAGGATTTATAAATGTCTACCAGCAGTCCAAAAGCCAAACACGATATCAGTTCCATATCTCATTTCACAACTGAACAGTGGAAACAAAAACAAATATAACAGTTATTCCAGCAACATAGTTACCAACCAGTGATGGACGTGTGAGCCAAACAGAACACTGAACGATGTGCTGGAGACGACCTTTAACAGTCCACAATCAGTCCAGTCTCTGCTGCCAACAAGGAGCAATATTAGGTGATTATGTTGAGTGGCTTCAGGATGGTGACATCAAATCTCTTTAACCTAATACATCTTAGAAGCAATAGTTGCCCTCAGTGTAGATAGACCTAGATTAGTTAGGAAAGTTATTAGCAGGAGGCCTGATAGTTATTTACTGGAAGCATCTACCTACATGTTAAAACACACCGAGCAACATTATCTTTGTAACGTTCATTTTGTCAATATTGAGCACATCAGCACAAATAAATCAGCAGACTTCTCATCTTCCTAAATCAGGTAATGAGACAGTTGTGAGAGGACATGAACACAGGTTAGTTTCCTTTAAAAAAAAACAAATACTACAATTACTGTGGACATTAAACTTTCTGAATTAAGACAAAAATGCAGAACAAAACTACCATCTGAAAAGAACTACACTCTGTGAGCATGTGCAAATAAATTTCACTGTCACCTATGGTGCAAGGCGCTTTATAGCCAGCTACCCCAACTTATTTTGGTCCCATGTATGCACCTCAGTATACCAGACTCTATATACTAAGTGCATGCCTGTGTAAAAAAAGCTTTAATACCTTCAAAGACACTGATACAGTTACTGCACTGAAGACAAACTTGGCAGGAGGTGGTTCTATTCAATGCTCTTCTGATGACCATTTACTTGAATTACAACGTGGATTCGACTGAACTGAAATCCATTTTACTGAACAAAGGTACGCTATGATGAGTGTAAAGAATCTGTGCCAAATGGCCATGTGAAGTAACATGGATTCAATTAGTGATAAAGAAAATGTGGATATATATATACTTTTGTTTGGTCCTCATCTTCACTAAATTTTACACATCATTCATTTTCATTTCTGGTTGTCAGAGTATTCAGTCACTGCATTTAATTTTGTCAAAGATCTTCAGCAATTTCCACATCGCCCTCAGACCTGAATGCTCTTCTTAAAAAATGTAATTAATTTGGTTTAAAATGTAACAAATGCACAGCTGCACTGAGACCACACAGAGTGGTTTTCTTCTTCTTATTTGCAGTAACAGCATTTTGCTTTGTATATTCTTTACAAATAAATAATATCTGCCCTATTCCTTTTGACTAAAGAAGGTAGCATTTGGTTCATTGTGTGAAGAGTCAAAATACACGTCAAACACCAGAAGCAGAGCTTGAATTAGCAGCGAAAGCTGATAAAGAATTGTGACAGATGGGGTTTGGGTTTAGGCTTCGTCTCGCTGCCTAACCCAAAGAAAGCCGGGCAATGTTGAACGCACTTTATTGTACACGTCTCAGGTTTGAAATATTAAAGTTTCCTTTTGGGATAAAGCTGCCTGATAGTGTCAGTTATTCCAACAGTAACAATATTTCCTGAATTTACATCACAACAGAAAAACAGAACTTAACAATTTTTAGATCATCAGTTAAACAAGAAACTGGGAGATTCTTCAATATTGACATACCGTGAATTCACTTTGGTAATTTATTTCTTTATTTCCAAAAAAAAAAAAAAAAAAAAGCCAGTTCATGAAGAATGAAATTTGAAGGAAAGAGAACAAAAACATGTATCTCAGGATTTGGCTCCTGAGTTTCAGACACAGGGAAACATTCAGCTCTCGCCCAAAAGAGCTCCAGATGTGACGGCTACATCTACTGCTCTGCTTTCTCTTGTGCGGTTCCCGTCACCAGCAGCAAGTTGCAGGCCATAAACTGGACATTGAGCACGTTGCTGGTGTTTCCAGTGTACATTCCCACCAATTCGCTGGACGAGCTGTCAGCTGACGTCCCACCGTGTGAGTTGCGGATGTCCCACACCCGCACTGAGTTGTCCATAGATGAAGATGCCACTAGGCTGCTGTCCGGACTGAAGGACAGGCTGGTGACACTATCTGTGTGTCCCCTTAGGTCTTTGAACAAAGTCCCAGATGCCAAATCCCACAGCTTCACCCGCTGGTCTTCACCAGCCGACGCCAAGTACTTGCCATTCGGTGAGAAAGCGAGTGACAGCACAGGGCCACGGTGGCCCGTGAAAAGGCGAACAGACGCCCCCTGCTGGGTGCTCCAGAGTCGCACAGTCTTGTCTGTGGAACCGGTGGCTAAATAGTTGGAGTTTGGGTGGAATTTCACACAGTCAACATCAGAAAGATGCCCTGCATAGAGCCTCAGTGGGTATGTCCGGGAGAACGTCCAGAGACGGGCGGTGCGATCGTGGGAGCAACTGGCAAAGTAAAGGCTGCAGGGGCTGACGTCCACATCCCATACTGGGTAGACGTGCCCCTGGTAGAGCACCGTGTTGGTGAAGCTGCCCAGGTCCCAGTAGCGGATGGTTGTGTCTTCAGAGCACGAGAGCAAGCCGGAGCTGTCTGTGAGGAAGGCGGTACGAAATACTGGGCCACTGTGACCTCGCAGCGTCTTTATCTCACTGCCTGAGCTGTCCTCTTCATCTACCTTGGAAGAAATGATGAAAGATTACATGATTATACCTGATTTTGTTCCTCTGCAGCTTAATCTAAAAATAACATACAGCATTTATTTTTACATTAAAAATCTAAATTTGCTAAACAATTTAATCTTTAACTCTGCAGGTCTTTTTAAATCAGAGCCACCATCTACAAATGAGACCCATCTCATTGCTAGAGATCGGAATTGGATCATTTTCAGTGCACCCCACCACAACAATGTTTCTAAAAACAAACCTAATCAGACAGTGACATCACCGTCGCCCAGATAAACGTGGACATTTTAAAAGGAGCTGAAGTGGCTAAAGTTAAAGCTATCCAGTGCGTAGAGGCCGCCATAGGCTAGCAACCTTTGTATGTGCCAGCAAAGGAAAAAAAACAAACAAATTCAAAGCAGTTATGAGTTCAGTTAAAAAGAAAGAAAAACAAAAGGTCCCTGTTGTCTAATGAATTTATAAATATACTGAAAAATAAACTATATAAAGCTGTTGCTCCTCCTTTTGTTTGGCAAGGTAAAACTCATTTTAGCATTTCTACCTCCTTCCAGTAGCAAAGCACTTGGTTTCAGATGTTTCAGTGAAAGAAGATCTAACTAACTCCAGCTTTGGAGAATAATATTTGGGACAATAATTTCTTCTGATATAATATTTGTCAAGCATTTGCATTGAAGACAAACTAAATTGTTTGTATCTGCTGTGATTTATGGTTCATAGAAAGAAAATCAATAACAGCAGGTTACACATTTTAACTTAGCAAATTGCAATTGGTTCAGCTCTGCTCACTACATCTTCCCTTACACACCTTTGACATACCTGCTCCACCCTGCCTCTTTTCTTCACCTCTCGTGTCTGTTGCTTTGGAAGGTTGCCCTCAGATATTTAAACTCATGTACTCATGTCAACGTCCACTCCTTGTGCTTTCCAACATCTTCCTCTCATTCACATACATGTAATTTTATTTGCAACTCTTCCATCTGCACCCTACTCTCACTACAGATCATAATGTCATCTGCAAACATCATAGCCTGTCCATCACCACTATAAACAAGACTTCACCACCGTGTCTCTGTTCTCATGACAACCTTTGTCTTGTCCTCAGGATTATTTTCTCAGATTTTGTACACCAAAAGAAACGCATGCAAATTTTAAAAAAAGAAAAAGAAGATATGGAAACAATTAAGGTGAAGACTTCTCATAACAATGTCTACTTACTTCCTCCTCCAGTACGTCACATGCCAGGTGGATGTGTGACACATCAGCCTGATGGGGTCTGGCCTTGAGTTTTCTGGCACGGAGGCTCCACAGCTTTACCGTGGAGGTGTCAAATCCACCGGCCAGCAACCGACTGTCAGCCGAGACCTCAGCAGTGTTCAGCATCTGCTCCGTGTGGTGGAAGGCGTAAAAACAGACAGTGGTGAGTGACGGTGGTCCCTCGCGGACTTTCTTGACGCAGTCCTGCAGAGCCTCAAGGGCTGCCTCATTCTGTGGGATCCCTGCTGGGACCTCCACCCCATCACCACTCTCTGTTCCATCCACTCCGGCCCAGGAGGAGGTGGAGTTTGGAGCAGCTGTCGACCCGCCAGCAGCTCCATAGAGCTGGTAATCTGTCCGCCTCAAGGCACTGACCTCCAGCTGCAGGTGTGTACTGAGGATCCTACAGAGAGCGCTGTTGTCCTCACTCTGCAGGTAACGCAGCAGGTAGCCGTAGGCTGGCTCCGTCAGGTGAACCACATATTTGTGCTCTAAGAAAGCATTCAGCTTGGGGTTGGTCACAATGTCTTGTGCACTGAGGACATGGCGGAGCTGCTCTATGATGGTACGCTGCTCACTGTCCTGAAGAAAGGCGCCATGAAAACGACTGTAAAAACCATCCACAGCCCCTTTCAGTCCAAAGCGCACCATGTCCAGGTGGAGGTAGACGAAGAGTGGATAGAGGACACTGCTCACCTCTTTAGCCCAGGATATGTCTGCTTCTATTTAGTAGAAAAAAAAATGTATATTTTTTAGGCTTTTGTAATCAATAACAACAAAGGTTAACAATATCGTAACAGTTCCATCATCTCATTCTCGATATCCATGTGGAGCTGTTTGTATAAGCCAATAATAATCCATTTTGTTATTCATGCCCTTTCAAAAAATAAATACGAACATAAATGTATGAAAGACAAATGTTAAACCCAGTTTGTAATCCATGTTTCTCTCTTAACAGTCAGGACAAAACAATGTGGACTCGCACAAAAACAGCTTAAGAAATGTTGACAAAATGAAAAAATATCAGCCCTGGATGGTCAATAATACAAAAGCACAATTGTCAGAGAAAATAAAAATATTTAAAACTGCAGCAATATGTCATCTTTCAGAAAGAAGCCCCAGTCGTCCACAACCTTTGTCTCTTTCTGCTGTTTAGGATGCAGCTTTACCACTACCTAAAAAACGTGGAGCCGAGGCATAAACTTTGGGAACAAATACAATTATAGATGTGCAAGTCTAGACTCAGTGATGTAGAGCTCATACCTGACAGGAAGGCGCGGAGCTTGGAATACTGAATCTCATACTGCTGTGGGTCATACTGGCATGGTGCAGCAGAAACGACATTGGAACATCCTGACTCCGTCTGCACTGCTCAGACATAGGCAAGGCAAGGCAAGTTTATTTGTATAGCACAATTCAACAACAAGGTGATTCAAAGTGCATAGAGAAAGAAGATAAAGAAGAAACCAGGAAAACTGTTAATTACAGAGAATATTGCCAGTCAAAGGGTCAAATACATTACACTGCATTATGAAAATAGATTATTTATCTTAACCAATTATCCTAGGGACACAGGTGAGCTGGAACCTATCCCAGCTGTCTTATGGTACACCTTAGAAAGGTCACGAGTTTAACAAAGGTTAAAACAAAACAAACAAACCAAGACAAAAAACACAGTCTCACAATCACTTAGAATCACCAGTTACCTAACACATGTCTCTGCACTGTGGAATTAAACCCAAGCAGGCCCATGGAGAGCATGGAAACTCCATATAGACAGCTCTAGGCTCTACAAGGTTCAAGCCCAAAACCAAATCCATGTTGCACTGAGGCGGCAGTGCTAATTTTTGCAGTGAAGCCAATCCTGTGGTGTATGTGTGGTGTTTTCGTGTGATCAGTCTTTTCTCATAACTATGTGGCTGTGCGATCTATTAATTAGGCTGGAATCATCATCATCTTACCCGTGAGACTTGCAGCCATTTCTTCGGGGGACTGGTAGAGCTTGGCTCCTTTCAGGGAGCCGTCAGTGTCCACATACTGCCTCCTCTTCAGGTACTGAGCCACGGCATACTGGATCTGCTCAGTGCGAATCCGCTTCATGACCTTACGAGCACAAGCTACAGTGTCAGACACCTGGCACTTTTCACAGCACCTTCTCTCGCTCATCCACCCAACAAGTCGGAAGCATATAGTAACTGTTTTCGTGCTCACAACGGACTACAAAATACGATACATGTCTGTGACTACTAAAAATTCTCATTCATCATCTCCGTGGTCAAATTAAACTTCTTGAGCACAGCATCACCTAGTAGCTAATTACATAGCAAAGCAACGCTGGCGTGTTTACGTTACAAGCATTACAAAGGGCCCAGCTAGCACAATAAAGATACGTGCCAACTAACGTGAAAGTCAGCAAAGAACTAGGCATGCAGTGTAAAGCTGTCAAGTTTCGATAGTAGAGGAGGATGCTTACACCAAGCTAACTAGCTAACTTCCTAATGCTAGAAGTGGGCCTGGCCGCTAAACTTTTAGCGGGATTAATGCCTTACCATCATTATTTGGACATTGCTACTTACTGCATAACGTGTTGCTGTCCGCCTTCAGTTACTGTGTCCAAAACGACCGCTTTTAACGCATCACTGTATCTGGCTATAACTACTATATCAACGTCGTTCGCTGCCGCTCCATCGTGGTTATCCAACCCTGTCAGACTCCATCAAATCATGCTAGCTAAAGCAGCTAAGCTAGCTGGCCGCTCTCATCTTTAATCAGCAATTCTAGGTGTCGTTAATCTACTGCTTTCGCCTGGCTCCCGTTTCAAGCTCAAGGCTAAATCTATAGATAACAGATTTCCTGAGAAGAAAAAAAATCTTAGAACACAGTTATTAGGTTGATATAATTTTTGTAGTTGATAAAAGTCAGCTACTATGACGAGATGCACTGAATAGTTTGGAGTCTCCTAAAGATCTGATGTCATCTTGATGACATAAATTTGTGTTTGTTTTATTTTATAAATTTATATGTAAGCTTAAATTTACTGACCCAGAGGCAGAATTGTCTCTGCCAATCCTTGCTGTACAGAAATCTGTGTGAAAGTGCACTATTAAGTCACTAAATTAACTGTGAGTTAAGTATTTAGCGTACTTAACGCACCTTTTAAGCCCCTTAAAAACGTAGAATCAGCAGAGCGGAGTAATTTAAAATTTTAATTTTAATTGGATGAATGTGGCCTACATGAAAAAGTGTGTGTGGGGTTTTTTTTCATATAGTCTGACTGACTTACCCACACAATAAGACTTTCCTCTGTGAAAGTGTTGCAGTTGTAAAATCTCGTTTTCGAGTTGTAAATAAAGTTTTACAAAATAGGCGGATGACGTTTTAATCCAGCGACTGCACCGCGCGCTGTTTGGAGAGTTGTATTTGGTGGATCTTTCGTGTGAGCGCGCTTTTCAGGCAGGGTTGTAGTTATCACTGTTGAACAGTTCGGGGTACCACCGCAGGCATGTTTAGCCCTCGAACCGCCCCGGGCTCCGGCCGTAGGCAGCCGGCCAGGACCCCCGGGAGGAAGAGTGTCTCCGGTGCGGTCCCTGGCCTCCTGTTCTCCCCGCGCAGGACGCCGTTGTCGGCGAGGTGAGTGTTGTCGGATCAGATTTACTCAATCGGAAGGCTCCATATATATGGCAAATAAAGACAATTTTACAGATTTATAGATGATGTTCTTTCGTGCTGAGTCGTCAGTGCAGTCTTGGGTTAACTGGGCCCATCAGACTGTAGCTACAGCTGATTGTTCTGAGTTTGTGTCATCCCCAGATCAACACCTACCCGAGTGCAGAGCCATGCAGGGGCAGAAACTGTTAACTATGATGTGCAGACCTTTGGCTCATCCCTCCCCGTCAAAGTTATGGAGGCACTGACGATGGCTGACGGTAAGAGAAACCTTGTCTTCTTTCTGAGAATGAAAGGTGTGCGTGTGTAATTTTATGAGCTTCAAACTAACATATTCATTTTCTATTTTCTTATATAGTTGCTCTCTCTTCTCTTTATGTTTCTGGTTGTGGGAGAGTTAGTAGTTTCCACTAAACATTTGTTTTTCATGTTCTTATTGGTTACTCTAGCTGATGATCAGATCTCAGTGAAGGTGTGTGAGAGCGGCTGGGCCTGGATGGTTTGTGGAGAGAGTCTGATCATCTGGAAGATCTGCCAAACTGCTGTAGCTAAGGTATGATCAGGGCAGACATTCTGCCTGAGTTTAAAATTCACTTTAAAACTACATTTAGACTAAAATTACAATCTAAAAATCATTAAAGAGTTATTTTAACATGTTCTCCAAAATAATGCAAGCGGCGTGAGGCCTTTTTTCCATCTGTAGGATCGACAAAGCAAATAATTATTCACTGATCATTTATTTCATGTGTCTTAGTTTTGTTTAAAGAGACTGGGTACAGTAACATGTGGTAAATGTTTCAGCGATAGAAAGATGGACTTTTTCTTCTCTCACAAAACCTGCTTTCTTATTCCGATATTAGATGGAGTAAACGATGAATCAAAACAGACTGAAAGTTCACAACGTGCTAAGCTGGCAGCTTTAAATTCACAAACTAAACTGTGTTTTCCTGCAGGTCTCAGTTTGTAAGGAGTTGCAACTGCCCAGCAGTGAGTACAACTACACTGCTGACCTTGTGGCTGTGACTTCCACTGCTCCCCTGGAGATGGCTGCTGTTCAGTCCATCTCTGTCTTGGCGGTGGCTGCAGAAGGAGCGGTTCGCTACTGGCCCAGCCTCTCCCAGGAGGGCAACTACACAGAGACCGATGTGGACCTGGGAGATCTGTGCAACTTTGTTGTTGCTGTCAGAGTAAGTAGGGTTCTTCAGTTGAAAATAGACGGTTTTGCTAACGAATTTGTTCCAAAAAAATCTCACCACTGACTCTGCCAAATCCAAAATACTCAAATATTTTTGAAAAGGGTCCCAAAGTACAATCACATCAAACAGTATCGCTCCAGAAATCACTGAGGAGTAATGCTGCTGTCCACGGTTTATTCACTGCATACCTTGAGATATCTTGAAACATTTAAACACACGTAATAAAGCTGGCATTGCACTTTATTTTGTGTAGATTTGTAAGGAACAGGATTAAATCAACAACATATAATTTGACCTCTTTGTTTCTCACTTCCTTCTCCTTTCTCAGGGTGGAAGCTTTGTCTTGTCCTCAGTAAAGAATCAGCTCTTGAGAGCAAGTGCAGATTCTTCTGGGAAGCTGCAGTGCCGAGCTCTGCAGCAGGGTCAGGGCATGCTCTCTGGCATCGGACGTCGTGTCTCCAGCCTGTTTGGCATCCTCTCGACACCAGCCAATGACACGGTGAGTCCTGTTAGGAGAGTCCACTGCAGAGTTTCATTTATTCTATCTGTACAACTCTTTTCTATCTTATGCATTTTTAATAATTAAGACTAGTCTGTGTACAGTGTTATTATTTTTCATCTATTGGTGATGACCTTTAAATACATCGAATAGTGTTGCTCTGAGCTTGACTCTTTCCCCATTTTTTACTGTCACTCATAGATAATCTGATTATAACCTGCTAATTACTTCCTCCATGTGTTATTTGTTTGTGTTTTATATTAATCAAGTTTTTTTTAATCAATTTTAGCCACAGAGAGAAATGAGTGATTGCTTTTGATTCCGATTCACAAATTTCTTAAACACCCTTTATGTTTTAAGTCTATCAGGCTGAATAGTGAGGGCAGTTCTTCTCCAGTGTCAGTTTAGTTATCTTTAGTGTTCAGAGTTCTGACTCTATTACTGCTGCAGCTCTGCAGTGTGCTGTGGGTGGGGGAAAGCAGCTCCCTGTACACTCTCACTGATTCCAGTCTGAGTAAATGGGAGGTCGACGACAGCTCGGAGCACCAGATCCTCAACTGGGACGCGCGCAGAGTTCTGAACGAGAGCATCACAGACGCTATATGGGTCAGTATAAGCAAACATGTGACCTTATTTATTACAGATGAAGGGTTTTTTCCTGTTCTGCACTGTAGCAAAGAAAACTAAATAAATAAGATCCAAATGAAAAAGATTTCCTTTCCTCCAGGGGTCAGAGAGCAACTATGAGGAGATGAAGGAGGGAGCAAATGTGGCATACCTGGACATGAAGCTCAGCCAGTGAGTGTGTGATTAAAAGCAGCTTGTCTTTGGATTCACAAAAACCTGAATCATTTTTGTTTCCTTCTTCTTCTTCTTCTTCTTCACTAAAACATGCCGCATGTAGGATTGCATGTGCTAAAGCATGGTAAAGTGTTAGAGTGACCAACCGGCCTCTTCTTTTGCACTTGTTGACTTGTAAAAGTCTATATGACATTTTTTATTTCACGATTCATTAACCACACAGAGAAGCCATCGTTTGAATGTGTTAACGTTTTCTTGAAGCAAACAGTATTATTAAAGTTCTTCATGACTGGACCGAGTGTCCTCTTTTTTTGGAAATCAAAATATGGTCACTCTAGCGTTAGCATACTACGGCCAAACTGAGCTAGCCACCCTGTGTCGCTCTGCACTTCAAAGATTAATCTCAGAATTTAAAAAATTATATTCAATATATAAATATTAAATGAAAGATGGATTTTATCCATTCAGTCAATAAAAAGACTTGTTTTACACTTGACCTGATGAATGCAAAAACAAAGAATTACCAGATTAAAAAAATAAAAAATTTAACGGATTTTTGTTCCCAAGGAAAATGAGAGCCACATATGAGGATATTCGTTTAAAATTTTGATAGAAGAGTAGCAGTATAATGTCCTCGTAAGTGGACATCAGGCCCTTGTAGAGATTTAGTATTTTGGTCTAAATAACCCAAAATTTGATGTCCACATATGTGGACGCCAGGTCCTCGGAGGTTAAGGGGCGGAGAGGAGGACGCTGCTAATAAAGTTACACAATTACACAGTGAATTCGCGTTTATTATGTTATTTACAAAATGCCACCATTTTTGTCTTGGTCGTATGATTTTATTTTGTTGTATTTATCCGCGACACCTTAGAGGCCGGTCCGTGACAATATTGTCTGACGTTAAACCGGTCTGTGGTGTAAAAAAGGTTGGGGACCACTGTCTTAGTCGACAGGTTATCTTGTGTTTATTTGTTGCCTCCATGTTCCTCTATTATTCGCTATTCCTCTTGAACTTACTGCACCCCTGGCTGCACTGAGCTACACTCTGTGTGCTTTCAGAGCCGGGTTGGTGGTTTTGGCTGCAGCCTGGCACCCGTCCGACACTCCCTGCCTGGCCTACTTCTGCCTGGTCACCCTGCAGGACAACGGAGCCACCATCTCTGACCAGTTCACCGTGGAGGTCACAAAGTACAGCTCTCCCTTCCAGGTCAGACCTGAAGCTGCTACTGCAGCAGTGGTGTTTTTGTGATTTGATCTATTAGAGGATCAGTCTGGTCATTCTCTTCTTGTGTAAAAGCCTGCTCATCAAGAAGAGCCTGATAATTACAATCCTCGATTATAATTATTAAAACATTAACCACTTTGAGCAACGCAGAAGAGTGGAACTGTCCAAACAAGTGACAGTGAAACTACAGGACATTGTAAAATAAAGTCCAGCATTTACAGTTCCTATTATAAGAGTGAAGATATTTATGCTTTTATTTTGAAAGTCTTCAGTTATTCTGTTATTTCCTCAGAACAAGGAGACGCTGCAGGCCACTCGGCTGGTGTTGCCTCGTTCCCCTGGCTCCACAGCCTTTCTGTACACTGAGGACGTAGTGTTCGCCTGCTCAACAGGAACCAACAGGGTCGCAGTTCCTGATGAGAAAATCAGCTTTAACTCACCAGGTGGGAAAGTTGGAGCGTTAGAGCAAGAACGCCTTCATTTTGTCACTATTGCTGCATGTAATAGTCAACGAAATTAATACTGTGGTCAGTGAATAGTTTGTTTTTCAATTAAGTTAAATGAAATTCCTGATTCTGTGGGATAAACGTCTTTTGGCGTTGGTTTGAAATTCAGTTACACAGAAGTATTGAATGTGTTTCAAAAAATTAATTAAAATCTGTAACATCACTGAACAAAGTTCTTTTTCATAATACAAACAAATTTCACCTGCATCTCATTGCCTCCCAAAAATCTATAACTGATCAAATTCATGTTGCTTGAATAAGTTAACTTTATCATATTTAACAGGTTTTTGTCCACTGTGTTGGTGTAAGAGGATTAAACTGTACGTTGCTTCGAAGACTCAGATATTCCTAAAAGATAAAATTGTTCGAGAATGTTTTGGTCAGGGATGAATTAAGAAAAACATATAATAAAGTATTTGTAAAGGAATAAATAATTCACTCGACTTGTTCAATAGGCCAATAAATGCTTTCAGTTTAGATCAAATCCAGGTGAGTGATCTGTTTATGTTGGTGGCCTCTGTCTGTGCAGGTGATGGTGTACGTGGAGCAGGCTGCTGTGCCAACCTGCCGGTCTTTTTCTCGCAAAACAGCGGTCTGGTGGCGGTGGTGGCCAGAGAGAGTGCCTCCATCCTGCCAGAGACCATGGAGGACTCGCTGTGCTCCTCGCTGGCTGCGGCCCCGGAAGTAAGTTTCAAAGAGAGCCGTCTGAGCGATGAGACTAAGAACTTTCTTTTTATGCCAGTTTGTGAGACTTTGATCTTTCTCATGACTTCTGCGTCTCATAATTATTGACACAAGAAATCCTGAGAAGGAAAATTATAACTAAACTAACGTGATTATCGTGATTGTGGGTGTTGCAGTCATGCATTTCTAATGTTGAATTTGCATCAAAGGTGTCGGCCATGGAGACGCCAACCCGAGCCGAGCCTGTAGCTCAGGAGGACAAAACCAAACTCCTGAAGGCGGCCTTCCTGCAATTCTGTCGGTACGTCTTAAATACAGCTCACATCTCCTTTGAAAAATATTTTAAAGAATAAAAATAATAAAGTGCCTTCATAATATTAGAAAAAAACAAGCTGTGGAAGAGAGCCAGGGATTAATAATAACAAATAATTAAATGCAGAGATATAAACAGAATCCCCCAGCAGCCTGGACCTATTGCAGCACAACTAAGGAAAGATTAGAGGTCACCTGATTCAACCCAAACTATATGCTTTATCAAAAAGGGCGTTTTTAG
The DNA here is from genome assembly GCF_057381915.1 of Diplotaxodon limnothrissa. NCBI lineage: Eukaryota > Metazoa > Chordata > Actinopteri > Cichliformes > Cichlidae > Diplotaxodon > Diplotaxodon limnothrissa. The sequence continues at coordinate 3,901,229 of NC_140601.1, read as the reverse complement.
GCCAAATCTTAAAGGTAGAAACAGTGTCTGTCTGCCAAATCCAAACTGACAGGTGGTTCCACAGAGCAGGAGTCTAAAGGCTGAAGGCTCTGTCTCCTATTCTACTTTTAAATACTCTAGGAACAACAAGGAAGCACGCAGACCAAGAGCAAAGATTTTTATTGGTGTGATACGGTACTAAGATAACTAAGATAAGATGAGGCCTGATCATTCAAAACCTGCACATGAGGAGCAGGATTCTAAATAAATATACCCTGTCTTTCTAGTCCCTGTCAGTACTCTTGCTGAGTGCTGAGTACAATAAGCTCTTTTCTGAATTTAGAAGCAGAAAATTAGGTATTGAGGCAACTAATTGGTGTGTGTTATCTGACTTCATGGATAAATCATCTGCATAGCTTTTCTACGCTCCTGGAGTCCTCAAAGCGCTCTATACAACACGCCACATTCACCCATACACACAAGCAGCTTTGTCAGCGCTTTAACTAACATACACTCAAACATCAGAGTGAGCAGGAAAGTGCAGGAGGGAGAGGCGAAGAGGCCATGCTGCTAGCAGGTCGGCTGCGAGTTCATTTAAGCTTGCGAATGCCTAAAGCAGTGAGTGAATACTGAAAAAATAATCAGCGTGTGAATCAACAGAGAGTGTGCTTTAGATAAAACGTGACGATTCCACCGTGGCATACAGCATTATCTGTAAGTCTGTACTTACAGATAATGACACAGATAAACTCCACATAATCACCACTGTGTGCTGGAACAGGAAGAGCCAGCACCAAGTTCACTTATATATTCTGTATCAGGTAAATACAGAAGTGACTAAATCACTCTACTTTTTGAGAATATTGTTTTTGTGAATCTCTGGCCAACATGTTTGTTGTTTATCAAGTAAAAACATCAAAGCTGCGTTTCTCTGCATCATGTTGTGTTGAGTGACTTGGCTGTTATAAGCTTCTGATGAATGTTGAAGTCTTATATTGAAGCTCAGGGTCTTTAATATGGGCAAAAGGAGTTATCATTCACACTTTCTAGCCATAATGACCGGTCATCTGTAAGTGAGTAAGAGAAAAACAACACATTTGCTTTTCTTTATAGTTTGTTTCTGTGTGTGTATAACCTGGTCTGTCTGTTGCTATTTGCTGGCTGTTTGGGGGCAGGAGCTGTGTTTCCAGACTCTGTGATGGGATTGTCTGTGCTTCCTCATTTCTCTCTGAGCCCTTAAAGCACTGAGAGGACAAGTCTATATTCCTGTAACGTCCCAAACTCTTCTTCTCTCCTCTGTCAGTAATGACCTGGTCGGGGCTCAGACCGTCATAGATGAGCTGTTCCCAGCTGACGGCGATGGGGAGGAGGGAGCTGAGCTGGACACCATGGTGACTCAAATCAACCTTGATTTGGTGGACGATTACCCGGCCTCTGACCCTCGCTGGGCCGAGTCTGTCCCCGATGGTGAGCTGAGACGAGAGGAAACAAAACACAAAAAGTTATTAACCAACCAATGAAAAGCTGTATTGTATGAAACTAGTGCTTGTAAGGTTTCGTCCTCTCTGCAGTCACTGTACAGTTCTCACGTAGCTGATCGGACTTTGCATTTAATGTGTGTGTTGGAAAAAGACTTGAACTGTTTTGTTTTTTTTCTTCTCTCTCTGGGATTTGAAGAGAGCGCTGGTTTTCCTCTCACTTCCCTCATCATCCTTCACCAACTGGAGGATAAGATGAAGGCCCATGGCTGCTTCATGGAGTTTTTGCTGCAGGTAAAGAAACCTGCACTTTTGCATGTGTGCACACACTCAGAGTTCACTTTATAAGGCACACTTTAAGCTTGTTGGTGGAAAATTATTAAATTAAACTAGATTAAGATCAACTTGTACATTAGATTGCAAAGGTACTTTTACTAACATACAAACAGGGCTGAAAATAAAAATGTGATACAAATCAAAACTCAAAGGCTGAATTGAGAAATGCATCAGTCCAGTTGCCTCTCAAAAGCCGCCATCATCCTCTGTTGCCAGGTTGGACTGCTGGACCGACTCACTCAGGTGACTGTACGTTCATCTCCCATGGCAACACGCCTGCTGCTGTGTGAACATGCGGAGAAGTTGCAAGCAGCCATGGTGCTGAAAAATCACCACACCAAACACTCTGAACTAGTGAACCGGGCCATCAGCACGGCGCTGCAGAGGAACAACACCGCCGTGCCGCAAAGCCTCACCGCTGCTGACGTCTTCTTCAGAGAGGTTTGAGTCTCTGGCAGCGAGAAGGTATCACAGTTTGTTTGTGTAATAGATGGTCATTGGACTGTTGTTGTGCTCTCACAGGTCTCTCAGATCTCCTTGGTGTTCGACTGTCTGCTGGAGGAGGAGGAGCGGAGTCTGAAGGAGAGTCCAGTGGACTCGGTGCAGTGGGCCGAAGTGGTCCTCACAGTCAACAACATCATCAAGGTAAATGTGTGCTGTTTTCTTCTTTATTTACTGCGGTCACGTTAAAACTTAGGCTTCATTTTTAAGTGTATGGGTAGTCTTCCAAATGTAGTGTGTGTGTGTGTGTGTGTGTGTGTGTGTGTGTGTGTGTGTGTGTGTGTGTAGGACATGCTTCAAGCTGCTGGTCAGTACAGAGACATGAAGGCCTCCATGTACAGAGCGTCTGAAAATGCTGCTGCAGAGCCTGAGTACATCCCATGGACAGGTGACAACATGAAGCTTCTTAGATTCACTTGGTGTCAAATGTATTTTGATGGACACTCCAGTCACGTGCAAAAGCAGACTGAGCACAGAACCGTGGCTCTCACAGGCCTGAATGTGCGCTTAAGGTCATTTATAATTTTAAACTTGTTTGATCTGCTGCTCAAACAACCACCAGCATAAATTTTGTATTTTATTATTTATTTGTTTTTGTATTTTTGTAAGTTTTACAGCTTTTCTTACTAAACAGTTCAATGACAGAAAAGCACAGAGGGAGTTTCACTGGTCCGACCCACTTAAGATCAAAGTGGATGTAATATGACACCATGCTTTAGTCTAATGTCATCGAAATACTGCAAAACCTACCATACAAACTCATGGCAGTAAATTTGGGCACTAATACCACAAAGTTTACAGAGTGGGTATGGACAGGAAAGCTCAGTTCTGAAAGTTTTCTGTTGGGAAATAAAACTTTGCTGTTTAAATTTACCAGCTACAAACTAAGGAAAAAATAAGAGCCGAATATGATAAATGTCCTTATGTATTCACAGTGAAATGTAATTATTCTACATATGACCCTATTAGTGTATGTTGTTGTTCAGTGTTTGTAACTAAATCACTTTAGCACTTCATCCAAATATGCATTTATGCTTATGTAAACATCGTGACTTAAAATCCCCTCTTAAACTGAAGAAGTTTGGTATCTTTCTATTTCAGTGCTGTAAGAAACTGAATGTTTGAATGGCTCCGTGTCTGCACTGTGTGTTGGAGCAGAACTGATTATTAACCCTGTTTTCTTTCCACCTGACCTTGCTTATGCAGCATCAGGTGGCGTTGGCGGCGTTCGAACAGTCCTCTCGCGCCAGCACGAGATCATACTGCGCACAGTGTACCCACATGCTGACTCAGAGCTGCGCAATGCCCTTTGTGAGCAGCTGGTGGCGCTGTTGGATATCTACTTGGGCAGTTTTGTGGCCCAGCTAAACTCCCTGCAGCAGCAGAGGACCCAACAGGAGCGCTACAACAGCTTGGAGATGGAGTACAGCCAGCGGCGCTCCGAGCTGCTCGCACCGCTCTGTAAGTGGAGGATTAAAATGTGATGGCTGTGAATGATCGAGTCTTATAGATTCACAGAGTAAGATTTAAATCTTTAACATTAAAGGGGATTGTTGTGACATTTAGAAATTTTGATTTTTTTGTTAAGAGTTTTGTTAGATGAGTAAAAATGCTGTAATAAAGTATTCCTTTGGTAATTCCTCTTTTGTATGAAGAAATAAATTTTCTTTATTACAGAAAAAAAGCTTTGAGTGCTCAAACTGAGTAGAAAGCTGGTATATTATTAGCTGTCCAATTACAGGTTGTTGCAGTAAACAAACTATCCATCACGCAAAGCTCACACACAGGCATGTTGTAATCAGACACGTGGACACTGCAAACTGAAGTGTAACGTCCATGTCTCAATGTTTATGTTTCTTCTGTAGGTTTTTCCTTTCTGTTTATTTATTTTTATTTTTTTGCGTTGCAGTGGAGCTCGGTCAGTACCAGTGGGTGGCAGCGTTGGCTGAGAAGTACTGTGACTTTGACATCCTGGTTCAGATGTGTGAGCAGACAGACAACCAGAGCCGCCTGCAGCACTACATGGCCAAGTTTGCAGATCAGGTACACAAAAACTCAAAGATTCCTCAGCTGCTCTGCACGAGTTTCCCTACATGTTATTTACCTTTTTTATTTTTTTATTTAGGATGTAAGGACACAGTGTTTTACGTTGTACAGGATTGTAAAGGCACTTTGAGGCCATTTTACATTTTAACCCAATAAAAACTAGGCTCCTCTGACATCTGGGCATCCAAAAAGCTAACCCTGACTCCCAAGGTCCAACTGTCCGACTCCAACATGAAGTCAGTACTGCTGTACAGGGCTGAAACCTGGAGCACACACAAAACCTCAAACAGAAAAACCCAGACATTCCTAAACAGCTGTCTGAGAAGGATTCTCCACATTCGCTGGCCAGACACCATCAGTAACATCAACCTATGGGAAAGAACCTGTCAACTCCCAGTAGACGAAGAAAAGATGGTGCTGGGTAGGGTACACTCTACGCAAACCACCAACCTACATCACCAGGCAGGTTCAGGTGGAACCCTCAAGGCAAGCGAAGGAGGCGCCGCCCAACAAGCACCCGGCGACGACACCTCGAGGCAGAAGTGACAAAGACGGGCTACACCTGGAGCCAACTAGAAAGAATGGCTCAGGACGGTATTTAGCCCGGCCCCTACCCTGGAAGGGGTGACGGGCAGCAGTAGTAGTTGACTGTATCTTTTATTTAGGCTTAAAAATATGCAGCCATCTGCTAGTTTGTTTGTTTTTAAGTTGATTTCATTGACTATGAATGTAGCCTAGTTGTTGGCACCAGACCTGTCACACAATCCTCTCCAGAGAATGCTCCAAAAAAGAGAAAAATCCCTAACAAAGGATGTATAACCAGTACTATGTTTAATTTTATGTTTATTTTTTCTATATTGGAGAACTAATGGCTCCTTTAGTGTGTTGTGACGTACTGACAAGGGCTACAGTCCTAGTGTAGCAAAGGACCAGATACACACAGGCTTGTCAGGCTTAGGAAATGCTTTTATTTTGCTTATTCTTTTCAGTTCAGCGCAGGTGACTCCAGCAGCTCCTTCTCCAGCTTCACACACACTCCTCTCCCGTCTGTCTCCGCTGTCGCTACATATAAAAGGGGAGAGAGTCATGTCTCTCGAGGTGTCTCCTCTGCCACCTCGGCGCCCTGAGAGCTCACTGTACCGCCCCTCCACTGCAGCGGGCCAGAGACCACGCCCCTGCCACACATATGATGATTGACTAAATTGGCATGTTATCAAATTCTGTCTGGTTATCATGAACTGCAAATTTAAGAAATGTTATTAACATCATCCCAAAAGAATAATAACAATCTCTCGGGCTTTCTTTTAACCTGGATAACTTTGGGTACATTTACAGATACATCACCTTTCATCAGCACTTAAAGAAAGGTGACGCACATACCTGGAAGGAGCAGGTGTCTGCACAAATACCGGATTCTATCGAGAACTCAGACCAGAGTATATCAGTAAACACTTTAACGTTCTCTTTGTACCTTTACTTTTGCAGAACTTTTCCGACTTCCTGTTTCGTTGGTACATGGAGAAAGGCAAGAGAGGGAAGCTGCTGTCCCAGCCGGCCGCTCAGCACCAGCAACTCGCCAGCTTCCTGCAGGCTCATCAGCATCTCAGCTGGCTGCATCACATCCACATCCACGACTACCAAAGTGTATGTTTAAAAATAAAAACGCACACACACATTTACAATTCTGCTTCACAAAACCAGCACAATACAATTTTCTATGAATTTTTAATATCCCAACTAAATCCTAATCTGAACCCAAACGTTTTTTGGAGGGGGGGGAGGGGGGGTTAACCATTTCAAACCTATCAGGACCAGTCAAAATCTGGCCAACATTGTAGCAACATGATTTTCTCAGTCTAACTCTGTCACACATTAATAAACACATCCGCCTTGCTCTATTCAAGCTCATGTAACCACACGGCTTCCTAGTGTCCTTACCTCCTTTCCTCTTTCCTTCCTGTTTTTTTTTTTTTTTTTTTTTTTTTTGTACTTTTAACCTTTTCATATTTTTTCTTCTGCTGTTCGTTCATCGCTTGTGCACTTCAGTCTTTTCACTACCTCTGGAAATAGCATTTTTCAAAAATACTGCAGTTTTGCAACGAACAAAAATATAGGGTCATTGTTTCCTTCCTTCCTTCCTTCCTTTCCTAACCGTCCTGCTGTCTTTCCTGTTAAACACACAGTGTGTGGCTGTTACAGTGTGATCTACGATGGAAACACAAATTCAGTTTCCTTCCGTTTTCATTTGAAACCGTTGCTCATAGAAGACAAAGCACAGAAGAAAACATCCTGTAACATATCTGTTACACACTCACACTTTCTAAAGTTTCCTTCCTGTTTGCAGTTAACAAACACAAAGTGAAACCACGGCCACACATATATCTAAACTGAAGAAGACTTCCTCTTTTGGCCTCACTTGTCAGTAGAAATCCACTTTGACAAAGACGCGTTCGAGGCTGTAAACTTCACTGTGTTATCCTGGTTGATACTGTTTTGGTTCCTCTTTTCCATTTTAACTGTGATAATGAATGTGCCTGGTAAGGTATTTAGCAGACAGGGATCTGTTATTCTCATTTCAACTCAGTTTTATTATTGAATTCTTTTAGAACAGCTTTTCATGGTTCACAGTTCTGAACAATTCTTATGTATCTCATGCTGGGCCTTCATGCAGCTTCTCCGTTCATCCTCTGACTGAGATGAGCAGTTTTAGCTCCTCCCTTTTTTTAGTCAACAAAGTATTGATCACGTCACCCAATTGTTTAAGTAAATATAATTCTAAAGGTGCTGGTGACGTGAAATTCTCACCACATGTCAGTAACAACCCACGCAAAGAAATCAATGCATAGATGTCCATAAATTATGTATAATAATGAAAAGTGACATTACTCTGTTTATTTGAATCAAGCTGTATCAAAGTCTTAGTTACACAGATCGATATATTTTTGGTGTGACGATGTCGTGGCTAACGTGGTATTTCACGTCTGCAGGCCCACAGAACTCTCTACAGCCAAGCCAACATGGAAACACGTTACTTTGTGAAAAAGAAGACACTGCTGGCTCTCAGTAAGCTGACTGCACTAGCGTCTGACCTGCCGGAGGACCAGCTCTCCAAACAAATTGATGGTAAAAAAGCGCACACATTGCTGTATGCATGCAGACCTCCCTGCACCTCATAAACTTCGTTATCCGTGGAATTTTACTGAATCGAACCAGCATTTTAGATCATTTTATTGACACAGATTCTTAGATTGTCAGTGAATAAAAGTTACTTAGCTGCTACAACAGTGGTTGCCTTGATCTCATAGTAATTCAGAGAAAAGTTCAGAGTGTAAACTCATTCATCTTTTTCTTACTAATGAAAGGGCATGATAAAATCGCCATATAAAGGTACATGTATTTGTGGAATGGCAGGTGCTTTGTAATATGTCTTGTAAGTAGACTTGACACTGTCATTCATCTGCCAATCAGACATTGTGGAGCAGGAGCGCTTCCTGCTGCATCAGGAGACTCTGCCTCGACAGCTGCTGGAGGAGAAGCAGCAGAACCCCGACACCATGCCTCTGCTCAGTGCTCACAACCTCATACAGGTGAAAACACGTGCTGCTTGTTTGTGGATAATTTTCCCGAGTGAACGAAAACTGCTTGTTAACTTAGGTACAATATTTAAACAAGATCATTTCAGTTGCTTAAATGTTTTTTATGATAACTGCATTGGTGTCTGCGGTTCCAAATAAAGAACCTGTTATTGGATGGATTAATGAAAGTAGATAAAAGTAGTATAGAAGGACCTCACCTTAAGACAAAGTGATAATCATAGGTATGCAGAAAAGATCAGATCACATTTAGAGAGGGTCAGAAGAAAATGATCCAAACACTGAGACTGAACAGCTTCGGTGCATTTCCTTTTTAACTCTCGTCCTCTCCAGCTGTACATCTGTGATGACAACAGGCGAGCCAACGAGTACGATTTCAAAAAGGCTCTGGATCTGCTGGAGTACATCGATGAGGTAGCCGCTAGCGTTTGTTTACAGCACTGGTGCGTTTGAGGCTCAGTTAGTCGGTCTCTCAACTTTAGCAACTTTAGCGGTTTTCTTGCTTTTCTGTTGTAGGACGATGCTGTGGACATCGACGCACTCAAATGTGAGATTTTCGGCAAAGCGCTTAGGAGAGACGAGTAAGATCCGTCATGGTTTTTTGTATACATTCAACTGGGACTTTGCTTAAATTAAAACTTTTTCGCCTGGTATTTCTCTAATAACATGCAAATAGTTTTCTAGTAGTGAGTAACCTATGATTAGCTGAATATACGTTGTTTTGTTTTTTAGAGCCTTTCAGCCAGTTTCAGGTCATTGTTTAGCTTTAAAGCCACAAATCGAGTGTTTGGATTCATTCTCAGTTTTCTAGTTTTCAGCAATAAGACCGTGTGCACATAAAGAGCCAGACATTTCCCCCTGAAGCTGGTAGGGGCCAAAAACAGAGCAAAAAATTAATTAATATTGGACTCTCCCAGATGATCAGAAACACGACTCTAAATGATAAAAAGCTATTCTGTTATTTCACAACTGATAATATTGTTTACAGCTTGATTCCTCCACCGCCTGCTGTTAAAAACACGATGTTCATGTGAAATACCATTAGTAGTTAGTAGAATAATCAAAAAATACAATCTTTGGAATTATATACCAGCTGTAAAGGATATAAGTGTTTTATTGATATGCCAGGAAAGATGGAGTGTCAGTGATTACAGTTAGTTTGGATCAGTAAAGGAATCTGGAAAAAAAACAGAAGTCAGTACTTCTGTGTGTGTTGGATTTGTAATGGTTGATTTAAATGCTGTGGGTATCTTTATTGTTTTTTTTGTTTGTTTGTTTGTTTGTTTTTCCACCTCCAGCTGGTCTTCTGCAGATGGGAACGACGACCCTTTGGAAGCAACAAAAGACAGCATCTTTGTCAAGATCCTCCTCAAACTCATTCAGGAAGGTGAGAAACATTGATGAAGACTTGGTGGATTAAAGAAATATGGGGAGGGGGTTCAAGCGTATTGATGGGAAAAATGGGTTTAAATGACACGCAAGTTATCCCTATTATGTCATGAGAGCCCCTTGTTCAACTTAAATAGCTGCGTAGGCTAATTCCATATAGAACTAGTTTATCAAAAACTGTGCACAATACAACTGAACACTTCTGTACATGTGATTGTCAAAGTTAGCAAACATTTGGTTCTGGCTGGAGGGAGTCGGGCTCAGCCAGTAATCCCAGCCGGCTTAGTTTTTACTCTTCTACACGTTCTGTTGACGGCTCTTCTAAACAGTGGACCACTCAAGCCCTCCCTTTTTTTTGAGTATATTATGAACAGTCATGAGCCGAAAGAATTCAGTTTTCTTTATCTGTATGGTCATCAAATCATATTTATCCTTATATGAAAAATACACTTGTAATTACTAAACAGATGAACTCTTTCTTCTGTATTTTCCAGGCGTCTCTCTGCAGACCTATCTGCCCGACATCAAAGACCTCCTGGAGCTGGATGAGCTCAGCAGTTTGAAATCAAAGCCATATTTTGAATTTGTCCTTCGAGCTAATTATGAACATTACCTTCAAGCCCAGATGTAACAACCACCAAACCCACCAGTGAAACATTGTGCGATTCAGCTTTTCTTTGCATTCTACTCACTTTTCTTTAAATTGTGCTCTTTTCTAAATAAATGTGTTGATTTTGTGTACTTTTCTGTATGGTTTCACTCTCCTACTATTCCTCAAAGACGCACAGCTGTGACACATTTCACTGGCTTCTGTACATATTTGGAAAAAGAAGTGCTGCTGTAAAGAAAATAGTTGTTTGTTAACAGGAGAGACAAGAAATCCATATCGTGAAGCAAGACATGATTTCAGTTCTTTGCATCAAAGTTGTTTTGCTTTTAGAGAGAATGTATGACGGCTTTATTAACATTCACCACGTTTAGAACACATTTGTCTTATGACAATGAATCAAATTTGCTCTAATGTGTGTGTTTTGATTCTTAGTGGATACATACAAAAGACATGTTTGCATGCTGTAAGTTTGCACCTCCTTTTTCTAAGGAAGCCGTCATTTATAAGGACACTCGTGCAGAGTACAGAGAGATCCTCCTGAATGCAGCCATGTTTAGTGTGACATACCAAGTAAGATCAGGGTAGGACAACCTACCACAAACAACTTAAATAACCTTCCAAGTAAGAAAACAATATGACAACAGTTCCACAAAAGTAAAGCTTTCACTTCCTGCCTCTTTTTGTTTTTGTTTGTTTTTTTACTTAAAAAGTGACACAGACCTGAGCCTCTGAGATACTGGCTCGACAAGCTGCCCTGTACTCATCAGGGCTTCCTCCTGTTGGGCGACAAAGAGCAGATGTTTGTTATAAATAGATCTGAGCTCCTCTAGCTGGTTGACTGCCACGCTGACAGAGATCCTCCGCAGTGATCCACTTTCACAGCTACACAGGCTACAGGCAGCTTTCAGGATCCAGCGCTGCTAAATATAGTCACAGTAGATTAGATTGGCGCTAGAGCTGTACATAACTGTCAATTTAGTTTGTATGACTCTAATCTTTCCAATGTTATAGGTAATTTACTTTTTATATTTTCAAATGGAGAATGATAATCCCAGAATAATTTACAAATGACTTCATTTTATTATGGATTTCAAATGGTTGATAAAAGAAAAATGTATTTATTATTGTAAGAGAAGAAAACAGGCACTATATGTTTAAGGCTTAAAAAAGGAAGATGGTAAATTCAATTCAGTTTTATTTATACAGCACCAAATCACAACAACAGTCACCTCCAGGTGCTTCATACTGTAAGGTACATCCTACATACAATCATATGACTCCCGATGAGCAAGTATTTTGGCGACAGTGGGAAGGAAGAAACCTCCAGAAAGAGAAATGGGAAAAAATAGTATAAGAAAACTGAAAGAACAATGTAGTTACATTGTATTCTACTTTCAACTGCTGTAGATACTGGTTCCATTGGACATTTGCATATTTGAATATAAAAGGTTCAAACTGTATGTAGTATGAAACAGGGTGAACTATTCCCTCGCCACCAGCTGCTGTCTTGCACACATGCTGATGCGTCATTAACAATAATCTGTTCACCTTAATGATGCCTTTTCTACATTGTTCCCCTACATACATGTAAAAACTGAAGGATGTGCCCTAAATATGTTTTGGACTTTGCTTTTAAGGGTCAATGTTTGTCCCATCACTGGACACTATCAGCCTTAATATTTTTAAATAATCAGTGTTATGTCATATAACATTCAATCTGACTGCTGTTTTCTGGGAATGTACGTCTATGGAATAATTTCTCCTGAGTTTTCAGCTCCCAGCATTAAGTGTTTGTACTTCAGCTCCTTTCATTTTTTCAGATGACTTCCTTCTATGCATGCATTTTACCTGCTGTTTCTGATTTGATGTACCAACTTAAACATTTCAGTTGCAACTGTTCGCTTCAGCTGCTTTCAAGCCATTTGGTGCATCTTTGTGTCCTCATTTTTAATGTCAGCCATTACTGTAATAGCAGTAGTATTTGAAAATAAAGACATTTACAATATGCTTCATCAAAATTACTTTATTTTTTATGATTACTATATATTCTTATTTATCCTCTACAGTATGGGGTCAGCACTCATATTCTCATTTAATAGCTAATGTGATTCCCTTAATTTCAGTAAACGACTAAAATAACACTTCGAATGATTTTAAAGAACTTTTCCACAAATCCAAGCAATTTTTTGGAGATTATGTATCTGAATTTCAGGAGCGGGACCACGCCTCCAAACACGCTCCTTCCAGTTATCATCTATACAGGTTCCCCCCAGTTCTGCAACTGTTCATTCTCGTTTACGTGCCCCACCCTCCCTCCCTCCTTGTTCTCAATTCTTTAACTTCTTCACTTCTATTTAGTACATGGGGATCTGCCCGGCCCGGGAGCCGTCGCCAGTCCCCTTCGAGGCCTTCCCCGAACCGCAGCTCAATTCATGTCCAAGCATCACCTTTACCTACTAAAATGCTGTCAATCCTAAAATGAGGACGTGGGCCCAGCTAGTGAAATGAATTTTTTGGTCTTTAGGTGTTCTACTTTCTGGTCTTATTAACTTGGTAAATGGTAAATGGCCTGTATTTATATAGCGCTTTTCTAGTCCCTAAGGACCCCAAAGCGCTTTACATATCCAGTCATCCACCCATTCACACACACATTCACACACTGGTGATGGCAAGCTAAACTTGTTCAGTTTATCATCGGGCTCTTTTTAAGAAGTAGAAAGCAGGCAGTTGCTATCAGCTCTGTGGTTGTATTAACCATATTATATTTATTAAAGGCAAAACCATTGCTCCATATTTTGATAGCATCTCCTATAGAGGAGTGAAGGTTTCTCATAAAGTGTCAAGAGGCTGGTTTTGCTCAACTGGTTTTGACCTTTTGCCTGCTGCTGAGGCAAGTCAGAAAATAACTTTCTCAAAGAATAGAACAATATTAACCGTATTAAAGAGAGGCATGTCTGTCTGAATATTGTCTGTAAGAGTGAAGGCATTTTAACACCAAATGTTTGAGTGACGTCGTCTTCACATTTGGACTCATGATTACAGTCTTGTGTCAAGTCATCGTCGATTTAAAAACTGGCCTCACTCCCATGAATCTTGACACCTCAGCGGAGCTCACTTAACAGTTGGATAAACACAGCCGGGACTATTGGCTCAGTTTTTGTCCCTCTGAGGATTTTTGTCTCAGTTTGCAGCTGTCCAGAGAGTTGGAGGTCCCGGCCTTTCTTGTTTTAAAAAGCAGAGCATGAATGTCTGCTGCTTGTACATAGAAGTTCAAACTGAAAAACACACCTCGGAACAAACTCGGACAAATCTCAGGCAAAAGCTGAAAATAAATCTCTAATCGTAATGACAATGATAAAGTTTTTTTTTCTAATATGAATTGTCCTGAGTTGTCCTGTTAAACTTTCATTTGGGAGCATCTCCAGAGGTAGAATGGGTCACCTGCTAATCCCCAGCTTCTGCAATCTGTGAAGTGTCCTCAGATGACATACTGAACCCCATATTGCCCCTGATGCGCTCATCAGTGTGTGCATGATAGCTAAAAAGTGCTTTAAGTGCTTAGAGTGGCGTGTGAATGGGTATCAGAGCATTATGTAAGTGTAAAAGTGCTGTGAGTGCTCAGTAAAAGTAGAAAGTATTACACTTCTCATTTAATGTGCTGTTTGTTTTCTGTTTTTTTTTAACTGTCACTTTCGTTATGCCTTCACTTAAAACACAAAAAAGTCATTCCTCGGTTAAAATACTAATAAGACATGAAACACTAAAAAATGAAAAGGCTTTGAAGTACTGAATGGTTTGTGTGCGTGTACTGTGCGTGTAAGTAGCAGCAGTTATTCTACAGGTGACGGTCGGTGCGTCGCTCTGGTCTAGCTCCATACACGGGCTCGTGCGCTCCGCGGCAGCCTCGCGGGGACTTCCTCTCCATATATGGCCCAGCTGGCCCGCGAGGCTCTACATGCATGCATGCGACGACCCTCGCGCGCGACCAAATATGGACGAAGGGCCAGTTGAATTCCTATCGAATACTCGGACATTCCAAACTACTGTCTGCTGAGGAGGAAAAAAGCTCTCCGGGTGGTATGGAGCAGAAGGCGTATATAAGGACCGTGGTGGTCGTAGCCTGTCACCCCAACACCAGCTGGAGCAAGCAGCCAACAAGGTTCCCTCAGTGACAGCCTGAGACACGCAGAGGTAAGCGGCTTGGAGGAGAGAGGTTCCCTGGTGGAGAGAGGGTTAATAATTGTAGCAGTAGTTAGGTGGAGTTACTGTTAATGGAGACTGCCTTCTTGCTAGGTTAAGTGAATGAGACAGATGGAGAATAATCTGGATTTAATGGTTAAGTGAAGGGAGCTGGCAGTGAACCACAGTCTGCTTAAGCTCAGCTTTTGTTGCGACAGGTAGTTAATGGAAAGACTGGGTTGTGTTCAAATGCTGTTAGAGATTTGTAACCCTTGTAACTTTAGCTTGGAATACAATGTGTATTTTAACATTTTATGATGAAAAGTGATAATAACAAATGCTGTAATGAAACTGACATGTCTATTCGTTTACTAATATTTATCATAATTAGTTACAAGTACGTTAGTTGACACTTATCAGCACATCAGTGCTTTTTGCTTTAGTTTCAGTGTTTACTAGTGAATAGAAAACACTGAATCCAGCAACAATACATATACTTTTTAAAGCAGCTTTTGAAGGATGATTCCTTTACAAGGGCACTATAATGCATATCAAGAAAAGACAACACCACATTTTGAAGTTTATGGGGAACATTTGAAGGCATCATTAAACTAATGGGGATTTAATAGCGTTTCTGTTTGCAGCTTAGTGACTTTGTGTCCTGGCAGGTTGTGTAAATTGTTATGACACAATCTAAACACTGGAGGCCTGAGAGAGGAGACGAGGAGAAGTTATAGTTATTAGCATGTGATTATTTATGAAACAGAACAGGGGAGTCAGTGGTAGTAAAGCACAGTGTCATACACTTTTTTGGTCATTTAGTTTATTGTAGTGTAATAATTTATGTTTATTATATAACGAAAGAAAGAAACCAAAACGTTATTACAATTAAAAAACTGCTTGGAAATAACATCAACCTAAAACTTTCAGATTAAAAACAGCAGGCTGTTGAGTTTTTAGTCAAAATTAAAAAAGGCTACAAAACATACTCAACAAAGTGACACTAGTATTAGCGTTAAAATAATTTGTCTATTAAGAGAAAATTAAATGAATATCTAACATGCAACTGGTGCTTTGTTCAGTGTGTTAAGTGCTGCTGAGTGATCCTGCTGTACAGAAATTCATCACATTTGACTTTCCTCCTCCAGAATCCGCAGACATGTGTGACGACGATGAGACCACCGCCCTTGTGTGCGACAATGGCTCCGGCCTGGTGAAGGCTGGCTTTGCTGGAGATGATGCTCCCAGGGCTGTGTTCCCCTCTATTGTTGGTCGCCCCCGTCACCAGGTATGCAAGGGCAATAAATTTCACAAAAAAAGGAAACTCATTCTTGCTTTTCTTTTTCTTACGTGCCTTGCAGTGTATCTTAGACCTAGTTCTTTACAGAGTAATTGCTGTTTGAAACTCTTGGACCCATATTACAACAAATTAAATACAGACATCAATAAATATACATTTCAGACCTAACTTGCTTTCCTCCCCTCCTCAGGGTGTGATGGTCGGTATGGGTCAGAAGGACTCCTATGTGGGTGATGAGGCCCAGAGCAAGAGGGGCATCCTGACTCTGAAATATCCCATTGAGCACGGCATCATCACCAACTGGGACGACATGGAGAAGATCTGGCACCACACCTTCTACAACGAGCTGCGCGTAGCTCCTGAGGAACACCCCACCCTGCTGACTGAGGCCCCCCTGAACCCCAAAGCCAACAGGGAGAAGATGACCCAGATCATGTTTGAGACCTTCAATGTCCCTGCCATGTATGTGGCCATCCAGGCTGTGCTGTCCCTTTATGCTTCCGGCCGTACCACTGGTGAGTCTGAGCTTCACAGAAATACAAGTTTCCTTGTCTTCAAGACAGTATTTCTTTCTCATTTAAAAAAAAACTTAAGGTCTATAATGTTTTGGAACAAAGCCACAGTTTTTTGTAGTTTTGCATCGCTACATCGCCACAGTGCATTGTAAATAAAACAATCAATATGTCATTGCAGTGCACACTTTTAGCTTTAATTCAAGAAGTTTTCCAAAGTTTGACATGAACACTGTTTATGCACAGTGCCCCATTTTCAGAGGTTCAACATTAATGACACAAACTAACATTAATTTAAGTATAAAGACACTTTTTATTACCTAATATTGCAACAACTATCTACCTGAAGTCCAGAACCTACGGACATCACCAAATGTTGTGCTTCCTCCCTTGAGTTCCTCTGCTAGACCTTTACTGCAGATGCTTTCAGTTGCTCCCTGTTTGGGTTTCTCTGCATTCAGTTTTGTATTTTATAACAGAAAAGCCTGCTCTGTTGAAATCAGGTGACTGAGTTGGCCATTGAAGAATATCTAATTTCTTTAGCTTAAGTAACTGTTGGCTTGCTTTTGCAGCGTGCTTTGAGTCATTATCCATTTGCTCTGTGTCTGTCTGACCAGCATTTAGCTGAATATGAGCAGCGATTATAGCCTTGTAAACGCCATCATTTATTCTGCTTCTTCTATCAGCAGTCATATCATCAATAAACACTAGTGGCCCGGTTCCACTGGCAGCCATACATATCCATGCCACAACGCTGCCTCCACCATGCTTGGGATCATCATTAGTTTCCCTCCTATCATGCTGTCTCTATGACAGGTATATTTCAGTGGTATAATGGCTTTACTCACTTATATGAGGATCATATTTAAAATTACATTAAAATTACACTGAAAAGCTATAAAATACAAATTCAACACTTTGAAATAGCTTCCGATGTTGTGAATTCTTCATTTGTGCCAAGGGAGCAGGCCTCAACTTGCCATGAAGCTGCTTGTCAGTCAAATTTCCTATTAAATCTGCATCTCTGAAAATTGGAGACTGTGTATAAAATGGCAGTAATACTTCAACAGTTCACAGAAAATCTTTGTAAAACCCCTTGAACTAAAGCTGAATGTCTGCACTTCAGTCCCAAATGAATTGCAGAATGTTTGTCCCAAACATTGTGGAATGCACTGTATTGTTGAAACAAATAAATGATTACTACGCTGCTTTTTTTTCATTTTGTTTAATGTAGTTTCGGGTTGATTTTTGGGACAAAAAAGATACATAAAAAAACTGTCTTTTAAGCCTTCCAGTGAAAAAAGCAAATGTGGACATTAGAAAGAAGCAGTGATTGTTAGCACTCTGCGCCTTTTCATGTGACTCATCACATGCGTCAGGTAGAAACCTGTCAGCTTCTCCATAACTCTTCTGTTTCTGCTCTCAGGTATCGTGCTGGACTCTGGTGACGGTGTGACCCACAATGTACCCATCTATGAGGGTTACGCTCTGCCTCATGCCATCATGCGTCTGGATCTGGCTGGTCGGGATCTCACAGACTACCTTATGAAGATCCTGACTGAGCGCGGCTACTCCTTTGTCACAACTGGTAAAATAGCACAAAATAAAACCAAAATGGTTAAAACTCAGGACATTACGTCCTTTCGCTCACTTGGATAAAATTATTTTATTCATCTTTCATTTATTTATTATTCTACTCTGCAGCAGCTTGAATTATGACCTTTGCCCTCTGTTTGTAGCTGAACGTGAGATTGTGCGTGACATCAAGGAGAAACTTTGTTACGTTGCTCTGGACTTTGAGAATGAGATGGCAACCGCAGCCTCCTCCTCCTCTTTGGAGAAAAGCTATGAACTGCCTGACGGTCAGGTCATCACCATTGGCAATGAGCGTTTCCGCTGCCCCGAGACCCTCTTCCAGCCCTCCTTTATCGGTGCGTAGCATCAACACTATTCATCTGAGACAGTGTAACAACTTTCCTTTGAAAGATCACATTGTGATTTCATTGTGTTTAACCTGAACCTCTCTGCTGTACATCTACACAGGTATGGAGTCCGCTGGTATCCATGAGACAGCTTACAACAGTATTATGAAGTGCGACATTGACATTCGTAAGGACCTCTATGCCAACAACGTGCTGTCTGGCGGGACCACCATGTACCCTGGTATCGCTGACCGCATGCAGAAGGAGATCACAGCTCTGGCTCCCAGCACCATGAAGATTAAGGTACAAAAGCAACACTGACTGGCACAAGATCACTCACCTTACATAATATGACAATGATATCTGAGGTGCTAGCAGGCAATAAAATTTGTCTCATTTTCTTCTACTTGTGCAGATCATTGCTCCTCCTGAGCGTAAATACTCAGTCTGGATCGGCGGCTCCATCCTGGCCTCTCTATCCACCTTCCAGCAGATGTGGATCAGCAAGCAGGAATACGATGAGGCCGGCCCCAGCATCGTCCACCGCAAGTGCTTCTAAACATGATGCGTCCAAAGCATCAGGTTCAGGATCCAGAGCAGTAAGATGCTGCTGTCCTAGAACTGAAACTTCATCCTCTCATAGAGAGACCTTTGACTTCCACCAGCGAGGATCATGTCACATCTAACCTGTACATAAGTTATTTATTTTTTCTTTTATGTATGTCCTGTTTCAAATGTAAATGAAGATTGGTGTGCATATATGAGAGTTGGCTTCGAGGTATGACACACACCAGCTCGGACCAACTACATTTAAAAAAATCAAAGAAACAAGAACAAAAAGACCAAAAAAGAAACAACCCATCAAAGCAAATAAAAGCCAAAGATTTTTTCCAAGTGTGACTGTGTTGTCTGCTCATTCTGATTCAGAACATTTGTGGATGTTTGTTCATTTTATTTTACTGGTCTTTTGGATTTTTCCATTATATTCTGAACATTATGACTCTCACACAAGAGACTGCACATAAACTTTGTTTGAATAAAATCTGTAAACAATAATTTATTACCACATGTATCAACCCTAACCTAGTCTACAATTTACATACATGTATGCGGCAGCATACCAAAAAAAATTAAATAAATTTAAGTCATCCAGCTCCAAACACAGCAGTGAAACATCACTGATAGTAGTCTTTATGAGGTGTTTAAAGCCTTGAGACAAACACAGAGTTCAAGTTCAAGAGCTGAAATAAATCCAGTAGTTAACCAGGCTAAACAATACGCTGACTTTCTTCTCACCCCAAAACAAAGAGAATAAATATTGTCTTGGATACTGAGTGACATATTGTAGTTTCTACAAGGTGGTAAAATAGAATTACATTCCCAAGTTCCTATTTGTAAAAGCGAAAACCCAAACATCACTGGTTAGGCTGTGGTCCTGGCCCTACAAGAGACCATTTGTAAATAACCTTTTATTTAATTTATTTAGGGGTTTGTTGTTGTTATTGTTTTCTCCTCATATCTTGACTGCTCTGATGGAGACAGAACACGCATGCGCGGTCTGGTGGAAGCGTCTTAATGTAAAACCACATTTCATTTCATATCAGTCTAGTACTGTTATACTTTAATCCAGACAAGGATAAATAATAGACGAGCTCCGGATGTCCAGGATATATATTTCAAAATAAAGCTTCCGACCATCTAAACTGAATGGTTTTTGCCTGAAATCAGCCTGAAAGCTATAACATGAGCAAAGTAGAAGATTTTATCTTGAATATCCTCTTGATTAATCACGTCCCTGGGATGTTTTAAAGCACTTGTTTGAAAACCAAAGCCGGAAGTTGTATGTGCTATTGCTGCTAGCTTTCTAACTGAGCTGGGCGTTTGGTGCCAGTAAGCAGAGCGATGCTCGCCTGCTGAGAGACGGGGTTTAAATCAATCGGAGTCCCCCTGGTACACAGACTTGGTGAGTACATATATTCCTGACTTTAATGCCCAATCAGACTTTAGTCGTCAGCCTGAGCATTGAAATGACCCCGTGTTTACAAACGAAGCTGGCAGGTGAGGCGAACGGCTGTGAACATGGCTGTAGCCTGCTTTCACTCGGTTTGGCATTTCAAACCTCAGGTTTACACACTTCATTGCGTTTATTAACTTCAAAATACGTCGGAGCTGCAACGTTTTGCTCTGCTGTGTGTTTACAGACTAAAATCTTTAAAAATGCTGCGAGCTGGGGTGTGACTGACAGAGTGAAAGGCTTTATAACAAGACAGTGTGTTTCAGTTACAGAAAAACACATCGGGAGAAATGCAGTAATCAGACAGTGACAGGATAATATACACTGAACAGGTTTTGTCCTCAGATCGGATACAGGCTTAAAAAATCAAATATTGGCTTATTTTTACTTTGAGTAACAACAAGTGTTAATGTATAGAAAGAAAAGGAAAGTGCATGTAGGCGTGTAGACTGAAATAGACTGGATGTTACTGGTCGTGTGGTGTGAGTGAGTAATGGCTGTAGTAAGCCTCAATCCTCCCTGCTCTCAGGGTAATCTGATGTGGCGGGAGGTGGGCGGGGCTTACAGGTAGACTACACCTGGCACAGGTACGTCACCAGGTTTTGCAGGTGAATCTCGAAAAAAAACCAAACAGAAAATGTAAACATTTAATAGGTTTTATGTTATGTTACGTTATCGATATATTTTTACTGAATATGGCCAGAGCTTTAGATGAAATCAAGCGGTAAAGCGTTTCCTATGTTATAAATCTTTTGTTTGCATATGATGCATTAAAAAGAAGTCCCAGGAAGAATGTCAGTGTTTGCATTCATGATTATTAAAGGTCCAGTCAGATTTAGTGCTAATAACCTCCAATGGTTTTCCCTGATCTGTGGCTAACAGCAGCTGCAGACTTGGATGGGTGGATGATGGTATCATGGCTGTTTTGCAGTTTTTGACAGGAAAAAAATGCTTTGATGCATGAAAGACAATATTATTATTGTACGTTCATTTTGTTGGACTCAATTATTTTATGTGTTAATGCATTCAAGCCAAACTGCTGCCTGTCCTGAGTCATTACCAGTCCCACAGGAGGCTCTCCGAGGTTCATTCCACCTGGGTTGAACTGAGCATCAAGTATCTGGTGCTGACTGTTTGGCATCTAGCTACTTGAATTCAATTCTGAATGTATTACGTACATGGTATCACACATTGTATATCCATGTATAATGGCTGTTGTAAATTTAAGTCTCTTTGTCATTAAAGCAAATGTTTATAGTCGTCCCTCTGTCCTTCTGCTAATGGGCAGTATTCAGAAAACACAGTGACAGCTTTGTTAATGTAGCAGCAGAAGAACAGACTGATCAAACCCTCTCAATGGAAATCTGAACCACAGTGAAATGCGACACTGTGTGTTGTGCTGGATGCAGCACAGGGTTAATATCCACCAGAGCTCTGAGCTGACGTGGAAAGTAAAAGAAAAAAATGGCAAATAGATAATTGGGATGCAGCTTTTAATTTACCTTTTAGTGAAGTGGATTAAAACATTATTATTCCATTAACAGTGGAATAATCCTTAAAGGTACTTTTTGTAATTGCCTTCTGCAAAATTCAACTCAATGTTTTTGGATGCTTGTTGGTGTTCCTACTGTCCACATGCTTGTAAATAAAAATGTGTTCAGGGTTACTTGCCTGGCAAACAGAGGTTCCCTTTACTCTAATCAGCCTCTTCTGCTACACATTTGATATTGTTTAGAAAGCAAATAATGCACATTTGGGATATAAAGTGTTATAAGTTATATAAGTGTTTTTGCATCTTTACAGTCTGTTGTTGGCTGCAGGGCTGCAATGATTCATCGAGTAATTCGAATAGTTTGCATAAATGTTTTGCTTTGATGCTTCGTTCAGTGCCTGGCTCTGTAGTGCACAGATGTGTTAAAATGTGTTAAACAATGTAAACGTGAGTGTTTTAATGTGGATCGTACTACAATACGCAGATGAACTGTTTACTTATAATTTAACCAGTCTGGTATGAGACTGGTATTACAAAGCCTGCTGACGGCTGACGGCAGCCATCACATTTTACATGGAAGCATACCTGCAGCAAACACGGGTGAGTCTAAAGAGGGGTAAATACAGTCGATGGTTTAAAACTAGTTATTTTGCAATCATGTTTTTTGTATCGAGCCTTAAAAGTTTCATGGACTTGATCTCTCAATCAAGATAAAGCCTCCCACTCTCAACAGCACTTCTCATTCCACTTCATCTTCACCCAGGTTTTGTTCTGTTTACCATTCAGTCACCACTAACCATCTGCGGTGGCTGTAGCTCAGGAGGTGGAGCAGATCATCTACTAATCGCCAGGTTGGTCCGGTCGGCATTCCAAATATCCTTTGGGAAGATACTAACCCCAAGTTAATCTCCGATACATCCATCGGAGTATGAATTTGTGTGAATGTTAGAAAGCACTTTCAGCATAGAAGTGCTTCTATGAAGTGAATGAGGTATGTTATATAAAGGTCCATTTACTATTACACCACCTAGAAACTAGCAGGACTTTGTAGAGCAGCCCAGATATTTCTGTATGTTCCCCAGGAAAGGAACTTTCCCGACAGGATGTCTGTTTGAGGGGAGAGAAAAAACTCAGTGTAGCTGCTTCTGAAAACTGGGGCATGGCTCTTGATGCTCATTGGTTAAATTCTTGTCAGTAACTGTTTCTTTGAAAGTGCAGCCACGTAGAAGAACAACAAACAGCAGACTTTTAACATTAGTATGAACACTGCAAAAGTTAAAGAATGCTTTGCAGCAGAGTTGCTTTTTATTTTTATTTTTTTTGTAGTGTGAAAAATCATCATTTATTATGCTTTAAATAATTTTATGACATATTTATTCAGGAGTGACCAGGATTCATGTTCTCTTTTTTGATTTTTCTTTCTCATCTTCTTCATCTGCCTCCTCCACCACTAATCTCTCCTGGTCATCTCTCTCCATCCCTTCCTCTTCCTCCTTCAGCAGTTTGATTTCATTCTCACTTCGCAGGAGTTTATTTGCTCAGTGTGAGTCTGCCCACGTTAGGTCCACTTGAAACAAAGTTTCACTAACAGCCCGTGAATAGTGGTGAACAGGAGCTAACAGCAGTGCTTATTGACAGAAAATCGCAGCTCACCTCAGTATCACTGACGTCGACTCGCTGACAGTGTAAGGGATAATATTCAGGCCGAGTCAATATCAAAATGTAATAAAAATCAGGTAAATACCAAAATTTTGTAGGGCTTCAGCTCTCGTCCAGTATAATGTGAGAGGTTGTTGACAAGATGATGATATAAATCGCATGAATGTCAGGATTACACGTCACAGCATCAGTAAACAAGTAAAGGGAAAGTGTTTTACTTCCTCTGATAGAGAATATACCCTGTTTGTTTACTCGTGGTTGCCATAGTTAACTGCCTCTTCATAATGTTTAGTGGATTTTTAGGCTTATTAACAACAACAACAAATGTTGAATATGAAGCTGCCAGGCAGGAAAAGAGGAAAACCAAAGAAAAGATTCATAGATGTAGCGAAGAACATGCAGAGGATTAGTGTGAAAGCAGAGGAGGCTACTGATAGGAAGAGAGTCTCAGTGGTGACTTCTAATGGGAGCAACAAGAAGAAGACGACCAAAGAAAAGATTGCAAATTTGTTTCAAACTGTATTTTGTCTCCTTGCAGTGATTGGCACCAGGCAATAACAAGAACCATGGTGACCAAGAAAGTGAGGACAGAATATATGAAGAAGTTCAGGGACCCCAAATGGGAGACGTTTTCTAAATGCTATGAGGACTCTGTGAAGTACCGTCTGACTCGCCGGGTGATAGAACACTCCCACAAGCCCTGGTTCTGGGAGGGCTGGGACAGCGGCTCTGACTCCAGCGGCTGGTCAACACCAAGGCTGACCAGGAACAAAGTGGTTCCTCTGTCTCTCCCGCTGCCGCCCACATCCTTGGAGGTCAAGCAGAGGTTGTTGGAGTCAAAGACCAGTCCTGTGCAAAAGCCAGCGTGCGAGGATGGAGAGACTGACGTGGGGGACCGGGACGCTGCGGTTGTAGATGCGGCACAAACCACAGGTAAGAGAACGGGTCACCAAGCATGGCGTGGCCATTTGACCTAGCCATGGAAGTTTCAGTTACATGTCTTGTCTCTGCATCATAACTGTACAAGTTAGGCTCAGTTTCCTAGTCAAGCCTTCTAGCATTAACACATAACAGCATTCCCAGTCTCTCATACAAACATGGTCTCTTCTCAAAATAAGAAATCCAAACCCATCAGGTGGCATCACCCACGTCCCTCTCAGGTACTGCTGTACCACGAGGGCTCAACATTGTTTGATCCTCGGCTGTACTTTGTGTTAGCTTGTCAGCAAGCAGCATGATGCTTATGGTGCACATTAGACCTGCTAAACATGAGCTGCTTAGCTTCGTTGTTGCAAGGATGTTGACATGTGGGTCAAAGCCCTGCTCAGTGCAGCCTCACAGAGCTAACCTTGTTTTACTCTTCTGACAGTTGATGATGATGATGATACTACATTAACTCAAATGCAGTGTATTTTGTCCTGAAATGCACAAAACTAACTGTAGGAGAAGAAAGTGACCATGTTTGCATTTGTGCTTCAATTTCACCTTTTCTTTTTTAGTCTTCAGAAACAGTTTGTAAAGATCTAACAGATGGTGTTTTTTGTGAACCCTTTGTAAGCGTCACTCTGACAGTACGAGGCACAGAGGCTGGTTTACCTCAGGAGACAGCAGTGCTATAAACGTTTGGACTGAAAGTTCAGCAGTCAGATGGGACTGTTGTTGCTGAGACACTGAGCTTAAAGATAAAGGATCCATTGTGTGCCTTTGACATTTGTGATGTCTGCATTTCAGACAGGAGAGTGCCAGGAAGCCTGCTTATCTCTGAATTTCACAGTCACAAATAATTTCATATAGATTGAGTCACAGCAGCGCTCTGCAGGGTCACTGTGGAGCCATCCAGCTCCATCGAGTGGTTGATTGGTGTATTGGTTTAGTTAGTTAATCTGTTTGTTCAGTCAGCAGAGCTCAGTGGATATTTAAACGATTTCACTGTTTCCTGTGTTCTTGTGAAGCAGCAGTTGTAGAAAATGGTGTGAATGAGGCCGGTGGCAGTTCTGTGGCGGTGGCTCCAACAAACAGCGCACCCTCAGACGACACACCGACAGACAACGGGCCAGCCGACTCGGCGTCTTCTGATGCGGAGCCAGTAAAGCCAGTATCCCGACGGCAACGCCGCCGCCACACGCAACGCTCTGAGCAGCCGCACCGAGACAGTTCCCAGGATGACAAACCAGCCGTGATCCGTAAACCGCCGAGAGCAAAGAGCACGCCGGTGATCAGCACCAAGGAGAAGGAGAACCACAGACCGTCCAGCCGGCTGGACTGGAGCGAGAGACAAATGGAGGTCAAGAGGACAACCAATGATGTGAGCGCTGATCTCAGTTGGGATACTGCAGCACTTTTAGAGCCTTTAAAGCTCAGGGCTCATGGCAACAACAAATATACTTTACTCTTATGACCACTAGCAACTTTTCAGAATTACAATCAATAATTTGACTGTTTTTAAGTTATACGTTCAGATTTTAAACACCATTATATCTCAAGAGACAGACTTGCTAACTAGAAAAAAACACGTAGCACATTACCAGCCTTTTTCTTTCTCGGCCCGTCCTTGGTAGTGCAGGGGTCCTGCAGCTCGACCTCATTCACAGGACAGCAGAGAAGTGAAACGTGTCACCGAACACGCAGCAAACATGAATAATAAAACACCGGTGTAGCTTTGGGAAATGACTCCTCTCTCTGGTTTCTCCTCACAGAGTCACACTTCTGATGCCTGCGTTCAGACCCGCAGGGAGTCTGACAAGCGGAGCTCCAGGCTGGACCGCCGGCGGGCTCGATCGGCTGACCTGGAGAAGATAAGACGCTCGCAGCTGATGGTGGTGGACGACCGCTGGATGACAGAGTACATGCGCTGTTTCTCCGCCCGGCTTAGGTAGAGATGGGATCCACCTAGAATCCCTAAATACCAAGTTTCCTTACGTGCAAATATCAGGAGGAAATCATTTCTCATTTTAATTAACAATCCAGAGAGAGAACCGTGTTGCCACAAGACAACACCGCTCGCTGCGTTGTCTCCTTAGTTGACAAAGAAATAAGAAATAAAGTGAAGAAGTGGGACGAGCTACTGTTTTCGATCCAGTTGATAAAGTTCTAAATAGTTTATGAACATCAAGTTTACAATTTTACCTTTCTGTACATGGGTCGTTACAAAAAGTACCTTTTTTATAATAAAGATCAGAGATTAGATTCTTTTAACAGATTTGGGACTATTTTACGTATATCTTTGGGATTTCAGTAACGAAATGACACGAAACAAATCGAATTAACTTAAAATTCATTTAATTCGCTTCTCTCTGGGATCTTAGATAACTTCTCTCAGTTACTGGGTGAATTAGCGCTTGAGCCAGGAGGGTGTCACTGCTCATATGAGAAAGGGACAGTGTTACACGAGTGTGTCTGATCACTGAGCAGCGGAGTTATCAGCTAGACTGCAGCGTCCTTTGGAAGATGTTTGATGTAAGATGTGCCCTTACATCAGCGTTTATCTGCATTCACGACCTTGCTGCTTTGGCTTCCTGATGGAGACAAAAAGCTCTTAAAAGCAGCTGTAGCAGAGGACGGACACAGCTCGCAGCTGTTTATGGCGCCCCCAAGTGGTCAGAAGCTGCAGCTTTAAGCGCTAAAATGCTCCAACGCTCTTTTTTTAATTCAAGATATTTTTATTGAGTATTTGTGGATATAGTTTACAAAGAAAACAAAGAAGGCGGAAAACACAAACTGTTTACAATGAATACAAAACAGACATGTTGGAACATTGTTTTCCTCTCTTATTATTTACCAAACAAGCAAAAAAAAAACCAGAAACAGAAAAATAAAAAATAACAAACCCGGGAGGGATTATGAGCTTCACGTTCCCGTTAAGACATCCGACCACTCTGGAGAAGCAAATCCGTTAGTCAGCTGGAACATCCTTAAGTTGAAGTTTAGAGAAGTTTTCCAGAAAGAGACCCCAAATTTTATCAAATGTGCCCTTTTGGTTCTGGGTGGAGCAGTGGATCTTTTCCAGACTGAGACACGACATGAGATCAGCACACATCAAAATAGCACGCCTATCCAAGAGGGAACCAAAGGACAGCACCCTGCGCTTTGCTCTGGGAATATACTTATCATCCTCTCCCGCTTTACCACAGAGAGCAAGTAGGGGTTGAGAGCTAGTTTCAGGCCGGCAGCCTTGTTCAAAGTGCAGAAAACCTCCCAAAAGTTTGCCAGGGCAGGTCCACCGATGCTGTTTGTAGTTAATTTCATCTATGCAATAGGTGTACAGAACATTTATTATGACTTGTGATGGTATGCTATAGCCTTTCCCACGTCTTCACTTGATGCCACATTACACGGGATTATTTATGACGAACTAATGAGACAACAGGAACAGTGTTGTTTTGCTGCAGCATCCTGTCAGAGCGAATCGCTGCTGTCGAGAGAGAAAGAAAAATACTGTCCTTAGATTTCAGACTAAAGACCATTCATGCAAAAGTTGTTAACCATCACCTTTTGTTGTTGTTTTCCCTACGACAGTAACGATCGGCTCTGCAGGAACAGTTCAGATTTCTGTTTCTGAACACTTTCAGATGAAATTGGCTGAACTGTGTTTCTCTGGTGTTGTTTTTTGTATGAGAATGAACAATAAAATGACTCGTTCTTAGATTTTCTATACATGTATCTACAAAAAAACACACCCACGTCTCTTTTGAATGGGTGAATTTCTGCTCTTCTTTCATTTAGAGCTCATGTTAAACACACATTCTGTTTTCAGCTCTCTCTCATGAAGCCAGCTGTGTGTTTACACCTCAGAGTTTGATCGGAGAAAGGCCCAAACTGGAACTTTTGATATCTGTGTATTTTGGATATGAGGACTCGAGCTTAGATTAAAAGAAGTTAGAAACACATGATATGTCAAATAAAGCTCAAATCGAAGGTATTTTTACAGAAAAGGTTAGTTTATTAAATTGTAATCATTGTAATTATTTAGATCAGGTAACTGTTAAGCATACAGTATATTTATTGCAGAGTGTAGTTGGTGTGTTTTCACCTGGGGCAGCTTCTTTTTTTTAAATTGATTTTTAATCAGAAATAACCTGAGTGTAGTGAGTGTAGTGAATACTCCACAGGAAAAAAGCTTTTAGGGTAATTACGCAAAACTAGATGCTTCTAAAACTTTTACGTGAAATGAGGAGCAGCCATCATCGCCGTACTGCTGTCTCTCTTATTTTTTTAAAGACAGCCAGAACGTATCAGAATTCCAGTTTAAAGTTTCTGCGGCGTCCTGGTCCACCAGGCCTGAAACAGACCTACATGTTTCCATCAGCGTGAAGAAAAGCACACGTGTTAAAGCGTTCTGAGTTTGTGGCGTCTGTTATTTGTTGATTTTAACTCAAGATTGTAAACACACTGTGAGGTCATGGCTGCGTCTCGTGACTCAAACTGAGGGCTAATCGTCATTATGTACCAAGTTTACAGCTTTGCACTCAAAGAATGTTTGTCGTTTTCACACCAACCGAACCTCTTCACTCTGAATGTTCACAGCCCTTCGTGTTTGTCCTGACACCACAGGAACTTTAAAAACCAGTGTTTGTGCTGTAGGTGGCGACGGAGATGTCCACACACTTTACTGAAGTAAAAGCACTAATGGTTAAAAAAAAGACTCAGTCGTGACTAAATGTTTTGTTGTGTAAGAGTAGCAAGTATGGTTTCGCAATTAATATGTTTGCCTATTGACTAACTCTGTTAGAGCTGTGAGTGTATGAGTGCTCAGGGTTCAGAAAGTTGTAAAGCTTCATCCATGTGCTCAAAACATGTTGTATCTAAAGTGCACGAGCGTGTGTTTCTGCGTTGCTTCAACCTGAATGTGTTCTCACTGTCGGTCAGCGTGAACAGTCAACATCACTGACAACAGCAGCTATCAAGTATAACCCGAGGCATAACGTGATGTTGTTATAACTGAGGGCCCTCAGAAACCGAGTGAGTGCAAACACAGCTGTTAAAGACCTCGGAGTGAGAGTGGGTAAACGTACCTGTAGAGCTGCTGTGGATGCAAAGGTCCTGCTTTGGTTATTTATCTTCATAACGCATTTTAAACGTATGAATGTCGAGACAATCACTAGAAATGATTTGAGGTGATTTGAAAGTGGAAAAAACTAAATATGTAACACTTAAGATAAGCTGTCGAACAGAGTGGACGTGGGTGGAGAAAATGTTGCTTTGTCTGGTTTACCAGCAACAGATGAGAAGGAATGTGCATCACATGTCTGAGTATTTAATGCTGTCGACATATTTCGCCCACTGTATTTGTACTTAAAAACATGCACAGGCTATATTTTCATTCACTTTAATGCATTGCTGTGAATAAATTATTTGAACAAAACCTGATTTGAAGAGTTGATCTTTGAGCCTTCGTGCTTTGTTAACCATGTCTTGTAATTTCACCTGCATTTCTCCAGGTCGCACGGCTGAAAACGCTGCTTATCTTTGATTTCACTTGTTTTACAACTTAATATTCGCTGAGTAAAATTACACAGATATCTTTTAAGCATCGGTGTTTCAGGGGCTCCACAGCTTTGAGCTTTATTCTGCTGATTGGTGGACAAAGATGTAAAGTCTCAGTGAAAACTAACAGCATCGTTCTGTGCAGACAGAATCAGAATCCCGTTCTTCATGTTTACGCTGGAAGTATATGCAATATTCCACGATATAAATGGAAGTATGAAATCAATAAAATCTTGTTCTGCAGATTCTACACATCACATTATTTAACTTCTTACACCCGAGCTGAGTAACTTTACCTAAAACCTTTCAAAGTGCCTTTGGAACAACATCTACAGACTCAGCTGATTTCAGTGAATGAACATTTGTCCTCAGTTATCAGCTCGAATATAGCGCGAGCATTTCAATGCACCGGTGACACAAGCAACAGCAGCTAAAACAGCTTCACTTTTATTCAAAGCTTAAAGAGGTTTCAAAACTGAAACGATTCATTTGATGCAAGCTCAACATTCTGAACTCAACTGAGCGTCATTAAAACTACAAATTCCCAGCAAAAATGAGAACCAAAAAACGTCTTTGAAGAAAAAACAAAACAAAAAACCCCCACAGAACATTGGCTCATTGTGCAACCTTAAAAATGAGTCTTTAAAAGAGGAACGATCACAAGATCACGAGGGGAGTCCTGCAGCGAGGATGCTGCCCAGCAGCGTTCGATCCTTCAGAGCGTTTTCGACATCTTTCTCCTCGATCTTCAGGAACACCTGCAGAAACAGACGCTTTAATCAGCCACGTTCCACTCGGTGTCTTGTTCCCTGATAACCCCTCGAGTTTCATTTTTAAGCAACAGAGGTCGAACACTGCACTGCAGAGCATTTCCTCGTGAAGCGTCGGGTACCTTAGTGAGACGAGCCTCTTTGGCCTTCTTCAGGGCAACGATCCCTCGACTCTCCAGCAGACTGCAGAGCGACAAACACTCGCCCTGACCCACTCCAGACACCTGCCTCTGAGCGCACAGGCGGCTGTAAACCTCATGGAGCTGAAACACAAACGCCCACGGGTCAGGAAACACCACCAGTCTAGAAACAGATTTGTATTTTCTCTGGCAGAGACGGAATAATTACGCATTAATGCAACAAGTTTCCTGATTTGCCACGACAACACGCCGCTAAAATCCTTTAGCAAACTAATATCAGCACCTCACCTTTCCCAAGCCGATCTCTTTGCTCTTCCCATTGCGGATGAGCAGCAGCAGGCAGCACACCAGCAGCTTCTGCTGCAGGGGGAAACTCTCTCCCTCTGAACCGCTGCTCTGAGACGCCATGCGGTCGCCGTAGACCTCCGACAGCACTCTCGCAACCTGCGGCAGGCTGACCCGGGACGCTGCAGAACACACAGTACAGGAAGTTTCCACCAATCAGCTGCCGTGTGACTTCCACCATCAACAGTTTTAACTCAAGAAAACATTTCACAACTCACCTTTACTTTCACCCTTTGGATCACTTGCTTTTTTCCTCTCATCAGACTCTACAATCTCAACTGCTCTCCTGAAATCAGCAACCAGAAAATCGTTTGAATGACATTTCACAGAAACATCAACTCAAAGAATCTGCACGAGGTCTCCCGAGAGCAGAAACAACTAAAATGCCTAAACGAGTGCAGAATCTAAATGCAAACACAGAGACATGATTCCCTAAAAGGTTAAAGAAAAAACAAGTCCAAGCATTCACCTGCAGATGTCCAAAGCTTTCCTGGCGTCTCCCGACACAGCTGAAACTTTCCTGGCACAGAACTGAACTGCAGAAGCGTCGAGGAGCCCTTCAGCCGAGGCCTGAGGAGAAGAAGACGCGGCGCTGATTAAATAAAAGTGATCTGTAAGGTTCCAGCTTAAGCTCTGAGTCACACAGACCACATTTACCTGTACAAGCCTGTCCTGTACAATGGCCGTGAGCTCCTCCCGGCTGTAGGGAGGGAAGTGCAGCAGCAGAGGGCGACACTGGGGACGAGCCTGCAGTCTGGGCAGGATCCGGTCAGTCAGATCCAGAGCGTTTGCAATACCTGCAAAGACATCAGTGGTCAGCATGTAGAACAGGTAGGATTTTTGTCAGAACACTCTGCTTTCTGTCTACAGGACACAAAGATGTGAGATCTGGTGAATTTGGGATATTTGTTGAGTCGAGTACTTACCGATGAGACAGAGGCGAGACTTTGGCAGGTACGGCCATTCAAAGATTGTGTAGAGGACATCCTGGGCTTTGCTGTCCAGCTGATCCATCTCATCCAGAACAAGAAGCCTTAAAGGGGAAAAACAAACAAACAGACCCAATCAGTATCTCAGCAGGCAGTAATTACAGTTATACTTTCAAAACATCCCAAAAAGGACTTTCAACCAGCAACTTTTTTAAAAGAATACCTTTAGTGGATAGTTTGCTCTAAAGTTCTAAAAAGCCACACCCTTTAGTCATCTATCATATACTTCCTTTTTCAAGTAAATGTGTGATAAGATAATGATAATTGATTTCATCTATATAGCGCTTTTCAGGGCCCTCAAAGCGCTTTACAATTCCACTGTACAGTTACACACTGGTGGAGGCAGCTACAGTTGTAGCCACAGCTGCCCTGGGGCAGACTGACAGAGGCGAGGCTGCCATATCGGCCCCTCTGGCCGTCACCAGTAGGTGGCAGGTGAAGTGTCTTGCCCAAGGACACAACGACCGAGACTGTCCGAGCCGGGGCTCGAACCGGCGACCTTCCAGTTACAAGACGAACTGCCAACTCTGAGCCATGATCGCCCCAAAGGATTGAGGATTTGTTGACTCACACAGTGGGCCCCGGGGCTGTCAGGAACCTCTGCAGTCCGTTCTGGCCACCAGATGCCTTCAGTTTGTCAGCCAGCAGTGGGAAGACTGCATGGGAGCTCCTCAGACTCATGCAGTTCACCATCACCGTCTGTACTGACGACAGCTCAGCCTGAAGGGACACAAAACGCAACCAGTTACTGACAAAACTTCAACCCTGGCTGTTACATAGACAATCAGGGAACAGATTATTAGCCTGCACTCAGACTTTAAACTTGCACTTTAAGACCCTCAAACTCTGGAAATGAAGCCTGTGGGGTGCTGCTCAAACTCGAATCTTACTGCAGTAACTGAAAGTCGCCAGCAGGTGTCCCAAAGCACTAAACATGACAGGCTCCTTCACGCTCACCTTCATCTCCTGCAGCACACAGTTGAGGCAGGCTGTCTTGCCTGTTCCCGGAGCTCCAGAGATGTAGAGGCTGCCGGGAACATGCTGAAGCACTTTGTCCTCCAGGAAGGACCGGATGGACGCCCGCTCGGCCTCTCTGGACATAAGGCGCTCGGGGATGGCAGTGTGGAGTGCCTGCTTCACACTCTGAAGCCTCATCTCTGGAGAAGAAATGGTGATAATGTAGTGTAATATAATATAATGTAGTGTAATATAATATAATGTAATATAATATAATGTAAGTGGGGAACAAAAAAAGAAGAAGAAAAAAAAACTAGAGTTCTTACTTTCTCCAAACAGTCGAGCAACGGGTGGCTTCTTGTTCAGATTTTTATGGATGGGGCTCCCTGTAGGTGTTTCTTCTCGTTTCGGAGATGATTTGGCAGTGGAAGGGGGCGTCTGTTGCCCCGAGGATGGGATCAGCTGACGACGAGCCTGCACCGGTGAGTTCTCATCAAAGCCGAGTTTTCGTGGTGAGGCCAGGCTCAGCTTCCTCTGTTTTGTAGGTGAGCACTGCAGGGAGGTGCCAAGGTTGCAGACATTGTCATCACCTTGATGGAGAAAAATGAGAAGTGCTGTTATTTGTTATGACTCGAGGCTGGCTTTTTAGGATCTGAAATTTTAATCCTGAAGATTCGCCATTTAAATTCAATTCACATTTTTTTTAGCCTAGAGGCACTGAACAGTACACAGAGCTGCATGAAGTAGTGGAACAACTGAAGCTTTTGAATTCACCGTTCAATACCTGTGCGCTTTCGAGGGCTGAGGGGGATCCGGCTTTGGAGACGAGGGGAGGAAGGTGCTGGCGGCTGGGCTGATGTGCGTCTGGGTGAAAGAGGGGACGAGAGGGCGACTGGCCGCGTTGGGGAGAGAGGAGTGGGCTGGTCTGTGTAGCGTCTGGGGGACAGTGGGGTGGACAAGTTAATGGGACGTCTCGGGGAGAGGGGTCCGATCCGCGTCAGCCCCGGGGCCTGAGGTTCAGGCTTGATTGGTGACACAGCTGGGGACTTCTGGGGCTCCGGCTTCTTGGAGAGGGAGGAAACTCTGGAGGATTTACGTCGAGGGAACTGAAGTGTGGGCTGAGCTCGTCCCTGGGAGCGTGTGCTGGGCATTTTGGATTAACCTAAACGAAGACAACATGTTTAAGCACCTAAATATGACACATGATTCAGACATCATTTATTTATTAAAAAATAATAAGAACCAATGTTTTGTTTGGCTTTTTTATATATTTATATATGTATGAACAGAGCCGTAGCCAGAATAATATGATCAGAAATATATGTGAAGATTAAACACTGATGGGATTTACGATGAAGTGCGTGTTCCTATTTGGAAATACATAAACATGCACTTTTGTGTAAGGACCACCAAAAAACAAGAAGACTTTCGACTGATTCACAGGCAAATTATTACTAAGCCCAAATTTCGCGACTGTAGTTTTTGAGTGGAAATGTCTGCTGTGGGTCTTGAAAAACGGGCAAAGGCATTTCAGAAACAATCGTGCCCCCAAATAAACCTTGCGTTCATTGGTTGTACAAATCTTTTCGCATCCCTCCACGATCTGCTGTCCTATCAAAGTCGTTTAGCTCAGTTGCTCCAACATGCTACTCAAACACGAGCCATTAATCGCGTAACTTCATGTTAAAATTCAAAATCGCAAATAAAATCGTAGCACTGCGCCTAGTACTACACTAACAGCGCAAATTACATTTGTTATATCGCGTGATTCCTGAGCTAACAGTTACCTATAAACAGGAAATAATACAGTGTGCTCCACTAATGGCGCCAAACAAAGGCCTCGGCCTTTAAATAGCCGAGTTTCCACTTTGACCGGACAGTTTTTAATCTAAAATATATCTGGAAGACTAAAAATGACTCCGAATGCATTTGTTTGCAAATACAAGCAAGCGTGTAAAGTTAACAGATATTTTTTAGAGTGGTGGCAAACCTACGCTGAAGAGTAGACTACAGTAAGTCAGCTCTCTTCCGCCCGTCCAGTATCAAATGTATTTTTCTTTTACGAGTTAAATGAGCGTGTTGGTAACAAACGTACCTCTTAAATTAAGTTGATAGAAGTCCTCTCGGTACAACGCAAAACGTGTTTTCTTTTCTCTCTGGCCGCCCGAAACCAAAGTTGCGCCGAATCTCCCGCAACTCTTTCTAGATCAGCTGTCTTTCCCGCCGCTGCCCTCTGATTGGCTTAGCTGAGTGAAGCTCATTGGCTAAAGCGTTACGGAGAATGTTACGTCAATGTTACGTGCCCCAGTCGGTGGCGGGAGTTTGAACACAGAGTACTTTTTTGGCGCAAAGTTCCCGGGAACTTATACGTGTCCAAATGCTGGCATATTTACCTGTTTCTCCAAAATAATTTACGTTATGGAAATAATCAGAGTAAACTATTTTAACTACCATGTCACTGCACTAAAACAATGACACAAAGCATTAATAATATATAAAGCATATAAATATATATTTAATACATAAAATATTTTTGGGACATTACTACAAAGTCACATTTTGCTCCCGATTTGCCATGGGCATTTTATTGTTGCCTTATTCAGAACTGAAGATAAGTGTTGATTATCTTATATCCTTTCGTTGATTATCTTATATCCTTTCGTTAAAGTGGGGAATGGTGGTTAGCACTATTTTCTTACAAGGAGGTTGGGTTTGAATCCAAGCAGGGGCCTTTCTTTGTGGAGTTGGCATGTTGTCCCTGTGTCTGCAGGGTTTTTTTGTGTTTTTTTTAAATACACACCTCTTTTTACTGCCCGTGTGTTTATATACCTCTGGAATATGTTGTTCGATATTGTCTTCTCTCTCCCATTGCTAGTTTATCATCCCTGTTCTCCCCTTTTTTATGTCTTTGCCTTCACTCTTAACTGGTTATGGCAGATAAAATCCTCCCCGAGTCTGGTTTTGCTGGATGCCAAATAACTTCCGATTGTCATTTTCCCTCAACTGGACTCTTTACCTCACAGTAAAACAAACCCCAAGGCAGCTTCTGTTGTGAAATTTAAAAACCCCCCACAAAAAAACAAACAAAACCTACAACACCAAATAGAAAAGCCCGATAAAATGAATACAACATGAAGCCACAAACAGCTCCATAAGAGCTACACTACAGACTGTAGGACTGATGGAAACTGCCTGGTTTTACCTTTACCGCAGCTTTTAGCCATCGGTGAACAACTCCAGTAATTGGGCAACAGAACTGTTTTGCTTTCAGTCTTGTCAACAAAAGATAACTGCACCCATGCCAAACATTTAGCATGCTTACTCATCAAAAGACTCGGGGCCCCTCATTCAATAAAAAGTCATACATGTATATGCAGCGAGCAGTGCTTATACTGAAAATAACCAGACATTAGAAATGTGTGAGTAGCTTCATTGATTTTCCCCAATCTTGAGCGAGTGAAGTGACGTTCAGGAGGTTTCATCAGCAAGTCAAGTTGTGTCACATTCAGTATCATGTTTATTGATTTAATCATCACAGTCACCTCTCACTCACACACAAACTATCATCCATATGTTTCTGTGTTAATGTTTTACAGAGCGATGAAAGGTAACATTTATAAAACATTCATAAATACAAACTTATTTATTCACATTATTGCTCTAGGAAAGGTCATCTCACACACACACACACACACACACACACACACACACACAATAGGCCAGCCTCGCAAAGTTTCAATGTACAAAATATATGTGCAAATCCAATGAACCCACATTACATTCACAGCAGAACACAAACATGAGTTTAAACTGAGAAAGTGTCATTTTCAGAACAACATTAGCTCATTTTGACTTTGATGGAAGCAGCAAAATGTAGGACAGATAGATGTGATAGCAATATGAAAATCATAGGTGACATGCGAGTTCAAGTTTTGAGAAAATTTGAACTCTGACCTTAACCTCCCACATATGTGAACATGATTATTTTGGGTCGTCTAGGCTACAGTTCCTCAATTTTGCTGTACAAAGCCTGATATCAGATTCTCAGAAACTACATCAGGTTTGTTTTTACATTCACCAGGTCTCAGTCCAAATAACAAAGACAAATTACAAATTCATCAAATGAGAGTTTGGGTCTTAGGAGGTTAAGGACAAGGTCAGAGATTCAAACTCATCTGAGAGGCACCTCTGGCATCACTTTGTCGTCGTGTTCTAGACTCATTGTGTTCACATGTAAAACCTCATTTACAGCTAAGAGCTTGTGTTTTCCTTACACACAAAACAATTTTTTAAAGTTTAAACATTTGACACATTCTATAATAAACCCACATCTTATGGACAGCACATGAGATTTGTTAATCACTGCATTCTGCTAAATTTCATAAGATGGTTTAATTTTCAGTGCGATCATCATTTGGTGGCTGGATCCATCCTCTGCACCGTCTCACAAAGCCCTCTGCAAAAAACAAATACTTTTTATGGTAGAATATGAAGCTGATTGAGGGTTTTTTTCTCCAAAACTTGATTCTGTTCATCTGGACGTAGTGTTTTGTGGGAGAAACGTTTCGTCACTCATGCGAGTGACGTCTTCAGTCTCAGCTGACTGCAGGTTTCCACAAATCTTATCAACAGCACATTTGCATAATGACTGAAACCAGCCCACTGAGGGAACAATGGGCTGGGAGGTCAGGTCCTTAATCTTAATTATGCAAATTCTCATGACCATTGATCAACAACCACTGACCAGAACCCACTGATCAATGGCCATGAGTACCATCACAGAGAGTTGGGGAATAGCTGCAATCACAGCATTGTGAGATGGTGACAGATAAACCCTCCTCGATTCAGAGATGGTCTTTCCACGTACTGTTTATGAGATTGGGGAAACCTGCAGTCAGCTGAGACCATTTCTCCCACTGAAAACGCTACGTCCAGATGAACACAATCAACTTTTGGAGATTTACTTTCCTGGAATATTGAGAATGCATCAAGACAAAGTTTGTTTGTTTGTTTTAAATTAAGAAACCTAAACAAAAGTTTTACTAGACGAAAAAAACAACAACACTACATCAATTACTTTCATGGTGAAAATGTAAATATACAGTAATGATTATAACACATTCTACATTTTTACATTGATGAGAATGTAGGATGTGAGGATCCTACACTGAAAAAGACGGCAGAGATAAAGTCTGGATCCAAAAACAAGCAAGCATGATTTTATTTAGGAACATTTATATGACCTTTGATTTAAGAGATGCATCAAGTTTCATCATCATCCAGCTTGCTGACAAAAGCAATGCCTAACTGAGAGGTTAACCGTTAGACTGACCACCAACTTACCGAGCTTTCCAAGCAATCCCAGAACAATCAAGAGAAGAGCGACGCCGCAAGAAAGAGCAATCCCAATGATAAGCATCATGTCACCACCTAGAAGTCAGAGATTGAAAACAAGGGTCAGTTTATTCCAACATCATTCTTTAATATATCCACATGACACACAAGTCACGCAAGTCCTGCGGTGAAGGGAAGGTCAAACCACAGAGGCTCTCATTGGTCAGGATTTGAGATTTCTGTCACTTCTGCCTTGACTGTAAGAGTTCAGATTACCACGCGGGATGTGGACACCTCAATTTAAATGAGGTCATTTTTAACCGACTATCAAATGCAGCAACTAACGCAGCAGTTTTTTTTGATGCACTTA
Source organism: Diplotaxodon limnothrissa (assembly GCF_057381915.1). Classification (NCBI taxonomy): domain Eukaryota; kingdom Metazoa; phylum Chordata; class Actinopteri; order Cichliformes; family Cichlidae; genus Diplotaxodon; species Diplotaxodon limnothrissa. The sequence continues at coordinate 3,862,831 of NC_140601.1, read as the reverse complement.
ACTCAATTATGCTGCATTTTGGACCTGGTTTAATCAACCACACGAATTTCATGTTCAGGTATTTTTCTAACCATCTGATGTTTGAAGTTTAAAAATCAGCCACAAGTTATAATGCTTGTGTTTACAGCAAGGGTGGGAACTCCAGGCCTGTCCTGCAGGTTTTAGATGCGTCCTTGATCCATCACAGGGGATTCAAATGGCCAAAATGCCTCCTCAACATGTCTTCACGTTCTCTAGAGGCCTGGGAATGAACTAATCGTTTGATTCAGGTGTGTTGACCCAGGGTGATCTCAAACCTGCATGAGGCCAGGACCTGGTTTAGAGCAAAAAGTGAGAAAACCTAAGAGCGTTGTTCATTTTCACCCAGTACTGGATTGCCTAGACCACAGAAATCTAAGTGAATACTTGTTTTCAAACCTCAGGCAGTCCAGATAGGTTACAAACTGACATAATGCACAGCAGCCTAAAATCTAAACAGAACAGGTCATTTTAAGGATACCCCACAGATCAGGCGTGAATGAACCTGAACTTCATGGCCTTGCTGGGCAAAAATATCAGTAACACAAATATTCACACTAAGCAAGGCAAGTTTATTTATATAGCACAATTCAAGGTGATCCAAAGTGCTTTATACAGACGTTAAAAAACAAAAACAAATAAAAAGCACGATTTAAAATGAAAAAAAGGAACAGTAGATAAAATCAAAACAGATAAAATCAGTAGTTAAAATGTTAGTTTTGAAATTTAAGCTTAAAGTGTGGATTTGGTGCTTTATTCAAATGCAGCTGAGAATAGGTGAGTCTTCAACCTGGATTTAAATAAACTGAGTGTTTCAGCTGATCTGAGGCTTTCTGGGAGTTTGTTCCAGATATAAGGAGCATAAAAGCTGAATGCAGCTTCTCCGTGTCTGGTTCTGACTCTGGGAACTGATAAAAGACCGGATCCAGATGACCTGAGGGATCTGGAAGGTTCATACTGGGTCAGGAGGTCACTGATGTATTTTGGTCCTAAACCATTCAGAGCTTTATAGACCAGCATCAGAACTTTAAAGTCTATCCTCTGACGGACAGGCAGCCAGTGTAAGGACCTCAGAGCTGGACTGATGTGGTCCACTGTTTTGGTCTTAGTGAGGACTCGAGCAGCAGAGTTCTGAATGAGCTGTAGTTGTCTGACTGATTTTTTAGGTAGACCTGTAAAGATGCTGTTACAGTAATCAAGCCTACTAAAGATGAATGCATGGACTAGTTTTTCCAGGTCCTGTTGAGACATCAGATCTTTTATCCTTGAAATATTCTTGAGGTGATAGTAAGCTGACTTTGTTATTGTCTTAATGTGTTTTTCTAAGTTTAGGTCTGCATCCATCACTACACCCAAATTTCTCGCCTGGTTTGTGGTTTTTAGATGTATAGATTGAAGTTCTCTGGTGACCTGTAATCGTTTTTCTTTGGCGCCAAAGACTATTACCTCAGTTTTGTTTTTGTTTAGCTGGAGAAAATTTTGGCACAACCAGTCATTGATTTCCTTAATGCACTCAAGCAATCTCACATTTTGTGAAATCACATGAGGAAAAAGAACAGCTTCATCACTGATGTGTGTATGCAGAGCCTGCTATTATGCATACTGTTTCACTGTCATGATTTAATGGATACTTAAAAGAAGTGAGCAGTCATTCAAAGGTTTTGAAGGTTGTGTCTCAACCAAAATCCTCTGGAGAAGAGCTCAGAGTAACTTACGTGGACCGACTTTCTCCACCGTCGTGTTGAGAGGAGCTCCAGTTGTGCTGAAACCATCCTGCCCCTTTTGCTTTTTCAGTTTGTCTTTGGTTACTGTTTAAAAATAAATAAATAAATAAAAAAGAGAGAGAGAGAGACGTTCTCGTTAGCAGTGGTCTCCAACCTTTTGTGCGTCATGGACCGGTTTATGTCCGGCCTTTAAGGTGTTGCAGAGAAATACAACAAAAATAAAACCAGTACCAAAAAAAGGACGACTTATTCATAACACACGGGAAAAGACCCAGGGAAGCAGAGTTATCAATAAAAACGATATAAGTTAAAAAACAAAAAACCCACCAACACCAAGCCTCAACTCTCACAGACCGGTACCAAACGAGTCACGGACGAGTACTGGTCTGTGGCCCGGGGATTGTTGACCGCTGGTCATTAGGATTCACACCACTAAGAAATAACCACAGTCACACATCTGGAGCTGTGCTGCGTCCAGGTTCAAGTCTTATATGTTGGGGTCGGGCATGAAACAACTTGTTCAGGCCTGTCTATGACCTGCATGGTCACTCACTGCCTGCTGTCCCATTTTAGACATGCACCCCTTTTGTGAGATTTGGATGCATCCCATTACTAACATGTACTCTAGCCTCAGGCTAGCCTCAACAGGTTTGCATTACAGACAAATCCACAATTAGACTACTTTCATGTTTACACACACACACACACAAATCATTTTCAGTTTTAAATCATGTTATTCTATGTTTGTGTTTCCCCAAGTGGAAGATCATTTTATATCATTAAGTAGATTTCTTCATTACATTCATATCAAGTACATCAGACAACACAAACTATTACTCAGGTCTTTACCATTAAGTTGAACACTACACTTGATCCCGAGGTCCATAACGAAGCCTGTGTATTCTCCACTGTGGGACATCTGTACTGAGGGGATCCACAGTGTCAGACTTCCTCTGTTCAGGTCTTCACGTCTGACTGTTGCATCCATCTCTGCATCATGCGACTCCTGTTGGTGTCGATAGGAGTAGACGACCACACTCGGGTTGGTTCTTGACCAGTCCATGGTGAACGCAGACAGGTTGACAGGGGGGACCACATAAAACGGGAGGATGACATCATCACCTTCCTTTGCTTCAATTTCCGTAACCGGGCAAATGGCTCGAGGTTCTTCTGGAGAGGAACAACAGCTTGAGTACCTTTGAATTAAGGTCACGATCTCATACCTTAAAACAGCAGCTGTTTCAGCTGAACACTGCTCCTGGACCCGTTTTATACTTGAACATAGAAGTTATGTGCTGTCCCCCGAGAATAATCAGCGAGTTTGCTCAGGTCACACACGCCAAACGGCTTTTCCTAAAAACAACAAGTGAAGAGCCCGCCCTGCTAATGCCGTATTGGTACCCACGAGCTAAACAGCCAGCAAAGTGCAAGTCAAGTTACCCTTCAGAGCTCCATCGGATGACGGAAAACACACAGCTATGCATGACATGAGTAGGAGGTCGCGTGGGGCACAAAGACGAACAGACGATCTCATCTTGTTTCACAAACCGGTTTAGCGCGCGCGACTTCATTCAAGACTGCGCAGCCTGAAAGGGAAGTTACGCCAGCAGCCGGCGAAACCTACGTCAGTCTTCCACGACGTGCCGTTTTCACACTGACCCATCAGCCCTCTCCTAAAAGATAACCGGACCAATAACTGACCCCGCCTCAGCCGCTTACTTCCAACACCCCGCTTTTGGTCCGGTGTGTAGGAGTCTTTCAGAAAGTACACACCCTACTGTACAAAAGTCTCGAGCCACCGATCATTTCTGTTTTGAACGTCAGCTGCCGATCGTGTGGTTGTCCTGCACTGCTCGTGTGTCTGGGATCACTGCCATGCTGAAGTCAGATGGGTCCCAATCAGTCAGCGCCTTTCTGCCACTTCTTTTGTTCTGCATTTGTCCAGTTGCAAGGACACACTGCACAGCATGATGGGATGATGGCACTGGTCTTGGCTAATAAGTCTTTGAGAATGGCCTCGTCGGTACAATCACGCCTGGTAAAGAATCCAGCGTCCAAAATGTTTTTTGAAAGACCTTAAAATAAAACTATTGCTCAAGATGACTTAATACATTTACAACAACATCCAGATACTTGGGGGCAAAAGAATCCAAAACTTGTGGAGTGGTTCGTGACTTTCTGCACAATGCTATGCAACAGTGCAAAAACCAAACAATCTGTTCTCAGCTGAGTAAAGTATATTCAAAAGACCAATATTATCTTCTGACCCGATCCACTCGATATCCCAAACCTTTAGAGAATACTTACTGAATAACCTGGAGTCTTCACTGTCATCATTACTGGGGAAGCTACCACACGAGGCTTTGATAACAGTTTAAAATGTTGACCGCAAAAGTTCACAAATTAAGAAACTCTGATTTCCTCGCAAATATTTATTTGTCTCCTCGCCATCAAAATATGTTTTGAACAAAAAAATTCAAGCAATACATGCAACCAATTAAACACAAGCATGCAGGAACATTGCAGACTTACATTTACAAAGATAACTCACACATTTAGGTGGAAAACAATTAAAAACACGTTACCCAGTGCACGCAGAAGAACAACTCTCCCTCCATGTTACACGAACACATGACAACGCTCCTCCCCCGACTTCCTCGTCCTAGCTGAATTTCGCGCCTTTTAGAAAGACTCCGAACGCTTATTGGCTGACTGTGGCGCGTACTTACGTCGTGGACGTACTTTTTGGCGGAATTTTTTTTCAAAGAACTTTATTTAAAACACGATTGGACAAACTGCTTCTTTAAGAAGTTTCCCGTTCACGGAAAAAAAACATTACGTAAATCCACCGTGCTCGTGTACAGAGAAAAAAATACAATCTTAAAAACATTATGGAGGACGCTGTATATTCAACCAGCACATCATGATTTTTAGCAGATTGTTTGTTCTGCCTCTCAGAGTCCCAATTCATTTTTGGAATTTAAAACATAACCAGTAAGTCACTCAGTGATTGTTCCCAGATCTGTAACCATTAATTTACTTAAAAGACATCAAGGCCAAATTGTTGAACAGAGAGACAATGTAGTTAAAACAAAAGAAAGAATAAAATGAGTTAAAATGTTACAAGACATCCATAAAATAAAGTAAGCATACGCTTATATAGAATACAATGCCTTTGTTGTCACTATACAGATGTACAATGAGATACAGAGCATCTACTCAGTGCAAACATGTAGAAGGAAGGGGGGGGGGGGGCACAGTTTATGCATATACTTATATACATAAATGGCTATACAAGCATATATGTGCAACAGACACACACACACACACAGCAAAGTGCTACATACACTAAACAAAAGCACACACTATTCCAATATGAAATACAATAACACAGATCAAATACGAGTCTCTAAATGGGAACAAGGATGAGCTTTTAGAAACGCTTAAAACGATCCAACGTAATTAATTTGAATTAAGTTGTACTTAAATCAGCTGTAACGTAATGAGAGCAGCTTGAGAATCTAAAATCATTTTGATCACTCAGCCAATCAAAGACAAGCACAACATTGTACTTCACTCATTTCTCAAGAAGCCTTGTTCGTGTCGTATTTCATTGTTGAATTCTCCAAAGACTGAAGTTCAACGTGGCTTGAACGGTCCACTCCTCGTTTCTGCCCTTTCAGCTTCCCCACGCATTGCCCTTGATAAACACGCAAACATGGAAAGACGCACTTGTAATAATTTATGCAAAATTGAGTAAAAATGAGAAAAAAAAAGCATAAAAGAAACTTAAGTTGTCTTCAGACATTTCAAGTTGAACAATAAAAGTTTATGCGTTTGGCTTATGTGTTTTATTTACATTGTTTGTGTGCTCTTCACTCATTTAATACCAGTGTAATGTATAATTTTGCTGTTATTCTCTGCTTCCTGTTTCAGTGCGTTTTCCTCTGGTATCCATGACAGATTTTCATCATAATCAAACACCAGACTTGCCAGTAATCTCTAATCAAAGGTTTAACTGCTGTAACCCCACATTCTTGCACTAAAGTTGATCAACTTACGGATCTTTACGCGTTTCTTCAGACAAAATCCAACGACAGCCAGGAGAAAGACGATACCAACAGGAAGGAGAACGGCAAGAAGTTTATCTGAAAGAATCAGAAATTAAAAGGCAAATTAATGTGATGCCATTCATGAATTATTATTACATTTAGATCATTTTTAATTCAAATTTATTTTATAAAACCTTGTAATTACAAATTTAGTACATTGTTGGCTGGAGGGAAGCTGAAATGGGTCAAGCACAGACGGCTGTGTCAGGATCTGAGACTTCGCTTCCCAATATTACTGCCTGCACACTAACAGAACTAACAGATATGCAAAGAAATTAAAAATAAATAAAATAAATAAGTAAAGCAGTTGGAACAGGACACCAAAAAATCTGCTGGTGAGGAATTTTTCAAATATCATGTATCAGTGTTGAAGCCAGTTCCTTTCACTTTCATTGTGTTGAACTCTGATAAGTAATGGAAAAAGTATTGCAACAATGTGACTGACAGAAGATGAGTTGTGCAGTCTGGTGACTGGTGGCATGCTGACAACAGCAGTTTTTGTGAATTTTAACGCAACCTTTAAAGCTTAGGTACTTTCAAACCTTGACTTCACAAAGAGGAAGCTAGCCCTCTACACGACTTCACGTGTAACCCACTTCTCTAGCTCATACACGAGTTTTCACAGGAACTGCGTGCAGCCAACAATGCAAAAGTGAGTCATTTTTCAGAATATAAAAATCAAACCACAAGTTTGCAGTATGAATGAAGAGTTCTTTTATTTTTAAAGATGTTTATCATTGCAGAAAGCTGATTCCTAGTAAAACACTGGGGATGGCTGCAGTGGACTCTGCTATTACGCTTGATGCATCACTTTCATGACTTAATGTGACACTTAAAAAGAAACGATTCGTCATCAGCTCAAAATGTCTGCTGTGAAGAAAAAAAATAGGTCATTCAACATCTTTTCTCTGTATTGTGGTGAGGTCTGCATTAAGGTCTCTACTGGTAATACAAAGCAGCCTGAGCTGAATGCTGTTGTGATTTCACACTATAAATAAAACTAAATTGAACTTAATTAAGCGAAAAGAAGAAAAGTTCAAAGTCACTTGCCTGGATCATTTGGCTTCAGCGTTGTGGTTGTGCTGTGGAGATTTGGAGATGTGGTTGTGCTGGACCTGACATTAATCTCTTTGGTTACTGTAAAAATAAATAAATTCTCAGAATTTGAAATATATGAGACTGTCTAAACAAAAGAAAATTTTTATTTTTTTTAAAAGATAGCATGTCTGATAGTGTCCTCCAAGTCCATGTTAAATTACTTTGGATAAAACAAAACAGAATAAAGTGCTATTTTAATTTTATTGTGTTCCACTTCTCTTCCGCTTATCCTTGTTAGGGTTACAAGGAGGAGCTGGAACCTATCCCAGCTACCATAGGGCAACCGGCAGGGCGCACCCTGGACATGGTGCACCGTGGGCAGGTGCACCGTGGGCAGGTGCCCAGTCTGACACAGGACTAACAAATAAAGACCACACTCACATTCACACCTGTGGGAAAGTTATAATGATAAGTGGAAAACTAGATTGCTGTGAAACTGAACATCAACACAGAAAAGTACTAAACAACACAGCACAACATCAGCCAGATTCAGTCACATTCATGCCGTTCAAGCTTCCTTTGTGACAAAATCAAAATATACAAGGACACAATGGTTCACTCGGTGTTATCAAAGCTATAACTGTTAACATGAAATAAAGCCCTCACATCTTTTGCATATTATTTGGGACTGTTTACATTTAAAGGGAAAGTCACTTTTCTGCTCTTTCTTTAACCAAATTCCAAAACCAAATATAAAGGTACGTTTGACAAAACTTAGTATCAAACTAAACTTGGTTATTTAGAGTGTTTACCATTAAGATGAACGATGCAAAAGGCTTTCAGTTTTGGCACAAAACACCTGTAACGCCCACTATCAGACAGGCGTGCTGAGAAGATCTGCAGGGTTAGATTTCCTCTGCTAAGGTCTCCAGAGTCGATACTTGCTCTGCTTCTATAGCTCGCCGCCTGTGCACCATGATTTTCCTGCCCGTGTCGCCACGAGAAGACTACATCGTTCAAGTCAGTGTGTTTCCAGTCCACGGTATAAGCAGACAGGTCAACTGAGGGATCCACATAACATGGTAATGAGACATTACGACCTTCTTCTGCCTGAATCAGTGGGGATGGGCAATAGCTTTGAGGAGTTTCTGGGGAGGGAAAAAAAGCAATATTTATATAATTTGACAGTCTCCAAATTACATTTGAATTCTCAACGAAATGTGTTAGTTTATTGTTCAGTAGCAGGACTTCAAGCATTCTGAGCCCACAGTCAGATATTTTTTACCCTAAGAAATTCCAAAGGACCCAAAGCAGGAAGTTTATAGACTGGCCATCTGCTCAGATGGAAATACCACCTTCCATCTAAAGTGTAACCATAACTGCACTCTTATTAACCGCATCGGTTCGCCATAAAGCCAACAATGATGCAAACAAAAACCACTCCGACAAAATAAGCTGATGATCACGATTACTGTTCGCAGCCAAAGAAAAAGCCGGTGCCGACTCTGGCGGCAGAGCACTACAAATGCTCTACTGCCGAGAACCTGTTCGTTGACTGATTAAAAGTATCATCATGCCATTAACGGCTTTGGAAATCTTCCTCTCCCTGCTTTCTTATCAGTGTTGCGCCAAAAATTGATTTAGTGTTTCCGCTGTAAACTTCAAGAGTTGAGAAGCCACAGAATTGCATCACACAACAGAAGCCATTAGGTTTTTAACACCGGTAAAATCATACAGGCTTACAAATACACGAACAGCCTGTAGTTATCCTGGTGATGTAAAAGTACAAACGTGCCATTTAAATAAGTTGGAGTTACCTGCTGAAGAAAAAACCCCAAGAAAGCACAGCGCGATGATCGGAGCGAGTGTGTCCATCAGGGGAGCCAAAACATTTACGCGGCCAGTTAAGCGCAGGTTCGTTTAAGCTAGCTGTAAACGAGCTAGCGCTTTAACGACGAACCACCTCCTCCCGTCCGCAGACATCGTTTACCCGTCTACACTGTAAATGTCACTAAATGCCGCTGTTAGCACAAGTTTAGGCACGTTTTTGTTTTTTCAGATTACATGTTCTTTATAGGAAAAATGTCCGTTTACAGGGAATGTAATGAATCATCAGAAATTCCCTGATTGCACTGCTCAAAAGAAATTGTTTTAAATGCTCTGAAATTCTCCTTTTTATATCAGCTACAAACCTCAGGATAAAGCAGCCAAAATGTACAGTTGCACTGCCGCATTTAGACGCTGATCGCACACGGTTTTCTTCCAACTTTGACTCACTGTGCAAACTCCCACATGGTTTTACGTCGTGTGTGGATATCAAGTATTGCCAAGCATAAGAACCACGATTCAAATAATTTTCCTAATGGTATAAAAGGATACTTCATATTTCCATGGTCTAGGTACAGTATACACCCTCACAGTGGCACTCTGTCAATATCAACTCTGATATCTGTCTAAATAGTGATAGCGGGTCAGGGGAGGGTATCCAATAACCTTCTTACTATTAGGCAGCAGTCCAACAAAGTTCAGTTAAACTGCAAGAGTCACTATAACATACAGTCTGCTTATCAGAATCAGAATCAGAATCAGAAAGGGTTTTATTGCCAAATGTTGAGCAGGTTTACAACATTAGGAAATTGCTGCGGTGCTTCAGTGCAAACATACTGCCATAAATTACGCTTAAATAGACATGAAATAAAAATAAGAATAAGAATTAAAAGTGCTTTGTAGAAAGATATGTGCATGAGCTATACATGAGATATATACATGAGTGCAGGTGGTGATCAGTGCCAAACATGGAATGATGCAGTGACACAGCGTAGGGTCATGTGTTAGTGGCGGGGACAGTCATGTGGTTATTGTTCATGTGTCCAACAGCAGAGGGGAAGAAACTGTTCTTATGGCGAGAGGTTCTGGTGCGAATGGACCGGAGCCTCCTGCCTGAGGGGAGCAGGTCAAACAGACTGTGTCCAGGGTGAGAAGGGTCAGCTGAGATCCGAGCTGCACGCCCCAGTGTCCTGGAGGTGTACAGGTCCTGCAGAGATGGGAGTCTGCAGCCAATCACCTTCTCAGCAGAGCGCACAACACGCTGCAGTCTCTGTTTGTCCCTGATAGTGGCTCCAGCGTACCACACGGTGATGGAGGAGGTGAGGATGGACTCGATGATTGCAGTGTAGAACTGCATCATCGTCCGTGTTGGCAGGTTGAATTTCTTCAGCTGACTCAGGAAGTACATCCTCTGCTGGGCTTTCTTGATGACGGAGGTGATGGTGGGCTCCCACTTCAGGTCCTGGGTGATGGTGGTACCCAGGAAGCGGAATGAGTCCACAGAGGTGATGAGGGTGTCAGTCAGGATGATGGGGGGGAGTGGAGCTGTGTGTTTCCTGAAGTCCACAATAATTCTAAATTGAAACTAAATGAAGTTCCTGGAATAAGACGTCAGAAACAGGGTGTCTGACTGGATACGTCCTCTGGACAGCATTACGTTGGCCCCTAATGTTGTGGGCATTTTTCTATCAGAGTTCTTCAGCATCCAACAAATCTCTAGAAACACAGTACTCTTAAAACTCGCAATATCCTGTGTCAGAGCGATTCTGGAAAAGTAGTATACTACTAGTAGTACACTAGGCTGGACGGCTCATAGCAGACTTACCATCCGGAAATCCTACTCAAAAGCTTTTGGCTAAAGGTACAAATCTCAGCTAGAATGATTACTCATATGATAGATTATATTCTTCTAGTAGTAAAGTTGAAAAAAAAAAAGCATTATCAGTGTGTTCTCACCAATCCAGCTTCAGAATCCTCCACAGAGGAGCCGTCCTGGTTGGATTATTCATTGTTTCTGGTGTCACCAGCAGACCTCAGCACCGTACTCATTTGAACTGAGGGAAAGAACATCTCTATAATTTTGCTGCACATTACAGGGTCTCCACTTTTTCCACAAAATAGAGGCTGCTCAGCCCCTTTTGTGTGTAGAGGCTCTTTGTTGGTCTTCTGCTTCAGGTACCTGTGCTCCACCAGATCAACATGCTGTCCCAGGATGGACCGTCTTATAGGCATCGTCCTCAAACTGAACTCACTTTCTCTGGTCTTGTTCTTATTCAGAAGTAGATCACTTCTCCCACTGTGCATTTCGAAAGGCTGATTTTATATTTCACAATGCAAGAGTTAATTTAGAGTGGCCGAGTAACTGTAGGGTGAGATACTATGAAGCTGAAGTTGATAGTGCCTCCATGTTTCCCTATGTCGTCATTCAGAATTAAGAAAGATAAATAAAATAATTAAACAAACCTGATGAGATTTTGGAGCACCAAAGACATTTCCAAGGGCTTTTACTTTGAAATCCAGTCAGACTGACTTGAAATTAAGGTAAGGTAGGTCAAACTGGGAGGGTCTCACATAATACTTAACACACACACACACACACACACACACACACACACACACACACACACACACACACACACACACACACACACACACACACACACGCGCGCCAGGACAAAGGCAGAGACGCATAGAAAATTACGTTTTTCTCCTTAAAAATGTAATAAATTTAGAAAGAAAGAAACAATTTAGAGAGCACACGTAGCACAATTGTAGCAAAACATTTCAACACAACGAAGCAAACATTCAACACAATTAATTGTAGATACTTTATTTATATAGCACTCTTAACAGAATAGGAACCACAAAGTGCTTCACAATAATATAAAACAGATACATAAAACAGCACAATCGAACAAACTGCACAATTCTAGTTAAAAGCCAATCTAAATGAAAGAGTCTTAAGCTGCTGTTTAAAAGAATGAATGCAATCAAGGCAATGTAAAGATGGAGGCAAAGCACTCCACAACCTGGGGGCCACCGCTCTAAAACATCTCCTCTGGTCTTAAAACGACCAACAGCTTTTGATTAGAGGATCTCAGGCTGCGAGAGGGAGCGTGCGGCTGTAAAAGATCAGAGATGTAGGCAGGAGCCTCGTGATTCAGAGCTTGTGAAAGCTTAACGAGTGTCAGTATAAGTGTATAAGTATACTCTTTGAGACGATCATAACCTCATGCTTGGAGTAATAGGGTTTGGCCAGAGCACGTCTGGAACTGGTGCAGAATGTTGCGGCACGGTTTTTAACTGGTAAAAGAAAATTTAAGCATATTACTCCGGTTCTGGCCTCCTTACACTGGCTTCCAATTAAATTTAGGATCAATTTTAAAATCCTTTTACTGGTTTTTAAATCCTTAAATGGTCTGGTACCTGAATATATATGCTGCCCCTCATTCACTCCGGTCAGCTGAGCAGGTGTTGCTCAGAGTCCCTAAATGATGGATGAAAGTTGGAGGAGACGGAGCGTTCTATATTGTGGCCCCAAAGCTTTGGAACGATCTTCCTCTTCACATCAGGAACTCTACATCAGTGCTGGTTTTTAAATCCAGATTAAAAACTCATTTTTATTTACTCGCCTTTGGTCGGCCATGTGTTGTTTTTAAAGTGCTATATAAATAAATTATGGTAAGATAAAATCGTTTAATGTGCAAACACGTGACAGGGGTTTCAAATGCAACTGCAAAATTAGCCACTTGGGGATTGTTTGCTAGCTAGAATAACAAAATTAGTGAAAGGTAAGTTTTGCTTAACCTTGTAAGCCCATCATAGAACAAGTCTTTACATTTTTCGATGCTATAGTGTCAGTTTTTGGAGGATTTCAAGTTGCTAAACATACAATACATACAATTACAATCACTGTATCGCAAATTTTAATAATATGTATGCATTAAGTCCATAGTAACGACTTAAATTGCTAAAAAGGTGCAAAAAACTACAAATAAATTAAAAATTATATTTTTTTAACACATTTTTCTAATAAAAGAGATTTCAGAGGTGAAAACTGTTGCAAAATAGTTCCGAACCACAGGAAATTTATTTTGTATCCTCAGAATTTCATTTCTAACAAACACTAATTTTTATAAACTGCTGCAAAAACAAAAATCGATCTTGTGCACAATCTGCAACAGCATGTGCCTCAAAAATAAACTATTTCCAACTGTGTCACAGAGACTATACAGAAAGTCAAAGATGAACTTTCTGAAAAAAAACCAAAACAAAAAACTACATTTCCCACAAAATGAGGCGATAGTTCCTGCTGACAACATGATAAAGTTTATTCAAACGCAGGAAGTGCTGTGAACAGCTGATCAGATCAGCAAAATTTGTCTGGATAATAATAAATTTTTTGTTGTTTCTTGCACTTTTTGCAAAGCCATTAGTGGAAGGAAACTGCAACCTGGGACAAGTTAAATACTGATATGGAAGTACAACTCCTCTGTTTTAATATGCAAAAAATTATTGCTCTAGCTTATTTGGTTGCACTTCCACCAGGATTTTAAAATAGTTAATGGGATCGTGAACACTTTCATGGGCTTAGAAGGCTTTTAAATCCCTGCTACAAATTGCTATTAAGTAGGGCTGCCACAAATGATTATTCTGATAGTCGACTAGTCACCGATTATCTTTGCGATTAGTCGACTAATCAGATCATGCATCCAGCTTATTGCACCAGCTAATGCTATAACTATCATTAGCTTACAGCTTTAAGTGTTTAAGCTTTGTGCTAACTAACAATAAAGACAAGATGATAGTTTATTAAATGTTAATGAAGTTTGCAGATTGTTTTGGTGAAGTTTAATAAACTCCTTGCTATCTAAGATATAACAGGACACCGGAGTAAATTCTCACACTTCTGATAATCAGCTGTCTGCTTGACGTTTATTCAGCTGTGTAAAAACTATAACTTTAATCTCAGCCAAACCGATTTACTCAGGAACAAATAAAATGCTAAAAAAAGCCAAACAATAACATTTTTAAGTTATCTAAGTGACTCATATATCATGTTTAACCTGAGTAGCGAAAGACTGCGGTGGGTTTGAAAACGATTTGCCGGGAGTCCGGTGTTCTCACGGCTCTAGTGAGCCTTGAACCCCGGCTAGCTATCGAGCTGGTCGGAGTGCTTTTGAAAATATGTGGTGTCCTGATAAACTGAGCAGATATTTGAGGTTTACACAGCTACATTCTCACCTGAAAATATGTTAAACGTTTATTTTGTGACCCAGAAAGAATAATAAGAGTAATATTAAAACTAACTAGCTGCCGCCATTGTTGGAAACTGAGCAGGGCCGCGCTATGAATTCTGGGATAGGTTGGGCCACGACCCATCCCGACCCATCCTTCAAATCTGGGGAAATGAAGGACGCATTTCTGGGCCGCATTTGTCGGAGTGTTCGAGTTTGGACAGTCTTCGTCGTGTGGCTGTAACGTAATCGGCCTACAAATGCGGGCACAGGAGGATGCAGTTCCTGAATTTGGAAACAGCTTCTTCTTCGGGGTTTAATGGCAGCTGGCATCCTTGTACATGCAGTGCTGCCATCTTCTGTTTCAGTCCGTTATTACACTTTTAAATCCTACTACTTATTCCTGCGTATTTTGGAATCTTACAAAGCTTCAAACGACGTGTCGACTATTAAATCAGCCGTCGATGATTTTGATAGTCGACGTAATCGTGACTAGTCGACTGATCGTGGCAGCCCTACTATTAAGTAATTTGATTTTCCAAATAATTCATAAAACAATCTTACTTTTTTCTACGTTTCCAGGAAATATTTAGTTGCACCTGAGCAACTGACAGAAGGATCAGATGAATGGCCCAAATGGTGGATATTCAAAAAAGCTTCTTTTCTCTGGCCGTGATGATGAGATTATCCTTTCAGTCCGTCAGTTCCTCTTGCTGATGGTTTCTTGAGCTGTTCCTCTTCATCTCCTTTCTTTGCTCTGTTACCTTGGGTTTCCAGCTCAGAGTCGTTCTCTTCAGTCTTCCTTTGGCATGTCTTACAAATCCCTGTGAGAACAAGAAAACCAGTTAGAAACTGAAATAATGCTGTACTATCCAAAAGCACTAAACCGAGGGCTGAATTAAAAAGCAAGGTTTCGTCTTATCCAGGTAAAAAATAGCTTCACCATTTCAGTCGGCAGCAAATAATTTCATTGTTCTACAAGCATTAACATGTGGTTCTAAAACATGTGGTTCTAAAACATGTGATTCTAAAACATCCAAACTGTACGTGCAGAAAACTTGACCTCTGACTTCAAGGTCAAGTCAAGGTCACTGGGAGAAACTCCAGGCCTCGAGAGCCGGTGTCCTGCAGGTTTTAGATGCATCCTTGATCCAACACAGCTCATTCAAATGGCTAAATTGCCTCCTCAACATGTCTTCAAGTTCTCTGGAGGCCTGGGAATCAACTAATCATTTGATTCAGGTGTTGACCCAGGGTGATATCTTAAATCTGCAGGACACTGGCCCTTGAGGCCTGCAGTTCCCCACCCCTAGTTTACAGGTTCCTACAATGTGAATGCTAATGTTCGGTGGTTGCTGGAATACTGTTCTAAGCTGTGGTATGCTGGCGGAGCAGCACAGCAAAGAAGGACACATCCAGGCTGGAAAAACTGATCAGGAAGGCTAGCTCTGTGGTCGGCATGAAGCTGGACACTCTGGGGACAGTGGCAGAGAAAAGGACATTAAAGAAACTGCTGGACATTATGGACAATGCTGGGCCTCCTCTGCACACGGCCATTAACAACCAGAGGAGTCTGTTCAGTGACAGGTTGCTTCTCCAAAAGTCAAGAACCAACAGACTCAAAAACTCCTTGTTCCACACACCAAACTGTTTAACTCCTCTCTGGAGGGGAGAGGGAGGGGAAACAGGAGGACAAAGGAGGAGGGAACAACTGTAGTGCCTCTTCACTGTGCAATACTTAATATCCAACGGAGCAATAGACTCACAATACTTGAAATGTGCAAATCCCTTGCATTCTTATTCCTATTTATTTTATTTATCCCTTGTGTATACTCTGTATTTATATATATGGTATATTTCTGCTCACATTCTGTAACTTCTGTCGGTGCTGTGCTATTGGAAACCGAATTTCCCGGAGGAACCAACCCGAGGGATTAATAAAGTTTTATCTAATCTAATCGATTGGAAAAGTTAGTGTTCATCCTTCAGCTTTACTGTGCTAATGTTTATATTATACTAACCATAGCTGTGTAGCTGGCACCACCAAGCACATCATTACATACCAGCTAGCTCAACTTCAGTAACCCTACAAACGTCACACTGCTGTTTAGCTTTTTATCTTTATTTGTGTGGAAGTGACAGCAGAGGTGCACGTTTGAATTTTTCAGAAATCTCTCAGTCAGAACGTGGTATATTATATTTAACCAAAAAACAAACAAACAGTTTATCTGAAGATGGTCAGGTATAGGGACAGGCCTGAAAAATGAGTGAAAAAGCAGCCAATGATCAGACAAAAAAGTAAAGAACTGGTGCTCAAGACCACAAAAAAAATAAATAAAAAAAAGATAATAAAATTAACTAAACACATAAGTAAGAAGGCAAGAAAGTCTGTCTCATTGGAACTAACGTACAAATAAATATGAGTGATTCAAGACTTTGTAGAGTCACTTTAAACGGAAGCTGCAACATAACCAGCCGAACCATCTGGAAAGTTAACCAGACGCACCCACCTGGAGACCAACAACACTTCACATGGGTGGATTTTCAGAAAGCCCGGCTGATGGCCAAAGTGCCATTTATGTGTTGAGCTGAATGTGCAATTTAGAAAACACTAGCTCCCATCTGTTTTATATCCATGTCGTCTAATGTTTAACAGTATATGCTTATTATGGATAGCAATAGTGTTTGATTAAAGGTACAGTGCGAAATTTGGAACTTCAAAGAGATTAAAAAAATCTAATTAATTTTAAACAAAATGAAAGTAAACTATGAGCACTCAGAAAATGAGCACAATTTAGCATACTATAATTTTATAAGAGATGGAAATTAGAAATGGTATCAGTGAGGGGGTACAACCTTAATGTGAACGATATTTATCTCATCATGCGCAGAACTCACAAAGAAGCCATCGCACACGCAAGAGCGTCTGGTTTGAATGTGCTGCTACAGTTTCACAGCGCAGAGCTTCCTGCGCTCGGAGAGAAATCCTGCTTATGCTTTTAAACTTACTTTTGCTGTCTGGAGGCAGACAAAGGTAGACGGGGTCCTAATGTGATTGGTCACTTTGATCGACACTTGAGGTTACTGTGTTAAACTGAGTTACACTGTGACAGGGACAGAAAAGCTGTTTTAAACTGCATTTGTTTAGAAGTTGAAAAATAAAGGTTGCTGAATTAATCATCAGCAGTTACTGTTTGTTGTACATCAGTGGAAACACTGACAACTGTCACTGGATTATTTAATGTTAATTTAATTCTAAGGTTAGTTCTGAAGCCTCTGCACTGCTGCCCCATTAATCTGTTGTACAGTATTACACAGCTTTTAAAAATCACAATGAGAAGCACACATCATTGCTATTAAAAAAAACAACAACAACAGGAAAAAGTCGAGTAAACGTAATTTTATAAAATGTGTTTATGTTGTTGCCGGTGAGTGTACTTCACTCAGTGAAACAGCTGTACACATCTGGCTCCAGAGCTCCACACACCGTGACCACAGACAGTCTGTGGGGTGGACAGCAGAGCAGGATGTGACACACTGTCTTTGGTAAGTAGCTCATTGGGCTGAACTAGTGTCTGATGAACAGTTCAGGTTGTTGCCATCATGCTGTATGAATCTAAAAGGTCATATAACTATAACACACTATGCTTGTAGCTGCTGCATGCCAGGTGTTATCTGCTGTTTACAGCTGTGGAAGAAGTACCCATCCTAAATCCTATACTTATATGAAAAAGTAATACTACAGTACATGTGTAGTCTGTAAAAATACATTTTTACTGAAGTAAAAGTACAAATATTCTGCATTAAAATATACTTCAAACTCCATATAAGTGTTCAGTCATTAAAGTGTACACCACTGATGGGACTAATTCACTGAAGCTAAAAATCACACCACAATTAATTAGTTGATGTATATTTTATATGAATCTAATTCTGCGACATATGATTAGAGAAGTATTTGAATTTTTATAGTTATATTTTTTGAATAAAGCAAAGAGTTGATCTGTGCTACATATCAGTTGTGAGGATGTGTTGATGTTTTGAAAGCGCAGTTTGCTAGTTTAGCTACAGCAGTTACTTCTGTTGTACTGATTTATGACGGGCTTCACTTTAATGCTGAAACTCATCTTAAAGACTTATTAAAGACTTCAAGGGCACGTTTTGAAACGTGCCGTTACATGTGTTTCCTGCAGACTGAGCAACTTTATGTTGATTGGTTTAAACATCTTTATTTTAGCCAAACTTATAGTTGCCACATTCTGATGCACACTTTCTTTCCTGGTCCTCGTTATAAGTTTTAAGCTATGTAATACTGTACAAGAGAACTTACTTTTGAATCCTCTGCTTTCTTCAGCATTAAAGTAATACAGTGACAGTTTTGCCACTGCTATGTTTTCAAAATGTTAACAAGTACGGTTTAAAACAGCGTTTCTGTCGCTGCCACAGCGTACCTCAGTTTAACACAGTAACCTGAAGTGTGCATCAAAGTGACCAATCACATTAGCACTGTGTGCTACATTGGTCTCCGCCTCCAGACGGTAAAAGTACATTTATTCGTTTGAGCAGGATTTGCCTCTGAGTGCAGGGAGCTACTGGCTGAGTGTGAAACTATAGCAGTGTGTGCAATGCAGACTGTCTGCACGGTTTGTTGAATTTACATGCGTGGAATTTAAATGCGCTTGTGCATTTGTTATGACGTAAATATCATTCCACACCTTTACATCACTTTTTGTGACTTGTCGTTCAGTAGCTGTTTGTTAGGGGTGCATTTATTAGCGGAAACAAACGAGTGCTGGTTGTTTAAAATAGCTTTGCACCATAACGGAGCTCAGCCTGTACAGCCTGTGCAGAAAAACAAATAATGAATCCTCCTGTGGTCCTCGTTTGATCAATGGACTTCAGCAGAGAAACCAGATCTATGAATCAACTTGACTGAGCGTACCAATTCAAAAGCCTGAATGCAAAAGTCGGTGATGGCTAAATTAAAAATGTAATGCTGTTTAACTCACTGTTCTTGAAGAGCATCAGGAAAACAGGAGCTATGAGAAGAGCAAAGACGGGAATGAGGGCATAATAATGATGACTGTTCTCTGGTGCAGGATCTAAAGGGAAAAGCAAAGTGTTTGTAAGGTATACGTCTTGATTTTCTGTTTTTTTTCAAACAAACCGATGACCTCATTGTGCCAGTCTTACCTGTATCTGGCATTTCCTCTGTTGCTGTTGTGCTGGTGTCATTCTCCTTAGTAAGGTTTTGCTTCTCTGTCACTGTTTCAAATGAGGTAAAAACCATCAAGTTGTTTTAATTCTGTTTCTTACTTACCTAACCATATACAATTCCAACATTTATTAAGTAATGCCAGTAATATCAAATAATGAACAAGCTCATGAACCAACTTACCAACAACATCAAAAAAACAGGCGTATTTTGAATTTGGGATAAACCATTTGTACTTTCCGCTATCAGACTGCTGGACTGATCGGATCCATACAGTCATCAATCCTCTCCTCATGTCCTCATTGATGAACTTCACCCGGTTTCTGTATTGTGAATCAAGATCTTCCTTTCCATTTCGACAGGTGTAGATGACACTTGTGGGGTAACTTGTATTTCCATCGACTCGTTTCAGAACCAGAGAGGGGCACTTCAAGTTGGTTCTCGGGGGGATTTCACACTGAAAAGGGAGATCATCACCGTTTGATCTTTCGATTTTCTGAGTAGAGCTCGAAGTTTGAAGTTTTCCTGGAGAAACAAACAGTTTTAACATGAACAAAGACTGCACATACATTGTCTCCACTTTCAAGTTCATGCAGGTACATATGGTTAAAGTGGGGGTCACCAAGCTAAACAAGAAACATACAGCTATCTGTTAATCTGTTTACCCAGACAGTGCAAGTTGTACATACCAAGCATTTCGTTTAAACACACTATTGGATTCGTTCAGGAAGTCATGCAAACTGTAAGAATAGGGACTGTAAAAAATTTAACTTTTCCCTTTTAAAAAAGGGGGAAAAAAGAGATTCTGGCATTTTCAGTAAGCTAACCGAAGTCAGGGCTGCACATTGTGACAGCTTTCACCATTAGTTCATTTGATTATTGCATTATTGCAGGGGTGTCAAACTCAAATACACAGTGGGCCAAAATTCAAAACTGGAACAAAGTCGCGGGCTAACATTAATATTTATTGAAGAAAAAAAAAAAAAAAAGAAATCTTCCTCCAGATATAAGAATGAATCTTTTCTTATGGACTCAAACAAGTTTGGCTGAAAAACTGAATATGGAACAAGCAAAGCTTAATACTAAACAATATATATATTAGCTGTATAATACCAGTAGGCCAGCTCTGATAGGAATTTGGTATGGCTTCGCGGGCCAAATGTAATAGACTATGTGCACGTTAGCATATGCTGCTTCCGGTGCGGAAACTCCTGTGGGGAGCTTTGTTTCCGGTGTCCTATTCGCGCCTGGTTTATGGTCCAAAACAAGTAAAGCAAATGAATGAATCAAGCGGCGATTTACATTTCTATAGATGTCTCGGGCATTTACCCAATATATCTGTAAATGATGTTCATCGACTTGTTGATATTTTTCCCCCGCGCCTCAGAGCAAAAGAGAAAAGGGATTCAAATGTTATATTTCTCAGCTGTCCCTCGTGTATCGCGGGTGTTATGTCCTAAAAATAACCAGCGAGAGGTGAAATCAAGTAGCCAATTTTATTTTTTGACGGTGCAAAACGTTTCGTGGACATCGTGGACATACAGCACTGCACTTCAGAGTCACACTGCTAGCGATCGATGCAGCGATTCTGTACTGTACAGGAGAGACGTCACGGAGGAGATCGTCTGCAGCGATCAGGACGCAGGACGCAATGTGATGTAAAAAAAAATAAGCATGCAAACTTGCACTAAAAAAATCTGCGAAACAGCGAGGTGAAAGGTGAACCGTGTTATAGCGAGGGACCGCTGTAATTTTGAAGGTAAGTCACAACATACCCTTCGTACATATTAATGTATAGAAACTATTACCAGCAATCATTCATTTTTTGTGTGGCTTTTTTCAGGGTTTGTTAACATGCTGTGTAGGTGTGTACTTGACGAGCTGATCTCGACATAACGGGGGAAACATCTGGTTTGACTATTCTTCACCTGTAGTTTGAATGCTGAACATTTGCCTGTTTAAATCATGAGACCAGTCACTACACAGAGATGTGCTTCTGAATGTGGACGATGCGTCTTCTGCAGTGATGCAGTTCTGCTTGTGTTGAGTGATGTAAACAACTGATCGATCTAAACTCTTTAAACGTCAAAGTTGATCATTAGATTTTTTTATGACACAACAGTGGTGAGTGTTCCCACCTTCTGCTCTTTGTAACTTAACGCCATCTTTCCGTTTTCGAGTTCTGGACATGATTTTGGAGGATATATCTTCGCAGTAGTGATTGACCGCAAAGTAAAGCTACCGAAAATGTACAACACCACATCCCATCTCAAACCAGGAAGTTAGCATTTTCTCGTGCAGAGGGTCTATTAGGCTGCGGGCTAAATTGGCGCGTGGGCCCGAGTTTGACACCTGTGTGTTATTTGATTAAACAAGTTGTCAAAAGCAATATTTTGAATCACAGCCCAAGACCTCAAATAGCTTTTTTGTTGACAGAGTTTACAAACTTCCTAACAGTTTTCTATCATTGTACACAGCACGTTCCTCATAATCTTTTTCTTTTCTAAACGAGGATCTTTTCAGAGACTTGTTTGTTTTGTGCCAGACTCTTTATATCACGATTATTTCACACACTTGTGAGTAAACCATACAAATGACAAACCTGCGGCAGTTCACTCATGAAATGTGAGGAATGCAAAACAATCAAGAACTTGCTTACTTGGGTATTTATTGCACTGTGTACCACATCAAATATACAATTAGTATAAAATCTTCCAAGTTAAAAGAGAGAAGCTAGACAAAGATTTCACCAAATTTGGAAAGAAGAGTTTCTAAATCCTAAACTGCTAATACAAGCAACCTAGGTAGCCACAACACAATAACAACAATCGTTTAGCGTTTGCTAAACAATTGCTTAGCGCCTTAAAATTGACATTTGTGGCGTTATGCTGGGTTTACTACACTGTATATACACATCAGGTCTCAGTTCAAAAGAAAAACTAAGTTCAAAACTGTAAAAGCAGTTAGCTAAACAGAGCACAGGTACCTGTTGCGCTGTTAGCCTTAGCTTTCAACGAGTCGAGTGAGGTGGGAGAGTTTGAATAGCACACAGATCAATTAAAACGCAGTAACCTCTTTTAAAGGGTTCGTGAAACCCAAAGTAGTGTTGCCACATTGGGCTCAAAGCAGAAAAATAACCGTGTCCGTGTAGCTTCCAAAGTGGCGTACTCTTAAATGCACTTACCGGTGTGAAGCAACGCGAAAGTTAAAGCCAAAAAGAGCGTTTTTTCGAACATAGTTAAATTTGTTCAACCAGGATACGAAAACTTTACTTCAATACGGGCTCAGTTGGACTGATATCCAGAACCTTCTCACGAGAACAGATTAGGTTATTTCACGTCTTCAATGTTCCCGCGAAACATTTACATCTAATGGAGGCGGATCAGTTGAGAGGACCAATGGGCGGCTGTCAAATGGTTGACAGGGAAGTGTGTGTTTGCTACGCATGCGTAAGAACGCAGTGACGTTTCATGTGTATATCTTCGTTGCGAATATACAGAGTGAGTGCCACTGTGTCTTGAGCACATTCTGGTTTATGATATCAAACACCTTCTAGTAGGAAGTCCTTTCTGCAGTCGCTTTGAAGTGCTAGGACACATGTTTATACTTTTTTGGGTGGAGGTTCGTCCTCTCGGGAAACAATCATCACGTGTCACTGTTGCCGTGAATATTGGTATAATTGTAACGCAATCCGTAAGAATTACTGGTCCAATGTTATTAGAGTAGCCTGTTCCTCTGCGAAAGGCGGTTCCATACAGTCCACATTACAAACGCCATTAGCAGCTACTCTCTTTAATCGTTTGTATGACATGATTCCCACACAGTATACTGTCCATGTTAGTTGCAAGTGAAGTCTCATTAAAGAATTTAAGGTAAAAGTTTAAGGTATTTTATATTTCCTCACACAGCTCTATTATGTGGGATATTTTGATAATAAGAAAAAAATATCTTCAAACCTTCACCTGACTGATTTTGTTTCTTGAAGCCACAGTTTACCCAACAGATGGGATAGCTACACTACAAGAAACTTGAGCTGTTGTATGACACGCTACAAAATATCTGCACATTCAGGCTTTGGTAGGTCGAGCCCAGCTGCACTGACAGTTAAGATCTAGATATGAATAGAAAGGCACATTAAAGTATCCCAGACACCTCAAGGTTTACTCATAAGATTCAACCCAAATTTGTTTTTAACGAAAACAAATCACTGACAATAAAGACTTACCTGGAATGAAAATGTCAGCTTAAAACAGTCCTCATATTCATCCTCTTAGCTGCCTCTGCACGTCTTACCTTCGCGCCGTTCGCTAAAGTGGGTGGGACTAACAGATCACGTTATACCAGGTTTCCCGCCATTGCGAGGACGCGGGCGTCACATTAGGTCTGAGTTAGAGTGGAAGCAAGTGCAAGCGGAGTATACTCAGATTTTGACAGGCTCTAAGAACACATAAATACTCTGGAGAACAACAGGACTTTAGGACAAAGCCTCATAGACATTGGAGGACCTCAGAAGGTGGCAGTGTAACGTCAAGGACTAACTACAACTATGTTCACAACAAATATTCCACTTTCAAGTCTCAAACAGTTTAATGTTACACGTTCTTCATAAGCCTTAGTAGGTTCGTGGTGGCAAAGTTACTCTTCACAAAACCATACGCTTAATAACTGCACAGCTAAATATTGCTCTTGAAATCTAGAAATCTATCTAAATGAGATTTAAGCTGTGTTAATGTTTAGAGAAACGATACCAGCCAAGCGTCCACTACATGAAATGGCAGAACTCGGTACTGACAGCTAATTTAGTAAAACATTGTGCAAGTGGAAGAAAAGCTACAAATACAGAAACTGAGCATAAAGAAACAGACAATGAATCAGGTACCCTTTCCCAACAGGAATATATTTATTTGAAATTATTTCAAATGATAAAAACATGGCTGATAACGTGAATGACCACAGGGTTTTTGCTTTTCAGAGTGGACAAGGTGAGAACATGAGATAAGTAGAGGGGTCATCTGTGTATCAAGGTGAACATGATCCAGAAAAAGAAGCAGAGGTGCATCACTTATCACCTTCACTAAATTACCTGCCGATCTGATTTTTTGAAAACCAGACCCCAAAAATGTTGGCTCATTGGTAAAACCTCGCATACATCAATTCAGCTCATTCACCTTTATGGCCAAATGTCCAGAGAAGTGCAACAAGAATCCAGTCTGTCAGACCAAAGCTCACCCACTGGAACATTGTTAGAACTCTTAATCATGTCTTTTCCTATAGTACAAGCTTTTTACAACATAAAAATAGATCAATAACTATGATTACCATATTCCTTAAAGTAAATATACAATATTTATTGCATTTTCAAATAGACTTGTTTCTTATTTACTCCGTTGTCATCATCTTCCCCCAATATATGTCGTCGTCATCATCATCAAAAAACTAATCACTGGTACCGATGAGTGACAACAGATTTGTGTAAGGCAAATACCAGCAGGAGGCGCTGCATCACTGAGAATGGACAGTCTGACCTGAGCCAGGATCTTTTTGTTCACTTTTTGTGCTGTGCACTGTAGAAAATGATGTCATTAGTGTTTTAAGTGAAGCTTGATGCTTTCAAAGGGAGAAAAGAGAGGACCTCCATATATATTCCAACAATTCTCTGGCACTTAAGTGTTCCTGCATTTTTTTTTTTTTTTAAGATTTTTGTTTTTGGTTAGCTGCTACCATCTACAATCTCTACAAACTGCTGCTTGCATAGCAATTCAACAACACATTATCTTTCTCTGGCTATGAGGTCCTTCTTCGAAAGGGCCACCAGCAGCAAATCATGAATCAGAGCAGAGCTGAGCTTTCAGACCAACTTCCCTTGAAGAAGATTCCTGCGAAAACAGAGATGATCCCTTGTAAACTCCTCCAAAAATGGTCTGCAAACCTTGGTCCAGTAAACAAATAATTAGTGTTGGACTAAAATGTGGCCCACACAGAACCCACAGTGAGCCTGAAGAAATATGCTGGCTATGTGAAGGAAACCTGTCAGAACCATCAGGGGCAAATCAGTTTTATGTTGCATCAACATGATGTAGTCCTGATGTTGAAGGTGCGTATGTCAGGGTCATGCACAGTGTCTCGGTTAAGCAGTTTAGCTGCTGTGCAACATCATCTGAAGATGCAAATATGAACAACCCCAGATACAGGATAGAGTTACAAAAACAGGCAAGACTACAATCAAAGAATTATAAATGTCAGAACAAGTGTGTGGCGACTGCTGTCATGGTGAACCGTTCGTGAGACTCCACCTGCATTTGGCACACCGACTCAAGCACACCTTTACCTGGCACTGATGGAATGGCTATTCAAGACAAATACTAATTAACAAACCGACAATAAGCCCCACATGTGTGGCAGTACAAATTTTTAGGGAAAAACCTGAGTTTATCTGCTCATATTCCCTACAAATTAATGCTGACACCAAAAAGCAATAACATAACAGAAAAAAGAAAATATGTTATTCTGAAAAATCACAACTATTCTTATTATTATTCTGAATAAGCATAAAAAAAGATGGAATGCAGAGATTTGGAAGTGTTCGGAGTTTGGTCCCGATATGTCAAACAGAAGCCTCTGCATTCAGTCAGCAGAGTCGTCATCAAAGTGGTCCCAGGCAGTGGTTTTTGTTCTCTCGTGCAAAGACTGAAAGTGACCGCTGAGTAGTGTCAAACCTGCGTGGTGTAGTAGTGTTTCCTTTGTGTTCACCTTGATGCTTCCAGCTGGTGGCTCAATGTTAGTGTATGTTTGTGATGTAGTGTGTTTATGATTCGAGTGCTTCACCGCTTCCTCCTCAACGACACAGTTCAAGTCCCGAACTGAGGTCTGTTCACCTGCCCACTGGCGGCGCTGGAGGAGCTCCTCTTACGGCTGAGGAAAGAAGGTGGAGAGACAAAGTTAACTACAGCTCAGTCCTCACGCTGGTCTAAAGGGCATAAATTGTACATTTTGAGAAGAAAGCTGGAAAAGTGACAGAAGTTCAAAACCAAAAAACAGTTCAATGAATAAATCTTTAAAACCTTAAGCCCTGACAGAAGGTCCGCTATTATTTTACAACTCACAGAGAACCATTTTCAACCACAGTAGACTAGAAATTTCAAAATTTTGAGTTAATAAGCTGTAATTTTCGAGATCAAAATCTTAAGTTAGCGCTGTCAACCAGGGAGCTCTGTGAAGGTACTTCTTTTCCTTGTTACCCAGAAGCCAAAGGTGGAAGGCATCATCTACAGCTGTACTTTTGACATGGTTTTACAAATGACATCCTTGTGTTACTAACTGAACTGCATGGCGTTATCAACAGCAGTTTGCTAATGTTTATTATACACTGGTAGGTCACTGAAGAAGCTAAAACTGTTGCCCTCGTTTCCATTTTCATGAAATTGATTTGTGAATTCAGCGTTGATAACTTTAGAAATGCAAAGACTGTCTCCAATAAATCTCTTAGCTGAGATGATAATCCTGCGTTTGATTCAGCCTGGAAACATCATGGCTCCTAAGACTTAAACTCCCCCCTCACCAACTCAACAGGTTAATATTTAGTTTCACAAAACTCAAGTAGTCATTATAAGGAAGTAGGTAAGCTGTGATTAAGTTGGTGGTAAACCTTTACTGTGAAACAAAGGTCAACGTTGCGTTATACCTTTCTCTTTTGGCATGTTGTAAAAAAACAGAAGAATACGTTTGCAGCTTGTGTGAGTCACTGAATATGTGTATAATATAATGTTAGCATTTCTATTTGTGGCAGGATACTACCATCATAAAGATATCACATCAATATTTTAAGAAGACAATTTGTTTCCTACACTGCAAATTACCATTGCCTGTTAATTAGTGCTTTTACACTTAGGTGTGTGCATAATATATACTTATTTTATAGGCAGAGAAGAAGAACTAGTTTCTAGTAATTATTAATTATGTTAATGCTGCTATAATAACACTGAATTTATAGGGAAGACACTTTCCAGAGCAACTCCATAGCATGTGGAGCACGTGCCAACAGCTCTAAAAGACGCATGTAAACCAAACTGTTAGGATAGTGTCTAAACAACACACACACAGCAGCTCAGGGTAATTTTTCATGAAACCCAGCTTCCCCTATGGCTGCATCCTGACACATAACACAAACAGAGCAGTTTATATGGCAATAAAACAATTGTCCACGACTTAACTGAATCTTAAGGGGAGCTGGCATTGTGTTACATTTACACTGTGGGTCATGCTTCAGTCATACCACACAGATCATAACCTTTTCTTGTTTATTCCTTGTTGTTTTACTGCTGTTCTAAGTGTTTAGCACATGAGATCTGGGTAAATAAAGTGACCGTGTCTGACAATAACACTATATTCTCCATGAGAATGCAGTGTCTTATTATTCCTGACAAAACAAGTCAAGTGGAGGGAGAGAGCAATGTGCTTCATAGTGTTACTCATACCCGTGTTGGTCTTGCTGGGGTAGACCTTGTTGATAGGCCTGTACTCCTCTGGAGGTGGAAGGTCTTCAATAGGGTGGAAGTTGAACTTGGATTCAAAATCATCTGTAGGAGGAAGGAGAATAAACATAAACGTTTTAAAATGTGCAGACACATCAAGTCACAAGTTTTAAATATTAATTGTGTGGATGCTTTAAGCATCCACACTATTGAGTTCCTGTTTCTCTTTATTCTTTATTCTACTTTATTATTCCAGTTGCTTCCGTACACTTTTTGGCACTTAACTACTTCCACAATTTTCAGCCGATTTTCACCGTTCAAATTTTAAACTATTCTGCTATTTCTGCTAATGATCGCTATGACTTTTGCTATTTTTTGCTATTATACTTTTTAAAATATTCCACTTTTTTCCTTTAATTTGTCCCATTGAAATGAATGGGAAACTTCCAAAATTCTGCTAAATTTTGCTTGTTTTTGAAACTTAACTACTTCCTCATACTTTCACCTAGAACAACCATTCAAACTTTAAAATGTTCACAAATTATTGGGCTATTCATGTATGATTCAGCTTTTTCAAATCTTTTACCATTTTACTTTTATGCCTCTTAAAGTTTTGAGTTGCACAATTGTGATTTTTCACAAAATACATGCGTTGTTATGGTTGCTATGCTCTTGGCTTCCAGTGTGTCACTGAAGGTTTTGCATTTTTCACTTCATGTCCGAACAACTTCTTGCTACTTGCTCAATTTTCACTCAACTTCCACAAATTATACATCAAAACGTAGGTATTTTTGCTGGCTTTCAGAAAATGTCACCATCATTGTTGTGGGATTTATAGAATTTTGGCAAATCTCCTCAGACTAACACAAGGTCAGAAAACTCTCCATATAAAGTCAATGGAGAGTTTGTTCAAAATCACCGCTGCATTTCTGTAATGAGAGGCATATTCGAATCGTCATATCTCCTTAACGAAGCAAAGTTAAGACATGAGGCTTGTCCCGGTATATCTTCAGACACTCGTGACGCTCACAATTCAAGAATTTCTTTCTCACCTATTACCGTTCTGAAATGAGTTGGACTTGTTTGAGGGTAGGAAATTTGTCCTTCGCTCAGATTTCTTCAGATTTCAAACTGTGGAAATGAACCACTTTTTTCTCTCGTCATAACTTTTTGTTGGATTTCCACAGAGACCTGAAAATTTCCATGATTGTTCACCAAAGCCTGCTGTCTCTTACGGTGAAAGAATGATATCGATACTCCAAATAGATTTCGAGTTAGAAAGCGTTGTTTGAGGGCAAGTCAAGGCAGTTTTTGCTTCGCTCTACTCAGTTATGGTGCATTAGAAGTCAAATATCTTTAATAATTCATATTTTAATGATAAATTGTAAACACTGGAAGATTCCCCCATCTCTTCTGAACAAAACGGTGTAAGAATGACCGCTCTAGCCCCTACGGTTTGGAAATTATGGTAATTTGTTTGAGGGGAGTCCTCACTATGAGAAATAGGCTGCAATAATCCTGTGCCTCTCTGTGCTGCGTGTGTAAAAAGAGGCACATGTTTTGGCGGGAAAAAGTACACAGGCTCTCTGATTGGTGGATTCAAATTCAGCAGCTCCCAGGCTGACCTAGAAACTTACTTCTCTCTCCCTGTGCATTTTTTTGCTGATTTTTTCATTTAACAAGTATATTTGAGGGACCCTCAGCATGTTCAGCATTTTTTCAGCTGTCCGTTTTGCTTTTCCAATTTTTCTGTTTAACTTATTACTATTGTGCTAAATCATACTGTTTCTGCTATTTTATAAGATTTGTGCTTAATATAGTATTTCTGCTTTTAATAGGATTTGTGCTTAATATAGTATTTCTGCTTTTTATAGAATTTGTGCTTAATATAGTATTTCTGCTTTTTATAGGATTTGTGCTAAAACATAGTATTTCTACTAAATGTAGTATTTATGCTTAATCATAGTATTTCTATATATTTCTGCCAGGTCCCCAGGCAGCCAATCCTCTGTGAGGACTTAGACATTCAAATTTTCAAATCAGGGCCTGCACGGTTTCCCAGCCAATCATATATGTGTCCTGAGGCATTCAAATTTGCATATTGGGGCCTTCATGGCTTCTAAGCCAGCCAATCATATCTGAGGGCTGAGGAATTCAAATCCACAAATCAGGGCCTGCACGGC
Organism: Diplotaxodon limnothrissa; assembly: GCF_057381915.1. Taxonomy (NCBI): domain Eukaryota; kingdom Metazoa; phylum Chordata; class Actinopteri; order Cichliformes; family Cichlidae; genus Diplotaxodon; species Diplotaxodon limnothrissa. The sequence goes on along the minus strand of NC_140601.1, from coordinate 3,833,006 downwards.
TTCCCAGGCAGCCAATCATATATGTGGCCTCAGGCATTCAAATTTGCATATTGGGGGAATTCGTGGCTTCTAAGTCAACAAGTCATCCATGTCGTATATCTCTAAAAATTCACATTTTAATGATAAATTGTTAACACTGGAAGATTCCCCCATCTCTTCTGAACAAAACGGTGTAAGAATGACCGCTCTAGCCCCTACGGTTTGGAAATTATGGTCATTTGTTTGAGGGGAGTCCTCACTATGAGAAATAGGCTGTAATAATCCTGTGCCTCTCTCTGCTGCGTGTGTAAAAAGATGCACCTGTTTTGGCGGGAAAAAGTACACAGGCTCTCTGATTGGTGGATTCAAATTCAGCAGCTCCCAGGCTGACCTAGAAACTTACTTCTCTCTCCCTGTGCATTTTTTTGCTGATTTTTTCATTTAACAAGTATATTTGAGGGACCTTCAGCATGTTCAGCATTTTTTCAGCTGTCCATTTTGCTTTTCCAATTTTTCTGTTTAACTTATTACTATTGTGCTAAATCATACTGTTTCTGCTATTTCATAAGATTTGTGCTTAATATAGTATTTCTGCTTTTAATAGGATTTGTGCTTAATATAGTATTTCTGCTTTTTATAGAATTTGTGCTTAATATAGTATTTCTGCTTTTTATAGAATTTGTGCTTAATATAGTATTTCTGCTTTTTATAGGATTTGTGCTTAATATAGTATTTCTGCTAAATTATAGTATTTCTGCTTTTTATAGTATTTGTGCTAAAACATAGTATTTCTACTAAATGTAGTATTTATGCTTAATCATAGTATTTCTATATATTTCTGCCAGGTCTCCAGGCAGCCAATCCTCTGTGAGGACTTAGACATTCAAATTTTCAAATCAGGTCCTGCACGGTTTCCCAGCCAATCATATATGTGTCCTGAGGCATTCAAATTTGCATATTGGGGACTTCATGGCTTCTAAGCCAGCCAATCATATCTGAGGGCTGAGGAATTCAAATCCACAAATCAGGGCCTGCACAGCTTCCCAGCCAGCCAATCATGTATGTGGGCTCCAGGCATTCAAATTTGCATATTGGGGAATTCGTGGCTTCTAAGTCAACAAGTCATCCGTGTCATATATCTCTAAAAATTCATATTTTAATGATAAATTGTCAACACTTGAAGATTCCCCCATCTCTTCTGAACAAAACGGTGTAAGAATGACCGCTCTAGCCCCTATGGTTAGGAAATTATGGTCATTTGTTTGAGGGGAGTCATCATTATGAGAAATAGACTGCAATGATCCTGTGTCTCTCTGTGCTGCGTGTGTAAAAAGGATGCACCTGTTTTGGAGGGAAAGAGTGCACAGGCTCTCTGATTGGTGGATTCAAATTCAGCAGCTCCCAGGCTGACCTAGAAACTCACTTTTCTCTCCCTGTGTGTGTGTGTGTGTGTGTGTGTGTGTGTGTGTGTGTGTGTGACAGAGAGAGAGAGAGAGAGAGAGAGAGAGAGAGAGAAAGGCTTTTAATGGGATGATCTCATTCTAAGATTTAAATTCAATATATTTAGACTGGTTGACTGAATTGGATCTTGTGTGTGGGTCTCTCTGTGCATGTGTGTTTCCTCATGTGTACATATTTGTGATTGTGTGGCTGTAATAAATTTTTTTGCAGATTTTTGTCATTTAACAAGTATATTTGAGGGACCCTCAGCATGTTCAGCATTTTTTCAGCTGTCCATTTTGCTTTTCCAATTTTTCTGTTTAACTTATTACTATTGTGCTAAATCATACTGTTTCTGCTATTTTATAAGATTTGTGCTTAATATACTATTTCTGCTTTTATAGGATTTGTGCTTAATATAGTATTTCTGCTAAATGTAGTATTTATGCTTAATCATACTATTTCTGCTTTTCATAGTATTTGTGCTTAATATAGTATTTCTGCTAAATTTAGTATTTCTGATTAATTATAGTTTTTCTACTAAATCATAGTACAGTATTTCTGCTTTTTATGGGATTTGTGCTAAAACAAAGTATTTCTACTAAATGTAGTATTTGTGCTTAATCATACCATTTCTGCTTTTTATAGGATTTGTGCTTAATATAGTATTTCTGCTAAATTATAGTATTTCTGCCAAATTATAATATTTGTGCTAAAACATAGTCTCAATTTAAAATTACAATATTCATAGTTCATCACAGTGTCTCTGGTAAATCACAATATTTCTGCTCTGTTGTACTATTTTTCTAAATCATAGTGTTTCTGTAATGTTTAAGTATTTTTGGCTAAATATATTCTTTCTGTTATCTTATACTATTTCTCCTAAATTCTTGTATTTTTGAGAAGTTATCATGTTTCTGGTAAGTTACAATATTTCTGCTAAATTCTGCTATGCTATTGTATTTCTGCCAAGTATTATGTTTCCTCTAAGATATTGCAGTTCTTCTAAGTTATTCCATTTTAGCAAACTTCTTTTGCTTCTGCAAAGTTTTTACAATTTCTGCAACTTTTCAGCTTTTTCAGCTACTTTTTGCATACAGCTTCAGCTTTAAGCATCCACACTGCATTTTCGCAGGAAATGCAAATTTTTCTAGTTGCATTTGTTTTACAAAGAAAAGGCAGTGGACAGTTTAAATTGCTTAATAACTTATGACTACTACAAACGCAAAATGAAAAAGTTAAATCTCAAACTTCTGTGGCTAAGAGATCATGTCCTAACCAAAGTGTAGTAACAAATGCTTTAATGGATTTTTTTACTGCTTGCATACTCATTTGCAACAGTACTGATACACCCAGAGTAACATCATCTTCTCCTTCAGCTGACACACAACATAACAGATGTGAATAACAGCATAACAGACTTAGTGAACATGTTAAAGGCTGACACCCCGGTGTTTATGAGAACTTTTGCGAGGTCAGTAAAGCTCTTATTTTAAAAATACTGAGGTATTAAACAGCCATCATCATGAAATTTTAACCTGATCATCATAAACGTTATTGTTAATGAATTAAGATTATTTCATTCTTAGCAATTACCCACAGACGGCAGCTATGTTTTTTAAACCTTTAAACATGTGAAACAGCAAAACATAGCACTGAAACAGAGATAAGCACAGTGCAAAAGAATAAAAGACAAACATGTTTTTCACGTGAGTTTCATCTATATAAGAGCGTTTCTAAATCTATGTACCGTCTTTTCTCTCTTTTAAAAGTTAACATTAATTAGCCAAAGCCACTAACTCTATCATTAATGCTGGCACTAGGCAGCAAAGATCATCAGTCCTGCTTGTTTTTACTGTTAATATACAGTGTTCATTTAACAGGATAATACAATAATTTGTGTCTAAACTATTGAAATTATTGTTATGTTTCTCGTAATGTTTCTCCTAGAAAAACCCATGCCATGTTATTTTAAAGAAGGGGCTTTATTATGCCTTCTAGACCACTCACACTTGTTGTCTTTTTCTAACTGCATGTTCATGAACTTTAACATTTTGTAGCTCTGAGGCTTGTAGCGTCTGACGTGTCGCTCTCGGATTTGTTGCAATTTTGTCCACTCATGTCCACTCCTGGGAAGACTGGTACTGGTGTTGAATGTATCCCAACCTTGTTCACTGTAGAATTATGGACTTCAAATGATTTATAACCATTGCCAGACATTTCGAGGCAGCAACATTTGTTCCTCAATCATTATTTACGTCTTTCCTCCTTGGCCTTGTGTCACCACATACCTGAATGCTGCAGGCAAGCAAGCTGCAAAACATTTGCTTCTACTGGTGAGCTCACACTGGCTGGTGATCAGTTAATGAAGTACATTTGATAAGCCTTACCCTTTTCATTCCTACAGAATTATTAGGGGTACACTTAGTTTAAAAAAAAAAACAGACAAAAAAAAAACAAAACACTGCTTCTGCAATATGGCTTAGTTTTTGTTACATAAATAATGACATTATGTAACCTTTGAGGTTATATTCACATCATATTAAGCTCTGCTAAGGAACAGATTACCACTACATACATTGACAGAGGGAGTACTTTAAACCACCAGGCAGAAGTTTGCTTTTGTTTTTTTAATATCAAAAAATAAATAAAAACAAAACCAAAAAAATCTTTCAACCCCTCTTTCAAACAATTAGCTGATGAGCATGAAAGTTTTTACCCTATTCCTTCTTCTCAGTCTGTAGTCACTGGTCCCTGCCTTTGTATTATGAACAGAGCTCAGTCACAGCTCAGTTTTTAGATTCCAGCCACTACAGATCACCCGTACAACATCTTTGCCTTCCCTACAGCCACAAACTCCAACCATCAAGCCTAGACAACAAAAATAAATGGTATTCTTTGGTTTGTCAAATAATAAAATAAGTCGTACAGGTTGCTTACTTTGTCTCAGCCCCCAGTTCTGCCAACCTGTGCAAAAAAAAAAAAAAAAGTCTTTCCTACAGGTTGATGATTTACTTCTTGTAGTGGTTGGCATGTCGAGAATTTACATTTATTCCCTAATCACCTGACATGCAAGCAATGACTGTTTATGCTCTCTTATGACATTTATTACTCCGTTTGAAAGAGTTGCTGAGGGACAGGATGACAAACTATCTTAGGCTATAAATCCCATGGTCTGCAGCCTCAAGTCTCCCTTTATACAAACCACATAAATAGTGATTTGGTTTTATCATCATTTTTAATTCTTAAGTTTGACACAGTAAGTACACAAAGCCTCAGTAGTAATCTAGGAACCACCCATAACTACCTTTTTGGTTTCCTGATGTGTGGACAAATCAGGAAACCAAAAAGGTAGTTTGCATAGTGTCAGTGGAGATTTGACTATCAACGGCGATTCGTCACCGTCACCTCCATCGCATCAAGATCATAAACAAATTTGAGTAGTTAAGCAGCAGAAAAAGTGGTAGCTATTTATATAAGCCTCAGCATTTCATCTCCTGTTTAAAAGAGCAGTCAGATCGAACCCCACATTCAGATAGGTACCAACACTTGGGGATGTAGTGTTGACACTCAGAGTTCAGTTTACTCACTGCACAGATGTACTGGTGGTGCCCAAAGTTACTGAAATTAAGAGAGATGTTTTTTCAAACATTATCCGAGCTTTTCAGGGATCAAAGGAAAGGGTAAACATCCAAAGTCCACTTAAAAGCCATTTATGGAGCAATAAGACAATTTAACATTCTCTCCTCTTCCTCTCCGACTGCCTGCATAAGGACACCATCTCAAGAGAAATCATCGGCACCTCCCTCGACAAAAACCATACAGTGCCTCAGATAAGGAACTTTGGTCCTCATCTGCCTCACTATCAACCGTTCCATTAAAACAGAATGGGGATGAAATGGGAGTTACACAGTTACTGTAATTAAGTATCATTTAAATTTAATTACCAAAAAGTTATCATTCACTTTATACTTAACTTTAACAGAAACCACCGTCCTAGTTCAACACTATAGCAGTAGGCCAGACACATTTACACAGGCATAAAACACTAGCGGCTGCCGTTCGTCCTCCCGGCAAAAAGAGTCTTTGGCACAAATCCCCTGGAAGTAAGATCTAGTTAGCAGGTTACTAACCCTACCAACCCCGTCACCAGGTGTTCAACATTTCAACCATACTGTTGATTATAAATGAGTTTTTGAGTGCATGTGGCAAAACTGTCCTTCCAACCCCATAAGGATATGAACACTTTTATTTTACTAGGCCTCACAAAATCTTTTCTTCTAGTGACTCTGGTGAGTTTCAGACTTCCAGCCTTAAGTTTTTATTGGAAAAACCAACTTCACAATCCCTTACAAGGCCACATTTTGTGTTGCGGCAGCCACGTAAGACCGTGAGATAAACATAAACTGGCTTTGTAGTTATGCTCTCTTAATCACAACGTATTCCTACCAACATTGTCGTAACACCATGGATAACCAATTTACTTATAACAGGTTGGGCTTGTTTATCCAAGATTAGTACTAGATTATCAGCAGTATGATAATCTGGTTCAGCCTCCTGTTCATCCATCTTCATTTCTGCTTATCTCACAGTGCATTTTGTTGCACTAGCCTTCATTGGCCATTTCCTGTGTTTGTGTGGGTCTGCAGTAGTGGCAAGTGTGGATTCATGTAAACTCTTTCTTTGTGATCACAGTTTGGTTTAAACAGCAAGCACTGGGCTGTTGTCCACTGTGCTCCAGTTATGGTTGATTTTCTGAAGCATGTACAGCACCCTCTCTGTGTTCTTAGCTGATTTACAAATGGAGCACTGGGTTTTCCACTCCTGCCTAACAGAACACACACATTGTCTGTGTGCACCAGTGCTGCTATGCAAAGAGACTGTAGCAGAAAATTCAAAGAGAGAGGATGGGTGTGGATGGAGGTGTCAGGGTCCAATTTGAATACCTCCACACATACAAAACCAGGCAAAAAGGTAATGAGCTACATTTAAGCCATTTTAGGTCTAACCTGTGAGCAAAGTCATGTAAATAAGATCTCACACATAACACTACGATGGTTATAGCTCATCTTTTTAGGATTTAAACAATGTCTGGAGAGAGACATTTATACATAACAGTTTTGAAGTCACAATTTTAGGGATGTTATCCTTTTCTTATCATTTTGCTAAGTTCATTATAAATATTTTAACTTGATAAATGGTGAAATCCTGTATCCCTTTGTTTCTGCCTGCTGTGAACTGTGGCCCATTTGATCTAATTGAACTAGATTCAGTAGGATTTTAAAAACTGATGTTATTTAGCAGTTGTCAACAGTGGAATATGAAGGAGATGTTGCCGAAGCAGTCTTTTCGCACTCACCTATGATGGACTTGGAGGAGGAGCTGGAGGAATAACCATTCCGGACTGGCGGGGGTGGAGGAGGGGGTCCAGCTGGGGTTCGTGAGGAGGAAGATGAGATGGAGGAAGAGGAAGGAGGAGGTGGTGGTTTATTGCCTCTGGAGTCTGAGCTATGGCCACGGTAAGGGGGTGGGGGAGGAGGGGCATCCCGATTGCCATTACGAGACCCAGGGGTGGGCGCCTGGGGAGCTGCATGGACAACATACACACACAAACAAGTGATCACGAATTCATACTGAGGGTCAGATGAACGGCAGTGATCTTAATGAATCTGGTCAAGTCTGTGTGTGTCTAATGTGTCAGTTGCCGGGGTCCCCCCACCATGATAAAACTTGTAAGGGTACAAAGTTTGTACACACGGGCTAAAACAGAAATATGAAATGAAAGTACTGACCATGACTGTTTTACATTTAGTACAGACTTATATAGTCAAGTGTTACTCAGCAGTCAGTAAAAACGTGCATGCATGTTGTGCAGAACAGAGCGAAACATCACGTTACAAGCATCTTTCTTCCAGCTGGTTTCATAACCAATCATGAAACCAGATATGATATAGTTTCTTAAAAATGCTACTGTTTGTAACAAAGCAACTTAGAATATGCCACATGACACATTTCGAGTTCCTGTCACTGCATCAGTGGAAAAAAACCCCAAACATCTGTTCTCATACTGACTTTTAAAATATAGAGACTTCAGTACCAGCGAACAGTGAGATTGAAACAAGTCTGTGCAACTTAATATTAAGAGTGTGTGTGGGGGAAAACAAGGTGAGCAGGAATGCTGGAATATTCCACAGGGCTACAGGAATGCAGAGAAACCAGGAGACCTTGTAGCAAATCGTTTCACCGTTCAATCACAAGACAGAACTCAAGCTAACAAGTGCCTTCCTGTTTCGTGTATTTGCTTTGAATTCAAATTATGACTGTTCCCAGTGTGCCATAAATCTTTTCTGAAGCGGAAACAAAATCATCATTTGACACGTCAGACGTGGAGAACTTCATCTGTAACTAGGGCACTTTGTAGGTGTGGCTGTCCTAAATCCCCCAGTTTTTTTAAGTTTTGTTTTGTAAACATCAGAAGCATCTAAGATGTGTCATCCACATGGCATCCACCCAACTTAGCATACTTACAAATACCAAAAAACAGCATATCTGCTCCGCATATTAAAATATCCTCATGTCGTCACTTGTTGACAAAATAAGGGGGGGAAAAAAGGTCATTCTCCCAAATGCAAAAGCAGCTGTAATTATAAGAAATATTATACTACTGTCAAGAATCGATGCAGGAACTTGATGAAATGCTGCAGCCAAAAGAAAGATTTATACATCACACAGAACAAGACGAAGCACATTTTTTGTATCGTTCTGCACTACTCTCAGATTCAGAGGATAGAAGCCCGTCATGTGTAGAAAACGTTGCAGCGTTATCCTGGATTGTACCTTAAAGGTTCAGAGATAATGAGCCAAGGCTTGCTTTGCCTTCATTATAAACATTTCTCCTCAAAATAAAGAATAATGAGGTCTTCTTCAACGTTCACAATCAGGAGTTTGCACTCAGCCATATCTTTATTGTATATATGAAGTAAATCTGGGCATTCAAACGATGAGCTGATTAAGGGATTAGGTTAACAATGGAGGTTAGGTTTCATGAAGGTCAAATTAGAGATGATTGAGAATGAACGAGAGAATTTCAATCACAGGATAAAAATAAAGAAAAAATTGTGGTGAGTGGCAATATTGCACTTTTGACAGATTTCTGGGACGTACCTGTTCTGCGTCCAGGTGGATCTCTGACAGGTGGAGGTGGTCTGTTAGACTGCTGAGAAGAGGATGACGATGATAATGATGGAGGTGGTGGTGGGGCATGGCTGCGTCCTTGGTTGCTGCCTCCTGATGTGTGTTTTTTATGAAGGGAGTTATTCCTCTGGGGAAGCTCTGGAGCTCCACCTCCATCGCCGTGGGATGGCCCATTAGAGACACCACCAGATGTGTGTGGTCTGTATGGCGGGGGAGGAGGAGGAGCAGAAGAGCCTCCAGTAGGTGGTCTGCTGGAGGACAGAGGTTTTACGTTGCTGGGCGGGGCTGGGCCTCTTCCAGGTGTTGGTGGAAGGGGTTTCTCTCTGCTGTAAGAGGATGAGGAAGGTGCAAGAGATGCTTTCTGGCTTGGGGTAGGTGGGGCATTTCCACGGCCACCTCTGTTAAAGGGTGGTGGAGGCGGTGGTGCAGAGGTGCTGTGCTTCATCCCACTGCTACCGCTGGAGGAGTGGGATATGTCAGGCAGCGAGGGGCGGTGTGAGCGTGAATGTTCTGGTGGAGAGGGCTTGTTGGGGGGTGACGGTGAGGTGGACCGGCCTGTGGGAGGACGAGGAGCCGCTGACCGGGACCCCGGGGGCCGTAGCGCAGATCTGCCCAGTGAACCACCAGCAGGACCGTCTGTGTGGAAGACAGAGAGGCAGTGTTTAAGTGCACTGGGAAAAAAATACAACAAAAACCAACTCTGGTTTCTTGGAAGCAAGTATTATTGTTTTGGAAGCAAAATAATAAGGAATTGGGAATGACTTAACACTCCCAGTGAGTCTCATACTCTCGCTCTGAAACTCGCGCTGTCACCATATTTTTCCTCTATCAGGTAATATATAAACACGCACGCTCCATGCAGTGTGCCAGCTAGAAATTTTTCCTGGTTGGGGATTAATGATGCATTCGCAGCATGTGGGAAAAAAATAACTCGGAGTGAATTACACGCAGACAGCTTAATATTTCCATGGTAACTTATACTTGATGGTTACAATAAAGCCATTTTAACCAACATGCGTGGGAAAATCTCACGATACATTGAATATATTTGATATATCGCCGAGCCCTATGTGGACGAGTTAAATACTACAATCAGATGATTTTTGCACAAATCAGTCACATGTCAGACCTGTTGCTGACTGATTCGTCGATAATATTCTTTATATACCAACCTCTTGCTAAACTGTACAGTACAGTCTTGTGGTGTTGTTGCTGTATATTATTGCTTAATTAGTGAAGGGGTGGGTAACCAAGTTTGACCAGCTTATGGTTACATTAACACTAGTTGGAAACTTTCGTTTCTCCACGGAGCTACACCTTTGACTGCTAAGATCTTCCATTATAAAAATATCAAACAAGCAGCAGGAGAAGTTAAAGGTTGAAGCTATTTGCTGCATATGAAGTGTAACAGTTCAATAATTTAACATTCAACTAAAATAGTACGTTTTAGACTTTCATTCATTATTAATGGTCCAAGCATTGTGAATTTGTAGCAGTGTAAATTATTTATTTCTATAACCACAAAATGATGGACAGAAAAATAAAAAGTACAAGCTCGGGAGAAAGGCCAAAGGAGCTTTATTCTCTCTCTTTATGTGCCGTTTCTTATTCTGGAATCATCTGCTGACAGATGTTATGTGTACGAGAGGACTGACTTCAGGTGTCCTCTCTTCTCCTTGTTATTTACTCACACTAATGATAACGGCTCTTTGACAAAATGATCCAAATACAGTAAACTGGGGCAAACACGTATGTGCTAAATAGCATAAATGTTTTACCTCCAATTGGTCGTAACTTTGGCACACCTCCTTGGAAAAGGCCGCCCATTCCCTTTGGGGCTCCACCTCCAAAACCGCCACCTCCACCACCTCCTCCAGATTCTGGGGGGGCAAACAGAAATACATTTTAATATTCAAATATTTAGAGAACCTGGGACTTTATCATGGAAAACTGATGGGAATAAGCTGTTCCACTGCAGAGTAAGAAAAAAAACTGTTCTTTAATTTAACATTTTAAAGGTCAAGTTCAGTTTCCTTTTTCCACTTAAACATATTTTACATAAATTTCTGAAACATATACCGCTCAACAATGGAAAAAATTAAAGGGAACTCTTAAACCACACATCATTACTGACATACAGCAAGACGACTTATTGAAAACAAACATGCGCTGTCATTCACCTTTTCCCCCCAACATCTATTTGTTTATACCCTACTTTGCATTTCCACAATGTGTCTTTTGTCCTGTGCCCCCCACCCCCACCCCCACCACCCCACCTTATTGTAGCAGATGGCAGAGTTTTCTTCCTGTCACGGAGTTTTTTCTGCCCACTGTCAGCGAGTGTTTGGTACAATATTAAGCACCCCGAGGTGACTATTGTTGTGATTTGGCAGTATATAAATACAAGATAATTTTAGGACATCCATCCTGGTGTCAGGATTTTGAATCAACTCACAGGGAGTACATCAGTTGGGATTTGAGTTTGTGTATAAAACAAACTTACTCTCTATAACAGGAGCACTCCGGTCATTGACCTGGCCGACCTTCTTTAGCTTGGCGCCTTTGTGGATGTCTGACAGCAGTGCTCCTCTGCCTTTTGCCTCAGATGAGCTCAGTTTGGGAGGAGCTGTGTTTGCCTGTGGAGACAGTTAAAAACTTTACAAGCAAACTTCCGGCTCCTTTAGTTAGAACAAAAAAATTTGAGCTCGCAATGCAGACTTAAAACAAAGATATAGTTTAGTAGCAGCTTTTGGTAATTTAGCTTCTATATCTGACTTTGCCCATGGCTTAACAATTCAAAAACGTTTCAGGGACAAGCACATCTTGTGCACATTTGCACCATGTTTTAATATAAACAAATTTCTCACAGCACATATAAACATCTCAGGTCAAATTAGAGATCTGCTACAAGGAAGTGTATAACTTGTCAGTTTTCAGTGCAGTGTGTTGTGATGAATATTTGATCGGGTCACTGACCTCATGGAAGGTTGGAGGGGGTGGGGGTCCTGGAGGAGGAGGAGGGGGAGGAATAGGCATCCTGACTCTGCGTTGGCACCGTTCTGTGTGGGGTAAAGGCCGGTGACTTCACCGTCTCTGGAACAATACGCTGGCTCCTGAAAATGACAGAATATCTCAACTGATAAAACTGAAAGCCAAATTCGGTTGTTAAGTGATGACGTATGAACCCTGCTTCTACTCTGCATTTATTAAGGCTTTTCTGTTTTAAAACACACGTTTTGTATCTTGTTCTATTTAATCTGAACACGCCCCTAAAAAAAGTCAGTGATCACTGTCGGTCTCTCTCGGTTTTTATTACCACTACTCATCAGCACAACGTTTTAAAGCTCACGGTGTAACTGCAGCCCAGCCCGTGCAGACTAACTTGGTATGGTGGATGGATTATCTCAGTTGTTCTCCTGACTGAAATTTGGTCCATTTACAGCATCCTTTGACCCTAACTGTCAGGAACCCTTACATTAACTTTTATTGAGTGGAAAAATTTGCGTTCATCCTCCAGCTTCACTGTGTTCACATTATACTAGCCACAGCTGTGTAGTTTTGTCTGATGAAGCAAAGGTTTACTAGCAGTAAGGGTAAAACTGCACATACTGTTGTACCAGTGTAGTAGTAGTAAAAAAAAAGAAAAAAAAAAAAAGGTCCAGTCTAGAATATGATGTAACCCTAGTTTCAAGAAATTAAGAGCGCGCACACACACACACACACACAGACACACACACACACACAGACAGACACACACACAGACAGACACACACACAGACAGACACACACACAGACAGACACACACACAGACAGACACACACACACACACACACACACACACAGGAGCTTTCCCATGGACCAAGAACCTTTTAACCTTCTGTACCCTTTAACAGCAACAGCTGGATATGCCGTATTTCCCCATAACAGCCATGGATTACTGGAAACCTTCTACTGCTGTCCGTGTATATAAGATATTGTTGTATATACATTGTATTTTTATGCATTTAATTAATATTAACACTTAAAAATAAATTAGGAATTAAAAATATGTCTAATATTTTATAAAATGTTAAAACTTCATTGTGTATGAAGTGTCCTTGTCTGCTTGTCTTTTCAAATAAAGTCCAATATGGGCCAGCAAAGCTCACTTATGAGACGAGTTGTTGAGGATACCCCGAACTTGCCTGTGAGTAAAAACTGCCGGTTTTGTTCAGTGCTAGTGAATTTTGTTTTTTGAAGTAAGTGACTGTGAGCTGTCTGGAGACAAGAGGCTTGCATGTCTAATGGCATAGGAGGCAGATGTAGATGAGGAGGAGACAAATGATGAAAATGTAAATTTGTTGGTATATCAGCGCTGTTAGGGGAGGAGAAACAGCTGAAGCAAAGAAATTATAACTTTTCCCCCCAAAAGTTTCTTCCACAAACTGTTGCAACATTTCCCTCTGTATAATCTGTTCATTACTTTACTGATATATCATTAAATGGCTCTAAAACCAATGCAATCATATACAAATATCTTCAACCCACCTGTAGCAGATCCGGCACATGTTGTAGGCTACAAAAATCTAGAGGTGCGTAACCGGCAGAAATGGCGGCTAGCAACAGCAGGTGTAATGTTAATGTTATGCCGTTCATGAGGCACTGCACAGTGGGTGTAATGATCCCACAGACTTTAACTCAAACCAACTTTTAAATCAAAGAATATGTGCTTAATAAAATAAAATAAAGCCACAAGGAACACTCACCATGATTGCAGTGGATAATTTTACCTGTTTTGAACACCACTGCATTTTAGTTCGTTGTATGTTAAACATCCTATGTTCTTAGCACAGCAGGAGCTATGCTAGTGGACCAAGAACAGCACAAACACAAACAAGAGCAGCCCACATTACTGGCTGTTACATTTCGACACTGCTCCCGATGACACTAAACAACTACATTATGTAGATGTCTGTATGAAAAGCTCTGCTAAACAACGACAGCCTGCCAACCCACAACCCTTCCAGGCATTTTGGTTCCTCTATCTGAACAATGAACCAGACTTTAAAACAAGTTTACAGTTTGTAAACCCCAAAGTTTCACTAAAATCCTCTCAATAGCTGCAGCAACTCTTAACGGGTTTGGCTAAGTGGTGCTGAATGTGTTTCTTTCAGTTCAAAACTGAAAGCTAATCAAATATCAAAAAGGAGAGAAGCGCAAGCACCAGATCCTCAGAACAATCTTTAATCCAAAGAATAATTAAACATTTAATCAATCCTGTGTTTTTGTTTTTCCTTCTACTGATCAGCTACTTGTTTCACATCCAAAATAAGAACAATGCATTTAACCAGCATCCAGGCAGAGCTAACAACAGGAGAATGTTCATTTTAATGTGAAGAGCTGAGTGTTTTCATATGGTTTTCTTTCAATGTTCTACACTTTGTGCCTGTGTCACTGTTAAATGCAACTGCGACCTGGATTACTCCCATGGGAATTGGGACAGTTTGCACAGTACAGTTGACGAGACTGTTATGAAGCATGATGCTTGAGATAAAGGATGAAATGACAAGAGTTGTTCTGTCTTTCAAATTTCACTTGCAATCTTTTGTAAATCCTTAACTGTGCAACAATGGAGGGTGCCCTCGGGTAAATCCAATATGAAGTGTCACAACATGATGATTACTCATTTTAAAGCGTCATCAGTTTTATAAGGCTTAAGGTGATGAAACTGACTCCACCTATTTGTAGGACAGAACTGAACCAGTTGTAGGATTTTTCTGATTATATGACACACACACACACACACACACACACACACACACACACACACACACACCTACACCTAATTGTAACGAAACAGAACTTCTCATGTTGGTAATACACAACTTTCTATTAGTGTAGACTGGACAATTTCTGCGTTTCCAATTCTATAGTTAGGATGAAGAAAGCCAAGACACAGCAAACGGCATCACTGAACAAAGCATCTTCCGTCTTGTTGTCATGACTGTAGTTGACGTTATGCCAACAAGCAGCTGGTGAATGTGTTGTGTTACTGCGAATAGATAAAAGCCCCTGAAGCTAGTTGCTCTTAGGGATGATGCTCAGTAGGCAGTTTCCTAAGAGGGTCCCTCGAACTCGGTAGGTAGACTCGCTTTAGACGCGTCTCTACAGAAAGAATCCAACGCCTCAACTTTACTCTGAATATTACCCTAAAAAACAAAAACAAAAAAAATCTCATCTCAGGGCTTACTCCACCCACAGACCAAAAAGGTTTTCAGCTGTGGGTCTAAAGTAGGGGTGTCAAACTCCAGACCTCGAGGGCTGGTGTCCTAAAACTCAAATGTGTCCCTGCTGCAACACACCTGTATAAAATTAGTAGGTCATTAGCAAGACTCTATAGAACTTGACTGCATGCTGAGGTGGCAACCCCCAACCCTACTCAAGTAATTTTAAATAAATGCAAGTAAAGGTAAATGTTTGGAAATATGTACTTCTAAAATAACTTTCATTGCACCATGTTTATTCAGTCATGAGCTCTGTAACATGAACCAAATGGCTGCGTTGCAACCTCAGCATGACTTGGGTACTTTTGTGAAATCTAATGATCTCCCCTGAACTTAATTTGGAACTAGGGCTGGGCCATATTATACCGTTCACGGTAATACCGGTATAATGTTAGGCAACGATAGGAAAATGAAATATCGCGATAGAATGGGAGTAAAACGCGCATGCGCAGTGCCTTTGTTTTCATACGCACATGGCCGATTGTTGAGTGAAACAGATGAACCAGAATTGGTTTGTAAAAATGGTGCAACTTCAGTGATGTGGAACTGGTTTGGTGTTTGTCCATCAGATACACAACAAAGCACATTTTTTTGCAGAACATGCAAGCGGCCGTTGTTATTGTCATATTTGTCGGACTAAGATGCTCTTAAATCTGGGAGTAATCTGGGTCCTAAACTCCGTATGCTTCAGGTCAAACGAACACTGCAGCATCACTTAGAGTTAAAAACTGTCTAAATTCTTTCATCTTTAATAAAACGATCAGCATTGCTGCTTTACCAGGTGTAACTATAAAGTTTAACTTCCAGGCATCCATGAAAACAAAAGTTATTACATTTAACGGAGTTAGAAGTTAGCAGGAAGCTAGCGGAAGTTAGCTCGCTAGTTTCGCTAGTTACCTAAGCATGATATAGCATGTTCTGACTGAGAGATTTCTGAAAAAAATCAAACGTACAGCTCTGCTATCACTTCCAGCATAAATGAAGACAGGAAACTAAACAGCAGTGACGTTTGTAGGGTTACTGAAGTTGGGCTAGCTGGTATATAATGATGTGCTACGTGATCGCTAGCGATACAGCTATGTTAGCATAACATAAACAGTGAAGCTGGAGGACGAACACTAACACTTTTCCACTTATAAAAGTTAACGTGAAGGTTCTTCATGGTTAGAGACAAATGCAATCGCATGGCAGGATGCTGTAAACGGACCAAACTTCAGTCAGGAGAACAACTGAGATAATCCATCCACAATACGAGGTTAGTCATTAATATACTGCAACAACATGGGAATAGAGCAGCTGCCAGAGAATTCAACATTAATGAATCAATGGTACAGAAGTGGAGGAAGCAAGAAGAATGAGTTTAATAAAGTTTGATTTATCTGACTGCTTTGTTTCGCTTAATGTGCCTTATAATCCCGTGCACCTTATGGTCCGAAAAATGCGTACTGCACACTGCAGTTTAATGTTGCAAAGCACCTCTTTTTAACTTCAGTGGATATTATACATGGTTATGCTCAGGATATGTCAGCCCATTTCTACTGGAAATGCCTTTTGGTTAAACTTTCAGCAAGGAATTTGCATTTGCACTGTTACATTTTTATAAAGCTTTAATGTACATAAAAACCAGCTTCTTGTTTAAGTGAAAATAAATGGAAGGTTGTCTTTTTGCGCTAGTAATGTTGTGGAGTTGTATTTTGTCTCGCATCAATTATATCGTCGGTTATATCGTTATCACAAATTTTCAAATATATATCGTGATAAATATTTTTGGCCATATCGCCCTGCTCTATTTGGAACTATGTCCCTTTGGTGGAAAAAGGGTAAGAGAATCAAGTTAATCAAAACGTCCTGTTCCCTGCACAGATTTCCTGCAGAGGGAACTAGAGATGTCAACGGCTGACTGGAATAGGCCCGTTTGGGTTTTTAGCTGATCAGCCATGACAGATGACTGATAAATTTCACATATTTTTTTCTTGGACTTGTCCGTCTCCAGAAACATGGCTTCAGGTAGCTATAATGCAGACAATGACTAAGTTATTGATTTGGTCATAGACAATACCCCTGTGAAACAAAATCTAACAAGTAATAAGTGTATCTAGGTGTCTCAAATGCTAATGAAATAGCCAGTTTAACCACTGCCACTTCCCGTTAGTGCACAGACTCAGTTGGTTTCAAAGTCTTCCCTCTATTTTCTATTGCAGTAATTTCAGCTGAAATAAAAGTTGTTCAATGTTTAGTGGCTCCAACTTCAACATCTGTTCAGTCTCATCTCCCAATACAGTGGCACTGAAATCCAACTAGGAACTAGTTGGTGTAAATACAGGGTGACGCAAGTCTGTAACACAATGGAATACACTGGAGTTTTTATCTATACAATAAGCTCTGGCCACTAACTTAAATCACATTGGTCACTTGACATTTGTTTGAATTAGACTGACTCCTGACACAAGTCTTGTAATCTGGGGCCGTTTTAGAGTAAAAAGGTTGATTACTTAATAATTTAGCCGTTTCGAGGTTATTCAAGGCATTATTGATCAATAATGACCTGAAGAAATACAGGACAGTGCGTTTTCATCCACTATGAAATTAGAATAGCACTTTGCCCATCTTTGCGAGAAGGTGCACTAAATATAAAACTTGTTATACAGTCAGTTTAGCGAGATAAGTACAGCTCTGTTTGACCCCTGTTCATTTATATAAAATTTTTTTTTAAATCCTGTAATCACACATGAATTTATATGATGGACATCATTTTCCAGTATTGGAAAGTTTTGATTTGAAAAGACTACCAAAATATTTGTACTGAATTTACATTATAGCTAATTATATTATATTAAACTGTGTCCATCCTGCATATAATACACCTGTACTGAAACTGCTCTAAATGTCAAAGCTTTTCACACAAAGAGTGTCTGAGGTCATTGGATCTCCCCAAACCAGTTAGCTGCCTGGGCTCATTGTTGCCTCATGCAGGCAGTTGGCTCCTCGCCCCGCCCTCACCTCTTTTATGCTCCAGTCCTCGGGCAGCATGGTTTAGAGCTGAGACAGGTTTTCACCGAGGGAAACCAAAGGAATCTTACCTAGCAAGCTCGCTAGTCAGGCAGTGACGTGGGTTAGAGCGAACCGCACAGCAGCAGATTTACGAAAACTGAGAGTAGGGGGTCAGCAAATATTTCAAGACCTGTCTGGTGTGTAGAGTAACTGTAGTCTCAAATAGACCTATTTCAGTGACAGTGATTTAATTAAACCAGCAAGAAAGGTGTGCAAATGGCTATTACACAACTCAAGGATCCATCGTCACATCATATTTACTTTATTATGAGATATCACAAAATCTCTGATTTAATCTTTATATCTTAAATCTCTGATTTAAGAAACTGGAACTAGTAACTGTTGTTTATGCTTTTAACAATTCTTTGCAGTTCTTTAAGTGACAACCCACTGTATAGAGCCAAGAAGACCTCAGATTGTTGGTATAAGACTTCAGAAATACTAAAAAGGCTGTGGTTTAAATAAGATATGATAATCAAATATTACCCAGGCAGTAAAAATGCTCATATGGTTGGCAGTCATGCCCTGACCTTTGACCCCATAATCTAACTAATCCTGTCCATTCAAGATCCAAGTAAAAATGAGCTCTTAAGTAGGTCATGAGGCTGAGATTTGCTCACCATTAAACTGTTCACCCAAACAGTTGGTAAACAGCCATTTGATGGCAAGAAGTTTCCCCACATCAACAGTCTGGCGATGTACAGAGAAACAGAGCCAGAGAGGGAGGGCTGTATGAGGAAGTAGGATGCTTTTGTGGTTAAGGAAGTACGCTGAGCTTACAGGCCTGTAACACTGTGTGTGTTTCTAGGCTTTAGGGGGGTGGAGATGGCCCCATATAACTAAAACAGAACCTCAATTGTGTGCTCAAGACATTCTTTAGAATAAAAAACAAAATTTTCTACTGTCAGCTTTTTTCAACATGTAGAGACCAGATAACTACCATGAAACCAGGGATGGAAGACACATTTGTACACTATGTAGAAATTTAAATTTTTATTGCGTTGAGCTTAATGAATACACGAGGCAGAAACTAATAATCGATTAGTCGAAAACTGGCATCTATTTTGGTTTGCAAATAACCATTTATATTTCCGTGTACCGGATAGTTCCATTACTTACAGTGTTTGAGAGATGTTTACCCTACTTGGGTATGAAATGACAAAAGTCGTCTATTTAAATACCGATATAGTGATGATTTTTTTTATAGTGTGACATTTGATGCCTTCGCATATGTACATAATTCCTTATACCTCTGCACACCACTGCATGAACATAGTTTTTGTTGGACAGACCTCCAGCTAAGAGAAACATGAAAACAGTGACATAAACGTTCGTCACACACATGATCCAAAGGCCTAGGCAGGTTGTGTAGCCGCTCCCAGGTAAAGGGAGAGTGAGCATACATACCTGGCAGAGGCTAACTTAAACTTGGTTAGCATTACGAATTTACTCACCCTGGCTCGAACAAGCGGATGTTTGCTAGTCTCGTCCTCCTAAACAACATGAATGGGAAGTGTCGATGTAGAAATCCTTCGTAGGGGAGAGTCTAACCCCCCTTCCAAAAAAATGATGGGAGGGTGCTGGTGAGCTGTGCTGGCGTAAGTTACCAGCGACACTAGCAGGTTAGCTAGCTAGCTGTCGATGGTTTCAACAGATCGGCTAGCGGCGGGTTCACTGGAGCTAGCCGCAGTTAGCTGCTTTGCACCGAGCTGTTTACTTTCCAGCTGTCAATGTCAGCGCAGTCCGGCTGCCTGCAAACTCTGTCCGCAAGAGGTCTTTGAGATAAATAGTGCATTAAACAAAGTGCTGGGCGCGTCTGAGAACCACTTTTTATCAGTTTTGGGTAGCTATAGAAAACTTTACCTGCCCTCCTGACCTGCCAGCAGAGCCATACTCCCTGCTGACACCGTTTTATCGCTCTCTTCTCGGAAACCCGGAAACAAGCAGAGCGACACAAAATGGAGCACAACAGCGGTGCATTAAAGCGCTGCCGTAAATTCCATCTTTAACAAGGTCATATGTGTACTAACAAAACTCAGTCCTGAAACGTGTTTGATTTAATGGGACGTGTAATGTTTAGACTACGTCAATGTCACGATTTACATTTTCAGTTCAGTTGATCTAATTTTCATATTTCGTAAGATGTAGAGCATTGGATATATTTCGTGTTTGATGAAAATTTTCTTTCACTGTATGAAATAATTGTTATAGTTCCTTTGGTGCTAGAAGTTGAGGTAAACGGTTACTTTTTCATATATTTAGAGTTTCCCTCTAGTCTAAGCAGTTAACAGCAGTTAAAAATTATAAACGGTGATGTGGAGTCTTTTTTTTTCTTATTTCTTATTCTTATTATGAAATATGTGGGAAAGGTGAGAACAGAGAAACAAATAAACGTGTAATCTTTCTAAAACATGATGCATAAAAGGGCAAGACAATGAATTAACTGTCTTGAGGGGTCTGTTTGGTAAAATACGAGGTACGCGGAAACCAAATCTTTCTATAATAGAATTAATTAGCGTCCATCTGAAAATTGTTTAAAGTGATTATCAAATTAAATTAATAATATGAAAAATATAGCGTTAAGCTATGTTTGTCTCTGGGCCAGAAAAGTTTCCTTTTTCCAGTTTTTAAAGGATGCTTTTGAAGGCAGAAGTGTCAGGTGACTGTAACGTGACGCTTGCGCAGTTGGAACCAGACGACTTCCTGTCAAGATGTCGGCGAGCATGGCGTACGCCGGATTGTGGAGGACATGCAGAATGTTACTACCCAGACACCATGTCCTGTCCCCCGCTGCCATCCGAACACAGAGCTCTGCTAGTGGAGACTTGATGCCCTGGACCTCGCTCTCCAGGCCTCCGTGGCCGGAGCAGCCGAGCCCGTACTCGGCGGAAGAAGAGCAGAGCCGACACGCTGCTGTGGTGAGCACCGTAAACCAGCGGATCAACCTTCGGGACTTCGGCCGGCTCTTCGCGGTGGTGCACTTCGCCGGACGCCAGTGGAAGGTCACCGGTGAAGACTTGATCCTGATCGAGAACCACATCGAGGCGGAGTGCGGGGAGCGTATCCGCATGGAGAAGGTGCTTTTGGTTGGAGCTGAGGACTTCACCCTGATTGGTAGGCCTCTTCTGGGGAAGGAGCTGGTCAGAGTCGAGGCCACCGTAATCGAAAAGACAGAGTCCTGGCCCAAAGTCCACATGCGTTTCTGGAAGAGACACCGGTTCCAGCGCAAAAGGATCATTATCCAGCCGCAGACGGTGCTAAGGATCAACGGCATCGAGCTGGCCCCCAGACTCACATGAAGCTGATGACACAGGACTGGAAGACTCTACTCTCTGACCCGCGGTTTATTTTTTCTTATTGGTTTCAAACATGTAAACAAACTTGTGGCGGTCAGCTTATATGCTCATGACTCTGACTGGTTTGAAACGAGGAGCTGAACATTTGAGTAATACGCTGAGCAGCTGTTCACTGGGTTGTACTCCTGTAAATATATAGTGCAGACCTGTGAGGAGATGTATTAAAGCTTTGTTTCCAACATGTACTGAGGGTTTGGATTAAATCTGAGTTTACAACACAAAACTTTACAAAGGGTTGAAGTTAGTGTAGCTGCAATGGGGGAAAATCCCCTCTATTTCCTCAAGGACCCACAGAATAACCAGAGTAAGTCCACCGTTAGCCTAGATCGTGATTTATAGAGAGAAGATAAAGTGGGTCTGCCCACACTGACCAGAATGTCTGTGAACCTATGTCATCCTTTTGAGACTCAGCTGATACATAAACATTTAATTTAATAAAACCAATCCCCTAAATGCAGGGTTCCCAACCTGAGGTGATATGTGTACCTATGTTAAAGTAGCTTATGCTATAAAACAATTACTGGTATTTCTGATGTAAAAGTTAGAATAAATAAAACATAAAACATGTTTAAATGACTTAAGAAACACAGTCATGTGACAAGTTTTTAAAACAATTTCTAATTTTATTGTGAAACCTGACTAGATCGCCTCTGGGAACAAGAAAGCTCCACAGATGTTCAGAGGATCGATCTGAAGGCACTGTTGAACATTTCTGCTCAGAGGGTAACAAAGTTCTACTCAGAACTGAACTCCAGCGCTGGAGGTGATGTTTAAATGAGGAGTTTGTCCAACAGGCAAAAACAACAAAAGTGAGCGATCAAACTAAATACAATGCTGCTACTCATGTTAACAGATCGGTAGAAATCTCATCACAAACACATGTTCCCTGTGTGAGTCCAAATCAATGAAACATCCTTAAACAGCAAAAAAACGTTGAATGATCTGCTTTAAGGAAAATCTGTTCTGTTCTCAAATTGACTGTATAGCTCAGTATATTTGACCACAGAACTCACATGGTGCTGAGCTGTGTTAAGACAGACAGGTGGTGTTCATTCATTCACAGGCTGAGGGGGGGGCTAGTCGATCATTTCAATCTTGATACAGAAAGGAAACAACAAATGTTGACTTACTGTGTCACTCCTGCAGCTCTACACCAGCTTTGACTACACTTTGAATGTGCACAAATTGTAGTCGTCTTGTAGAGAGAAATGTTAAGCTGAAGCTACTACGAGGCTAACCGATGACTTTGGATGTGTTTAACGTGATCCCTCCACCTTTGAGCAATAAGGAAACAACAACCCTGTGCACAGTGTGACCTCAGTAGGCTTCAAATTAAGGGGTTTGGTTTAACACTAATCAAATAAGTATTATTAGCTTGGAAGTCAAGTGTGGTGGATTTTAGGAGAAGCTGCTTAGCTGAAAGATCACTCGTCAGCGAGGTGAAGCCCAGCCAGTTTTTGACCTACGGTTTGAATCTGTGCACAAAAACTAGACATATAGATCATGGTATAAGAATTAGTGACAGCTGGTCAAGTCGGACAATGTAACCACACCAGAGCAGCACATACGCATTTAACTTAACAGTGGCATTAAGTGAAAATTAGGCCTCAAAACTTTGTGATACTGTTGATTATGGTGTTGGGCACAGTTTGGCAGTTTTGGACAAAGATCCTCTGTGCACCGAGGAAAAAAACCAAAAACACACAGAGGTTCTCTCATTTTCCAAAGTCTGCTGCATGTGCGAATGTGGGGGGAAAAAAACTAATTATAATCAAACAGAAAACTTTGCTTTGGGTAAAATTAAGTTTAAAAGAAGAGATCATACAGCTTCAAAGTAGCAGCTAAAGTAAAGATCCTGCAAACTGCTATTAACCATCGAGTTAATTTAGTTCACAAACTCCCCCTAAGAATCCTGCACACACACCATCATTTTCCTACACGGTGGGAATAACACTGCTTCTGATTGCTGTGATAAACAATGCTTTGTAACTTCCTAAAAACAGAAATTCTAAGAACATTTTACAAGATCAGACCGACCAGACGTGTGGAGGCATGAAATAAAGGAAGCATTTCAATGTCTCTCCCAAGTGTGACAGTATAAGAGTTAACACTTTCTCTTTGAAGCATAGCATGGGCGTATCCCAAAGTGCTGAAGCCTCAAAGCAGCTCAAATTTAGAACCTATTTGTGTCTTCACTGCAGTTTCTCTCTTTGATATTTTTAATAATTTTATGACTTTGGGCAATGGAAAAGGAAGAATGGTTCTAGCGACTGACTTATGTGCATAAAGAAACTTCTTATTCCATATATACCTTTCAAGACTCCAGAACAAGTCCCCTTGTGTTCTTTTAGTGTAGCTAAAACCAAATACACTTTGTGAAACATTTTCTGACTGGTCAGGCTTCGCTGGTGAATTCCGTGCTGTAAATCTGACTTTGCTGTTTACCAAGTCTGTAGGTTTGATTGTTTAAATGTCAGAACTCTCCCTGGGGTTTGGTGCAACATTTTTTTCACCCTCACAAAATGAAAGGAATCTAATGTACCATGGCAGAATATCCTCCTGCTGTCACAGCAATGAACAGTGATTTTCAAAACAAAATCTCAAGTATAATCTTCAGAAGTCCGATCAGAATAGTCCAAAAGATGGACTCTTCCTCCTGGAAGTCGTCCTCTGTAGCATGAGCAGATTTCTTTTCCTTATGTACACCTTCTGAGTTGTAAGAGCCCTTATCAAATGGGTCTTGGGACACAGTCTGATCGTAGAACACTCGCATTTCAAACTCACTCTCCTGGTGAGACGGGTGGCCATAAATGCCGATGCCCACAGGCCTTGTGAAGTCCCCGGGGACCACCACCACATCTTGTCCGCAGGTGGCTGATTGCAGCTTGTAGGTGTCGAAGCTCGGGTGCAGGGTTTTATCTGACACGTACAGGTCTGCGTCTCCCTTGAGGCTTTGCATGTGGAGGATGATTCTGCCGTCGTGGTTGAGGCGTAGGTAGCTGTAGTTTCCGGCCCCAATGTGGCCCTGAACCACATGGAGCAGCACCCATTCTTCAGGGAAGCTGTCATCCTCTGAGGGGCTCAGGAAGCTTCTGGCCTGGGACAGCAGGAGGGCGACGACCAGCGCGCTGCAACTCAGCTTCATGGTGAAGGCATCTGTCAGTCAGTCATCAGACAGCCTGAAAAAAAATGAACACCACACAGATCAGGAGGCTACATTTAAACAGAGGCAAAGGCTAAACTGCTGCTCAGAACTACAGAAGTCAGTACAACCAACTCCAACTGCTGTCACAGCCAGCTGTTTGTAAATCAGCAGCAGAGGGGAGCTGAACAGAGAGGAGCTATACAAACTGTCTTCAATAGGCAGGCAGCAGAAACTGACTGAATAAAGGCAGTTTTAATGTAGGCTCAGCGGGAAGAGATCAACAGTGCTTTATGCATGGGTTAACTGATTTACCCATTAGCAAAATGGGGAGGGGGAAGGGAGACCACAAAGCATCATAAAAGAGAGCCCCCATTAGTTAGTTTTGAAAGGATAGGGAAGCAAAAAGTGGACGCATAAGCTGGAGATGTGTGCCATTTAAACAGCTGCCTGAGTCACGAAATTCAAAAAAGAGAAAAACATACATTAAAATATGTAGAATCACAGTGTCTGCAAGTCAGTGTCAAGTAAGGCTTCTCACACACACATACATATAAAGCCCAAAACAGAAAAGTTGTATCCATCACACAATTTAGTCAAGTAAAACACATTATGATTGCAGTTCTGTAATAAGGTTACCACACAGAAAACTGCCTGCTTCAAAAGCCTGAATACGACAACTGCTGGCACAATGGGATGTTTAGTTACAGTCATTTCTCCGCCATGATGAAAGCTGCCTTTACAGCTAAATCAGCCAAAGGTGGTACAGTGGTGAAGTTGTAGGGGACTGCCCAGGATTCAGGTTTTTTGTTCTTTACTTGGCTTGCAAGCCAGAGTGTTCTCTGGCAACAAAATAAAACATGGTTACTGGGTCAAACCCCCATCTGGATTCAGGAATTCACTAACTCAATACCCCTTGAACCCAGTTATCTCAAACTCTAAGTGGAAAGGTCAAGCACACTCCTGAAGGGAACTCACGCACTCCGTG
This sequence comes from Diplotaxodon limnothrissa, assembly GCF_057381915.1. NCBI lineage: Eukaryota > Metazoa > Chordata > Actinopteri > Cichliformes > Cichlidae > Diplotaxodon > Diplotaxodon limnothrissa. Next base: position 3,807,593 of record NC_140601.1, on the reverse strand, counting down.
CTTGTCAATTTAATGTGTATTACAATGGGAAGCCCACAGTACTAAAAAAAAAAGTCCAAATAAGCACCAAAATAATAAAGAAGCACCCCAAAACTGCCTACATTGCAAACACACCAATATTTCAGTTTCAGGGAGAGATATTGGAAAGTTGTTTTCCCGCAATCCCATAATGTTTGAAGCCTGGGCAACAAGGAAAGCGTCTCTTTGCATATAAAATAGCCGAGGACTGTCAGTGAAGCCAAGGATAGGCGCTAGGCTAACCATCACACTGAGAGCACGGGGCCTGTGCTTCAACACCACCAGCTGCCATCTTGCCTTTTTGCCACACCATTTTTGAAATGAGACAGGAAGCAGGATTTGGGAACCACCTTGGCTGACAAGAAAGCATGGACTGAGCAATTATTAAACAGAGAAAACATTAATGAAATGCAGGCTGCAATGCAGTGGTTAGAACCGTCTCCTCACAGGAACAATGTCCCGAGTTAAAATCCTGCCTTGGTTGTTCTGTGTGGCTTTTGCATGTTCTTCCTGCGTCTGTATGGGTTCTCTCTGGGATGCTCCATCTTCCTCCCAAAGTCCAAAGACAGGCTTGTCAGGCTAACAGATTGTCTTAAGTGCTGGCCCTTCGACAGACTGGCAACCTGTCCACGGTATACCTTTTGCTTTGCTCCATAACAATTGGGATAGCCCCCCGCCCCTGCAACCCCAAACTGGATAAACAAAATAAAGTGGAAGGTTGATTTAGCCCCCCAAAAATGTCCCACTTGAATAAGTAAAGATATGTCAAAAGCATTGTATTTTTACATAATATAAGGCTAGGATCTAAATTTTTGATAGTTAATAAGTCAACAGCCATATTCTGATAACCCTTGTACACCGTTATTCACATCTCTTTTAGTTGTTAGAGTTATAAGAATAAGTTAGGTATGACTAAAATCTTAGGTTTTTAATAGCACTTATGGGGAAAAAATAGCTGTCTTCCAGACGTTTTAAAAATACCATCTTGTGGTGCAGGGTGTCAAAGTTAATCATTACATGGTTTGTTTGACAGGAAACGTCTCATTTTGTTAGCAGGATGTTACTCAGTAGTCACTTTCCATTTAATACAACATGTAGATTGATTAACATGTTTCTGGCCATGAACGTTTTGCAGGTTCTTACTGACATCCCATCACCCTAACCTGTTTTTAGGCAAAGCAAATAATCAATTAGTCCTACACTACAAAGCCCGTCGAAGCGTATCTAACAATACACAGTCTGCTTCATCTCATTTTATTATGTACAGTTAATAAGTTACCTGCTGTAACAGAGCCATCACAGCAAATGTTCACTTTGTTATTCCACCACTGTCCTATTAAAGGAGATTCATCGAATACACGGACAAGATAAATCCACAGCTGTTAGCGAGATTAATTAAGGAATGTTTGCCATTTTTAGGGGATTTGCTGATTTCAGGAAAAATGTGTAAGACAAACAATTATCCATTAAAGTACAACCTAACACCCGATGTGAGGTAGTGTACACGTAAAATACAATTGCTACGCATAAAACAAAAATAAAGACTATAGAATGAGAAGTCAAAACTACAAAAACACGACAGCAAAGCATGCCGGTCAACCCACCTCAGTTCTTCCATTCATTAAAAGACATGACAAACTGGTTTCCAGAACAGAAAGGACGCCTGTAGTTTTGGTGCCAAAAACTGAATATACTCGGGAGAAACATGCGGAGAAAGTAACGCGGTAACCGTCTGCCGCCTCCTCACAGCTCAGTGAAACATGACTAAAGAAGCCGGAGAGTTTTCGATTGAGAGCCTCTCGGCACGGTTAAAAATAACCACCTGCTCCCCATTTCACCTCTGACACCAATCAACCAACTTTAACCATTAACTACATTTTTATTAACAAATAAACACCAAGACTGGGAGGGGGCAGCCTTAAAAGGTTTCAGGGATTTTGACATTAATACGTCTGATAAATTAAACAAAGAGCTTTTTGTAACGGCTGAACCTGCCGCATGCTACGTCGCTAACAGCTAAGAATAGCAGTTTCAACCTGTACAACCCCAGCAGTAAAAATGTTTTAATGAAAACAGACGTACTGTTAAAGACTATGCCAGTTACCTCCAACTGTATCATTCAGAAACAGTCCACAAAAACACATTGCTACTTGACTTACTGAACAGGTTAGCGAGTTCTTAAAGCAGCTAGCTATCACGCAGCTACCGTTGCACGTAGCCTGTTTAGCTTTAGCCAAACACGTTCAGGAGTTTACATAAGCTGGAGGCCGGGGGTTAGCTCAATGCCTAAAGATCAAGTTACGAATAGATTAATAGAAAGATATTCATGGATCAGTTAACAGTGCACTTAGTTTACTTACACAGCTGTCATTTCCTGAGCAGCATCTTCAACTGAGCAGCAAAGTTCACTTCATCATTTCCTTTTCCTTCAGCTACACAAACAGCAAAGCGCGCACTCACGCCACCTACCGGCCGTTGAGAAGGTGACGCTCATCAGTAGCCAAAAAAGCTCCATCAAGTATTTTTTAGAAAAGGTGGCAAATGAACAGGTTCAAAATGGGCCCGTTTCCACACATGGATTTAGTCCTAGACAGCGAACCTTTTTTTCTCTTTAAACTGGGACTCAGCTGAATGACAAACAGATAATGAGGCCAGATTAAATTACTCATTTTTTATTTCAGGTAGTGCTTTAGGTCACTTTAAGGCCATACATATGCAATATATTCTTTTTCCTTAAACATATTAAACACATAGGGTGTATTTCTTTTATGCTATATGGGATAATGACCCACAGCCATAAGTATGGAAAACAGAGAGTATAGAAATTTAAGAAACTGAAAAAAACTGAAATAAATTTGCAAATAAAAAGGCTGGTACAGTGGTGCAGTAATCAGCACCAGCGGTTAAATATCTGTCAGCCCTGCGATGCAGTTGCAGCTTGTCTGGGGTGTACCCTGCCTTTCACCCTATGACTAGGTAAGTGGAAGACACTTAAAATGCTTTGCACTGAGACTCAGTAGGTCTGGTGCTTTTGAATAGTGTACAACCTTTCAACCTTGATGCCAAAGGGCTTAAAATATGCAGACAATATTAATATAGTTTAAAATGCCATAAAAATGTAGAACAGCTATGTATAGGCTCTACTCTGCTAGTCTCTATCCCATATTGCTCTACCTCTGTATCTCGCGGCTTTGCCATCATACGTCCTTTTGTCATTTAGGTTTCTAGTGCCTGGATGATAACCAAGCTCTGCTGATGAATGATGAATGTTACAATAAGCTTCCCAGAAAGCCTTTTTTTGTAAAAGCCCCTGAACATTGTCCTTAATGGACAGACACCAGTTACTTTAATAAACTGTATATTTACATTTGCTCCTCATGTTCAACTACAATCAGAGTAATTTAAACATCTGCATGTTCAGAGAACACAGGTATCTTTTACTAAAAACCAAAATGTGATTTTAACTTTCTATCAGAATTAACCTTTAATAAATCTAGTTTCAGGGAGTTAAGCAGTTGGTGTGCATTCGTTGTCTGGTTGTAATTTGCTTCTAAGAAACAAGCTTACTCGTAAGTTGAAAAGTATCTGTTCAAACCACCGGCTTCAGATTTTGCAGATCTATTGCTGAGCACCTGAGTAAAATTTGGAAAGCAATTCTCATATTTCAGCTTGAGTTACCAGTGAACTGACAGCTCCCTGGATCATCCAAAGCTGGACATGTTTCATTTTTGTATATATGTTTTCTCTTTAATTTCCTGTGACAAATGACTTCAGCGACACATGTTTGAGTTGTGCTCAAGAAAGATGCTCAGCCACATTGTGAGCAGGCACACACATTCAGGCAGTCCCCTTTTTAAACGGCCCCCTTTTCAAAAAAGGAAATTAATTATTCAGTGCGTTTGATTTGATACAATACTATAAATTCAAACTAGGAAAGAAAAGAAAAAACTGGCTAGGGTTAACAGGAACAGGAGCTGCACGAGCTAAAAATGATATTCTTACGTACACTCACCCCCTCACTCATAAAACTCAACATGTACTGATTTCACATCATTAGTTTTTATAATCCTTTTCCACTTTAATGAACACCAACTGTATTTTTTAACAAAAACCCCAAAACAAAACAAAAAAACCCCAAAAAACAACAAATGTTCCAAGGGAGGGGGCGGGGTCTCGACAACAGGTTAGACGACTCGTTGGTATGTTTCCAAAAAAACACATCAAATTGTAAATTCTATAATAGATATACTCGTTCAACAAGTCTGTGTAATCTGTCACATTAGATCCATTTGATGTTTATGAGGAAGTCCCCTATGATCACCGCTTCAGTGCTGAATATTTACTGCAAGACCGGTTTAAGGCTTCCGAGGTCGACGGCAGGGTCAACGTCGATGTGTCGTGCCCGCAAAAGTCCGAACTGGGTCTCGCTGGATTCTCAACCCTACGGAGAGGCGTTTCAGGATTTTACTTCAGAAAGAAAAGGCCCCGGTAAGTAGTGTTGTGATCTTTTTCTTTCCTTGTCCTCACATAACAGGATTATCGCAACATTTAAATATATAACTGCATCGCTTTTATAAAAACACGCCTGGACCGTCATTTCATTGTGGGAGAAGGACAAAGAATCTGGATGATTTTAACTACACAACCTCTGCTCAACACAAACAAGCTTGAGGTTTGTTTGTTTTTTCTTCCTGGGGGGAGTGGAAACAGGTATCCATGAACCTTTCCATTTAATTCTTTGCTAGGAATACTGGCAACAAAAACAAAACAACTTAAAAATAAAATAATGCTTGCATTATACAATTTATAATGTAGTACCATGCTAGCGTTGCTCACCTCGTCCTAACCATTTATTAGCAATGTAGAATCAGTGCTGTTGGAAACTACAACACACACTATGGTTATTAACCCCATTCTGCCCAGGTTGTTTTTTTTAGTTTACCCAATCACAGCGCCCAAAAGTGAAGGAAGACCAGGAGGAACGTGTGAGAGAAACAAGGATGTGGGAAAGTATCACAGCAAGGAGGACTAAGTGGTATAATTAAAGCAGCAAATGCAGGGAGGAAAAAGAAGAAAAAACAAACCTCAGACACTTCATGCATTCAGAATGGCCGACAGCAGGAAAGAGGAGGACAGGGTTCACAGTTTTCTCAGCTACGAGCCAAAGTGGATAAAGGGGTGTTTACGGGCTGGTCATGTGACCGTTAGCAGGGTTGGCGATCATTTCGAGGGTCGAGGTGCTTGCGAGACTTAAAACTTGCGTGCTGACTAACAGATGGGTCATCTGCTGATGGGCAGAATGGGGATAAAACTACATTCCTGGTCTGTCTAAACAGAATTTTGCTTGTTAACGTAAAAAGAGTCTGTGTTTCCAACACACTGTCCAATTCTTGGCTTTGTCTTCTTGTTTCTTGCAGTTTCTTTAGAGAAATGAAGCCTGCTGCAAAGTACCCTCTGGTCTCCCGCTCTGGTCTGTAGTTGGGGGTGGGGGTAGGGAGTGGGGGCGACAGGGTTGGTAGTTCAGACAGGGGGTGCTTTGCGCTGGAGTAGATACTGGTGGATGTCTTCTGCGTCACGCTTAAGCCAGGCGGCATTGAGGAGGATGTTCTCACAGCACTGCTGCACGGTACGCTCGGCCGCTGGCGCCGGGTGACTCTCAAAGAAACTCTGCAGGGACAGAAAGGAAGGAAACCCTTAACCCCTGTTGCATCATATCAGTAACAATAACACCACATCAGATTAATAAACTGAATTTACAATCACACTGCAGAATCTAGATAATAAAGCAGAACCTCCTACAAAGAATAACATTGTATATAAAGTGGAGTTTCGATTTCTTCATGAACCACTTTTACAACCTCCTTTTGGAATTCTATCTGCATTTCTCTCATGTGCCAACATTTTCCATAAGACTTCCAGTTTCCTCATTTAGAAATCTGGACTGGGAAAATGCTTGTGTATTCGTAGCAGTAGGGTTTAAGTTGCTCAGGGCAAACAGGCAGAGACAAGCAGGCAACGAGTAAAGTAGCAGCTGGCAGAGTGAAGTGGGCGTGCATCGATTTCAACTACAATTCCACTTAGAGCAAATAAGCAACTAATAAGCAACTACCAAAGACACCAAAGGATGCTTTGTTTGTTAAAGTTAGATGGAAATATGATGGGGTGGGAAATATCACATGGAGTAACCCACACTGTTTTCTCAAAATCTGAATTTTTGCCTCATACTCAGAGCCACAGACCCTGACTTCAGGACAGGAATTTAATATTTTAATCACCTATCAGCCTTTTTGGGTCAAAGTCTAACCTAAAAAGCTGGATTGGTCATCAGCGGCAAGGATCCAATCATCAATCCTGTTGGGTTTTTTTCTCTTTGTTTATTTCACCACACAGTAGAAGTACAGCTAAAACACTTTGAGTAGAAAAGCAATGCACAAGAACCATTCCCTGTACCATTCATTTCCTAACTTGGAAAATTAATATAATTTAATTAAATCCCACAAGAGGGAGCGCTCACCTTGACTTCCACAGCCATTTTATCAATAGCAAATCCATCGACTGTGAGCTGCAAAGACACACGAATAAGACAAACGTGAGCAGACTACAAACAAATAAAACGGATGTCATTTTTAATTTTGTTGTACCTGTGACAATGACAATAAAGACATTTTGATTCTGATTCAAATATTTGTAGCCTGACCGAACACAAACTCCAAGTTATGAAATAAAACATAAAAGCATAGACACGCGTGTGTGTGTGTGTGTGTGTGTGTGTGTGTGTGTGTGTGTGTGTGTGTGTGTGTGTGTGTGTGTGTGTGTATTTTACAGTGAAATAACCAGAAAACCTCAGGAAACTGTAAACCTCAGGCCCTTTCTCTACCTTGATAAGCCTTGATATGAGAAATCCTCCCTGGTAGCGGTTATAAAGTTCCTCCCAGTTATCCTTGACAAACTTCCAGGCAGCTTTCCGTCCTTGTTTACTGCTTCCTGCCACTCCCCCGATTACTGAAACCGTGTCCTGGGGACGAACGTCTTCCTGTTGGGACGGGAACATGCAGAGAGAACTAAATTAGCTGCTGTGGTATTTGACAGAAGCCATGTTGGCCTCCATCACACTGCAGCTGGAGAATCATCAGACTTTTCTACAACTCCTTTAAAGCTGTAACAAGAAAGCACAACATCCAATTTTATCGGTCCACCGTCAGTTTTCATGTAAAGCAGCTTTAACTGTAACGTCCTTTAGTTTTGAGCTGACAGTAACTTCAGCACTGACAGGGACTTAAAGCCAAATGCAACACTTTTCTAAAGCCAATACTCCAAATTTTACTCACTCTAATCTATAAGTTGAGTCACACTAAAAACACGACTCAGGGTTACATACGAAAAAGCTTGCAGAATAAAAACACCCCTGGGTCTTTTTATTTGACCATGATTGCAAGTAAACGCCATTCCTTTCTTTTCCTGTATCCTGAGAAATAAAACTACGCTTGAGAGCCGGCAATTAAACGGTCTTATGTACCGAGAGGGCAAAGTTGAGCACTTTCTGGATGAGATCAGGGGCAGAGATGGCTCCGAGAACTCGCTCGATTCGATTCTTCTCCTCTTGCATGTCTGCTTGCTTGTGGAGCTGAGGGAGTAGTGACAAAGACACAATGTGACCGTGAGTACCCAACTACAGTCACTCAGATCCAACTCCTTTGGTGCTAAATGACACAGAGTACGTCACTCAAAGCTTCACAGTGTAAGATGGAGACATGATGTAGTTTTACCTTCAGCATCGTGTCCAGTGTAGCACTATCTCCATGCTTCAATACTGTTAGATACACCTGTGGGCAAAAAGATGCTTCGACATTATCCTTTAATAACGTTTAACTGAATTACACTGTAGTATGGTGATGCTGCTATACTGTATTTTGTTGGGCCTTCAAGGTTTTTTCCCATCGGCATGTATCTTCTAATCACTTTCAATCAAATGAAAGCTTCTGATCCCGTCTGAGATAAGCACCTACAATCTTACCCCTTATAAAGTGACGTTTTTACCAAAGATCAGGTGACCTAAGGTCATGTGACCAGCACTTTATTGAAATTCTACCCAAATCTTCACAATCAAACCTCGCCAGTGACAGTGGCGTCGTCTTGGAGGTCAAACATACCGTTTTCCTCTCCTTACAGAACACACCTCCTGTACTGTAAGATGCTTTATATGTACAGTGCATGCTCACGACAAACAGCGTTTTTTTAAAATACCGTTGGCTCTGTATGATGTCACAGAGAATAGACGTTGCTAATAAAAGGTCATCATGAGCACTGTGGACTAAAATTAAGACTGCTCGTTTCATGCTGACATGCTGGGGAGTGCACTATAAAACCAGATTAAAGCCAGTTGTCTGTGTGAGGAGAGCGGCTCTGTTTTTACCTGGTTAAATCCTCATGGTAACTTATGCTGAACATGTAACCTTGTTAGGAGCAAGTTATGTTCAGAGTTTCAGTTCAAAGTTGGCTGGAAGAGCCCAGTTTCACTAATTCTTTGATTTACAGCATGTTTCAAGTACATTTATTTTATTGGTTGACAGTTTTCTCTGTGTATGTTCTGCTATAATGCCTAATGTGTAAGAGACAGCAGCAGATTAACATAAAGTATAAAAACATGTGTTTCAAAAATGTAATATATGCATGTTTAAGTAGCATATAGCTTCTCTGCTGGGGGATACCTTTTATTTGCCCAAGTTGTTAAGCCATACCAAGCTAAAGAGATTTCCAGAGTTACAGACTTTAAAATAACAAAAGCCCCTTTTAATACGAGGCGCAGAGAGCCTGAATTATGAAGCTCTTCTTAACAGCTTGTTGATAACCATCATCTCCAAATGGGTTTTAGGTTTTGTCGAGCTCACTCGCTCAAAGACAGCGCATCTGTGTTGAGTTTCCTTCATAATATAGAGCTCTGAGGGGCCGCACCAACGCTCAGTATGAGATAAATAAGGCTCAAAGTTGAACTGTCAAATAGTTATTCTAGTAGAGTCAGCATAATATGGAGTTAGATATAAGCACAACATATGAACTACAAAAACAGAGGAAGGCTCATTTATAGATAGATTTGGGGTTTTTCACTAGTTCTTGCCACAGTCAGTGTGCAAATGACTGACTGGAACTGCCAACTACTACAGACTTACATAGTGTGTGTCCGCAGGCTATTTCACTGAGTAAACAAGCCTAACATACTAAAAAAAGAAAAAATAATGGTGGAAGAAGATCTTCAGCTCAAGCAAGACCCGACTGCAGCCTCATGTCCACATTTTAAAATCTGAACTTTTTTGTTTTATTAATCTGATTTATTTTTTAGCAAATTGAAGCAAAACATACTGATCAGTGTGAATACCATCTGACACTGTTCGTTGCCAAAGTGCCTGCACAAGCTCAGCTTACCGGACTTCTCAGGTCCGCAGGTAAAACCTGCTTGCCATCCACGTGATCCTTGAATCTCCGCCGGGCCTCTTCCAGTGTGGGTTTGTGTCCTGCCTTACCCAGTTTCCCCAGAACCAGGCTTCTCAACAGAGCATCCAGGTGACCTGTAGCACACAAAAATAGCCCTTAGGTTACTCCATTACTCATGGACAGAGCTTTTTCACACTAATTTCAGTCAGTCATCTTATCCGACCTGTCTCCAAAGCAGAAACAGTGGAAACAAACAGTTCCGAGTTATATATGGTTCAGTTCAAGTAACCGAAAAGCTCATCTGATAACAGGGTAGCTTCTCTCATGGCCTAAAAAAAAGAAAAGCTTTTTTTTCTACTGCTATTTTGTACCAAAACGTTTTCAAGTTTGAAAATAAAGGTCAAATATTTTACTTTCCTACTCTCTACATTCCTCCTGCACAAGACTACTCTCAATTTTAATATTAATAACAAGAAAGGAATGGAGCGGCTCTAAGGAAGATGTGAACACCTTGAATGCAATCTCTCTACAACGCCTTCTCACCTTCCCCCGGTTTACTGTCCCAGCCGAGCTTGAGGCCAATGGGAGTAAAGAGGTCCCGGATGAACTCCTGGATTTCCTCGTGGAAGTCGGTGTGGGACAGCAGAGAAGACAACACTCCCAGGTTGCAGCTCAGGTCACTCCACACTGTGTAGTTGGGCTCATTGACAAAGGCTTCCATCAGCTTCAGCACCTCCACTGTGCTGATCATCCCTGCACGAGACTGAGGCCACAAATCAATTAGAAACGAAAACATCCCGGCAGGATGAAAGCCTTGTGCTTCATGGTGGATGTTATAGTTTTTCAAGGTGAAAGGTTTCTGTACGAAAATTAACTTTATAACCACATTTGAAGTCTCAAACTGCAGGTGCAAAGGAAAAGTTGTGCAACAATGGTACTAACACTAACAATAAAGCATTTCATAGAAAACGAAGAATGGATTTTTTTCTAAGAAACGTGGATCCATTTCCTGAACTGCCTCAGGGTCAGAAGAAATGCTTTTCCAGTAAAGTGACTGTGTGTGGCATGTTTGAGCTCAGGGTTAGAATATGTTTCCAAAAAGAGAAGAGATATGAACAAACGAGCACTTTTTGTCACCATACGGCCATCACGTCCACATGAGCTTGTTTTTAACGTGCAAAACAATAAGTTTTAGTTTAATGAAGACGCACAAAACCTGTTGAGTTGTTCGCTTTCAAAGCAGAACAACTGAACAGATTTATGATTAGCCGCCGTTTGATCTTGTGAACATTACTCCTATCACACAGTGTCAACATCTAATTTGCCTGCAATAAAGTTCAGGAAAATTCCAATCCTTTGATAAAGCTGCAGATTGTGTAGGAGTAAAGAAGGAAGCATAAAGGTCTGATATGAATCCAAAACCACTTTGTGTTGAGCCAGTGGGAAGGAAGCAGAGGACGAATGAAGAGTTTGCCAGTGCGTTTAACTTGTTACAACAAAACCAAGTCAGCTTGGAATCAAATCACATAAAATGTGATAGCTGGGAGTTAAAGTGGGCCAGAAGAATCTGGAACCAGGTTCCAGCACCTTCAGTAATGACTATTTACATCTCATAGCCAGATTAATGTATATTACTATCAAAGAGTTCATTTTGCAGCCTGGTGTTGCTCCCAGTAACAACATGGTGATACTGGCTCAGTAATAGGAAAGTAAAGACATCCCAAGGCCAGCTTATAGCTTCAACACATCTCTGTGAGCTGATCCATCTAAAAAGCACTTTTCGTGAGCACAAACAGAATAATATCTTAGATAGCAGGTCATTTCATTTTGCTCAACAAATACCAAACAGACAATGTTTCTATGCAAGTTGCCAAAAAAGGAATCTGCTAGCTAAATGTATAGCTGCTGGATTTCCCAAAGAGAGAAAAATGGTAACGTGGGACTCAGAGGTGGAGAAAGATGTTTAAAAACCAGGAGGCTGTAATGTTATTCAAAGTAAGGACTGCTCGGGAAGTGACGATCTGTCGACCTTTGTGCATTTTGCAGTTTTTAAACATGCGGTGCTGCTCAAGTTACGCTTTTGTCAAATGTCTCGCAAACAAATTCAAGTTTAATTATGTTATTCAAAGGTTGTAGGAAATACTGTACTAGGCACTAGGTTTAGTGCAACATAAACTGATTAGTTTCCAGTAATGTGGTGAAATTTACAGATTAGCTCAGTATTCATTTAAATCCAGGGTCAGAGATATTTATATTTATCTTCAAGGTGATGATACCGAGAGTCAATCACAAATTTACTTTTTACCAGCTTTAGTGTCTAGAAGCTCAACATGAGGGCCATGTAGCTCTGGAAAAATCTGCTTCTGTCACTGACCTCTAAAAACATTGTGTTCAGAAGTGTTCACAATAATTAAGAGAAAGATACATCATAAGCCATTCACAATTTTAAATTAAATATCGATGGAGGCATACAGAGACATGCTGCTAATAGAAGTTGACAGTGTTACAAAACCGGTCATTAGAAAACACTTTTGTCTCTTTCTAGCTGAAAACGGTTGAGCTTGATTAAAGAGACAATAAATGCGCCGCTTTAAAAAAGAGACACAAAGCAGAAAAAACGAGCTTCATTAGCTAGATCTGCTCATTATTCCCAATTAGTCAGGTCCACTCTTTGATGCAACACTTCCATTATAATTTCAGATCGTGTAATACATAAATCTACCAATAAGAAACAGTTGTACTATCTGTTTTTTTCCACGTTCATGTCCCACATTTTCTCTTCACTCTTCCTGCTCCCTTGTACTGTAAATCAGGTGGCTGTTTACTCTGGAAGGGAGTGGATTTCCTTTCTACATTCACAAGCAGCCAATTACATTCTGCTGTGAACAAAATGAAGGAAATACTATTCTTTAATTGTTTTGTTTCCCAGCTGTGTGTGTGGCTTACAAGGGAGAAGAGGTCATTCTGCAGTCCCAGTCGGTCCACAGGCTGCAGGCTGAGGTCTCTGATGCCTGGGAGCAAACTCTCCAGCATGGACGAGCTGTACTGGATGCGATAGAAGCCCACAGTGCCGGGGTTGATCTGGAAAACAGCAGAAAGACAAGTCTGAGTCAGACTGTGGGAAATTTGGGCTCTTAACATTTTTACCCTTTACACTGAGTGCTGAGCCTTACACACTATCAGAATAACACACTATCAAGAGAATAATCAACAATAAGCTTGCTGTGATGAGTGAATTATTTCTTAGGTGAATAAAAATGAGACAATAGTGAACAGCAGGCCTCCAATCACTATTCTCCACTACTGACTCTAAACTGCACTGGATACCTATAGTCAGATCTAGCAGTAATGGGATTTCAACATATTGTTTGCATCAGCTGTGAAGCACTGACCCATTTAAAAGCATTTACCATGCTTACTTCCTGAGGAACTGTTAATTTGCAAGTCACATTTATAAGCAGCTGAACAAGTCCATCGTTGTCCTTGCCAATTTACACCGTGGTCATTATTTTAATGACCACACAAAAGAATAAATATAGCTGCTTAACCTGTTCCTTTGAGAGTGAACTGGGTTCACAGAAAAAGTGTTATTTGACTCTGTGATGCTTACAGCTCGTCCTTCCAGCTGACAATAAGGAGCTCAGTCTGTTAACTTTATTTCAACTTTAAAAGTTACTTTTAATGAAAAGACGACAGACTGACGCATCTTCTCTCATTAATTCTTAAACTCAGTCTGCAGCTGTTGCAAGGGTCGAAATGACACAATCGAGCAATTTACAAACAACGCAAATGACATCTTCACTCAGGTCTTACTACGCATATCTTGGAATGCACTCTGGCCTACAGGAAAATTAATACTACTGCTTCAGATATCTTTATATATGTATACAGAAGGTTATGTAAAGATAAAATATTAGACTTTTAGATGGGCCATTAGTACAACAACCCCAGAGTATATCATAGAATTTGTCATTAAAATGCTTAAAATGATACCAACACCACAAAACTTAAATTACCAAAGAAATCTAGCAGACTGTGTCAGGATCCATGTGCTAGCCAAAGTAGCCACACCCCTATTTTGAAGCGTTATTGAAGCTAAAATGCAGGGTAACCCCTGTACACTTGTCATGAAGACTGAAACCGGCAGAGGTCCAATCTGATTTTTTGCACATGGCTGTAAACATGTATCATCTGCTGCAAAATCTGGGGTTGTAACTTTTTGGCTGAAGTATTTTACCGTTTTGGTGGTGGCATCATTTTCAGTGCAGGATATTATTGCTTAGGGACCTCACCTTGATCCACTGGTCTGGGCCAACACTATTCAGAGTGATGGTGGTCTCCTGTCTGTCCAGCAGAACCTTGAGCTTGGTGCATTTGGGGTCCTCACTGGTACAAATACTAATGGGGACCATCCAGCTGGGGCAGTTTTCTTCTGTTCAGCAGACAAATGATGGAGTCACCACAGGAGGATTAGATTCAAAGTGTTTTTCTTTTTTTAGCTCATTAAAAAGCAACCTTAGGTCTACATTTAGCTAGCTAGCTACTTTCAGCTGTTCCCTTGTTACAAGGGATTCCCACAACAGGCAGCTACACATTTTCTTATTCAGCACATTTTTGAGCCAGATACACTTCCTGACACAACCCTGAAGGGGTTGGAATTGAACCAGTGACCTTACGCTTGCTAACCGAATCTGTTAACCACTGCATCTAATGGATTTGGTAAATCCACATTTTTGGACATGTCCGTGACAAACACTCACCATTATGTGGTCCACTGGCACAGAACTTCTTCTGCGATATCTTGAGGACGCAGTCATCACCTTGCTAAAAATAATATCATGAATATCACAGTCAAGGCACGCATGAATGTCACAGCAGAAAAGAACCAAACGCTCAACTAGAAAACTGTAGGTGTAGAATGAATGTGTTCATGTCACTGTGTTGGTTTAGGCCAACAAATATAAGTGCATGACCTGAGTCAAACAATCAGATTAGACAGCTCACCTGTTCCTGGTCGACGGCTATTATGGGGAAGCCCATTTGCTTGGTCCATGAGCCCATCACTGCAGCAATGGGTTTCCCACTGGCCTGTTCCAAACAGTCCCATAGGTCCTCTGTGGGAGACAGGAAGAAGTCAAAAGAGTGACTCCACACAACAACTTGACGTAAAGGGGAAGTATTTCCTGCATGTGCGCTCACCTGTTGATGCATTTTTATGTTGGAACTTCAAAAGATAGGCGTTCATTCCTTTCCTAAAGTCCTTCAACGAAAGAGAAAGACAAGTACATTCATAAATATTAAACATCAGACTGGAAACGACGACAGATACCACATCAGACAACAAACCTCATCTCCGATGTAGTTGTGCAACATGCGAATCACAGATGCTCCTTTGCTGTAGGAGATGGCATCAAAGATTTCATCGACCTCTGATGGATGGCCCACATTCACCTTGAGAGCAAAACACAAAACCATAAGTGGGTGTTACAAAGCTGACAGAAGGCCATACACAGCAACACACACAGACCTTAATACATCTAATTTTATCTGTCCTTCAACACACTCAGTAATTAAGAAAACAGGGCTCTAGAGTGCGACCAATTTGGTCGCAAATGCGACCAAATTTTTCAGTGGTGCAACTAAAAAAAAAAAAAAGTTGGTTGCACCTGTGCGACCAACTGTTCAGGTAGCAAAAAAAAAAAAAAAAAAATCTGCAACCTTCCCTGTGGTCAACAACAGACACACATTTTGCCCCTATCGTGGACTAAACCAATCAGAGATAGTAAGGGGCGGGACCGCTCTGATTGGCCGTGGTCCAGTTGAAAGTGCAGGTGGAAGTGGGAGGTGAGTAGCTTGAATAAAGCGATATCAATTCATTAAATCCTGAATCGACTTTTAAATATAACTGTGTTTTGCCAGAAACGCCAGATTCTCAGATTAACGCTCACAAAACCATTTCAACAACCAAACAGCAGATGAGAGCAGGTACACGGACTCCACACAAAGACGTAAACACAGACCGACGCATCAGAATCAGCTTTGTCTTTCTCAGCTTTCTCACCCGCCGGCCCGCAGACGGACACGCTGTCGGAGCTCAGCGATTCTGATGCGTCAGGTCCGCGCTGTGATTACATCTTCTTGCGCTGATTCTGAGCTGCAGGTTTTGTCTCTCCAACCAAAATTCACCGAGCCAGCAGCAAAAGAAGCAGCAAACTACGCTTCACATTTGATCAATGTCGTCATGAATTTTGCTTCCACGACTATTAAAATCACACTTCATGCACAGCTCTCTCTCTCTCTCTCTCTCTCTGTACTTCAAGAACAGTTTCCCGTCTCCAATCTCTGTTTTCTGTATTATTCATTGGCTTATTGCCCACCAGTCTACCGTTGTTTACAGCGCTGTGGCTGCTGTCTTTTTCTTTTTCACTTAAATGACCTCGGACAAGAAAGCCTGTTTTTTCTGTTATTCAATACTGAATTTAAACTTTATATGCAGAACATTGTAGAATATTTTTAAGGTTATCTGCTATAAAAAGCCAGACCAGGAAAATCTCCTTCATGTTTTTCTGTGTTTTATTCTCAGTTACTTTCACACAAAGGCATCTGCTGTGATGTTCACAATTCTGATGAAGTCAGTACTGATAAATGATCAGAATTATAATATTTCTGACTGTCTGAGGCCAAGTTGAATCGAATCGGGACTTTAAAAACCAGAATCGAATGGATTATAGAAATCAGTGATGATACGCAGCCCTAGTGAGCAGCCTAGGCACCACAGACGTGGATGTAGCTGTAATAGGAAAAGAACTATTGCTCACTTTTCTGTTAAGGCCTGATCCTTCTGAAATTCATAGCCAGTGCTCTGACACGGTGGCATCAATCTTTGAATGCTGAAAAAGCACAGTGTATCCAGAAAAACACATTATATTATATAAATTATTATAAAATTTGTGTACGCCTAACTTCTTAAAGTTAGGCGTACCGGTACGCCTAACTTCTTAAAGTTAGGCGTACCGGTACGCCCATGGCAAAAAGTTAGTCTAGAGCCCTGGAAAAGATTATGTGAGTTGTGAATGTGAAATCCAGATGTTAAGGTGGGCTTACACCCTAGCGATATGGTATCAATAAAATCACTTTTTTCCTCCAAAGAGACAAAAAGTTTTTTTAAGTGACTCCCTGCATACATCTTGGATTTCAAAGCTCACCTCTATGGGATGGCTGCTGTCCAGCGCGTCCAGATCCAGAGCGCGGGTGTAGTCGGCCGAGACAAACTGAGTCCAGATGTCATATTCTGGGAAGCAGTGGTCCACACACAGATACTCAATCCAGGATGCAAACCCCTCATTGAGCCACAGATGGGTCCACCATTCCTGCACACAAACACAGACAGGCACTAAGACGAGACCGTCCTCCAAGTCCTTCAAAACTAACGGAGCACAACCAAACAAATTACAGTCGTTCCTGAAGCACGACGAGTTTCCCAAAGGTAAAAAAGGAAACATTTACTCGTTTGTTTCCCATTATGGACAAAGTTCCTTCACATCGTTGCAACTCTAGTTAAAAACGATCATCTTCAAACTGCACCCCAAAGCTACATTACCTACATTAAAGGCTAACATACGTTTGGATATCTATCAATTTATCCACCAATCATAGGAAATTCCTTCGTTAGAGCAGGTAAAAATGAAGATAACCACAACCTGTAACAAGAAGAGCTCAAGCAGGGTAGTACGTAGCTCAATAAAAGAAGCAGACCAAATTACTAGACTGTGGACTACTTCAAGCCAGAAAAGCCAATGCACTATGTTGGAGTATGGATGCACCTTCCATGGGACTCTGAAAGAAGGAAATTCCAGATTCTCCAGGCTTGGAAAGAGTAAGGCTACGTTCACACTGCAGGTCTTAATGCTCAATTCAGATTTTTTGATCAAATCCGATTTTTTTGTCTGCTTGTTCACGCTACAAATAAAATGTGACAGCAAACGCGCTCTAGTGTGAACGCTCAAAGCGCCCGCATGCGCAAAAGAAGACGTCACACACAACGCGCTCTGTTTAGACCCAGAGCAACAGTATTGTTTGACTAATGGCCCTTAATATAAAGACTTCAGACTTCATGTTTCCCAATTTTGCTTTAAGTTATTTTGTTATTTACATAATAATGTAAATAACCTAATAATGATCCTTATTACTGTTTTAGAGGAGCGGTGCTTCAAAGGATAGATTTCTGTCAGAATCTACAGATTATACAGTACAAATAAAATGTTCACGTTTCTCCAACATTGTCTTCCCAACAGTTTCACTGACATCTACACTGGATGGTCAGGAAGCGTTCACCATGTCTTCTCCGGCGCTTCTCTGGAGCTGATAATTAGCGTCTGTCTTGTGTCAGTGACGTAAAAGACGGATTTAATGCGACCTGACCGTTCACACAGCAGTCACTTTCTAAAACATAGGATATGTATTGGATTCAGCACCACATACGGAAGTGACCCAGATCGGATTTGAAAATATCGGATTTGTGCCGTTCACACTGTCACACCAAGATCGGATAGATGGGTCGCATAGGGTCAGAAAAATCGGATTTGATGCGCTTTCGCCTTCAGTGTGAACGTAGCCTAATATACACTGCCAAGGGCAAACAACGGGACTTTCTGAATATCTGGAAGCCATAGATGAACATACGGAGTGGAGGCGGAGGTTATTCATGAAAAAAGGGGGAATCCTGTCCCTATTACTTGCAAGATTTTTTTGTATCATTGTGACAGCTATGTTCATTAAATATCTGCTTTCTGTTGTATAAAAGAAAATTACAATAAAGATATGAGAAAAATAAATGATAATATTATATAATGGTGTAAAAATGACTTAATGTATTATAAACACATTACATATACAGATATTTTAAGTCATATGCATATCTATTTATACAGTATGCATAAAGAGCATGACAAAAAAATAAGTCAGGCACTACTTTTTCTAATATCTTGAGATACAAATCAAATACTTGATATGAGTTTCACATTCTTATGGAGAGTGCAGCGTCGAGACATTTTCTTAATGCCGTGAATTGAAGGACTGTGTAACCAAACACCTGAGGACAGTTTAGAGATTAAGACCAAATAAATAAGATTGACTGATTTCTCCAGAGATTTACATTTTGTCTTCTTCAACTTAGTTTATAAAATATCGTCCAGTTCGTGTTTTTGTTTTGTTATTACGCTTTTAACAGGAATACATAATTTTCTGTTCTGCGTGTGTGTAACTGGTGTCAGTTTATAGCTTTTTTTTTTACCATGGTGACCAAATTTCCAAACCACTGGTGGGCAAGTTCATGTCCAACCACCAGTGCCACCCACTGCCTGGAGGATGAGCAGGAGTTCTTCGGGTCAATGAGCAATGCCGTCTCCCTGAAAACAGCAGAAACTCGAGGTTAATACAAAGACGGCTGAAGGTCGACGATTCGTCTGCAACCTTTGCCCTCGCTCATCTGTCTACAGTCCCATCGCCTTCTGTGCAGTTTATCAAGGCACTTCAATCTATTTGAGGATGCTAGATGAATGCGGCTCTGTGCAAATCAGATAGCAGCTGAATACCTAACAGGTGGTGGCACATTCAGCTAAGCACAAAGCAATTAAAAAGCCATTAGGGCCGTCATCCATAAAGAAAAATGAGTCTAACAACTGTTAAAGCCTGATTACACTCATGTTTAATCACATAGTTTATAAATGTCAGAGCAGGCTGCAAACCACAATTTCATAGACTTCACAGAAACATTTTCAAAGTGCTTGTTTATTCTAATTAACAGCCCAAGACCCAAAGACATTACATTTACAATGACAGAAAACAGAGAGATGGAAAATCTCCCATCTGAGCCACAGCCTCTAGAAATTATATCCTGGGTGGAAACAGACTTTATCTGCTTGTAGTTATGCTATTATTACATGCCTATTCATTATAAATACTATGGACACACTCACTCTGAATTTAGCCAAGTTAAAATATCTTATTGTGTTTTGTAAAGCTTACCTGTAGGTAACAAGGCCCCAGTTCTCCATGGCACCTGAATGGGAGGAAGAAGAAAGTGTTTCAGTTCGACTTTAACCATTTCCAAACTTCCACATGTAAGAACCTAGAGCTACTCACCAGCAGCGAAATCAGCAATAGCTATGAGATCAATTTTAGGCAGCGGATAAGGAACGCTGAAGTAGTCATTGTAGAAAGGTAAGGTCTTAGTTGCAACCTGCAATAAAAAGATAAAAGAAAATAAAAAGGAAAAGCACTTGTGTTTGATTCTGTGTCAGTAACCATCCAGCAGATCCACGTCATATAAACGCTGGTTAATTTGTCTGTTTTCTCATTCTGCTTACGGACAAACTTTTTACTTCAAGGTAAAGAAATTATGCAGTGAATAAAGCGACAGGTTGGGTTCAGCTCTGTAAATGTGGTATGTTTCAACAACAGCCTTACCTCCAGGGCAAATTTCCCTTGTTCAGCCTTTCCAACCGGTGTATAGACGCGTACCATTACACCATCTGATGACTGGCTTTCCACATAGTCATATTCACCAATGACAAAAGCTACAAGGTATGTGGACATGATGGGCGTGGTGGCAAACTTGACTTCGACAAGGTTTTCATCATCTGGGTGTGGCTTTCGATCAATGACATTCTGGAGAGAAGATCGATGCAAAATTAAAAAACTAAATATTCTCAGAAGTGAATATGGCTGAAGTGTGTACTGAAAATGACTCCGTTTAACCAGCTGATTGACAAAATATAGAAGCAACGAGTAACTGACTGTATAAATCAAAACCCTTTGGTTTATCCCAAAAGTAACCCTAACACTCTACAAAAAGGGTTATTCTAATCTG
Organism: Diplotaxodon limnothrissa; assembly: GCF_057381915.1. Classification (NCBI taxonomy): domain Eukaryota; kingdom Metazoa; phylum Chordata; class Actinopteri; order Cichliformes; family Cichlidae; genus Diplotaxodon; species Diplotaxodon limnothrissa. Next base: position 3,787,276 of record NC_140601.1, on the reverse strand, counting down.
TTCTATTCTGCTCTATTGCCAAGTTCACAAATAAACGATCGTCTTAAATAAATACTGAGTAGGACACATTTTGAAAGAGTTGACAGCGACTGCAGAAATAACATTGTTCTCACAACTTTAGAGGTCAAAGCAGAAAATAAACTGCAGCAGGCATGTAACACAAAAAGGTCCCGAGATGGAGTAGCCTATGTCTGTGCGCAGTTCATAATTGCATGACAGTTTTAGTCTTTCAATTAATACCATTATCCGGGGTCCTATGATTACAGTTGTCTTTCTTTTTCTTTCCATTTATTTACAACTATTTTTTATCCTTTCTACTAAAAGAAGCCATAAAAATGTCATTATTAAAGAAAGAGTGCATTAATGTCATTCGTATTAAATTGTCAGAAAGAGCCAAATTTAACTTCACGGTCACTGCCCAGATGGACCGCGTCAGCCTGGAGGGGCGCTGCGTTTGAAATAATCAGAGCCAGATGATGCTGTCTGATTCATTTAGGCTGTAAAGTCGATCAGTTAAAATAGCAGAAAACAGTATACAAAATAAACACATGATACTTACTAAAATTTCCTTATAGTGACAAAACTGTATGTATACAGTAGTTAGACTTCACACAGAGCTGTTCATATTTAGCCAGAGGAAGAGTAGACAGTGACTGTCTGCCCTCTGTTATGTAAGCTACACAGAAAAAAGAGAGGGAAAAGAAAGGAGGGAAAACACAGACATGCATAAAGGAACCCTGGCAGCAGAGAGTGACTTGGTCACTGTGGGGTCGTCACTTCCTCGGAGGGAGGAGTGGACATATGACACGTACCATATTTGACAAGGCTACTCGGTCCTTGGGAACTATCAAAGTGATGTCAAAGGTGGCTTTGATAGCTGGCTCATCCCAACAGGGGAAAGCTCTGCGAGCATCCGTGGCCTGGAGAAACAGGGGTGTGAGGGGCAGAGGGGAAAAGGACAGATTGTGAGACGAGGTGTTGGGTCCAGACGAGGCCAGGCTGTGTTTACCTTCAGATCACACACAGCCTCTCATATTCCACCTTCTGGTCTTTTTGTGTGACACCAGCTGCAACAGACTGTCACAAATAGAAACTTGAACCAACATACATAATTATCTATACACGCCTTCATTTTTGCAGAGTGACAGTCCTACACTTATTTTTAGCAGGAAACAATTCAACTGAACATTTTTGGCGTGGTCATGTAACCTGTTTCCTGATGTACAGAAACATACCTATGGCATATGCTTCTTTTAGATAAATGACAGTTCTATGTTTCCCAAACCAACAAGCTTGGCCAGTTGGAGTGACTGACGTAAGTATACAAGCATGGATGCATTTGAGCGAGTGTGGTCGAACTTCGCTCTCAAGCTCAACTTTCACTGCTCCCTTTTTGTGAACAGCTGACTGGAGTCATCATTTTAATCACAAATGAGACCCTGGCCTTTACTTAAGCTATCCCATCTTCTTAAAGCATATCGTATACACTATAAGTATTTCTTTGAAAATAAACAGAAGCAAGATAGGTACGCTGAATAGTAGGAAATTAGATCTGCATAGATTTTTTTGCACTTGTTTCACTTCAGCCGAGTGTGAAAATTTTCACTTTTTCAGCTTTTTCTTTCTCTTTAATTGTGAGTGTAGCTCCTCACGAACTCACATGCAGAGGAACAGGTGAGAGTTATGTGAAGTGAAGAAAATAGAGTTGATGACAACTTGTTAAGTTACCGTAAGTGGTGCAAGAACTGCTTCCTGAAAAATCTTAAGCCCAACATGAGAACAAGGAAAAGCACACTTGAGTGAGCTTTTCGATAGTTGTCTCACTCGATCAGTGACTGTGTTTAGCAGAAATTATCACAAGCAAATACAGAAAAACTTGGCACGCACAAAATACTTTGAGTGTATAGGACATTTTTACAGCATTTACTTTGAGGTGAAAAAGAAACAATCTGCCAAAATGCATCCGTATAAAGAAAGATCCTCTTTATCCTCAAGCTGCACCCGCTGCAGAAGAAAAGCCTGCATGTAAATTACAGCCTGATTTCCTGCACAGTGGGTTCTGATAAAGGTGTCCTGGTCAGTGTCTGTGCTTAATTGGCCAACTTCTGACAAGCAAAACTAGAGCGTATCAAATAGAACAAACTGTGAGAGACCACTCTGAATAGCAAAAACAGCCACATGACTTGCATGCCTCTGTTTTGCAACACAGGCAACTAAAGTGTTAAGCAATACACACAACTTCAAGTATTTTTCATTGAGGCCACTCACTCACCTCAAACTGTGTGACAGCAGCATAGCGAATCTCTCCAGTAGGAGATGTATATTTACTTCTATAGAATCCTTTCATTTTGTCGTTCAGCTCCCCGACAAAGTCGATCTTCAATGTGCCGAAGCCTGGGGTGACGTGCACAGAGAGAGACACACTGTTTGTACAGCCATCACCACAGGGGAGGTGAATAATAACAGTAATGATCATCTGCATGATCGTCCTTGTTGTTCTTAACAGTCATACAGACGGTTGCTTCAGAAGCAGGGACAGCCAACAGTCTCTTCTTACCTTTCTGTAGAGCACTAGGGAATGAAAGGGTGACTTTCTCATCCTCATTTTGGTAGTTAAATCCCGTCGCATTAATTTCTAAAAGGGACAAATTTTAAAAAGAAGATCAGAACATGTTGAGAACTCACGCTGTTGGCTTTGGGGAATGATGCTATTAAGAATTTTCAATCCTGAAATCAAATAAGATGGCTAGAAGTGACAATGCTATTCACAACAATGCCATTTATAAAAGCAAAAACAAGGTTTCCCTGAGTCTGACCCCCACCTTCTCCTCCCTGTGGTACAAAGGAAGCTGTGATGATGTCGATGTCAGCACAGTTCATCACAATCTGATTTGTAGCTTGTGTAACCTGTAAATATTGACATAAAACACGTCAACTTAGACTCTTTGCTGTGCCTTAATTTCTACATTTTCAGTAAATCACAGCAGCTGCATCCAAGTATCAGGAAGAGTTCAAGTTTAATTTTGGAACTACATCAATGGACCAAACCGTACCAGTGATTGTGAATTCAAATTGAACCTGTTTAGATTGCAAACACAGCAAATCTAATGTACAGATAAAAAATACAGCGTTGAAGGGAAACAATAGTTAGTGAAGGGAAATGAAAACAAAAACACAACTAGGGGACTCTGAGTTGTGTGCAAAAAGCAGACGTTAATCCCCAACATAGAGGGAAAACCACAAACATTCACAGTTTGTGGCAATGTTATTTAAGATACATGGAAGCTGAGAGTATACAGTACTTGTGTACAAGTTTGTTTGTCTACCAAATCTGAACTGGTCATTTTACCAATTAAAAAAAAGCAAACTCTTTAAAGGCATTTGGAGTCTAATTTTAATGGGCAAACCATGTCACAGTTAATCAGTTTGCATAAAAACCCAAGTTGTCCAGGATTCTTCATGGAAAAAACTGTACCTGTGCTTCGCTTTTGCAACAACACCTTATAGAATTTGCGCACAATTAATGGTTGGCTATTACGTCATGTAAACATTTGTTGTGTTGTTTTTCCAGGTTCCCTTTTGTACCAAAGGTTTGCCAGTGTCTTGTTAATCTTTTTAACAGATGACTCTTCCTGACAATGAAGCACTTTACACTACCATTAGTGGTGTAAGCACATCATAAAGCATATAAGGTTAATCTTGGAAATGGTGCATGTTTAGACAGCGTCTGTGATCTGACTTGATTGCTGTGAAAATGTGCGTTAAGTAACTGTTTACAACCAGGCGCAGGTGTTAGCACACTCAACCAACAGGTGTCTGGACAATGGGACCATTTATACACAAGTTAAACAAACAGAGTCGCTTTTTCCGTCCTACATAGTATCCAGTCTACAAAGTACAGCCATTTTATCGATAGATACAAGTGAGCACAAGATACAGTAGCAAACGTACCGAAAGGACTTTTAAAACTTTGTCATTTTACTGTCCTCACGGTTTGTGTTAATGTACAACTTCACCTAGTTCAACCGTATTAGTGGGACTGGGGTGGGAGGGGGCTACACGATGTTGCCATGATTTAGCAAACACTAGTGAGTATTGGCTGGGTGCTAGATAGCGCTCTACCAAATTCGCGAATCGCCAATTATTAAGTATCATCTTCAAAAGCAATGGGATGTTACTACGAGAGGTTACCGTCGCTGGTATTCACCAAGCTCCTCAACTTAGCGCACTGCCTGCCACTGGCAGATGGCTAACAGGTAGCTAGGCTAACATGAGAGTGCAACTCTGCGGCACGGGACTGTTGTGCTAGCTAGTCCGGATCAGCTTACTGTTAGTCACAGAAACATAACGTGGTTGTTTCTTTTTCATCCACTGGTTTAATTCGGCCAAATTGAGCCCGTCAGAACATTTAACACGTTGCAGCTTACATTAGCTAACGCGTGCAATAATGACAGCTAGTGGGCTAGTGGCTAACAATTTGTCGTAATTAGCTAGCAACTGGTAACGTTAGCTGGTCAGATTACATAACGAGATCCCCGCCATGCACAGATAAATCCATTTGTGTATCTACGGGGGTGTCGTGGTCAACATACCTCCACCAAAGCCTCCAGCTTGCCTTCAAACGTGAAGTCGATCAGGTCAGGCTTCAAAGACAAACCATAGTTGACGGGGTAAACGTCAGTAGGTAGCCGTACGAAGGGCCTCCTTTCGGGCATGGTTCCTATATTTTGGTTGCTTGAGCTCACGAAGACGGTGCTGTGTGTAATGCTGGCTATCGCTCTGAGTTTTATTAACACGGATCTGGCTACAACGAGCCTCGACAGTGAGGATTGGCAGCAAGTAGTGACTCTGGGCGAATGACAACGGAATCGTGCGGCCCAGAAGCAACAACATCAATTGAAACCCTCCCAGCACTGCCAGCTACGGATCTCTCCTCTCACAGCCCAAACAACTCCACTAACCCTGCGTCGACCTACAGACATGCGACGTCATCACGTTCCAACGTACTCACTGAGCGTGTGTGTGTGTGGTCACGCACAAACTGTACATACACGCGACAGTAATATTATCAAAAACCTTTGACAGAAAGATTTTTATACAGTTTCATGCTTTTTGTGTGTTTTCTGTTTCAGTATATTAATTTAAATCCCTTTCCCCCCAGCGAAATAATGAACAAACTGAAATTTGTTACACATGTTTGTTGTTGATATTGATATTTTGTTGTTGTACAATCTGGGACGTACCAATCAGATCTCAGCACATGGCTAGGATCGTTAAATGGACATCGAAGATTAGAACAACTTTTAAACAGGGGGTCTGTAGGTGATCAGCATGTAATCAAAAAGTCTGACTTGTGGCCATTTGTTTAAACTATCAGTACTGTCATTACACTGTTGACTTTCTTGATACTTAAGGGATTCCTTATCAAGTAACAGCGTTAGAAAGATATGATTTATAGCAGAAATATGAACTCTGTGTTCTGTATGTCAGAATTACATGTGCACTAACATGTGACAAAGGTTCTTAATTAACAAACATGAACAAAGGTGCATGTCAAGTTTGAAGTCTCCTTCAATTGTCATTTTTCTGTGGAAACACAACTTTACTCTCTCAAATGTTGCCTTGATACGTTGTTCTCTTGTCAGTGTCATTTTACACAGCTGTCAGCTGTGAAATCCCTAACAAGCTGGCCACTATATGGATATTATTACAAAGTTTCATTTTTTATTTTCAAGAAATACTTGTTTCAATGTATCTGGCTATACTTGAAACATTAAAAACCAAATAACCACTGCAGTGAGGCCATTTACCCAACTCTTTATAAATGCTTATAAGTCAGAAATTAAGAAAAGTGTAATCTCACAAATATACAAGAATCTTCATGATATCAGCAATCACTCAGCGAAGTACATAAAAGAAAGAGGGGGGGGGGGGGGGGTGTCTGGTGATTATAGAAGAAGAATGGCAATATCTGTATGGCCAGATATTGCTGATATTCACCATTGAAGGAATAGATGTTTAAATGTTTGTTTGTTTGTTTTTAATTAAAGTAACATATACTAATGCTATTTATGTCACCATCTGCTACTGAGTGTGTTGGTTTTCGACTGCCCTCTCTCTGGATGTATATAGTTACAAACTACATCTATCTGTACTTATGTTTGTTTGTTTTTTGTTTGTTATTTTTTTCTCTTTTTTCTCAAACCTGCGTGAAGGAAAAGTACTTGACGTGATGGCAGACACCTAGACTACTATGCTCCCCTGTACTTATATGAGTTTTAAAACTAAGGAAGCTAAATGATGTACATTTTATTTTATGCATAACTTCAATAAACATTTAAAAAAACAAATGTAATCTGGTTGTTACCATATATAATTACAAGTTTTCTTTAAAGTACATTACTGGAACAATAACAAAGAGAATAACACTTTGGGGTGTTGTTCATAAGAATGCACAAAAACAACATGATGGGCCGGTTGGTCAGCATAGTTTTTGTCACAGCTTAAAGTTGAGTTCACACTTGAAAAGACAGAGACAAATGTTTGGTCACATGTTCAGTCAACCCTGTGTATGTGAACAGAAGCTTGGGACAGATGGAATGCTATAGAAACCCCACAGACAGAAACTTCTTCAACAACAACATTCAAGACCTATAGATTTCCAAAGAATGCAGCACCAGAATAACTGCTGAAGCAGTTACAGTGTTATGATCAGAGGTGTAGTTATGTAGATCTTTCATCTTCTGTTACAGGCCTGTTTACCAGTTAGTACAAAAATGTTGTATCTTATCTTGGTTTTCATCATATCAGGCACAAACAAAATCCCCGGTTTTATGTCACAACATCCCAGTTTTTATTATAATCCTCCAGGTGCTCATAAACAACTTTATCAAGATTAAGATAAGAGCTTATCCAGCTTTTTGAATCCAAAATAAGATTTTTAATTTCTCACATGTAACCAAGATACTTGTATCCACAGTATTGGGAAGGTTACTTTTCAAATGTATTCCACTACAGATTACAGAATACATGCTCCAAAATGTATTTTGTAACGTATTCCGTTACGTTACAAAATACAGAGTAACGTATTCTGAATACTTTGGATTACTTAATATATTATCATGCTTTTTATAACTACATGAATGTACGATTGCTGTGTGATTTAATACTATTATTGAAGGTTACTTGCCATACCAACTAAATCTTAATATAAATGAGTAACAGTAGGTGGACATTGGGTAAGGCTGCACTTTTTGCAGCGATCTCGTATAGAAAACTATTCCGCGCGTATATAAAAACAGGTCCGCTACATTCGGCTACATTCTTTAGGGATATGCCTGTAACACTCTGCCTTCATATTAAATAATTTTTTGAATAATACATTTTAAAAATATTTCTTCACGTCATTATGAGTAGAGGTGACATGGGCCGCGAGATTGAGACACAGGCCCTAGAGCCTCTTAATGTGATTTGTTTGGGTTTCCACTGGGGTGACATGACCAACAATAGCGAAGGCATATATGAAAAAGGAAAAGACCGCCGTGTATTTATTTCAACAAGGAACTGTATTCTGAATACCACCCGTTTAAACGGTAACTTTAACGGAATACAGTTACTCATATTTTGTATTTTAAATACGTAACACCGGTACACGTATTCCGGTACTCCATAACACTGTGTATGCATGTATGCGTTAAGTGCCTAACGTTGCTCAGCCGTTTCAGAGTATTATTGTTTTATTTTGAAAGAGACAACCGGAAGTGTATGACGAAAATCCTGGCAAGATGGCGATGCCCACGAGGAGGACTTTGGGGGCTCTTCATAGAGCGATTTGTAGCAGTTTAAAGGTACTGTAACGTTTACGAGCACAGTGTTGTAGAAAGGCATACAGTCGAAATGTAGAAGAAGCAATTCGTTTGATTTGCTTCATATGAGTACTGCCTATAATCCTGCACTGGCTAGCCTTGCTAATGTTAGCTAACAGACAGAGTATGAGCATCCACATAGACACAGGGACTATTTACCTTTAAGTGATATATATATATATATATATATATATATATATATATACACACACATCTATATTCTCTCTCTCTCTCTCTATATATATATATATATGTGTATATATATGTAGAGAGAGAGAGAGAGAGAGAGAATATAGATGTGTGTGTGTGTGTGTGTGTGTGTGTGTGTGTGTGTGTGTGTGTGTGTGTGTATATATATATATATATATATATATATATATATATATATACACACACATCTATATTCTCTCTCTCTCTCTATATATATATATATGTGTATATATATGTAGAGAGAGAGAGAGAGAGAGAGAATATAGATGTGTGTGTGTGTGTGTGTGTGTGTGTGTGTATGTATATATATATATATATATATATATATATATATATATATATATATATATATATATATATATATATATATATATATATAACTGCTTGCTTGCTCAGAGGTGCTCTTTTTTTTAACTAAAGAGAGACTTTGTGTTCATCTTGCTGGATGAAACAATACTACGTAGCTTGAGGTTTTCACTGTGTTAAGTATTTGACAAGATTAAGATATACAGATCACAACTTCACAACAGTTGAGTTCAATATAAACTAAAACGCATGGTATTCCAGGCATGTACACCTGTGAGGGAGGCAAAATATTAGAAATACCTGTCAGGGTAAGGGGCACAGCCCTCTCGGTATTAAAGATAAAGGTGTCTTTTTGACAGTGCAGACAAAAGCTGAAAGTGTTTAGGTTTTGTAAAAGTAGAATTCAGGGCCAGTGAGTTTAGAGGATAACTGTGGTGGTTAAACACATATTTGTCTCCATCCTCTTAGAATGCTGAGACGTCTCTGGATGTGCAACATCCCATTCCACTTTACCTGCCGGTCCGAACCAAAAAGCGGTACTTTATCCCTCCAGCAGTGGGATTGAAGGGGAAGAGGCAGGAAAACACAGAGGCCAAAGCCCGGGCAGCAGGCATCGTCTTCAGGCAGCAGTACTTTGAGAGGCCAATCAATATCGCCTGCACTGGTAAAATGGCCCTTAAAATCAGTGATATGCATATAAGATGTTATTTCTGAAGCTAGAGCACGTTGTGGTCATTAAGTTTTTCATATCTACCAGTACGGTAGTGAATAATGCTGGATATTAGCACTCCTCTCCTAGGAACCATCTATTGTCAAAAGTAAGCAACAGTGTTGTTTTCATGCATATAAATAACCTACTGTGAACATCACCTCAGAAATTTTTAAAACTATTGAAAAGACTGAGTATCTTCAAAGAAGATAGAAGTTACACAAATGTAAACCAGAATTGAACCACTTAGAACAAATAAAACATCCATGGTAGCATTTAGGATAATAAATGCTATAGCATGCTGCAAAAAGCACCAAATGCAAAGATAATTATATTAGAAAAGCCATAATGAAGTAAAACTAAAAGGATTCAGTTGAGAGATATGCTTACGTGCTTCCTTACTTATCACTTATGGGCTAAAACTACTCAAATCAAAAATATATGAATGAATAAAAAAAACCAAAAAAACAACAACCCTAGAATTAATAACAATTCAATTTCAATTCAGTTCACTTCAATTTATATGGTAAATGGCCTGTATTTATGTAGTGCTTTACTAGTCCCTAAGGACCCCAAAGTGCTTTACATATCCAGTCATCCACCCATTCACACACACATTCACACACTGGTGATGGCAGCTACATTGTAGCCACAGCCACCCTGGGGCGCACTGACAGCACCAAATATATAGCACCAAATCATAATAACAGTGATTTTATATTGTAAGATTAAACCCATACAATAATACAGAGAAAACGTCAACAATGAGATGACCTCCTTGGTGACAGTGGTAAGGAAAAACTCCCCTTTAACAGGAAGAAACCTCCAATTAGGCTCAGGGAGAGACAGCTACCTGAAAATAATAATTGTAAAAGAAAAAAGTAAATAATTTTTGATAAAAGTGAATGAAGACATCTAAGTGGCAGAAACTATTGTAACATAAAAACAGGCATTAAAACCATTTGATGGAAAGTTAAACACCTCTGGGATTAAAGCAAAGGGAAACGATACAGAGATAAGTTGGAGGACATCAACTCTATTTATTGTTGCGTTTTATAGAGTTTATTATAACACTTTGTGTAAACATGCACTGAAAAATTGTGCAGCATAACAGTAAAGTGCGGAAAAACCTTTTTCTTAATTCAAGGGCATTATGTTTAAATAGTTTTAGCTTTGGGAGCAAGTTTTCATTAGCTGGCTGTTGAATGTAATCTGTAGATACAACATGAAATTAGGATCAGTAACAGATGTTGTTGAAAAGGAATCTGGCGTGCTGAGCTAACAGTTCACACGACCATTCTATATTTCATTTCCTCCCTGCTTCAGACACAGGAGTTCATGTCATAGAACTGTTTTTAGATAAGTATTCAATATTTTATCTTTACATTTCTTTTACTAATTAGGTGTTACAGCATAATCATCGTCTTTACATACAACAATTGCTTGTATAGAGAGCATATAACTAGACGTGGTAAAGGTTAATTTTCTGCCATATTTCAGTTGATAAAAGTTCTGGGTAAAAATGTGAAGATGGTCCTGATTGTTTCATTTGCCCATAGCTAAGAAAAAACAGAGATTACAAGTTAATTAAATCCCAAGACGATTTTTAAAGATAAATGTATTTTATTAGAAATGCGAGAATCTCAGCGTTTCAACTGCCAAACAGCTTAAACAGCAAATGATTAAAGAGCAGGGAAACTGATTTCACAAAAAGATGTAAACACAAAGCGCAGCCCGACGACACAGACGTGTACGTGTCGTCGGGGCTGAAAGCCAACAGCTCATAGATTCTGAAGCTGCAGGTTTTATCGCTCTCCGACCAAAATTCACTGAACCAGCAGCAAAAGAAGATCAAAACTATGCTTCACGTTGAAAAACGTTGCCATGAATTTTCTCGTACTTTTGCTGTTTTGCTTCCCCAAAATAAAATCACACTCCCTGCACAGGTCTATCTCAGCGTACTTAAAGACCAGTTTCCCATCAAAAACCTCTGTTTTCTGCATTTTTTGGTTGCTTATTATGCACCAGTCTACCGCTGTATAAGGTGCTGTCTGACATTTTTTTGTTTGTTTTTTAAATCCAAAATGACATCCGGCCTCATTTCTGCTGTTCAATACCGAAAGAAATTTCAACTTTTTAAAATTGTGTCTCTGACAAAACCTCTGTAACTGTGTTCTGTTTCACTTCAGCAGCATCAGGCAATGTTCATATGATGATTCATGGTTTTCTCACGTTTTTGATCTACTGCAGAATATTTTAAGGCGGTTATCTTCTATAAAAAGGCAGGCCTGGAAAATCCCCTTCATGTCTGTCTGTGGTTATTTAACAAAAATTTGAAAAATGTATGTTTATATTTTTATTATTTAATACTAAATGTATTTTATATCCAGGAATAGGTGATATTAAGTGTCCTGAATAAGATGTCAGTGCTACACAGACGCTAAACAGAGGGTTTTAGTGCTCTAAGTAGGGTTATATATTGTTCTTGCTAAATCAGTCAGCAGGAATGATTTATTTTGAAACATTTCCCTGCTCGGAGGCTTCACACTGGCTGATCACTCATGTCTGCTCTCTTTACCAGCGGGAATCTTCGACCCCTACATACCCCCGGAGGGTGATGCTCGTCTTTCCACTCTGTCTAAAGAAGGCCTGAAACAACGTACTGAACAGATACGACAAAGTGCCGCCTCACAGCTGGCGTGAGATTCTCTTCTTTGTGTCTTTGTGTTGTCGCTGTGCTGATGCTTTTCTTTTCTGGATATTTTTGAGAACGATTATCTTCTCAATCCAGCTGCTTAATTGAATTCATTGAATATCTTATGGTGAACTAACTGTATTCTTGTTCTTTCAGGATTCGTAAAATCAAAGAGCACGACTCCGTGTTCACAACAAAGGATTTTGCAGAGAAAGCTCAAGAAATCTTTATTGAAGCTCACCACGCCCTGACACAGTAAGAAAATAAACCCCTGTCTCACCTCACGTAGTCAACTGACAAGGAGTGTTTATTACTGTGGCACATTTTTATAGAGGTGCGAGACGCACTCAGGCAGCCTTCAGCTCTGATAATGAAACAACCTGTAGTGATAAACAGGTTATCGTGGTAAGCCAAAGTACATTACAATGAATCATGATAGTTATGATGCACATTTACAGTAATCAAACCTAATCTGTAGACCATCATCAGACACTTCATTAGGTACACCTTTTTAGTACTGGCTTGGACCCCTTTTGCCTTCAGACCTGACTTAAAGTCTTTGGCACAGATTCATTGACCATATCGCCGCACAGTTGCTGCAGATTTGTCGATTGCACATCTATGATATGCATCTCCCGTTCCACTACATCCCAAAGGAGCTCCATTAGATTGAGAGCTATGTGAGTGCAGTGAACTCAGTTATGTTAAAGTAACAAGCTTGAGATAGTCAGAGTTTCGTGACATGCGTTACCCTGCTGGAAGCAGCCATCAGGAAATGAATACCCTGTGCTCATAAATCATGGATGGTTGTGGTTAGCGAAGATACTCGGGTAGTTTAAACGTTGAGCAGTTGATACTAAGGTCCCAAAGAAAATCCCCCCATATGCTGTTACACCAAGAACAACCTGAACAATACATGGATCCATGCTTTCGTGTTGTTTATGCAAATTCTGACTCTACCATCTGGATGCTGCAACAGAATCTGAGACTCGTCAGACCAAGTTTTTCAATTTTGGTGAGCTCATACGAACTGTAGCGTCAGTTTTCCTGTTCTTGGCTGACAGGAGCGGCACCCATCTGTAACCCATCTAATTCGAGGTTCCACATGTGGTGTGTTCAGAGAGGAGTAGTTCTCTAGGCAAAAATGCCTCGTTGCTGGTAGAGGACAGAGGAGAATGGCCGGACTGCTCACTGGATGTTCCCTGTAAACCTTGGAGATGATACTGTGGGGAAAATCCCAGGATATCAGCAGTTTCTGAAATACTCAGAGCAAGCGACCCGTCACCAACAACTATCATTTTTTCAACATTTTTTCTTTTTTTTTTTTTTGAAGTACACATTTGCTCAGTGAGGATGTTTTTTGGGGGGTGATACATTTTACTAGCTGTATATGAGATATATGTACAAAGATACGAGAGGCTGATGCACAGTAAAGCAACGTGTCATGAAAACTCTCTGGCTTCAGTTTTAGAGATGAAGATTAAAATCTTTCGTCTGAATTTCAGGTTCAACAAGGAGAAACTTCACTCCTTGGTGACTGAGAGGTGTTATCCTGTAAGTTTATCCTTTGATGATCCTTGAGATAATTCAGTTCTTTGTTTTATTGTACTCAACCTTCTGTTCGGCTGCATTGTGTTCAGGAGATGACAAGGGGTAACCGATACAAGACGATCTGCTGGAGGTTTGTGGAGTCCCTGGAGCCACCCAGAGTGGTCCATGCCCGCTGCCCTGACATGGTCTCCAAAGGCAACCTGTATGGGCAGGTGACGGTTCGCATGCACTCCAAGCAGGTACAGTATAGTATGAGTATTTGTGTGTGTTGGTGTTTTCATGTGTGTGAGATTGTCCAGAACAGTTTTGAGCAAGTACATTTTTTAGTGTTTTATTATAAGTTTTATTCCTCACTCACTGAACGTGTCCCTTTGTCAGACGGACACGAATCACTTCTGAGATGCTACTCCCTTGTTTGACATGTTTCTATTTCTAATCTTGTATTTTATTGGACTCTCTTTGAAAAACTGTTCTGCGTATGTTATCACATTGCCTTCTGCTGTTTGGTTCATGACAGTAACATAAAGCATTTTATATTGGCTTGTTGAAAGATGACATACAAACGACCTTTTTTGCCCTGTCAGTACATAAAACGAGCAAAAGCAGGTTTGATTTTATTCCAGAAGCCGTTTGACTTGTGAACACACACATTTTAAGGCTGCATGTCTTTTTTGCAGGTTTCGATGTTGTTGGTCAGTTACTCCTTCTGTAATTCAGCTCTTATTTTTAACTGTCTGGCAGCTTTCAAATGCCCCTTCTGGGACAAATTTAATATTTTCATGTGAGCTAAAGTGAAACCAGTAGCCCTGCAGCCAGTTTTTAGAGTTGCTTTGGAATCTGTGTGTCCCACAACAACTGTGTTTATGGAAGTGATGAAAAATCTAAATCAAACGCAGGGTTAGGTTTGCATTCATGTTACAATTAGTGTTAAGACGACTAATTGAATTTACCTCTGTCTGTGTCTGTGTGCAGACTCTGGCCATCTATGACCGCTTCGGGAGGTTAATGCTGGGAAGCGAGGAGCAGCCGAAGGATGTATTGGAGTACCTGGTCATAGAAAGGCATCTCATCAACCCCTACGGCCGGTGGCGGTTACATGGAAAAATAGTGCCATCTTGGGCCCCTGCCAAGGATCCAATTATTAAGGTGACCCTCTACTCTAAACATTTATCTTTTAGTAAGAAAAAGGCAGAGGTCCAAGGCTCTCTCCCTGTCAAATGCTAATTAAAATACTGTTATTAACTGGCCTGTTCATACTTCACTTTAATGGGCACATGAACAAGGCAGACAAAATCTGTTAGCTATTGCAAGCTTTGATATTTTTTTCTTTCTTTGCATAAATATAATACATTTCTGTGTCCTTTTTGAATAGCCTTCAGCCTTTCTTCTATAAAAAATAAAAATACAAAAAGTTTCACCTTACACTAAATTTTATTCTGGACCTCTATCATGAAACTGTCTCACTTTTCAGGGTGCTGTATTCTGCAGTTTAAGCTCAGTTTTCATGGACCTGGCAGACTAGAGCCTTGAAAGCACACACTACTATACATTTCATCTATCCAAAATTAGTGTCACACTGTAATATAGAGCACCAATGAAGACCAAGGGAGCACTTCCATTCAATTTTAGCATCTTTCTAGCTTTCACAGCCGACTAAATGTAGCTAATATTACAAATGCTGCCTCTTCAGTGACTGAAAATCCACAACCCTGGACAAAAATGACAATCGGCAGTCATGTTAAACAAGCTGTTTAAATGCATCTTATACGGTATGTGTGGCTTCTTCTGGCCTTACTCAACAAAGAAAACAAGAAGGGCAGTCAACTTTATCTAAAGGATATCCACATTTTTTGACATCTTCAGGGAAAAAAAAAGCTCTAATGTCAGATAGCCGCCTCGTCAAATGTGATCAGAGGAGATGCTATTCTGCTGTTTGAGCTGGATCTGTTCTAAATACTTCGGGAGATGATTTCATTGTGTCACCCCAATTCTACATTCATACAACAAGATGAAATTAGGCAGTCGTAGGCTGCATCATAGCAGGTTGAAATCTGCACTTTTTACACGGCAGACAGTCGTATTTTGTATGTAAAATGTAATTTGTCTGAAAAGATAATGCAAGTAAATACAATTGCAGCTCTACTGAAATATACTGTAGAACAGTGTTTTGAGTCAATGGTAGTTAATAATTACCACTCCTGTCACCTGGAATTTAAACCTGGTGATCTGCTGCATTAAGGTGAATCTGTTACAAGTTGCTCCCACACGAGCGTGTCAGGGAGATTCAGTAAAGAAAAAGCAAACCAGGAGGTTGTGTTAAGTCTACAGAAACCTTTGCAAAGCGAGAGTGACACAGGAGATGGCTTGCATTAAATGCATCACTGCTGAGAACTGAGAATGTAATCACCTTAAATATGTGAGTCAGTCCCTGCTGTGGCTCAGATATATGTGGCAGATGGAGCTGTAATGTTGCCTGGAAGGTGTTTTTACCATCAGCATCAGAGCTCTGCAAAAAAAAGCGTTAGTCATACTGTCAAAAAACCCATGATGTGATGTGAAGATGATTTACTAAACTTCTCATTCTAATTCATCTGTCGATAAGAGATTGTGGTGATCAGCTGTGAACAATTAGTGTCTGTCTCTTATTTGGGCTTCAGGGCAAGAAAGCAAAGGAAATCTATGTCAGTATAATAAAAGGAACTATGCCTCAAGTGATGTATCAGAATCTGATCAGTCTTTACTAGAGGTTCATGATAACATTGGAATAAGTTACTGTATATACCTTTTATTCTAATACTAATATTCTAATGAATTCTGATTCTAGTATTTAGTCACTAATTGAGACATTTGTGACAGATAAATTATTTTAGCTTTGATCATACAGGTTAGTATGTGTCTGCCTTCTGTCAGTCACAATCTGTCAGTGAAACGCCTCCTTGCATTTTGTCCATGAACTCAAACCAAAAAAAAACTTTCCCCCCCACTGTGATAGAGAATCTAAAGATTGTTTTCAGGAGAAAACATTACAGGTAAACTAGAGAAGTTTATTTTTCTTTTTATGAAACCTTTCTGCTGTTCTGATCTTAAACGTTGATTGCTGTTGGAACAAAATATGCCAGCACACGTTCTGCAGAAGGCTTTTGGACTTCACCAACATTTAAATAAGATTCCACTTTGTTTTCTTCTTCTAGACGGTCATGATTCCTGGTCCAGAGCTGAAGCCAGGGGAAGAATTTGATGCCCTGAACTATGAAGTTCCTAAACCAGAGGCAGTACAGTGGTATAAATGAGCCACCAGGGGGCGCTGCGCCTTTCATCGAACCACAGGCGGACTGTGTTATTCATGGGCCAAATGTTGTTTAAAAGTTGGCTGTGGCTGGTTATAATTTGTCCACTTCGGCAGGAAACCAGGCTTCCCTATGAGGCTCGTTTCTGATTGAAAAGGGGCTTTGGTTGTTGAGGCACTGGAAGCAGCAGGTGAATTTTAGATACTACTGCACAGAAAGCCAATAAAACCTTCTTTTCATGATGGTTTTGTCTCAAACTTATTGTTTTATTAAATTGATTGTGCACATGTAAGAAATAAAATGGTCAGATGTACAGAAATTGAGTAATTTATTTCTGCGATGGATATACTCAGGAAATATGAGATAAAGTGTCTCACCTGGTTTTCTTTTCACAAATTACTGTAAGCACAAATCAAGATGTGTTACAACTATATATATGTGTGTGTCTACAATTTACAGTACACTCATTAAAAAAACAACAACACACAAACATTGCTTACAAAACTAGGTCAGTCCACTGACAAAAAAAAAGACTTGGAGCCAACAACTGGAGTTAAGCAATAAAATCACTGTATGACACTGTAGCAGCATAAAGTCTGATGATAACCATCAATGAATTTCAAACAATATTTGCTGGCATGGACATGCAGCTTAATTACATCTTAACTAACAACTGCTGATATTTAAAGTCCAGAATTTACCACATATTACTGTTTTTTTTTTAACTTGGAAGCTGACTCTGAAATCTGTGAGCAGTGATTCAGAACTTAAAGTAGCATTCACTAATATCACACACTGAAATTAAAAGCATTGTTTGATGTGAAGAAGTGATTAGCGAATGATGACCATCTGATAATCATAAGATGTTGTCTTTAAAGAAAAAATATTGTCAAGATCTGTTAAACAACCAAGGAACATTTACTACTGTGGTGCAAACCACTTTTGGCTTAAGTCATTTGTGCTTAAAAACGTAATCAGCCTTATCAAATAGCTGCAGTGTTTTCAAAAGGTGATTACACAACAGCTCTGTGGTGATTGCAATGTTTTTCATATGTTTTTCTTTGACTCGGAGTTCAGATTAAGTTCATGCACTGTGTGAAACAAGCTGTTTTATCTTTCTTTCCTATCTTTTTAGACCATCTTCCTTTTGATTAGTTGCTCCTCAACAACAGAAGGTATAAACAGTTGGTGGGTGCCTGAGGTGACCACATTAGGGATATCCCCTCCCAATGATATCAAATAATGAGCACAGTAGATAGAACTGTCTGAAACCAAGCTATTGACTCACAGAATAATTTTCACACACACCATTAAAAACTTTGTGTTCAAATATGAGCAGCTACCACTGTGGCAGTGAGCATGACCGAAAATGAAAGCATAGTCGGTCCACTTTAATAGTAAACACTAGTTTTTTGTCAGGAAATGAGTCACCCAAACAAAGAAGTATGCATAGTTTTATCAATACTTTTGAAATGTAACTGTGTCCATTGTATTCCTGCTTGACAGTTTGTATTTTATTTTAGTTTGAACAAATGATTTTTTAAGACATTTTGAGTTGTCTGGTGTATATTTATATGGGGCAGGAGTATTCCAAAGTGTCGTATCTGTAGACACCCTGTGTTGTACTTTTGTTTGAGAGTAGTGCTGACTTAACTTCAGCTTTTGTAATAATTGTAGCTCAGCCATCAATATACTGATCTCATGGCAAAATTGAGTGACGTCACTCAAAGACGCACAAAATCATTTGCATTTAATATGGGGGACAGAAACAAAGACATTGGACTTCAGCTAACTGCTTTACATGCCCTTCTATCATGTAAAAATCTTTTTTGTGTTAAATGTATGGGGTACATAAATCTTCTGTATGTACATTACAAAATGTATTTTCAGTCAGGTCTGCACAACTTGGAGTGTCCAGCCAAGTCTAGCCTTCCAGGATTTTAGACATGTGGGCATGGCCCGACTGTTTGTCAAATTTCATTAATCAAGTCTACTCTTTAATTATTGTTTAATAATCCATCAGAAAGAAATTTTGCCGTTGCCAGCTGCAGGGAAGCTCTTCTATAGCTGAGCCTACAGTAGCTACAAAAGTATAAAGCTATAGGTCAGGTGGGAATACAAGAGCTTCAGCAGCACACTCGGCATCGTCCTCTTCGTCTTCCTCTGGAATATTCTCTGGCTCCCATGTAAAGATATCTGACGCATTGTCAGTGAATGAGCCAGATGTGCTCCTTAACATCTCCCAAGGGCACAGAGCATCTCGCCTGCCCAGGGCTAAGTTTGCCTTAGACTCATCTGTTTGCTCAGGGCTTGTGTCTGCTGGAGTTCCTTCGACACTAAGGCAGCTCTGACTTTCTATGACATCCTTGTCACTGTTGGGAATATCATTTTTGTCTTCACCTGCTCCAGTGATACTTTTCTTTTGGACGGTTTCATCAGTTTCCCACGGACAAACATTTGCCAGAGCACTATCTTGTTTTTGGAGAATTTTTGGTTCTTCTGTTTCCCATGAACTAACATTTTCTTTAGTGCTATCGTTCTTTTTGGCAGCCTTTGGTTCTCCTGTCTCCCATGGACAAACATCTGTCCGAGTGCTATCTTGTTTTTGGAGAATGTTTGGTTCTCCTGTCTCCCATGGACAGACATCTGCCCGAGTGCTATCTTGTTTTTGGAGAATGTTTGGTTCTTCTGTCTCCCATGGACAAACATCTGTCCGAGCACTATCTTGTTTTTGGAGAATTTTTGGTTCTTCTGTTTCCCATGAACTAACATTTTCTTTAGTGCTATCGTTCTTTTTGGCAGCCTTTGGTTCTTCTGTCTCCCATGGACAGACATCTGCCCGAGTGCTATCTTGTTTTTTAAGAACTTTTGGTTGTTCAGTCTCCCACGGACAAACATTTTCTTTAATGCTATCGTTCTTTTTGGCAGCCATAGTGTCTTCAGTCTCCCACGGACAAACATTTGCCAGAGCGCTACCTTGTATTTTCAGAACTTTTGATTCTTCAGTCTCCCATGGACAAACATCTGCTTTTGTGCTGTCTTGCTTTTTCAGAACTTTGGGGGTTTCTGTTTTCAGTGGACAAACATTTTCCTGGGAAATGCCCTTCCTTTGTAGTTTTTCAGATGCGTTTGATACTTCAGTTTTAACTGTCCCTGCTTCACCTGTTTCCCATGGACAAACATTTGCTCGAGCGGTGCTCTCTGATATTTTGGGGATCTCTGGCTTTCCTGATTCTGGTTCCTCTATTTCCCATGGACAAACCTCTGCTGGCTTTTTAAGTTCTTGAGACATTGTTTTGGTCGCTGCAGTTTTTTCAGGTAGTGCTGTTTCCCAGGGGCATACATTAACTCTTGTGCTGTCTTTTCCATCAGTATGTTCTGAAGTAGCTTTCAAAAGTGAGGTATCTATTTCTAAATCTTCTGGATTGTCTTGTTCACTTTCCCAGGGACAAATATGTACCTTTATTGTCATTTGTGGAGTTGATTCTGTAATTGTCTGCTCCGTGTTACTGCCTTCCCATGGGCAAATATTTTCCTTGATTGTCGGGGGATCAGGGAAATCCCATGGAGAACTTGCTGCTGCTTTGTTTATGTGTTTACCCCAGTTTGAGGCAGGTGATATTGCATGGTAATGTTGCTCATTACTTGATGCACCAGGATAGATTGCAGCTTTCATGACCTCTCGCTGAAGGGGCACTGTCAGTGTTCCCCTGTTTTCTAAAGGATTTAAATTTTCGTATACACCTTCAACCTTGTCCTGCATATCCCACGGACAAACATTAGCGTATTCATTAGTTTGTATTACTGAAGGCTGGGGAGACTCTGAAGTCTCCCAGGGACATATGTTTAATATGCCTTTTAAAGGCTGCTGTGCCTGTAAATCTTTAGAAAGGATAGTGTGAGAAACAACTGGAATATCCTGAGATTCCAAAGGACCCACTTCTCCATGACCACTTCCTTGTCTTCTCATGTTCGCTTGCTCTTGAGATTCCCAAGGACATACGTTAGATCGTTCAGATACCTGTGATTCCCAAGGGCAGACATCTGCTTTGATGCTCTGCTGCTTCTTTGGTCCCTCTCCACTAGCGATATCCCATGAACATACATCTGTATGAGGAACATTACGGGTTGGAGTAATTCGATAACTACCTCTTCTGTGAGTTGAAGGGGTTCTGGAGCTGCTTATAGAACTTATACTACTACGTTTACTACTCTGCCTCGACAAAAGCACGTGTTCATATGTCCCATCTTTTTGCATATCTTCTGAATCACATGGATGGATAGAAGATTTTACAATTACAAGCCTTCGTGGGCTTCTGTCAGAGGAATCCCCAGAAGAGAGTCTGACTGCATTCTGCTTAACAAGACATGGTTTTCCATCTGCTGTTGTCATGCTTCTTTTCTGGAGTGACCTCTTTTCAATGCTAGGATGTCTTGATGTTCCTGACCTTGGTGTTGTTGAAGCACTTTCCTGACTTTTTTGCGAAATAGAATCTTCTCTATTTAAGCTTCCATCCTTGCTGGACCTGCTAGCTGCATCAATTGATCCCATCAATGTTTTCACAGTCAGCCACTTAGCGGTTGTAGTGGTGCGGAAAGAGAAAACACGCTGATCCTTCACAATCTTTGGTCTTGGAGAACCAGGTGCACTTGTAGACATGGTAGACTTGGGGGACTCGGTTTCACCTTGTAGGCCTTTGTCCACAGAAGACTTCTTTTCTACAGGTGGCAAATGGTCCCAAGGACAGATAAGTGCAATTGGAGATGGTGGACTTTTTTCCTCATCATCCCCAGAGTTTGCATATGTGACATGCTTCTGGTTCTTGTCACTTGACTGTTCTGGCTCCACCTCCCAAGGGCAGATTTCAGCCTTGTCAAATGACTCAGATTTGAGAGCACTCCTGGTCTGGTCACTTATAGAAAGGCTTGGCCTCGACCTCACTGTGTTGGCTCTGTTAACCTTGGGTATATTCTCCATAGAATGGCTGGTAGTTGAGGTTAGGCTCCAAGATTTATGAAGTCTGTTGTGATCAGGATGCAAGAGATTGGTATCAATCGTCAGATTCTGGGCACTGGCTGACTTACAGACCCCTGGTGGTATATCCAAGGAGTCTGTCTCAGATCGCTGTGAGGATCTCTTCACAGTATTGGCCCTTAATGTGGAGGTGTGCAAAGACTCTCGTTCCCTGACATAGTGATGATCACTTTGCGACTTACGCATGGATGGTGATGGTGATAGAGATGCTGACTTCATTGAACTTCTGTAACTGATACTGACCGTCTCTGTAGACCTTCTAAAAGAGTCAGAATGATTCCCACTTCTACTGCGGAAGGATCCATCTTTCTCCTCACGGCTGCACTGGCGGCTCATCGTTTCTGGGATTTCAGCTATGCGTTTTATAAGGGATCTCCCCAGTGAACATCGAGAGCTTCGTTTTTTAGGTAGATGAGGGTTGTTTGCAGCCATCTTCTTCGTCTTGTGGACTTCTAACTGGGCATATAATTTCTTCAGTTCATCCTGATGCATATGAAGAAAAGAGGGAATTGATGAGATAGAGGTTGAAATGATTGAGAAGAGGAAAAGACAAGGAGAGTCAGGATAGGTAAAGAGTTTTCAAGTATGAAGAACACAGTTCAGGTTAAAGCAAAGGATTGAAGGGTGGAGAAAGTTCATAGAAATTTGTTCAGTCTACAGTTAACTGTATTTACTGTTACTTTATGATTTCATTTATAACATATTTACCATTTGTTTATTGAATCTACATATAAACATAATTAAAATTAAGGGATAATTATTTTTTATTTTTTAAATGTAGCCTTTGGAATTTCTTCCATATTATGTGCATTATGCCCTACTGCAAAGTGATAACATCGTTCTGTGGGGACAACAGTGTTTACCCGAAAGTCATCAGGGTCCACACTGTGCTCACTCCATGCAGAGTGAAAACTGCTGTTGAGGTAGGAGCCAGAGCGCCGCAGGTCAACTTCATCTTCATACACCTCTGCTGCAATCTCCTCTCTCCCAGGTTTGGATACATAAAGGAACTGTGGAACACATAGGAGAGAAGCACATGTAAGATAACTGGTTTTGACTCAACACAGTCCATAAGTAATAATTACACATACAGAAAGAAGTCTTGAACATTGTTTAACTAGAAGGACTGATTGGAAGGCTTTCCACTTCAGTTGAATTCTACTTCATTTATATAGCACCATATCATAACAACAGTCACCTCTATGTGTTTTATATTGTAAGGTAAAGAAGCTACAATAATAAAGAGGAAACCCCAACAATCAGACGAACTCCTATGAGTAAGCACTTGGCAACAGCGGTGAGTTCCACCAACATTTTATGATATCTAAGTAAATGTAGCATGTTAGCTTAATACATATTAGCATTCAGCATACATTAGCATACTGGCTGGCTTTCAAGCAGAACTAGACCATGCTGAGTTAGCGGTTATCGTTAGCATTATATAACGAGGTCTTATATTTAACATAAAGTCGAGTTACATGCTTAAAGTAGTTAAAGATAAAGCTAACAAGTTTGAGAATACTGTGAGATATCATTTAGATTTTTACAGCATGTCATCCAATCAGAAAATAAGTGGTTTGAGTCCCAGCTACTCTGAATGTTGAAATATCCATGGGCAAGATACAGAACACAGGGTTATCCCTGATGCATCCATGTGAGTGTGTATGTGACTGTTAGACAATATATTAATGTGTGTGAATGAGGCTTGTAGTAAATTTTTTTTTTTTGCCAAGGGCAGTAGAAAAGCGCTAATCCATTTTCCATGACTTTTTTTCTATTCTTACTAGTGCTGTCAGCGTAAATCTCGTTAAAATGACGTTAACGCGGCAAATCTCCGTTAGCGAGTTAACGCGGATCACCCCGTGCACGGGGCTGCATGGCGCTAACGTGTTAACCAGCTAACCGCGCTAACGCATTGACACAGTGCAGCCCCACGCACAGGGCGGTCTGCGTTAACGAGGTTATGGTGTAACGTCATTTCAATGAGATTAACGCTGACTGCACTAATTCTTACTGTATAATTAGTCTACTCTGGCACTATGGACATAAAAATGTGGAATACCTTGGGAACAAAGAGCAGGGCGAGTGTCACAGTGATGGTGACATGGGTGTGTGTGAAGGAGAGCAGAAGCATCCAATCAGGATGAAGAGATGGAAAGGTAAATCTGTGGGAAGCAGAAAATATAGAATCATCCCACGTCAACGTGTGTTGGCTTTCTATTTCGTATGGTACACAGACATATTGTTAAGCATGTGATGGGCTTTACTGCCTTTCTTTTCAGACACATTGACCTTAGTGGTCTTGGTTACTGTTTACCGGAACAGGTGGAACAGAGAGGAGAGAAGCAGCTCATTGTGGATGGCGATGCCCATGTAACGAGGTTCATGGAAAGCTGAGGGTACTGGCCTTACAGCAGTCCACAGTGAACTCCCCCAGCACAGGAACAGAAGCTCAGCTGTAGCAGAAGACTTTATAATCACTTGGATGTTCAAGAATACACAGTACAAATGTTGAAACTAGTTTTACTTCACCCTAACAGTAGTTTTGTGGTGCTTTATGTTGTGCGCTAAAGCTCTTAATACTGGTGACAACTTAAATACCTTTCTTGAATGCAATTCAAAGAAGTCTCATTTAAGCTTATTCAACAGTGAAATTATTTTTTAAGATATATTCTGGTTTCTTATAATTTAATGGCCAGCTATTTACTGATGTATACTTTTTTATTTTTACCTAGAACTTAAGTTGTCAAGATAATCCCAGTGAATTGCTGACAAAGTGATCCTGTGTGCCCCACTGGATTTTATTGTACCAACGCTGCCTTCTACTTTGTTGTCTAATTTATTGCTTTAAGGAATAAGTGTAAAAATGGACTTGTAATGAACTATAATAATAAAGTTGTAAACTTGCCCATAGGTGTGAATGTGAGTTCGAATGCTTGTCTGTCACTATGTGTTGGCCCTGTGATAGACTGGTGACCTGTCCAGGGTGTACCCCGCCTCTCGCCCAATGACAGCTGGGTTAGGCTCTAGCCTGATTATGATGATGACACATCTAAAGTAGTATTTACTGAATTCTTAGACCTAAAATGAATCAGATTATCTTTATTATGTCCTTATGCATAAAGACTTAGAGGTGAAAGAGGTTTTACTTTCTTTTTATCATAACTGTAAATAGATATAGACATAGGTACACTTTGAGATTTAATAGAATCACTGTAACAGCTACTGTATGTTTAATGATGCTGTTGATACTCTTAACAGGTTCTTTACATGTAGTTTACTTACCTACAGCCATCATGTAGTCCCAGCGGTCAAGGTAACACATGTTGAAGCCCTGTCCATCAGGTGTGTTGGTTGTGATGAAGACTGGAATGTTTCTGTCACGATTCTGCATAACACCCACCGTCCATGCACACAGGAACCAGCTGACTGTCATCAGCATCACTCCCAGAATTCTCAGTAAATGGAGGCTGGACATGTAGGGCATTCTCTGGGCTGTGCGTGACAGGAACACCTTCAGTACTCTGGTCCAAAACAAGAGCAGTATTGGCCCTTAATGTGGAGTATTTGGGTACTAAAGACAAACTGGTGCAACTTGTAGTAAACAGTAAAGTCAGTGACTGAGTGTTGAATTTGATGTCACTTCAATATGAAGTTTCTTGAGAGATGTCTTTGCCTGGAGAGACTTTTGATATCAGTGGAATTAGGCTCAAAGTAAGTAATGTAAGTTAGACAAAAATCCACAGAATAATTTTTGCTCTCCACGATAATTGCAGATTTATACAAGCTGGGGAGATCTCTGGGAGCTATTTCTAAACAACTGCAGATTTCAAGATCATCAGTTCAAACAACTGTAGATAAGTACAAGTCATCCAGATGTGTTACCACTTTGCAAAGGTCTGGCAGAAGACCCGAAGGGTGACAGAAGAGATTGGTTAGGAAGTTTAGAAACAACCCAGGAATCACCGATTATCACAAATTATTCAATGTTATCTTAAATAAACAGGCAGATGGTGAAAACTTGGACATAATTGGGTGTTCCAATTGGTTTTGGAATGGATTAAGAAAGTAAGCTAACACATGAACTTCCCAAAGCTCTTTAAGCATCAACCCTATTGAAAATTTAGGGACTATGCTTAAAACCGAGGTTTGTGACAGAACACCAACCAATTTAAATTAACTCTATCAATTTTGCCAAGAAGGGTGTTCAAATCTCCAGCCAAAGTTATTCCAGAAACTTGTTGATGGCTATCAAAAGATCCAGGATCACGGTGCAACTTGAAACCTGCCAAGTGACGTTTAACCAAATATTAGTGTGAGTGTATGTATACATTTAGCTTATACGTAGACCTTTGTGGATTTGAGAAAATCCCCAATAAATCACTCAATGTTTATTTGAAAGGACAGAAATCAGAAACAAAGTCTTCCCATTTATGGTACACTCTGGGTGTACAAGTTAGCAAACTTTAGCTGATAAGTATACGCATATAAATTCAAGAGGAACATGCTCTTTTCCCCCCATAAAATTACACAGTCTTAAAGGCAAGTGGTTTAACTTAGTTTTGAAATGAATCATTTTATAGTCTCTTTATAATATAGTTTTGTTTGCTAAAAAGCAAAACAAAACAGACATCTATTGTCCTCCCAGTACTCCAAAAACTCAATTAACTTATCAATTTTAAATAATAAATAAAAATACTATGTTATGCGGAAACCATCGTATACAAGTTGCTCTTTGACCACAAATAGTGTCTGTATCAAAACATATTAAATATATGACAAATATGATCAATTTCATATTATTTGATATGAGATTTATATTTGTAGATACTCACTGAACCCAAATGTTATTTAATTATAACTGAATGCAGTTGTGGATTTATAAATAGGCCTAATTTCCTTCCAGCTCACTCAGAAAAAGATCATACAAAATATCTTCCAGTAAAATAAACTAAATATTTTACAGTAAAGTTCATGTATTTTTCAAGAAATTGAGCATTTATTCAAAGCCATTAACCACTGTGCTTTGATGTTTAAGGAGAAGGTATTAAACAGAAGCACTTAATTTTAACTACATTAAATGTTAGTATCGACTACTCTCAGTGCTAACCTACCTGTACATCTTAAGTGTGACTGTGCCGTAGACAATGGAGAAACCAAGCATTCGCACCCAGCGGAGCAGGATGCACCTGAAGGTGCTTGGCCTGAAGTACATGATAAAGACCTGCAGAGACAAAGAAAGAAATGCTTAGTAAAAAAAAAACTACAGCTATACACAACCAACCAACAGTTTCTATTGGTGTATAGATAGTTGGCGCAACCAGTTATTAGGTTTAGGGGGCGATCACTTCTTCACCATGTAGGTTTTGGATTTCTTTCCCCTTAAAAATAAACGCCTTCATTTAGAAACTGCATTTTGTGTTTACTTGTCTTATTTTTGTCTAATATGCAATTTTGTTTGATAATCTAACAGATTTAAGTGTGACAAACTTATCAAAAAATAGAAGGAGGTAAACACACCACTGTATGTACATTACCAGTCAAAAGTTTGGACACACCTTCTCATTTAATGTTTTTTCTTTATTTTTTTAATACTTTCCACATTGACAAACTGAAGACATTGGACATATGAAGCAAGATATATGGAATTATGTAGCAAAGAAAAAATTGATAAATAACTCTAAATATCTCTTATATTTAAGATTCGTGAAAGTAGCCACCCTTTGCTTTGCTGACAGCGCTGCAAATCCTTGGCCTTCTCTCAGTGAGCTTCATGATGTCGTCACCTGAACAGGTTTTCACTTCACAGGTGTGCCTTGTCAGGGTTCATTTGTGAAATTTCATGCCTTCTTAAAGGAGTTGGGACCATCAGTTGTGTTGTGCAAAAGTCAGGTTGGTACACAGGTGACAGCCCTATTTGACAACTGTTAGAATTCATATTATGGAAAGAACCAGTCAGCTAATTAAAGCGAAACAACAGTCCACGATTACTTTAAGAACTGAAGGTCAGTCAGTCCACAAAATTGCTAAAACTTTGAGTTCCCCAAACATGCTTCCAGACTGTGTAAGGGCCATTTGACCAACACGGAGAGTGATGGAGTGCTGCCCCAGATGGCCTGGCCTCCACAGTCACCTGACCTAAACCCATTCGAGATAGTTTGGGATGAGATGGACTTCAGAGTGAAAGCAAAAGGGCTAGCAAGTGCTCAGCATCTCTGGGAACTCCTTCAAGACTGTTGGGAAACCATTTCAGGTGCCGATCTCATGAAGCTCATTGATGGAAGGCCAAGAGTGTGCAAAGCAGTAATCAAAGCAAAGGGTGGCTATTTTGATCTAATCAAATTTCAAACACGTTTTGAGTTGTTTCAAACTTCACACTGTTTATTACATAATTCCATATGTGTTCATTCATAGTTTTGAAGTCTTCTATGATGTAAATAATCATGAAAATAAAGAAAAACCCTTCAATGACAATGTGTGTCCAAAGGTTTGACTGGTAGTGTATACATACACACACCACATCTGTTTTTACTGATGCCTCTGCTGTCCGTATAAGCGCACATCACGCCTGACTGTAATCACTTTGCTGTGATGGTAGCATGGGCAAAACAGTGTCAGCCACTCAGGATAAGAGCATAATCTATATCTTGTGATAATGTAAATGCAAACATACATCACTGTGTTCAAACTGCTTATACAGAATAAACTGTTTAGAGTGACAACTTATAGAACAAAAGTCATGGCAGGAAGGCCCGTTTAATCAGTATAAATGGCCAGCACACAAACACAGATTGGGGTCTCTGTTATAGATGGAGCTGCACAGCAGAAAGAAATAATGTGATTGGTCAACCCAAAGATATAGTGCAGTGAGTAAGCTGAGCAAAATAAAACAATCAATGACAGAATAAATGAATCAATGCAATAATCCAGTAACTCCAGTGATTATTTATTGGGAACCTGTGTTCGCCAGTGCAGATTTGCATCATGGGGCTCTAAACCAAGCTCTCTTCTGATCTGACATTGTCTTTATTAACTATATACTCAAAAACCGACTTTAAAGCTGAGGCTAAAAATGAGAACACAGATATCCTGATGACTTCTAGATGCCAGTGATATCCAATAATAAAGCTCAAATCCTCCTCAATAAAACCAGTTCAGTTCATTAATATAAAAATAAAGCTGCTGTTCTTATAAAGCTGAACTAATGAGTGCAGAGGGACAACAGTTGTTGTTCTCTAAAAAGTAGTTACTAAGTAGCCAAAAGGTACCTACTACTACAGGTGCTACTACACCGAGACACTCATATTGATCTTTTTTTTGTTGACATTAGAAAATCCTGCTACGTTAACGGGTCATGGTGGATTTCAAAACCAGCTTGAGTATGTTGGTGGGATGGTCAACAACCTTCCTTCATGCAGGGGATTTATTTGTAGATGAAATGGCAACTTTACTTCAGCGACACCCCAGTGAGATGACAGACCGAACTCTGACCTTTCATCTGGGGCTTTCAGAACTACAGTCAGCTATGTGGGCTGCAGGTCACCTTTGAATTAAAAAAAAAACCCTCACACAACATGATCCCAAATATTTGCTCATTTCCAGTCTTGCTTCCACCTCTTACGTCACCACAGCAGGTTTTAGATCTTTAATTTCATAACTGAAATATATCCTGTATTCATGTTTGTATATTCTTGCCTTCCATGCTTTCATCTGCATCATCATTTTGTATAGTTCTACACAAAATGAACTGACACATGTATCTCTGCATTTACATTTCTTTTTCTTCTTTCAGCTGCTCCCTTTAAGGGTTGCAACTGCAGATCATCTGCCTCTATTACATTAAATCTACATTTACATTTACAAGTACTTATTCACGTAAATTGACATTTATGATATTTGCATTTATTACTGGCATTGTTATTATTATTTAGCTCTTAAATGGATACCAAATATACCTGCAGGCTGCTATCTGAATAAAGGTGAGATGACTTGACTATATTTTAGTTTGCCCATCATCGGTTTGAATGACACGTGGGAGGGGCTTCTGTATTTGCAGAGTTCGCCCTTCTTATTGACATCACACAGAGCCAAGAGTCCTGAATCCTGAGCTTTTTGTTTGCATGGATTACTTGTAAGATGACTCTGTTTCATAGAAGCACCTACCACTGTAACAGCATATATAACATAATAGGTCCACTTAACTGTGTGTGCAAAACACTGCAATCCACTACACATCTTACTTTTGGATAGCAGATTCAATAAATCTTAAAAATGAATGCATCCTATATATTATACTGTAAAAAAGATAGCTTTGAAGATCATCACTTAAATATTCTTCAAATGTTAAAGTCAGCATTTTGTTTTGTTTTTTAAGCTGTCCTGCCTACAGCTTTAACAAGCTGCATATGGTCTGCACCCACATTTACTTTGCCAAGAGGAGCTCTATAAACTCTCTATAGGCTCATCTTGATATCCAGTTTCTTTTTATTTTATCCTTTTTATTTTTTTTAAGAGTTTGCATGCTCTTCCTGTGTTTGTGTGGGCTCGCTTCCTCCCACAGTCCAAAGACATGCAGTTAGTGGGGTCAGGATAGCTGGTGAATCTAAATTGCCCATAGGTATGAATGTAAGTGTGAATAGTTGTCTGTCTCTTTGTATTAGCCCTGCGACTTTACAGAATTGCCATGACCCCAGGAAGCAGCCAGCCGAAAGAAGCCGGTCACCCAGTCCAGAGCCAGCACCCGCAACTGCAAGCACCCTGGACCCCACACTTCAAGAATGCAGGGCAGCAATGCTACCCCACCATCTCACCACACCTCAGCTAAAGCTTGGCCTCTTCCAAATCAAAGGCCAAGAAAAGTCCTGTTTCAGTATTAGGATCGTCTCATGTCTCATGATCATCCATCCGTTGCGGGGACAGCAGCCTAAGCAGAGAAGCCCAGACCTCCCTCTTCCCAGCCTTCTCCTTCACCTTGTCCGGGGGAACAACAAGGCAATCCCAGGCCAGCCAAGGGATATAATTTCTCCAGCGTGTCATGAGTCATCTCATCCTTGTCAGATGCTCGATCCACCTCAACTGGCTCCTTTCAATGTGGAGGAGCAGCGGCTCTACTCTGAGCCCCTCCCAGATGGCCGAACTATCCCTATCTCTGTTGGAGAGGCCAGCCACCCTTCAGAGAAAGCTCATTTCCGCCGCTCGTATCCACACGTATTATATGATCATGTTTCTTTTTACATATACAATCTAATGCAACCACCAAATACAAAGCACCTTATGAAGTGAATAATTGCTCTATTATACTCTCAAAATCCATTAACATGTTGACACACTCGACATTAAACTAAATCATCTGTAATGCGGAGCACAGGACCAGCTCTGCACACACTAAATCACTCTGTAGATCAAATTGACTGACACTTTCAGATGGATTAAAAGAAAAAAATCACATCCGGGTTATGTTAACGCCTCTTTAATTGGTAAAATGAATCTAAAGATTGATTGATAATCTATGACCGGAGCTGAGGGAGGTTATGAAATGTGCCGACGATGAACACGCCCTCGCATTTCTCATACACGCCCTCAACCCATTCACCCTCCCTACAAATCGTCCATTGTCACATAATCTAAGATATGGAGCTGTGCAGTGATCCGTGAAGAGCTCTAATCTGTGGGGCTCTCAGTCGGCTGGCTCGGTCAGAAACTCACCGGGAAGTAGAGGAGCAGGGAGCCGAACAAGATTGTCTCCAGCAGCAGCAGGCCAGAAGCCCGGATCCGCTGCGGGTGGAGGAGGAGAGGAACAGCTATTATGAGAAATTGTTGCAAACAGCACTACAGAATATAACACACATTAATGTAATGTGGATTATGCTACTACTACTGCTGCATCTGCGGTTGATTTTATGATTAGGATTAATTATCAGACTAAAAGTTTCATACAATAAGATGATGAATAAAAACTGGATTGATTTTTTTAACATAATGTATTTGGCTCAGCAGTCACCGTCAACCTTCCATCTAAACATGATCTATATGGTGGCCTTGCTAAGCCAAAAGATGTGACTCACCCGGTTGCGACGATGCCGGTAGGCCACCAGCATGCTGATGAAAATGAGGAGCATGAAGACCCCCTGGATGGCGAGCACACCAGACCTAAGAAGCCAGTCCTCCTGCACCCAGCATGGGGTACCGTCCTGGCAGCTCTTACAGCCCGGCCAGCAGGGGAGACAGATGGGCATGTTCGGGTAACACATACCATTGCTGTCACTCTCATTCACAGGGGCTCTATCTGCATCGCATACAGACACACACATCTATTCAACCTACACAAAACCATGGCAAAACCTCATATACATGCAAACTCCTCAAGGAGCTTAAAACAGTATGTTAAAGGTTTGCATAGATTGGGTCTAAATGATTCATCTTAATTTTGAAATAATCTTTTTTAGTTTTGAATTTTGACTTTGAAAGATCTGGTTTAATAATTAGCACAATTCCTGTTGTTGTAGATGGTCCAAAACCAATGGGTGCTGTCATGGTGGCTGCATCTATGATTTAAACGGTCTGACTACTAAGAAAACCAGCCTAAAGAGACCTGGTAGCCTGCTGCCTTTGCAGATGCTTGAAAAGAGTTAATTTGTTAGCAGCAGTGGATAGTTGATCGTCGCCTGGGCACAGTTTGCACTTTACCATCACTTTCTTGTTCTTTGATGCAAAACAAATAAAAGTAATGTCCATATCTTTGCTTCTCAAAAGCAGAAAAAAAAGAAAAATGACACATTTGACACTTTTTTTTTTTGTATAATACAAGTAAGTGACAGTGGTCAATTTTTGACAGTGTGGTCAATCAACTATGACCCTCCGAAAAAAGAAAAACATATTTTTAGATTTGATTTTTGTAAATCCCCCCCCCCCCAATCTGGACATAAAACAATAGACAGAGCTGCTAGGTCAAAGTTAAGGCAGCAACCTCCAGGGAGTTTCACAGTTAAACCAACAGATTACTTAATATCTGTTGACTTACCTGAGTCCTGAGGCGATACGTCAGGGCTGTAGTATCCTTCTTTACAGCGACAGCAGTACTGACCCAATCGAAAGCCCCGGCCTGGAACGGGAATACACTGCAAGAAACACGGAGTGTTTGTTTTTCCTTTCTTTTGTTATATTTATATATATATATATATATATATATATATATATACATACATACATACATACATACATACATATATATACAGATAAATATCTCGCTCAGATACAGATAAATATCTGAGCGAGACAGATAAATATGAAGGCATGCCGGCTCGGACGTCGCCCGGATCAACAAGGTCCGCGTCAGGTGTTGAGGAACCAGGGCACCCTGACGAAAAGTGGGCTACTGGAACAAGAAGGCATCGGTGGGCAAGAGACGAAAACAGGGCGTTGTTGGAATGCTACTACGCAAGTAACCCCGGCGGAAGGGGCTACATGAATAGGATGAGGGACCTATGGATTCTTCGATACCCAACATCCACAATGACGGCGAAACAACTAGTAGCTCAGTGTTCCAACATTCGAAAGAAGGGACTGCTCTCACAGCTAGAGATTGACGAGGTACAACACAAATGCTACGGCAAGGAGGAGTCAGGACGCCAGGTCAGGGGGGAGATATCATCACCCCCACCTGAGATTGGGTACATAGCCCCAAGTGCGATAGGAGAAGGATCGTTGAGTGCGAGAGGAACTGACCTGAAAGATAGGATCATGGCCAAGCTTGAAACCTGGATCCCCCGTAGCCTGTTACCAAGATTACGTGAAGTACCCTCAGAAGGTCTGCTAGATGATGTTAATGCAGCACTACGGACAATACCTACAACCACGATTACCGACACTAACAAGCTGATCTACAATACGGCAGCAGTGATCAGTGAGATGCTTGGCTACAAGTTAAACAGCCACAAGGGGCAGTACCCTCCATGGAGAAGGAGGCTAGAGGGCAAGATCAAAGTAGCACGGAGGGAGGTTAGCCAACTAACGGAGTTGCAGAAAGGTGCGACAAAGAAGGTGCATAAGAAATACAGCAAGCTGTCCATACCTGAGGCCTTGGAAACTGCCAAGCAAAGACTCACAGCCTTGGCCAGCCGCTTGAGGAGGTACACCAGAGAGATAGAAGGCAGGAGAATAAACCAGCTGTTCTCCACAGAACCAGCAAAGGTGTACTCTCAGTGTCAAGGGAACAATAAGAGAACAGCACCACCAAGGCCGGAGACGGAACAATACTGGAAGAGCATATGGGAAAAGGACGCAACCCATAACGGCAATGCTCAGTGGCTAGAGGATCTGAGGGCAGACCACAGCGACCTCCCTGAACAGGGTCCAGTAACCATCACAGTGGCAGATATCCAAGAAAGGGTCTCCAGTATGAAGAGTTGGACAGCACCAGGCCCAGACATGGTTCACGCCTACTGGCTAAAGAAGCTGACTGCACTCCACGAGCGTCTGGCAGCACAAATGAACCAGCTGCTAGTTAACGAGAGACACCCGGAATGGCTAACCGAAGGTCGGACGGTCCTGATCCCCAAGGACCCCAAGAAGGGACCGGTCCCATCCAACTACCGACCAATAACCTGCCTCAGTACTACATGGAAGCTCCTGTCAGGCATCATATCGGCTAAGATGAACAGGCACATGGGTCAATACATGAGCGGGACACAGAAAGGGATTGGCAAGAATACCAGAGGCGTAAAACACCAGCTACTGGTAGACAGAACAATCAGCCGAGACTGCAAGACCAGACTGACCAACCTGTGCACTGCCTGGATTGATTACAAGAAGGCCTATGACTCAATGCCCCACAGCTGGATACTGGAATGTCTAGAATTGTACAAGATCAATGGGACCCTAAGAGCCTTCATCAGGAACTCAATGGGGATGTGGCGTACAACACTAGAGGCCAACTCCAAGCCCATAGCACAAGTCACCATCAAGTGCGGGATCTACCAAGGAGATGCTCTGTCCCCACTGCTGTTCTGCATAGGCCTGATCCCCCTCAGTGAGATCATTAACAAGACTGGCTACGGATACCGACTACGGAACGGAGCAGTTGTCAGCCACCTCCTGTACATGGATGACATCAAGCTGTATGCCAAGAGTGAACGAGACATCGATTCACTGATCCACACTACCAGGCTATACAGCAATGACATTGGAATGTCGTTCGGACTGGAGAAGTGTAGTCGGATGGTAACAAAGAGAGGGAAGGTAGTCAGAACAGAGGGGATTGAACTACCAGAAGGCAACATTGCAGACATAGAGGACAGTTACAAGTACCTGGGGATCCCGCAGGCGAATGGGAACCATGAAGAGGCTGCTAGAAAAGCTGCAACCACCAAGTACCTGCAGAGGGTCAGGCAAGTCCTGAGGAGTCAGCTGAATGGTAAGAACAAGATCCGGGCCATCAACACGTACGCCCTGCCCGTGATCAGGTACCCTGCTGGGGTAATAGGCTGGCCAAAGGAGGCGATAGAAGCCACTGACATAAAGACAAGAAAGCTCCTTACCATGCATGGAGGGTTTCACCCCAAGTCCAGCACCCTGAGGCTGTACGCTAAGCGGAAGGAAGGGGGCCGGGGACTGGTGAGTGTCAGCACCACAGTCCAGGATGAGACAACGAACATCCAAGAATACATTGGGAAGATGGCCCCAACTGACCGAGTGCTCAGTGAATACCTCAGGCAGCAGAAACCCAAGAAAGAGGAGGGAAACGAGGAACCATCATGGAAGGACAGGCCCCTGCACGGTATGTACCACCGGCAGATAGAGGAGGTGGCTGATATCCAGAAATCCTACCAGTGGCTGGACAAAGCTGGACTGAAAGACAGCACAGAGGCACTAAACATGGCAGCACAAGAACAAGCTCTGAGTACAAGATCCATAGAGGCTGGGGTCTATCACACCAGGCAAGACCCCAGGTGCAGGCTGTGTAAAGATGCCCCAGAGACAATCCAGCACATAACAGCAGGGTGCAAGATGCTAGCAGGCAAGGCATACATGGAACGCCATAACCAAGTGGCCGGCATAGTGTACAGGAACATCTGTGCCGAGTATAACCTGGAAGTCCCGAGGTCAAAATGGGAGATGCCCCCAAGGGTGGTGGAGAATGACCGAGCTAAGATCCTGTGGGACTTCCAGATACAGACGGACAAAATGGTGGTGGCTAACCAACCGGACATAGTGGTGGTAGACAAACAGAAGAAGACGGCCGTAGTGATCGATGTAGCGGTTCCGAATGACAGCAATATCAGGAAGAAGGAACACGAGAAGCTGGAGAAATACCAAGGGCTCAGAGAAGAGCTTGCGAGGATGTGGAGGGTGAAGGTAACGGTGGTCCCCGTGGTAATCGGAGCACTAGGTGCAGTGACTCCCAAGCTAGGCGAGTGGCTCCAATAGATCCCGGGAATAACATCGGAGATCTCTGTCCAGAAGAGCGCAGTCCTGGGAACAGCTAAGATACTGCAGGACCCTCAAGCTCCCAGGCCTCTGGTAGAGGACCCGAGCTTGAAGGATAAACCGCCCGCAGGGGCGTGCTGGGTGTTTTATATATATATAAAAAAAAATTGATCCGGGCGACATCCGAGCCGGCATGCCTTCATATTTATCTGTCTCGCTCATGTCTGCGGTAGGCTTGCTTAGCATAGGGGGTCTAGCCTTAGGACCCTTACTGGATACAGACGCCCCAGGCAGGAATCGAACTTGCGATCCTCTGTTCCAAAGGCGTGTAGTCTAACCACTACGCTATCCAGCTGCTGGTGGTATATATATATATGTGTATATATGTGTATATATGTATATATATATATATATATACATAAAAAAAGCACCAGTTCCTCATTCCTCTTTGCTCATTGTTTCCGAGGATGTGGTCCCAGCTAGTGAAATTTGATTTAATTTTCACTCTGACAATGAATTGTGGCACTGATTTTATATAGTATTGCTGAGCCATAATGTGTGTTTTATAAAGAGAAAATAGACAAGGCGGAGGCATTAACGTGCATCTAATAATCTCGGGACATAAACATGAAAGTAGATCATGTTTAGATGGGAAAACAAAAAGAGCTGGGAGCCAAAAAACAAAGCTAGACTAGACTATGTGTCTCAGGTTAAAATCATGTTGACCTGTGAGGATATGAAACAGCAGCACATTAAAAACAGGGTCACATTACTCTCTCTCACTCTATTTCCCTCTGATGCTAGCTTCAATTTAGCTTCAGCTGGGACAGAGAAACAAATGCACACACTCACACAAACACAGACACACACACACACACGGATGCCGCGTGTTAATCTAAGTTAAAAGCTAAATGGATACATAATGCCTCAACTGAGAGCATTATCCTTTTCTAGAGAAATCCTGTTCAACAGCAAATAGTCACACACACACACACGCACACACACGTACTGTATATATAAACTCACAGCTCCCTTATCGGATGCTAATGGCACAGGTTGAACATTAATGTGATGTGGATTATACACAGCACATCTCAAGCAGATATTTGTAATAAATCAGTAGATTCACTCTGTAACGTTTAAGCTGAAACTTACCAGCTACTTCTAAAGCTTTACAGCCTCTTGGCTTCCCCAGAGCCCCAGGGTTTCATCAGTGTTTATAGTAATAGCCTGACATTTGACCTAACATAATATAAAGTATTACTGCATACAGTGGCTCTGATTAACTGCTGGACTGTCCTAAAAACTCCTCTGCTGTTCTTAACGTTTACATCACAAGTTTGCTTCAATAACTGTATTTGTTGTAGCAAAATTCAATGTTTGTGTGAATAGTTAGCATCATCTGTGTTTTAGTGTGGTACTTAATGGCTGATAAAAGGAGGGTTATTCTAGCATAAGAGCAAATCAAGTATAAATGACAAACGATCAACTTTTGTTGTTTAACCTTTCAATCCTGTACTTAGGTCCTCTCTCCAGTAAAACCTTACATAAGTGCATATACACAGCCCAAGTCAAATTATACACAGTAAACAATCAGTTGTGTTTTAATGATAACTCTATGCACAAATCAATTTAAAAATATCATACTGGTATTGCAAATGTTTTATTCAAAGTCAAATTTTCACCTACAACTAATTCATGATAGCCTGTGTAGGGGAACCCCCCCCCCAAAAAAAGAGATGACAGAGAAGAAACGGGCTAGAATTTTAAAAAGGAATGACTGCACATTTTCAGGGAATCTCTCAAAGAGCAAAATGACACCGTTGTACTGGATCACACACATTAAAAGCACCACAGATAGTAACGAAGGAAAAAGGAGAGACAGAAAGATGAGGACAGCTGAGGACAGTCAACACAGACAACCTCTGTCCACTGTAAGCCGTGTTTGGAGGAGAGGGCTTCCCACTCCAACTGACCATTATTTATTATGAGGTTTGATATGGTGATAGATTACAAGCCAATAACAGAGCAGATATTGGACAACCAGGACAGAAGAAATGGATGACCCAGTACGAGCCAGGTAATGCAGGACGAGACAAAGGGTGCCATGTGGATTTGGGGATTTTTTTTAGAGTGCTCTGCTCTTGTGTTTCAGACCTCTGTGAGTGTAGTGCATAAAAGGGAAGTATGTCAGCGGGCTGGATTATTTCAATAATCCATCAGATCATCCTGCAGCCTGCCACCCTGAACAGCCATCTTTAAATAGATGGCTGAGATGAGAGGTAGCGGATGGGTCTGCAAAGACAGCCTGGCAGAGAAAAGAGAAACCAACGTTGGACGGGCGGGGTGCAGCAGGTAGAACAGTTTAAGAGGCCAAAATGAAGTAACGAGCTCCACCACTCAGGGCTTACACCTTTTGGAGATCACAAACGTTTTAGAGTGTGCATGCAAGATGTAACTAAAAAGAATATAAACAGACATGTTTTCCATATTAGCTTTAGGTCGCGGCTCAGAGTGTGTTCTTTACAATAGAAACAGTAACTAGAAAAATAACCTCAGCAGAAAAACGTCAACATCTAAGAAGACAGCAGAGAAGCCCTATCTGCTGATGAAAAGCTACTCGGCAGATAAAAATGATCACTGCATCTAAGATCATAGTCTGCGCTCCAGTTTCAAATGTTTCTATTCCATTGTAGTTGTCTGTTAGCCCATTATATGTTGTCTTTGGTCCCACTTAAAACTACATGGCAAAAACACCTGGAGCTTAAATTCAGTAATGAGAAGTGGGGCATTCTTTATCAGAACATCTTTGTTTCATTGTTTTGTTTATGTAAGATGTACCCCAACTCACCTTTAGATGTCTTTGTTATTGAACATGTACTGGAACAATCATCGATACTGGAATAAGAGCTGAGAGCTTAAGATCACAACATTATTATGTGGAACTGCAACACTAGATCCTACTGTATATGGGAGAAGATACACAATAGTGTGTATATGTCTTGAGATATCCCTCATCTCTATATATTTTGCAAGGAAAATGGGAAATTGGTACGAGTTACATTAACATACAAATGTTAATGGAAGGAAGGTGGTATGGCCGCCTTTATTCCATATTTGTACATTAGATGTCAAGGAGATGTAAGTAGAAGTGACTCAAACGCCAACCCCAAGTGAACGCCAGTGCATTTATTTACAATGACTCTTAAATACCAGTTCAGAAAGGTCAAAATAGTAGGAACAGTACAGGCTCTTGAGGGTTTCCTCAAAATCCACACAGAATCCAATCCTCTGCCAAAGCCCACCTATCATGGTCCGTGGGAGCAGCTGTGGGGAGTTGTCATCAGGATGGTGCACTGGCTACTCTCTTGGGCGGAGCTGCCTGTCTCACACCTGAGCCTTATTTCACTGTTAACCACAAGGGACTGTTTAAACCAGCGCAACCGGCTACTCATGTTGTTTAGTCTCCGTACCATCCTGTTCTGGATTCAAGGCTCACTTCCTTCGTTGCCATTTCCCATTTCCCTGGCCCTGCGTACTACCGTGGGTCCAATTGCGGTGTTTTAGAACAGCCTCTCCCATAAGCTGTTCCCACTTCCTCCGGCTACTGCATTACCCCTGTGTCTGTTTCTGGGTCCCGCCTCCGTGCGAATTTCAGTTCATGACTCCACCTCGCTTGACGGGAATCTATTTATTTTGCGGTTTGCAGATAGGAAAACTTCTCCAATGCCAACTTTATGGCCAGCAGCTCCCGGTCACTAACACTGATGACACAATGAGAGAAAAAGGCACATGGATGCATCTTACCCAAATCCTGCTGCGAGAGAACAACTCCAGAATCTGAGATGTCCACTTCCACAATGAACTGTTCACTCAGATTGGGTTGTTCAAGAACAACTGCTGTGGGTGAAGAGCTGCTTCAGCTTGTCGAATGTGGCTCGGGCTGCAGAACTCCACTGAAACATGTGCCTCGGAGAGGTGAGAGCAGTTAGCCTTGATCAGTCTACCACGGCCTTAACATTCACCAGGTCAGCCTTCATTTGCCCTCTCTCAACAGTGAAGCCCAAGAAAGACACAGTCAGCATGAGACACATTTTCCTCCCTTTACACAGACGCTTTGGATGACCAGACAGACATGTTTCTCATGCTCCTGCAGGGGCTTTGGGAAAATCAGTATATCATCAAGGTACACAAACACAAAATGATTAATGAAGTCCCTTAGGACATTATTAACCAGGACAAGAAACACAGCTGGAGCATTTGTCAAACCAGATACTCAAAGTGGCCAGGATGCATACTAAACACTATTTTCCACTTGTGTCTTTTTCTCATTCTCACCAGATGAAAAGAGTTGGAAGACTACAGTTTTGTGATGATAGTGCCGCCTTGAAAGAGTCCAAATGCTGAGGTGAGGAGTGGTAAGGTTTTTTTTTCTGTAATCTTGTTCATGCTGTGGAAATCTATGCAGAG
The DNA here is from genome assembly GCF_057381915.1 of Diplotaxodon limnothrissa. NCBI lineage: Eukaryota > Metazoa > Chordata > Actinopteri > Cichliformes > Cichlidae > Diplotaxodon > Diplotaxodon limnothrissa. The sequence goes on along the minus strand of NC_140601.1, from coordinate 3,746,724 downwards.
GCGAAGTGTTTCATCCTTTTTCTTGATGAAGAAAAACCCAGCACTAAGGGGAGATGACGATGGAAGGATAATACCAGCAGCAAGACACTGTGGTACATTTCTCCATGGCTTCTTGTTGGGGTTTAGACAGACTATGTAAGTGGCTGGTGGGCAAAGGTGCTCCGGGTAGGAGGTCTAAATTTTATCCCACTCTGTAATTAATAAAAGCTTTGAGTGACTAAATTTGGGAATCGATGGTGATTTTACCCAGAACCATGAGCCGGAGTAGGAAGGAGTTATCAGAAAGATGTCAGAATCTACACCGTGCCAGACACAGCCTTTCGGCCGCACCAGAGAAGTTGCTGCAAAGGCGCTTTTGTTACCGCAATACAGACAGACACCAGCCACAAAACATTTTCTTCGCGTCTGTGGATACAGCTGGGCCTGACCAAGCTGAATCTGGCTGCTTCCTCTAGGTTGGATCGTTCTGTCAAGGAGACGTAAGTAGAAGAAGGATTCAAACGCAGGGCTCCAAGTGAACGTCAGCTCATTTCTTTACAGTGACTCTTAAACAACCGAAAGGTAGTGAACAGTAGTAACAGTCCAGTCTCCTCAAACGTTTCCTCAAAGTCCTAACACTATCCAATCTTCTCCCAAAGCCACACAAGAACCAGCTCACTACTTCACATCTTGAAAGGTAATCCTGGGCACAAAGACAGGAAGGTAAGAATCTAATTCGCAGGCAGGCAACAGCAAGGCTAGGAGACATGCTGCACTGTTTCTCTAGCCATGACCCAGTGAAGACTGAGTCTCTGTTGCATCTTTATGAAGCAACCAAACAAGGTCATCAGGAGCAGGTGTGTGATTGACACCAGGTGTGTGGGAGCCAGAAGGCAGGTAACCAGCCATGTCATGACACACACACAACAGTTTTGACAAGAACACCATTGGCTGAAATACACACCCAAACCATGATAGAGCCTCCACTGTGTTTTACAGATGGCAGTAGACTCATGCTGTTAGACCTTTTCTCAGCCCTGCGTCCTGAGATCCTGTGTCAGGTCTTTGTTGGATTTTTTCCTAGGACACGACTTTCAGACACGGTTTACCTGCTGTAGATAGTTGCCACTTTTTTTCCCTCCACTTGTTCAGTTTCCTCAAAGGACACACTGCACACCAAGTCACACCAAGACATGCCAGGTTTTCAGCTAATAATAACTCTTTAGGAAATTATTTTATGTCTGTTAGTTTTGCTTTCGCTCAGAAGGCGAGTCCCAAAATTAGACAAAACTCTCCAACAGCTGTCTGAAGTCAGAGCTTTTGACTCACAGAGATTACTTTTGTCACGGCTGCTGAGGCGAGCCGTGTGGTGTTGGAGGGAGAAAGGACCCAAAATGCAGGCAGTTGATGATAGTGCTAGTGATGTTTATTTACAAAGTGGCGTAGTGGCAAAACAGGCAATGAGGGATGACAAAACTAAAGAAAACTATCCATCCATCCATCTACATCCGCTTTATCCGAGGCCGGGTCGCGGGGGCAGCAGCCTAAGCAGAGAAGCCCAGACCTCCCTCTCCCCAGCCACCTCCTCCAGCTTATCCGGGGGTCTGCCCCGGGGCCTCCTCCCAGTGGTGGACTGATCCCCGGCTGCCAAGACTAAAGAAAACTAAACTGGGAAAAGTAAATAACAAACCAGAGACGCAGAGAGCGAACAGGACACCGTGAAATACAGACGAACCAGCAACAGGCAGGAGAACACGCAGGGCTTAAATACACACAGCAGTAATCAGGGGATGAGGGACAGGAGGGCAACACAGCTGGGAGAAATCAGAGCTGACGGGACAAGGGAAACGTAAACTGAACACACTCACATGAGACAGAGACTTTCAGAATAAAACAGGAAACTCAGACACAGAGAAGCAGACAAGACACTGAACTAAACAGACAGATTCACAAACAGACAGTGTGACACCATAGACAGACAGAACACAGTGGGACCAGGGCAGGCACAGAACAGAAACCTAACAAATGGCAAATCATAACAGAATACATACTCAGAATAAACAAAAGCATAAAGAAACACAAAAGACTGAGTCGGCAGACTCAGGACCATGGCAACTTTTACATATGCCAACCTCAGTCTTCTAAACTTTAGTCATGTTTAAAAGCATACAACACAGGAAATAAGAATAAATAAAATGTATTTTACTTATTTCTTTATTTTACACTACAACCTCAGAAAAATTGTTCTTATCAGTCTTTATCATTTTAAGTAACTGTTTGAGTAATTGTTACTCAAACATGCAGAAACAGCTGTCGGGAAGCGAAATAAAAGCTCTGCTGTAACCAAATCACTGAACAAATGTGAGATGTGGGAGGTGATTCGGAGATCAACACCAGGCTATGTCAGGACATATCTTCCCCTCTTTCAATTTCTAAAATTTCCCTTTCAAACACCAAGCTGTTTGCCTCACATTAAAAAGAAATCTCTAAAAAGAAATCAAGCAGTGGATGCACACGTGATCTTGATATCTTTTTTTCAAAATTCAACCACATGAGGCAGTATAAAGGCTGAGAGGCTTCTTCTAATGTCCTGTTACTATTGTTGGTACTCTGGTGTAGTGCAGGTACTGTACAGTATGTACAATGTAGCATCACCTAGTTCCCCCTCTCACAGTCCTTTCTTTCTCCTTACTTTGAATGATCTAGTAAATATTTCAGGCTTCATCCTCAAAAGAGAAAGGAGACAATTAGCACGCGAAAGGATGTTTAAACCAATGAATATACGTATAATCTCAAAACTCCAGAAAAAAACTCCGTCTGATCCCATGTGACATTTAAAATTAATATTTTGTGTAAGACTATGATTAATGATGAAACACTGACTACCCTACTATGGCAGTAGAAGTGGCAGACACTTTTAGATTCATGAACAATAAACAACACTTGTTCTTGCCTTGTGGTCCAGATGTTAAGATCATACTGGAATAATATTGCTTACAGTATGTAGTATAATAGGCAATGTGCTAAAATGTTCCTAATAAAAATACTCACGTGCTGACTTAGAGATGTTCGAGAAAGTTTAACATTGTCACCATATATATTTATTGGCTAGCATGCTAGCAGTTCCTTTTAAGTCATAATGTACTGTAGGTTTGCAGGTACCATGGTTTTAAAAAGTATGTACAGCAATTACAGTTCTATCGAAAACAATTCAATCTATCCAATGTTCCTTATGTTCCCATATTAATGTCCTTGAAATTTAACCTTGACCAAAAAAATGAAAAAGGAATGACATCACCAAAGCCATGGAGTTTCATCCAGTTTTGCTCAGTTATCTGTCAGTCATGTATATTGAGATAGATGCTAATAGTGCCAGATGAAATCTCAGGGATCTTCACAACAAAATCTTTAATACTGGTGCCATTTTTCATGGCAATTTGGTTGTGTGTACTAAAAGCAACAAAAACAAAAAATCTTGACTTTCTGTCGCTATCTCAAAGGTAGTTTCAGTCCCTGGTCTACACTGTGTTTACCTCCATGGTGGTGCGGTTGCACTGGTGAGTATCAGCAAACCAGCCTTCCCCTGTTGCACACTGGTCCAAGTCAATGTCCTGAATGTTGACATCCACACGGATCACACCTCTAAAGCCGAACACACAGACAGTGGGGGAGTGGGTCACAGATGTGTGACAAAACAAAGAAACAACAGTGGCTCCACATGAGGTCAGACTTAGAATAAGTCTCTTCTTTTTCCGCATATATCTTCATATCCCAAAGACCTCACTGTGCCATATTATTTCAATGGAGCACTTCCCTCTCAGACCGCAGGCTTACTTGTGGTTCCTAGACTTTCTAAAAGTAGAATATAAGGCAGAGAAGATAACATGGCAAAGCTGTGGAACCAGCTTCCAGTTTCTCTCAGGAGACAGACACTTTGAATATTAGCCTTTAAAGTTACTTTTTTTTTTAGTAAAGTTTACAGTTAGGGTTGGTTCAGGTAACCCTGAGCCATGCCTTAATTATGCTGCAATAGCCTACAGCTGCTGGGGGACTTCCCATGATGTACCACTCTTGCATTCCCCTCTTTTTTACTCCCCATGTGTTTATATCCCACTGTTCCAGGTCAATAACTTTTGACTTCTCTCTAGTCTGTGTTTTGTCCAGTTAAACTGAATTAAATTGCTACTGCACATTTTGCCTGACCATGCAAGACATTCTATTTCAAATGTTATATTTAATTAAACTCTTCAAACACATTCAAACACGAGTGTTATTGTAAATTCATTTCAGAGTGCTAGCTTCTGTCATTTTCAGCGGGTAAAATGGACTTGGAGTTTTGTTTAAACTACTCTGCTCACAGTGACCAATCGATACAACAGGTGTTTAAATGCAACAAGATCGTTAATGGTCTCATTAGGCATGATTTTGCATAAAAAATTATGACTTAAATGTTTTTCTTTAAGACCCTCACATTACTAAGAGTATTCAAAGGACTGAAAAAAGTGCTCCCAATGTGGATGCAAATTTCTCTGTTCATAATACAAAACGTATAATAGCATTTTATGACTGGAAGATGTCATTGGCACCACTGATTGACAGCTCATCACACAGATCAATGGATTCACATCATTACTAAGACGGTTACTAGGAAACTGAATGTACATTCCCAAACCAAACATTTTAAAGTGAACCAACCAAATTTCTATAATTACTGACATCATCAGAGGTGTCACTTCTATGTGTGTGCCTGTATTTATGTGACTGTTATTGCTTGGTTTGTGCGTGTTTGTTTGTTTGTATGTGTGCAGGCCCTAACCTGAATTCTGGTGTCAGGTCAGGCTTGAGACCAAAGAAGGAGGTGGAGAGTGTGAGCATCCAGCCAGGCACAAAGCGTTCATCCATACAGTCCAGAAAAGGAGCACTATCCCAGCGTACCCCACTGCGATTGGTCACATAGCTGTCACCCTGCCCCCACTTAGGTGTGTCCAAGGTATTGAGGTCATTGAGGAGCACTCGTTTGGACAGGGTTGTGATTGGCTGGCTGGACTCTGGGAATTTCAGTTTTCTGAACCAGCTGTCATCAGGGGCAGGGGCAGGTGGGTGCAGGCTCTCCCATGCCTTGGATAAGTCCTGGAGGATGATTGTCTGCACCTTAGCCATTGGGCTGCGAGTTGCATGGAGCACTAGCTGCGGCACATGGGCAGTTGGGTCAGCATCAAACGTAAACAGGGCCCGCCGGATGAGCACATCAGCTTCTAGAAGGGCACGGACCAGGGCATGGTACCACTCCATATCCTCTTGCACCGTGCTCTCATGCAGGTCACTAGCTTGGAAGATCATGTTAAGAAAGTTGGCAGTGTTGGCTAGTGCATCCATAGCTGGCCTGAGGGGGGCGGTGAAGCTGAGGGGCAGGGGTCCCATCTGCCCACGGGTGCTATACGCCCGTGAACAACGGCCCACTACCAGAGTCGAGGGGTCTCCGGTGTACAGAAATGTCTCTGCCGGTGACCAGTCATCCTCTATTTCGGTGGGAGCTTCTGAAGTGGAAAACCCCGAAGGCTCTGCAGCAGTGGAGGAAGTGGAGGGGCTGGTGGAGTTTTCTGAAGTTCTTGTATTGTTTGTCAATGACTCAGTGCTGTTGGTCGTCTCCACTGTGACGCCTGATGGGAAATCTGAAGCCACCTGCGCTCTGAGGACGGATGGCAGCAGGAGGAGAAGCCAGACGGGATCCATCCTGGACGCACGCTGATGAAGAAAAAAAGGGGGGAAGTAACTGAAGGGGTCACTCAGCTAAAGCACGCTTTGCCCCTTTTGGATTTCCTTTGAAGTGATAACCCGTCACATGTTGTTTTGAACTTTTCATCTTCACATTTGGGAGGCACTGCAGCAGCAGGTATCCGGTAACAACGCTGCCACACGCGCTGCTGAGCTCTCACTCACACTCGGAGCGCACAGCTCCATCTGTGCGCCGCACGGAACCATGCACGCCTGAGCTCGTGTCAACACGAAGATGTAGTTGAACCTGCGAGTCCTCGGTGGTGGTGCAAGGATAAAACTGACGAGGGGAGCAATCCCCGCATTTCTGTTTCCCGTAAGGTGTCTCTAGCGTGCCGTCGCGCTCAGTCTTCGTTTCTCGTGCTTTACAATCACCAGTGCAAAGAAAACGCAGTGTGCGCAGCAAGAAGGAGGAGAGAGGAAAAACCTCAAACTTGGGGCTCCCTGCGTCAGATGGGAGGAGGAGGAGAGAAGGAGAGATGTTGTAGAGATGGAGGGGTTAAGAGAGAGAGAGCAGACTTCTCCCTTCTTCTTTTGCCTCCCGCTCTGCTATCTGTTGCTCCACAGAGCTTCCAGCCCGTCGGGTGGAAGCTCATGATGCTCGTCCCACCCCTCTCTACCGTCGTTCCCTCTCTCCTTGCCTCCCGCCTTCCGTCCTCCCCTTCCTTTCATTCAGCCCCGAACTCCCCCCTCCGTTTTGACAAACCCTCACCAGTGCTTAAAGGTGATGAGAGTGGTACATCTGTTGTGTGTGTGTGTGTGTGTGTGTGCGCGCGCGCGCGCGCGCGTGTTCACAAAGCAGAGGATGGTGCATTCAGTCAGAGATGAGGGTTAAGCTCTGCTGCATTTGGACATCCATCAAAAATATCTCTACTGGATGGTTGGATTAACCCCTCGTACACGAGAGAAAGACGAGCATTCTTTCTCTCACACACACACAGTGGAGGCCACAGGATGTAAAGTGTTAACAACCTCCACATTTATACTTCAGTTTTTTGTTTCTAAGTTTTTGCAGCATGAGGGAGTTTATTCTCTGTTTAGGCGCATGAGTTAATTTGTTAGTTTTTGTGTGTGGTGGGGGAGCTCGCAAATACCATAACACTGGTGCAACAATCGTGTGTCTTTCACACTGCTGAGTGAAAGATGTATGAGAAGCGTGATGAAAGAAAAGGCGACACAGATGTATGATGGGAGGAGTAATGCGGGCAAGAAGACTAGTTTTGGTGACTATGGCAACCAGTTTCTGAGAATCTCCCGCCCCAGCCCCCTCCTCAACTGTGAGCCACACACACACACACACACACACACACACACCCTCCTTGGGACTTCACTGCAGAACAGCGAAGGTGGTGCAGTCGAGCTTGAGGAACACAATAAGTCAGACTGTTCTCGTGCATCTAGAAAAACACGCAAACGACAAGTGCAGTGATGAAATGAAGCTTTAACACACCATGAGTCACATTCATACCTACCGTTTTTCTTCTAGCTTATCTACTTGGTAATGTTATTAATCATTTCATGCACGTACAAGTGCGCAGCTAATAAGGCACTAGAAGTTGTCACATCTGAACTTTTTCTTCAGTCCAACAAATGTAATCTGTCTGAAAGCCATTAAAGACCATTTAAAACAATACACTGTGCACTGTGAAGAGTAACAAGGGAATCCCTGATGATGATGGGACACACATGCACTGCGTATTTTGATTTCGCAAGTTTTTTGTTTTTTGTCTTTTGAAGAAGAAATTGATAAAACACTGGAGTGAACTCAGTCTTACCAGCCCAGATTGTTTTTCTTCTCGGCTGAACATTGCGTGATTATAACTGATATCTGAACACGCTCCTACAATAATTGCTGTGACTTAGCCTAGAACTTGCTTTTAAGTCTATCCATCCCCCTCTTCATATATGAGGGTGTTCTAATATTGCACACAAAATAAAGTGACAGTTTGTGGAAATCTTGGTCCTACAGCGATGGCAACTGTTCACTCCTGAGGTCTTCAAGTTGTTCCAGTTTGATCCCATATAAACAAACATCAGTGCTGACTGATCTGGCACTGTCATGGTCCTGGGTCGTGCGACCCAGTGTTTTGTGTTTTAGCCTATTTTGATGTTTATTCTTTGTTTAGGGTCACTAAGGCAGTCCAGCCATTTGTACATATTACCCGTGTATTAAGTCTCCCTTGCCCTTCGTGTGTTTATGTCTGCGTGTCTTATATTGTCAAGTCCATGCTGTCGGTTATGTCATCTCCCCTGTACTACGTCTCCCCGGTTCATGTGTCTTGTCTAATCTCCATGTTTCCTGTTTTACTTTGAAAGTCTGTATTCACGGTCAGTGTATTCAGTTTCACTCCTTCTGTCCTGTCGTTAAGTTCATGTGTGTCAGCTGTGTTCCCATGTGTGGCCACTTCCCCTGATCATCCCTCATGTGTATTTAGTCTCTGTGTTTCATACAGTCTGTCTCGCGTCGTCTGTGTTACCACCTCCTGTGTTCTGTACCTCCAGCCATAGTCTTTCCTTAGTTTTGTCCAGTTTAGGTTTTCTGTTGAGTACTACACGTATGCTGCCCTCATTCTGTTTTTGTTCTTTTCATCAGCCATAATAAAAGGCTCGTTTTGTTGGAATCCACTCCTGCATCCTCGTTTGTGTTCGCACCTGGGTCCACCACACACCTTTCCGCACGGTCTGCCTCCGCAGACCGTGACAGTACGACGCGAGCATGCCGGACCCAGCGACACATGACATGGAGATCGTCCGGACAGTGGAGTCGCTATGCGACCGATGGCTGCACTGCCCCAGAGAGGGGGAACGGGAAGAGTTAGCCCGCCAAGTAGGGGTGTGCGTGTCCGTGTTCCCCTGGTTATGGGAGACGCTGCACCCCTTCGTCAGCGACTTTCTCGTCTCCACTCTCCGACTCCGCCCGCAGCAGCAGCGGCCCGGCGAGCGTGAGTCGTCACCAGAGCCATGCTGTTGCGGTGTTACCCCGCTACCTCATGAACCAGTGGCGGTCAGAGTCGGAACGGTGAGGCTCACCACCGACACACACACTTCATCGGCTTCCGCATCTTCGCCACCGCCTGTCTGCACGGAGATGCCCGAGGCTATTGACTTCGGTGAGGAGGAGCGGCAGCAGGTGTTGCGGGCGTATCGGGAGGACGAGCTACGCTGGAAGCCCTGGCTTATCTCCGAGGAGGAGCTTCTGCCAGCCGCCCCGCCTCGGACCGGCCGCCCGTCCTCGCCGCCTCGATCGGACTACACTTCTCCCGCTTCTTATCTGGCGCGGATGTGGTCGGAAGACGAGGAGCCGCTCGCCACAGAAATCCAAGTTCCGTCCGCGTCCTCTTCAAGACGGAAGCGACGTTCACGTCGCCGTCGCTCATCGCTACGGCATGTGTCGCCCTCCACTGAGCTACACGAGGAAGCTGTGGGGGGCATGGATTCCGACCTCGAGGGGCGGCAGCGCGCCGCATGCGCGCAACTGCAGGAGGAGCTACGGGAGGAGCCATGGCTCGCTCCTCACTACGGTGAGATCTTCCGCGGGACACGCCTAGCCCTTGGGGGCCCCCGGAGTTGCCTGGAGCTCCCGCCTGCCGCCCCGCCAACACTCGCTGCCTCAGCCTCTGCGACGCCGCAAGAGGCTCCACTTTCCACGTCAACGGGACCCACGGCCAAGAAGAAACGGCGTTCGCGTCGCCACCGCATCGCCCGACGCTCGGAGGTTAGTGACGATGTTTTGTGTCCACCTAATCGCTCTGGATGTACTGAGAGCGAGGGGCTCGGAGGGACAATAAATGTCTCAGAGATGAAGACCCCGTGTACCGGTACTGTTAACTCTGTCACCCCCCCAGGCACCGTGTCACAGTCTGTTTTCTCGGAGGCCAGTGAAGAAGCTGTCTTTCCCGTGCCTCTGGCTACTGATATTGAAGGTGTTACTCTCGTGCCTACGTTTTGTATTGACAATAAAGCTAAGTTTTCTGGTGTTGGGCATGCTGTTTTTGGGGACGCCACACTGCCCTCACAGTACTGTGAACCTGACACTGCCAAACCGGCCATAGGCACTTCGGTTTTGGGGATCAACCCGTGCGATGTTCTGTTAAACCCTGTTATTGTGAGTGTGCAGGCTGAGGGGGAGGTTAGGGAGATAGAGGATAGAGAAGACGCTGCACACCCAGGACATGCGTCTTTCGCTAAGGAGGCTTCTTTTAAGACTGTTACGGCATCTGGAGCCTTTTCGAAGACTGTGTCTCAGCCCCTGCTATCCATTGACTATAAATCACGTGAGAAAACGTCTGATCTGACTAGTAATAAGACTGTATTCCCTTTGACTAGCACCCACCTTTTGGGGTCTTTTTTCCCTGTTCCCAAGCCGAATAATGAATGTTCTGCTTATGTAACTAGCCCAGCGCAAGAAGGAACGTCTGGTGTTGATCGGGAAATTGTATGTTATGTTCCGGCGCTAATCGGGCCCCAGGTTCCTCACTCTGCTGATAATTTGACCAGAGTGAGTGCTTTGGGGTCCGACATCAGCAACCGCTCTTCTGCACCAGTCCGCCGGGGCTGGACGAGTATTAAGGGCTTGCCGGGTTTTCCTTTGTCTGTGAATGGCATTGTGATTTCTGTTAATACTAAAGTGAAGGTCTGTTTATGTTGTGCTTTCCCCTTATCTAATGCCAAGGCTGTATTTTGTGTTTCCAAGACTGTCGGGGGGGGGGGCGCCACGCTAATCATCACAAACCAGCTAGCCCTTTAACCGCACCCCTGGGCCAGGGCCTTTTGACTGCAGTTAATGAACTGGCCGATCTAAGGACAATTCAGCCGGATTGCTCAGAGCCAGTCCACTATGTTTTCTATGCCACGCCAAGTCCATGTGCATCCCACTCACTAGCTTTCTACAGCCGCCTAGTGTGTGGGGCTGAACCCCTCCTTAACTCAGTCTCGCCAACAGGGCTCTTAGACTCCAGTAAGTGTAGTTGTCTCCCATGTGACTGCCAAATTATTGTGTTCAAATCATCTGCACCTAGTCCTGGTTGTGTTATGTGGGTTCATGCATCGAGTCTTGGCCTTAAGAGTCATGCTTCCTGGGACAACATAACTGTCACTTGTGTCACTGAGCCACCTTGCTTCTGGTCTGAAATATTGTTTGAATCGTGCTCCAAGACAGAAGGAGTGTTTAGCTCCCCAAGAAGGGCAACTAAGGACAATTCGGACTGTGTTAAGGACTTAGAGACATCAAGGTCCTTGTCTGTCGTTGCTCCTCTGCTTACATCTGCCAAGGACAGTGTCCGGAGCTTCGTGCTCACTCCCAGGGTGGCTGTGGCGTTACCTGACCTCTCACCTGCGTCTGATCTCCAGGTAGAGGCAGTGGACACCCAGCCAGCACCTGAGCTAGCTCCCACCACCAGGGTCAGGGCAGCCGGAGGTCAGCCATATCCTGCGTTTACACCCCAGGCGGGAATGGCTGCCGTCCGGTTTGTTCCTACACCCAGGTGGGTTCCCAAAGTTATGCCAGTCAGTACACAGCTGAGCTCCGCACCCAGCCTCGGCGCTCAGGTGGGAGCGGTTGTCGCTCTGCAGGCGCCTGCACCGGCTCATGTTTCCATTGGAGGCTCAAGAGAGTCATCGCCACCACGACAGCCTCCTGCTCTGCTCCCTGTCCAGGTGGCAGCCCTGCTCCCGGTCCAGCCAGGGGCCTCCTTAACTGTTCACCCTGCGCCTGCTGCTGGATGCCCGGGTGTGCCTATCCGGCATCCTGCAGCATCCACACCACTTCACGTCATGCCAGCTGGAGGGCCCGAGGAGCCCCTCCGGCCTCATGTCTCGTCAGCTGGAGGGTCCGAGGGGCCCGTTCAGCCTCATGTCTCCGCTGGAGGGTCCGAGGGGCCCGTTCAGCCTCATGTCTCAGCTGGAGGGCCTGAGGGGCCCGTCCAGCAACCTGCCACGTCTGCTGGAGGGCCCGAGGAGCCCGTCCAGCACCATGCCACGTCGGCTGGGGGGCCCGAGCCGCCCATCCAGCCACCTTCTGCGTCGTCTGCTGCAGCCTCAGAGTCGTCGTCTGCTGCAGCCTCAGAGTCGTCGTCTGCTGCAGCCTCAGAGCCGGCGTCTTCGTCTGGTCCGGCCTCATCGGAGTCGTCAGCCTCGTCTGGTCCGGCCTCATCGGAGTCTTCTGTCCTGTCGTTAAGTTCATGTGTGTCAGCTGTGTTCCCATGTGTGGCCACTTCCCCTGATCATCCCTCATGTGTATTTAGTCTCTGTGTTTCATACAGTCTGTCTCGCGTCGTCTGTGTTACCACCTCCTGTGTTCTGTACCTCCAGCCATAGTCTTTCCTTAGTTTTGTCCAGTTTAGGTTTTCTGTTGAGTACTACACGTATGCTGCCCTCATTCTGTTTTTGTTCTTTTCATCAGCCATAATAAAAGGCTCGTTTTGTTGGAATCCACTCCTGCATCCTCGTTTGTGTTCGCACCTGGGTCCACCACACACCTTTCCGCACGGTCTGCCTCCGCAGACCGTGACAGGCACCACCTGAGGTGCTGCAGATAAGAGTTTGGGGTATTCAAGGGTTGAGTGGGTAATATAGTAACTAAGATAACTAACTAAGTAAATAAGTAAAGACAGTTTCATGTAAATATTATTTTAGAGGCTTGTTTATTAAAAGCAAATAAAAGAACTAAAAGAGCCGGAACATCTAGAAGGTACGCAATGCAAAATAGACCATAAATAATGATATAGAAGACTGTACTGAACGAGAGTAAATATAAGATGAAGGGATGTATAAGGAAAAACGATGTGTAATGACCCCCGGGCTTCATCACATCAATATTCAGCTCTGCAGGGCGGGTTGTTAGTTTGATTACGCCACATAAACATCAAATATGAGCAAACACTGTTTTCATCTCTGTGGCTTACACACACACACACACACACACACACACACACACACACACACACACACACACACACACACACACACACACACACACACACACTGTAAGGATTAATGGGCCTTCATCCACTCTCCTAGCATTATCTGCACTCAGCAGCAGCGTCATCTATCACTACAGAATGACCTGCAGCGCCATCTGCCTGTCTCACAGCATTAATACAACACTGCTAGTCAGTGTGGAGGTTTGCGTCTTTGGAGCGCTTTGTTCAGTGTTTTAAAGCTACTGCTGTGTTCATACTACACTTCATTTAAACAAAGATATATATTTCTACATATTTACTTTTGTCGCACCACTTCTCAATACAGTCCGCATCTTATCGTGTATGACATTTAGAACTGGAAAATGTCATTGGCATAGCTCATTGACAGCTCATAACACACAGATATGGGCTGGTACCAGTTACTAGGATGGTTATTAGGGCACTCACAAAATGAACATTTCCACACCAAACATTTTAAATTAAACCAATCAAATGTCTGTTGTTACTGACATAATCATCAGTTCCATGTTTGTACTTGTATTTCTGTTACTGCATCAAGTGTGTTTGTTGTTGTGTGTGCAGGCTCTAACTTTAATTCTAGGGTCAGGTAATGGTTGAGGTGGAGACACAACGGCATGTTAGTTTGGTTTGCTGGCTAGCCTTTCTTAAAACATCAGTTTGTGTCTGTGTGGGTTCTCTCCAAGTACTATGGCTTCTTACCACAGTCCATACATGTTGTTTGTCTCTTTGTCTCTCTGTGTTAGGGACCTGTTCAGGGTGTACCCCTGTCTCTTGTTTTTTGCTAGCTGGAATAGGCCCCAACCCCCTGCAGAAGAGAACAGAATAACTAAAATAGGGATATTTTGTACAAACATTTGTGGTATCCTGCAGATGATTCATACCTGAGTAAAAAACCCCTAAATATTGTGCTTATAGTCACAATAATGGTGATCTCTCATAGAGCGTAAATAAAAGATGGCCACTAACACCATGACATCATGCTTTTGGTTAGTGAAATCATGTTGCAAATCCTCAGTCTGAGTACTTCAGGGATCTCAGTATTTTATAACCAGACTTGATGAGAAAGTTGCCTTTCTAAATGATTAATCCTACATATGACCAGACTGTATAAAATAAACATCATCATCAAGACTTGAAACTATAAACCCAACAGGAACTTGGAGCCAAAAGGTTGTTTTTACATGGATTTATATTCCATTCAGTTCTTATTTCGACTGCACCCTGCTCCCCATTAGTGAGATTCAGGTTTAAGTCACTTCCACATTGGCATCAGAAGTGGAAACTGTGGCTATAGCCATCTTTGATATACAGTCTGTGGTCCAAAGTCTGAGCCCTTATATCATCAGCATGTTAGCAAGGCCTTTGTGAGAAGGTTAGCTTGTAAGTATTCAAATCAAAAATGATAAAATGACTGCAGTCTTCAGCATTTACTGCAAAGTTTTCACATACTGAAAATTAACATAACAGCAGCATAGCTCAGTTTTTTAAATGAAAAAGGAAGACTGACCACCGGATTAGTGAGTGGATCCAGCGGCTCTGTCATGCTGTGTTTGGGCATTTTGATTTGGGTCTATTTGTTCCCTTGAAGAAAACTGTATCTGTAACTGTAACTGTTCTGCTGTTCATCATTATTATAACTATTCTGAATTATTGGATTGTTTTTGTGAGTATTATGAACCATAGTGCAGTGTTTTAATATTAGATTAAAACCTTTGCAAACCTGTCTTCTAGAAATTATATTTATGTATTATGTATTAATGAGCAAGCATTTTATCATGATTTGTCAAATTATGACTGGAAGAAAATAGGATTGATCCCTGATGTAGAATTAGCGTGGGCATTCTTTAAGGATGGGTTTATGCAAATTGTGAATAAACATGCTCCATTAAGAAGATATAGGATAAAAGGTCGTGAAAACCCCTGGTTCTCCCAAGAGCTGGCAGATATCATTCATGAGCGTAATCTGGCTTGGGCCAAAGCGAGGAAAACAGGCTACCCCAGTGATTGGCTTCTTTTCAGACAACTAAGAAACAGATGTACTTCCTCTATTAAGAAAGCTAAAACAGAATATTATCTGTCTGTCACCACTGAGAACCTAAATAATCCACAGAAGTTCTGGAAAATCATTAAGTCTCTTTCAGTGAGTAAAAGCTCCCACGCTCTACCCACCTATGTTTTTAAGGATTCTGTTCCTGTTTATGATAGGAAGGAGATTATGAATTGTTTTAACAAGCACTTTATATCTTCTGGCTCTTTGTTTGACTCTCTGAACCCAGTCTCTGTAAAATCTGGCACAAACCTTCCGGTGTACACTGGTCAGCCATTTAACTTTGTTCCTTTCTCTGTGCAGGAGGTCTGTAAAGCTCTTAAACTGTTAGATCCTAGAAAATCTCCAGGGCCAGACTTACTAGATCCTTACTTCTTGAAACTGGCAGCTGATTTTGTAGCAGAGCCTCTCACAACACTTTTCAACCTCACACTGGACATGAATAAAATTCCCTCAGTATGGAAATCAGCTTTTGTTGTTCCTCTATTAAAAGGGGGCGACCCAGCAGTGTTAACTAATTACAGACCAATATCTAATCTATCTGTGCTGGCTAAAGTTCTTGAAGCTCTTGTGTGTGAGCAGTTAAAGGAGTTTTTGCACATCAATGCCATTTTATCTGAATATCAATCAGGCTTTAGGAAGAATCACAGTACTATCACAGCTGCAATTAGAGTGGTAAATGATATTACTATTGCACTTGATAAAAAACAACACTGTGCATCCCTTTTTATTGATTTGTCAAAAGCATTTGACACTGTTGATCATTGTATTTTAAAACTTAGACTCTTCCAGTCAGGACTCTCTGAGAGAGCAGTGGCATGGTTCTCAAACTACCTCAGTAACAGGACTCAGTGCATTAAATCTGACGGTCTATGTTCTGACTTTGTTACAGTGCACAGCGGAGTGCCACAGGGTTCTGTATTAGGTCCCCTTCTATTTATCATTTACGTAAACAATCTTAGTCTACATGTGCCAGATGCAAACTTGCACTTCTATGCTGATGATACAGTTATTTACAGCTGTGGTTCAACTCTTGTCCAAGCCATCGACTCCTTGCAGAAAGCCTTTTCTGCTGTCCAGCACTCATTACATCAGCTTAAACTTGTTCTCAACGCAGACAAAACAAAGCTCATGTTGTTTTCTAAATCAAGGAGACGAGCCCAAACAATCCCATCAGTAACCACTCTTGAAGGTAATAAAATAGAGTTGGTTCACACCTATAAATATCTGGGAATCTTAATTGATGACTCGCTTACCTTCAAACCACATGTAGAGAATCTTGTGAAAAACCTGAAGTTAAAACTGAGATTTTATTTTCAAAATAAGTTGTGTTTCTCTTTTAATACAAAGAAGCGGCTTGTTGCTGCAACATTCTTGCCTGTGCTGGATTATGGTGATATTCTATATATGAATGCTTCTGCTCAATGTCTTCGAATGGTTGATTCTGTGTATCATGCTTCTCTGAGGTTCATCACTAACTGTAAATTTCAGACTCACCACTGTGAGTTATACTCTCAGGTAGGATGGCCTGCTTTGGTAAGTCGGAGGAACTCTCATTTATACAGTTTTATATATAAGGCGATACTTGGGTTGCTGCCTTCTTATATATGTTCCCTGCTTGTAATGAAACATGCTGGTCGGTATTCTCTTCGTCCGCATGGTTACTTGTTGCTTTCTGTTCCATTTGCCCGAACTGAACTTGGTAAAAGAGCTTTTGTCCATTTAGCACCCTCGGCCTGGAACAAACTGCAGAAGGAAGGGAAAATGACTGAATTCATTTCATTAAGTGATTTTAAATCTAAACTACGAATCCTTGAGGCCAAGTCCATAACATGCAACTGTTTCAATTAGATTGATTGTCATTTTAACTGACTTTTTATTTTATTTGAATTTTATTGAATTTTATTTTTATTTTATTTGTATTCTTTTACTTATTGTTGCATGTGTGTTGTTGCTGCCTGTGTTTGAGTAATTTCTGTAACTGTGAGACATCTGCTGCTGCCTATCTTGGCCAGGTCTCCCTTGAAAAAGAGGTTTTTAATCTCAATGGGATCTTCCTGGTTAAATAAAGGTTAATAAATAAATAAATAATTTACAATATCATTATTGTTTCCATGGAAATGCTTCAGCAGTAGCATAATCACTGGCTGGGTAACTTGGGTTTGATGGCAGATATACAAAATACCCAAGGTTGACATCCAGACCTCTGTCAGTGGCAGTACAGACACCAGAATCACACCGGTTAAGGTTAGGGAAGGTTCATGGTTTTGTTTAAACGAGGATCAGAAGCCAAAACAGTTTCTGTAGCAAACCGCACTGAGATATTTCCATGTGAAAGGTAAAGCAACCATGAGGGTAATGCTGTAAACATCGATAATTATGTCCCCTCGCTTTTAAGATGCGTATCAATTAAAATATCAGTTGTCCTTTAACCTGTTATGGACTTATGGCTTTTTGTTCTGTTATCTAACTGCTTCCTTAAATAACATGCCCTTGGTACTTTAACAGTGTTGTTTGGAGCTGGAATGGGACACTCAGCTTAGAAAGAAAGGTGTGTGGGTTTGGCCTGTTTGCTATTCTACTCCTTGTGGATGGCAGCTTAATTTGAAGGGGACAAATGTCTCTAATACATTTAGGAATCTCTGCATGTGTGTCTGTTCTTTACATATTTTCACAGCTGCTTTACACTGGGCAGGTGTTTCTGTTCTGGTTGGATTCCTGTGTTTTATTACTGGCTAATTTGGTTTTCTACTGCCTCACATGTATCAGTGGCACATGCAGGAAAGACAAAGCCCTGTTTCACAGTGAGGTGTTGGGATGTTGTTTACTGTTCACTTAAAAAGGCAGTTATTATCATCTGTCGTTGTTTTCCATCCGCTTCTTCTTTTTCCATTTTATTATTTGAATTTAACTTTTATTTTTAGCTCTTTCCTTGTAGTTTTCTCTTTTTTTCCCCTCGGACATCATCCATTGCTGTTCTCTCTGTAATTCCCACTTAAACTTCACTAAGCCAAATTAGCACCAGGGTATATTTGGATAGTCTCCATGTACATACTGCTGGCTATTAGACCTGCCATTATCAGTCAGCTGAGGAGCTGCCATGTGCTACAGCAGCTTACAGTCACCCTATTTCACTTGCTAATCAAATGTAATAGGGTGACCGCACTGTCTGAATCTGTGGGATGAAGCCAACAATAAGACACACAACCTTATGTAAAAAGTGGCACTCTGTCAGAAGATTGAATAAACTTGCTCTTAAGTGGGTCTTCATCATCAGATATCTGGGACTGTGCCACATGGAACTTGTTGTCTTTCCAGCATCTCATTAGATAAGAGCTATAAGATAGGTACTGGTGACAAGACTCCAGTAAGAATATGAACCCAGTTCTTATTTTACTGTTTCTGTTTAATGAATGCTCTTTTTAAACTCTCCTAGTTTGCAGACAGTAATTTGAAATCTTCTTTCGTATTTTGTTAGCTATATGTGAGTAAGGCTTACAAACCCTTCCTCGAAGCAGATACTGTGAAGTCCCAGTATCTGGATAATTACACTTTGTTTGTAACTCTTAAGTGTAGACCGTGTGCTTTAATAAGTAGTTTAAGAGCTACATCTCTCATTTTAGAGACCCAAAGGTAATTGGACAAACTAACAGAATTTTTAATAAAATGACTGAATGACAATCTTTTGCAGTCAATAACTGAAAGAACTGGAGAACATGTGGATATCCCTAAACTCTGCGTTTCATCTTTGAGGTGAAATAACAACAACCTATGTTTACATTCTCCTGACAAGGACCTCTTGTGATCACTGCCAGGAGCGAAGACAAACGCAGTAAGACGCTTTGACCAAGTTTGACATGAAAGACTACTTTGTGTTCCAGCATAGGTCCAACACATGCTTAGTTTTACCTCTATTTTGGTCTGAACCAACTGCTGAGATAAATATAGGGAATCATTGTTCTTTGTTTCAGAGAACCTGTTGTCCATGCCTGGCACATATCTGTCAGGGGTTCTTCCAGAAGGAGTGCCATGGGGTGGCACTGGTCCCCTAATATCACCCACCTGGTGTACTGTTCATCTCAGCAAATATTGTTCTTTGTACATACTGTTTATTTTCAGTATATTATTGGTATTAGTTATTAATTTGCAGATTTCAAGATATAAATCATATGATGCTGTATTATTACATAGCATTAATGATTGAAATCATCTGCAGGTGCAACATTAAAATCATATATGTATTAATGAGTCAATAATTATGATCCAGTAATATGATTTTGATAAGGGATATTTTGCATAATGACTACTTTTAATTTTGGTACTTCAAGTCTATTTTGGCGCAAAAACTTTTGCACAGTTTGCTACTTCATAAATAAAAGGGTAATCCATCTTCATGAGAGCATAAGGAGCGTGAAATTGTTTCCTAGTGTTTCTGCATACATTTCCACACTGCTTTTTATTTTTTATTTTTTATTAAATATTCTGATAACCTGTGAAAATCTACTAAAAGCAACTTTAATAGATTCGGGCTTACAACAACCTCTTTATGAAAATATTGAGGGCGTTTCTATTTGTCTTTGAAATCCATTTAAGAGCTGTACTAATGTCTAGGGGGGGAAGGGGGAAAAACATGTGTAGCCTGTAGGCTATTTGTATATTTCCCTCGTCCCCTTATGAAGACGGAAAACCAAAAATCAGTTGTTCAGATGTGAGGCTGGATAGGCCAACTCTGTGATATTAAGATGCTGTCGTCGAATTTATGGTTCTCATCATAAAGTGATATTATGGGCTGAGCGGAGGAGGAGCGGGTGGGGCCTGGCTCGGAACAGAGAGGCAGACTGTGGTCACTGACCGGAGACTCTGCTGGCTTTTATTCTACTGAAATCAGACCGCATGTCTGACCCAGGGGTCCGCCTGCTGCCCGGAGCAAACTGCACGCATTTCTTCTACATATTTAACGGACGCTGCGTTGGCGAAGGGGAGGAGGAGGAGGATGAAAACATCGCCTGATATATTTTTTTAACGTTTTCGCTCATAGCCTATTTATGGGAGGCAGCAGCGGCTTGGTCCTTTCTTTATTATAGGAGCGAGATCTATGCGGTTAGCTATGTGAAGAGCAGATCGCCTAGCAATTCTCGTTTCGTGATCCTGACGAACAATTATGAACAACGCTCAAGATATGTCGCCCGATTTTGTGTTGATGCGCCTGGTTTCCGTGGCCGAGGATGACCGCTTGGACGCAGAAAACGGGAATCTGCCGCCGGGAGGAGTGGTGGCAGGGCTGGGGAAGGAGGTCCTGGCTCACAGCGGCGTCAAAGCGGGTTTGGATATAAGCCGAGATCCAACGGAGGGCCTCCAGCATCCCAGCAGCCACCTGAACAAAGCACAGCCGAGCACCGAGGGCACGGCTGCACCTGACTCTGGGGTGACGGAGAGCCGAGCCACACTGTCCGCGCCTCCGCCGCCGCAGAGCTCCATGGAGGCCCAGGGGTTTGACTTCGCTCCCAGCCCCGGCCTACGGCCTCAGTTGCTAGTCTTCTCCAATATAATGCGGAACGGAGAGGGGATTTTGGAATTAGACCGTCGGAATCAGCCGAGGGATGCTCTGGATCAGAGCCCGGGATCTGGCTGCTCCAGCCCAGCGGTCAATAACAACACTCTGAGTGTCAGAGAGGTTCAGCAGCAGCAGCAGAACCTGCTAGACCGGACATGGGGAGCGCATTCGCCAGCCTCTGTGGAGATGCAGGGAGCGGCTGAGCTATGCCACCGGCATCGACTCATCGCCACTACGCCAGAGTGGCCCGTGTTGACGGAGAGATCTAACCCTCTCACCGTGATTGACTCTAAATGGGGATGCGCCACCAGGGACAGGGAAGGAGCCGTGTTTGAGCTGGCCCGGCGGTTCGGGGAGCTTGGGGTTGGCGCGGTACCCAAAATGCTTTTCAAAGCAGGCGAGCTCCCACACTGTTCGTGTCAGAGTGCACATAGGCCGGCAGGAGGGGGAGTAGAGCCCGGCGATGACCCAACAGAGACTAGCGACGCATTGTTGGTGCTGGAAGGGCTGGGGAACGGGGACGTTGACGGTTTGGACATGGACGAGTGTCCGGAGGATGAGGCAGATGATGAAAACGGACGCCGGGAGTTTTTACTCAACAGGAAAAGGGAAATAGTTCAGAAAATGTCCGGGGCTTTCTCCATCAGCAGTTTTCAAGTGGAACTGAGGAGGCAGGTGGAGGAGACGGCGACAGAAGCAGCGGCTGCGGCGCACATTGCCACGCAGGTGTGCAGCCTCCACGGGAACTTATCCGGCCGGCTCTCGCAGGTAAGCTGTGGGAATACAGAGGTTGTCACGCATGCTTCAGCCAAGTCATCGTCGACTACCCCGGCCCAGAGCTCGCCCTGGGCCACAAGCCCGAACCTGAGCCAGGCATCGACACCCAGAAGGCGGCCGGAGCGGTGCGCCAGTGCGCCCCGGACTCCCACGGGCAGGGCCACGGGCGGGGAAAAGATGCTCAAAGTTCCAGGGAAGTCAAAAAAGGGCTCGTTAAAGATCAGACTGAGCAAATTGTTCCGGACTAAAAGCTGCAGCGGCTCCAGTCACCTTTTGGACAAAAGGCCCTCAGTGACTTATTCAGTATCTTCTGCCGGGAGTCTGGTGGACATGGCGTGTGCAGCGGGTGCTGAGCAGGATGCAGACAAGTAAGAAATCCTAAACAGATCTTCTGTCAGGGTCAGAACAAGTAAACATAGCAAGTTAAAAACATAAAAGCTGTCTTAATACATGTAGGTCAGAGACTTTTTAAAAAGTCTAACCTAACATACGAAATAGGAAGTCCATTATTAAATTTCGGCCAGTGAAACATCCTAACCTTTTCTGTAAGCTGAACATTGATTTCCAGAGGCTTGAACTCTCTCATCTGCCAGATCTTTCTTTTAGAACTTTTTGGTGCTACATGTTATTAGATGCTGAGATTTTGTTCTAACCTTTCTGGCTTGTCACCCTCTATTGTCTTCACAGCTAAGTCATTATTCACAGCAGCACACTGAAGGCAGGCTATGATTAAAAAACATAGCTTTAGAAGTCTTTAGTGCTGGAGCTAAGAGCATCAAACAGAAAATGCAAAAAGAGAGAGAGATAGAGCTGCAGGACCCACACACTATTAAAGACTGCACTAATACTTCTTCTGCAATCTAATTCTCTTCTCATAATTCTTCTTCTTCTTCTTCTTCTTCTTCTTCAGCCACAGCCAGCCCAGACTGACCAGGGCCCACAGTGCCTTTTCCCCAGCCTCCCTCTCTGCCTCTCTCTCAACTTTCACTGGTAAGGGTTGCTTTGGCTTTGGTTTTGATTCTCTCACAGCTTTGTGCTCAGAGAGGAAAACCCCTCTGATATCCATCACCCAAACCTTCTGATAAGCTTGTAAGTAATCAACATAATAGTATAACTGTTAATTTGAGAAAGAAATGTATGAATTCTGAATGTACTCCTTTTTCCAAAAAAAAAAAGAAAAAAAAAAAAAGAAAGAAGCCACAACCACGTCAAAATATTCAGTTTATTGTCACATAAAAGCGACAAAACGGAGGAATGTTGTGTCAAGCTCCTGGCACATCCAACAATAACCTGAGCAGAGGTGTGATTTAACAGAGTCAGTGACTGTACACATGAGGAGCCTTTAAGATATTAAGTTTTATTTTTTTCACCAGAAAAGAGGAGCAGATATACTCTTTGCTGCAATAATTACACAACTTCAGCTCCATTTGGCAAACCATTCATACTTTGAATCGAAGCACATGTTGTTTAAGCTGGTAATTAACCTTAAAATCTACTTTAGGCTTTGGGGCTGATAAAACTAAACAATGGATGTTTAAAGGGAACATATTATGCTCATTTCCAGCTCTATATTTTTATTCTTGGATGTTACTTGGGAGGTTTTAAACAATCCTTTTTCATCTTGCACTGAGTGTTGGTGCAACTCATAAGACAAGCTGTTTTAGCACCTACACCTTTAAGAACAATCTTGTTTTAAGCCACTTTTCTTCTGATTGGCTACTGCTCATTAGAAAGGAGTTTTAATTAGCAAGTGGGTGGGGCTTGAGTGAAAATGGTCTCTTTTGATCATTTAAATGGAAACAAAAAACAGTATAATACGATCAATATTGTTTTCAGTGATTGAAGTTAAAAAACATTCAGCAGAAATAACAAAATTAAAAATTTTTAAAATTTTAAAAATTCTTCATGTCTGCCTTTACTATCTTTGACGTTAATTTGTAGTAACTAATTCACATAACCCCTTCTCTCTCTGTACATATCTGAAATTTTCACATTGAATCCCATCACAAAAATATAATCCTCCTCCAAAACAGGGTCCTGTTTCTGAAAGATGAAATGATGTAACGTGACAGTCTGAAGATTAATTTAAAGCTGAGTCTGGAGTTTGTTTTAGAACTTTTTCGGGGAATATTTTTCTTAATAAAATCACACATACCTGTCAAACATATCCAGTCTGTCACCCAAAACACATAAGAAGAACAATCTTATGTTACAATGGTGGAACACTTCCACATGTTAGTAAAAATGTTAGCTTGATGCCAAAGCCAGGCAGTCCAAGGATACACTGGAAGACACTTCCAGTCTCATTTCTATCCAAGAAGCTGATGCAAGAAGCCAAGATTAGCACAAATGTATAACACGAAAAGCCCTATAAAGTCTATGATTTCCATCCTATATGCACAGTTAGCAAGTCATAAGAATAAAATTAGACAGTTTTTATCTTTCTTTCACCCTTTTAACTTTTTTTGGACAAACATTGCAAGATAAGAGAAACAAGTAAGCACATTTCACTCCAAATGACAAACTTCTTTGAATTACTGATCCAAACTCATTAATTCCCACTGCAGATGTAAAATGTTCACAAATGTAGTTTTATTTTATCAACTTGTAAATAAGTCCAAAAAACAGCTGGCCCTGCGTTTTTACGCACAAGTTATTTAGACAGGAGTAAGTAGTGCACTTGTAGTAGTGCAGATTAAGCCACATATAATAATAATAATAATAATAATAATAATAATGGATTGCATTTATATAGCGCTTTTCGGTGCCCTTAAAGTGCTTTACAATTCCACTAATCATTCACTCTCACATTCACATACTGGTGGAGGCTACAGTTGTAGCCACAGCTGCCCAGGGGCAGACTGACAGAAGCGAGTGCTGTAGAAAACATTTGGGGCAGTAGAATGTGAAACTGAGTCAACATGAACCTGATATAAAGTACTTTTATGTTACGTCTTGAGATTAGATATTAAGTATGGCGAGTGTTTACAACTATAAATATTGAAGTAGATCCTATAACGCTGGAGAGTATAGTGAGACCAAATGTTGTTAAAGTTACCTGCTGTGTTCTTTTTTCCATGCTTCAGATAATGATGTAATTGTATATAAAAGTAATATCTGTGGCTACAAATCTCAGTCTTCAAAAAGATCTAATGGTCAGTTTCATTCAGTTTTTTTTCTACTTTTGGAGCTTTATGATGTCAGTGAGACCCCAACATGGTCATCTCACAATTTACCAAAACACTACATGCTAAAACTGCAACTGGTGCAGTAGATAAAAGCTGATTTAACACAAAGGTAAAAAGGGAGAGAAGGTTTGTGGCTCATAAGGCAAAACTTGATTCAGCACCTATGGCGGCCTCTGACGTTCCCTCTATGCAGTCTCCCACATTACTCACAGACTGAGAATTTTTGGAGTTTGTGAGCACAAGCTTCACAACCTCCAATTAGACCAAAACATTAAAGCTGCACCCAGCATTGCTTCATGTTGCAGAGTTTGTGAGGATGATTCGTTTGAAATCTTGGGGACTTTCAAAACCCTGAAGCCGTGCCCATGGCTTGCTCATGTTTACCAGCCCAGCCTGTATGTGATGTTTCACAACCAAAAAGCGAGCTAAAGCGATGTTGGTGGCTGAGACTGGATGTGGGCAAGTCCAGCTTTTTCTGCTCTTGAGGGTTTGGCTCTTAACCCTTTGATTTTGTTTCTTTCGCTGCCAGCAACCATGCCCTACTGCAGGGTTTGACTTCGGTAAACATTGAATGTGCAGCATTTCAATTAGCTGAGATGGGATATTCTCCTTTATTGTAGTGATTTAGGCTGATTAGCTGGGTGTAATTTTCCATAAACATCCTGCCTGGTGCAGCTTTAATGGCATGCTGCAGCACAGACAAAACAACACACAGTTACAGGTTCACAAAGCACAGCCCCTTTCACTGTCTTACCGTCTGCTCACTTTCCTCTTTCTCTCAATTTCTTCTTATCTTTTCTTCCTCCTGTGTTCAGGTGAGACCGTTTCTCTAGTGGATGTGGATATTTCACGGCGAGGGGCGAATACGCCACACCCACACCCACCTACACCTCCACCCCCTCCTCGTCGAAGTCTCAGTCTCTTAGGTACTTTTCTCTACTTCCTGTCAGTTTCTGTTTCTCTTCTCGTCTTCTTCCAATAGTAGTAGTTCACTTACAGTATCCATGAAGTATAAAGCCCATAAAAAAACAAACCTTTGTAAGCTTTTGGTTTCAGAGAGCTTCACTGCAGCTGGGCTATAGCTCAGATGGAATTGAAGCCCAGGCAGTTTCTCTTAATATTTCTGTCTTGCTTAGTAGTTTTGGTTACCGCCGGACATTTCTGGAAACTCAGACACAGACGAATTTTTATAATCTGCTGTAATCTGATTGTGGAAGCTTTTGAAAGGTCAACAGCAATCTACAGATTTAATTTGAAATCTGGATGCAGTGACTCAATCGATAGCAAAGAAGAGGGAAAAACATTTAGTCTTCCTGTTTGTCTATTTTTACTTCCACTGACTTTGTTTTTTTGGTAATACAGTTTGTAATGACTGGTAGATGATGTTTTCTACTGCTGCGAGGTGAACTAAACAAAAAAAAACAACAACACATAAATAAGAGGATACATATATATATTATATGTATATACAGTGGGGCAAAAAAGTATTTAGTCAGCCACCGATTGTGCAAGTTCCCCCACCTAAAATGATGACAGAGGTCAGTAATTTGCACCAGAGGTACACTTCAACTGTGAGAGACAGAATGTGAAAAAAAAATCCATGAATTCACATGGTAGGATTTGTAAAGAATTTATTCGTAAATTAGGGTGGAAAATAAGTATTTGGTCACCTCAAACAAGGAAAATCTCTGGCTCTCACAGACCTGTAACGTCTTCTGTAAGAAGCTTTTCTGTCCCCCACTCGTTACCTGTATGAATGGCACCTGTTTGAACTCATCATCTGTATAAAAGACACCTGTCCACAGCCTCAAACAGTCAGACTCCAAACTCTGCCATGGCCAAGACCAAAGAGCTTTCGAAGGACACCAGGAAAAGTATTGTAGACCTGCACCAGACTGGGAAGAGTGAATCTACAATAGGCAAGCAGCTTGGTGTGAAAACATCAACTGTGGGAGCAATCATCAGAAAATGGAAGACATACAAGACCACTGATAATCTCCCTCGATCTGGGGCTCCACGCAAGATCTCATCCCGTGGGGTCAAAATGATCTAGCCTTAGGACCCTTACTGGATACAGACGCCCCAGGGGCCATGTATCGTGAGATTTTGAGCCAAAACCTCCTTCCATCAGTGAGAACTTTGAAGATGAAACGAGGCTGGGTCTTCCAACATGACAATGATCCAAAACACACCGCCCGGGCAACAAAGGAGTGGCTCCGTAAGAAGCATTTGAAAGTCCTGGAGTGGCCTAGCCAGTCTCCAGACCTCAACCCCATAGAAAATCTGTGGCGGGAGTTGGAAGTCCATGTTGCTCGGTGACAGCCCCAAAACATCACTGCTCTCGAGAAGATCTGCATGGAGGAATGGGCCAAAATACCAGCTACTGTGTGTGCAAACCTGGTAAAGACCTATAGTAAACGTTTGACCTCTGTTATTGCCAACAAAGGTTATGTTACAAAGTATTGAGTTGTATTTTTGTTATTGACCAAATACTTATTTTCCACCCTGATTTACGAATAAATTCTTTACAAATCCTACCATGTGAATTCATGGATTTTTTTTTCACATTCTGTCTCTCACAGTTGAAGTGTACCTCTGGTGCAAATTACTGACCTCTGTCATCATTTTAGGTGGGGGAACTTGCACAATCAGTGGCTGACTAAATACTTTTTTGCCCCACTGTGTGTGTATATGTGTGTATGTGTGTATGTGTGTGTGTGTGTATATATATATATATATTAGGGGTGCAACGATACACAAAATTCACGGTTCGGTTCGATACTTTGGTGTCACGGTTCGATATTTTTTCGATACAAAAAAAAAATGTTCATGCCTTTTTAATTTGTCATTTATTAAAATTATAAATATATATTTTAACACAAAAGTACAGTTTTTAAATTTAACCCTAACCCTTGTGCGTGTTGTTTTTTAGCTCGTCATATTGCAGCCACAGAAATTCTTTTGTCCATGAAACCATAAAGCTGCACTTTCTTTTTGCCTTATAGTCTGATTTGTCATAACTTCTCCGTTTTGTGGTAAGCTTTTCTTTGGCTGTCACTTCTTCACCCTGACCTGTCTTATTTGGCTCAGCAGAACGAAAATATATATCTGTCTGTGAAGGTTCTCAATCATCCAGGTCATCGTAGTGAAATATATATCCTGCCGCACTCACATAAGCTCAGCGATTCTCTGCGCGATCAACCTCTCACATGTTTAAGCTGCGGGAGATTTCACTTGTCATGTTTGCATAGTAAGCTAACAATTAATAAGACGATGTCAGAGGAATTGGTGCACAAATTATCATCACTCACAGATCAGTGCTGTCGCTCTCTATACACAGTTCGCGCGATTGCAAAGTGAAAGCAAAAAAACAAGCGCAAATTCAAACACGATTTCAATATGTCACATATTGACAGTGGCTCACCCAATGACATAATTACCCAGCTACATTTCTGAAAGAATGCAAAAGCATTGACATATATTTTTCCTTCCTACAATAGCCCGACGGGCAGGGCAGAGATAGCCCCGGGACGTCGGGCTAGCGATATTGCGAGCCCTGTATCTGATTGAGGAATCACTCATCTTTGGAAAAGAGAGTTTATTACAGAGAAATGTCTCTTTCTAAAATAAAAGCTATACTATCCGCTTCTTCTGGGCTATATTCTCAGCAGCATATTAAACATATCAGGTCTCCATAAGGAGAATCCTGTGCTAACAGCTGTCTAAATGACTCGGCTAAAGTTTGTAGCATGCATGCTTGTTGTTTTTGTCTTTGCACTAGGATGATGTCGGTGTAAATGTGCAGTCATATTCGTTGTGTTCCCACTAGTGCTTTCAGGTTAATCTCGTTGAAATAACCTTAACGCCACAACACGGCAAATCTCCGTTAACGAGCTACCCTATACAGAGGGGCTAGACGGCCAACACGTTAACGAGCTAACTGCGCTAACACACTAGCTCCCACCCATGTAATTGAGCATTGCATGGCACATCCAACATACTGTTTTACTTTAGTCCATGACTCGCTTACCTTCAGGGTCATACGTCACATGAAAACCAAAATAATTCCAAACGCCAGATCTGAATGAGGGTGGGGGAGGTCCACTTCTGTCTCGCTAGCTTGCCCTGCGCTCTTCCTTCTGACCATGCTGTCTGTGTTGAGTGCTCAGTGAATCTGCGTTCGACTACTCCGCCTAGGCTGCACTCTCGAGCCTAGGCGGAGTAGTCAAATGCAGATTCACTGAGCGCTCAACACAGACAGCATCGTCAGAAGGAAAGTTGATAAAATAAATTACAAATTTTGTATTGTTCTTTTTTTTTCTCCCCTTTGGTTTTCTTTCTTTCTCTCCCCCTCTTTCTTTCATTCTTTCCCCCTGTCCTATCCCACAGTCATGTCTGTCCCGTTTGCAACTGAAAATAAAATAAATTCATAATTATAATAAAGGTCAATCAAATGGACCAATATGATGATCCACTTAAAATAAATCCTCTTGGCATCTTTCTTGGCCTCAAGACAACAATTCTGATGGCTATAGATCCAAACGGGACACAAAAAAAAAAAAAAAAAAAATTGAAAAAAAAAAAAATTTGAAAAAAATTGTATTGTTCGATACATATGCGTACCGAACCGAAAGCACTGTATCGAACGGCAAATAGCAGCTGGATAGCGTAGATAGCAGCTGGATAGCGTAGTGGTTAGACTACACGCCTTTGGAACAGAGGATCGCAAGTTCGATTCCTGCCTGGGGCGTCTGTATCCAGTAAGGGTCCTAAGGCTAGACCCCCTATGCTAAGCAAGCCTACCGCAGACATGAGCGAGACAGATAAATATGAAGGCATGCCGGCTCGGACGTCGCCCGGATCAACAAGGTCCGCGTCAGGTGTTGAGGAACCAGGGCACCCTGACGAAAAGTGGGCTACTGGAACAAGAAGGCATCGGTGGGCAAGAGACGAAAACAGGGCCTTGTTGGAATGCTACTACGCAAGTAACCCCGGCGGAAGGGGCTACATGAATAGGATGAGGGACCTATGGATTCTTTGATACCCAACATCCACAATGACGGCGAAACAACTAGTAGCTCAGTGTTCCAACATTCGAAAGAAGGGACTGCTCTCACAGCTAGAGATTGACGAGGTACAACACAAATGCTACGGCAAGGAGGAGTCAGGACGCCAGGTCAGGGGGGCGATATCATCACCCCCACCCGAGATTGGGTACATAGCCCCAAGTGCGATATACCTGCCTCAGTACTACATGGAAGCTCCTGTCAGGCATCATATCGGCTAAGATGAACAGGCACATGGGTCAATACATGAGCGGGACACAGAAAGGAATTGGCAAGAATACCAGAGGCGCAAAACACCAGCTACTGGTAGACAGAACAATCAGCTGAGACTGCAAGACCAGACTGACCAACCTGTGCACTGCCTGGATAGATTACAAGAAGGCCTATGACTCAATGCCCCACAGCTGGATACTGGAATGCCTAGAATTGTACAAGATCAATGGGACCCTAAGAGCCTTCATCAGGAACTCAATGGGGATGTGGCGTACAACACTAGAGGCCAACTCCAAGCCCATAGCACAAGTCACCATCAAGTGCGGGATCTACCAAGGTGCTCTGTCCCCACTGCTGTTCTGCATAGGCCTGATCCCCCTCAGTGAGATCAAAGAGAGGGAAGGTAGTCAGAACTGAGGGGATTGAACTACCAGAAGGCAACATTGCAGACATAGAGGACAGTTACAAGTACTTGGGGATCCCGCAGGCGAATGGGAACCATGAAGAGGCCGCTAGAAAAGCTGCAACCACCAAGTACCTGCAGAGGGTCAGGCAAGTCCTGAGGAGTCAGCTGAATGGTAAGAACAAGATCCGGGCCATCAACACGTACGCCCTACCCGTGATCAGGTACCCTGCTGGGGTAATAGGCTGGCCAAAGGAGGAGATAGAAGCCACTGACATAAAGACAAGAAAGCTCCTTACCATGCATGGAGGGTTTCACCCCAAGTCCAGCACCCTGAGGCTGTACGCTAAGCGGAAGGAAGGGGGCCGGGGACTGGTGAGTGTCAGCACCACAGTCCAGGATGAGACAACGAACATCCAAGAATACATTGGGAAGATGGCCCCAACTGACCGAGTGCTCAGTGAATACCTCAGGCAGCAGAAACCCAAGAAAGAGGAGGGAGACGAGGAACCATCATGGAAGGACAGGCCCCTGCACGGTATGTACCACCGGCAGATAGAGGAGGTGGCTGATATCCAGAAATCCTACCAGTGGCTGGACAAAGCTGGACTGAAAGACAGCACAGAGGCACTAATCATGGCAGCACAAGAACAAGCTCTGAGCACAAGATCCATAGAGGCTGGGGTCTATCACACCAGGCAAGACCCCAGGTGCAGGCTGTGTAAAGATGCCCCAGAGACAATCCAGCACATAACAGCAGGGTGCAAGATGCTAGCAGGCAAGGCATACATGGAACGCCATAACCAAGTGGCCGGCATAGTGTACAGGAACATCTGTGCCGAGTATAACCTGGAAGTCCCGAGGTCAAAATGGGAGATGCCCCCAAGGGTGGTGGAGAATGACCGAGCTAAGATCCTGTGGGACTTCCAGATACAGACGGACAAAATGGTGGTGGCTAACCAACCGGACATAGTGGTGGTAGACAAACAGGAGAAGACGGCCGTAGTGATCGATGTAGCGGTTCCGAATGACAGCAATATCAGGAAGAAGGAACACGAGAAGCTGGAGAAATACCAAGGGCTCAGAGAAGAGCTCGAGAGGATGTGGAGGGTGAAGGTAACGGTGGTCCCCGTGGTAATCGGAGCACTAGGTGCGGTGACTCCCAAGCTAGGTGAGTGGCTCCAGCATATCCCGGGAATAACATCGGAGATCTCTGTCCAGCTAAGATACTGCGCAGGACCCTCAAGCTCCCAGGCCTCTGGTAGAGGACCCGAGCTTGAAGGATAAACCGCCCGCAGGGGCGTGCTGGGTGTTTTTTATATATATATATATATATATATATATATAACGAAGGCGGTCGCACTTTTCTCCTCTCCTCCTCCTCTCCCTTATCTTCCCTGCTTAGCCTCTTATGTCCTTGTCTAGTCTTGTGTTTTTTGTGTTACTTTTCCCTGGAACACTCTCTCACAGTCTGTTCTCTAAAACCTAAAAGAGGAATTATGGATTGGATCAACTGGTCCCTAAATGCAATTGACACCCCTTTCTCAACGAGAGGTCTGGGCTCGGGTGAGCCTGAGTGCTGAAGATATCTACCTATTCGGAACCATGGTAACAGGGTTCTGATCGGAGCTGGCTTGGCCCTGACTTATCGAAGAATTAAGAAAGCAGAACCGGCTGTTCAAACCCCCACAAAGCTGCCCGCTGGGATTGAAACGATGGGAAGAGGCGTGAGTTTCTCAAAATGGTGCTGAGAAACTGCTGTGAATAGAACAAGACCTCTGAGTGCCAACTGGATTACATCTGGAGGGGCTCGCTCGGAATAACATCTCTGAGCGCAAATTGGATTACATCTTGGGGAGGCTCACTGTGGTCGTGAGTTCTCAGAATCGGCTCTTTGAGCACAAGAATGACAACATCACAGAGGCAAGTTTGATAACATCATGGAGAAGCTCATGGCTCTCCAACGCGAGATTGAGAGACCAGTGTTGGACTGTTAAAACAGCTTTGAAATTCACATGAGCTGTTCGCACTAAAGTAAAAAGCACCATCACTTCATGCGGACACCCTTTCGGCGCTGGGCAGGATGGCTGCTGTGTTTGAGTCGGATTACTCCTCACTCCCCACCCGACCCTGTGGCTTGTCACGGGATCCATAATGTTGTGCTGTGGGCATTTATGTGCTTTTTTGTGCAGAGGAGTTTTTTTGTTTCCTGTTCTCATGCTGTCCTCCCAGGAGCCCAGTAGAGTAGAGGTCTCTTTTTTTCCTCTTGTACTTTCCCATTGTAGTGTATATTTCAGTGTTTTTCTGTAACGCTACCGATCTCCGACCTGTATCCCCATGTGATGTCTGTGTTGTGTGTGTAAGGTCAGGAGGGGGGTCCTATTTCACCGCAGGGCAACCTGCACGTGGCGAATAAAGCCTTGATTGATTGATTGATTGATATATTAGAATACAAATAAATAATGGAAAAGAATATACATTACACACACCAGAAGTAAATGGACATTTTATTAAATAAAATGTGCTTCAGGAAGGTGAACGCACGCAAAGCTACTGGTCCGGACGGGATTCCCGGCCACGTCCTCAGGTCATGCGCGGCTCAGCTGGCTGGAGTGTTCACGCACATCTTCAACCTTTCCCTCTCTCTGTCTGTAGTCCCAGCCTGCTTCAAAATGGCCACCATCGTCCCTGTACCCAAATCCTCCACCATCTCCTCATTGAACGACTGGCGACCTGTAGCCCTGACCCCCATCGTAAGCAAATGCTTCGAGAAGCTGGTCAGGGACTTCATCTGCTCTGCACTACCCGACTCACTGGACCCTCTACAGTTTGCATACCGCCACAACAGGTCCACTGATGATGCCATAGCCCTGACACTACACACTGCCCTGTCACACCTGGAGAAGAGAGACACGTATGTGAGGATGCTGTTTGTAGATTACAGCTCAGCATTCAATTCCATCGTTCCCTCGAAGTTGGACAGGAAACTGCAGGATCTAGGACTGAGCAGCTCCCTCTGCAGCTGGATCCTTAGCTTCCTGTCTGACAGACGCCAGGTGGTCAGACTGGGCAGCATCACCTCATCCCCCATCACACTGAACACTGGTGCTCCACAGGGGTGTGTACTGAGCCCTCTCCTGTACTCACTCTACACCTACGACTGCACAGCCACTAACAGCTCCAACATCATTGTGAAGTTTGCGGACGACACTACAGTGGTGGGTCTTATCACCAACGGTGATGAGACGGCTTACAGGGAGGAGGTCAGCGCCCTGACCCACTGGTGTCAAGACAACCATCTCACCCTCAACGTCGCAAAGACAAAGGAGTTGATAGTGGACTTCCGGAGGTGCAGAGAAGTACACACCCCCATCACCATCAACGGCGCTGCTGTGGAGAGAGTGAGCAGCTTCCGGTTCCTTGGCGTACACCTGGCTGAGGATCTTACGTGGTCAGTACACACAAACAAAACAGTGAAGAAGGCGCAGCAGCGCCTCTTCTTTCTCAGGAGACTGAAAAGATTCGGCATGAGCCCCCGCATCCTCAGGACCTTCTATCACTGTGCCATTGAGAGCATCCTCACTGGATGCATCACCACCTGGTATGGCAACAGCACCGCCTACAACCGCAAAGCTCTCCAGCGAGTAGTGCGGTGCTCTGAACGGATAATTGGAGGTGAGCTTCCCTCCCTCCAAGACATCTACAGGAAGCGGTGCCTGAGGAAAGCGGGGAGGATCATCAAGGACTCCAGTCACCCCAGCCATAAACTGTTCAGACTACTTCCATCAGGAAGGAGGTTCTGCAGCATCCGGTCCCGTACCAGCAGACTGAGAGACAGCTTCTTCCACCAGGCCATCAGACTGCTGAACACGTCATAGACACCTCAGCTTCACTACTGGAACTTTAACATTATGCACTCCATACTGTATATAAATGCCACTTGTTTTGCACATATTCAACTCTGTATATTTTATATATTTTATTATTATTATTATTATTATTATTATTATTATTATTATTATTATTATTTTTTTTTTTTTTAACTATTTAATTTGTAAAAATGTGTATACACACACACACACACACACACACACACACACACACACACACACACACGTAGGAAAATATTTAGTATACACATCCAGAAATGCATACACTATTATATATTGTACATATATTTATTAGTTTCAGGTTGGCCATTCTTGTATTTTGCTCGTTTGTGTTGTTGTGTTTGCACATCTCTGTTGCTTGTGGGGCTCGCACACAAGAATTTCACTCGCATGTGCTGTGCCAGTGTGCCTGCACATGTGATGTGACAATAAAAGTGATTTGATTTGATTTGATAATGCCTGCACTTATTTTTAATACCCTTTTTTGCATTTGTTTGCATATTAATTTATGTATTTTTTTGATTTAATAGTTTGTGTTAGGTTTGATTACACTCATAGGATTTGGATAAATGCGTGGTTGTTTTTGGTCTTTATGTGTAATACTTGTCAATTATAAAGGTGGTAAAGTTTCATTTCCGAGCTTGAGACTTTCTGTCGATGGTGCTGACAAAACCTCCTTCCTTCCTTCACCTTTCCTAACACCTTTTCTTTTTTCCTCTTCCTCACTCTTTCTTCTTCTCTCGGTCGTTCCTCTCTCCTTCCTCCCTACTGTCTTCATTTACCTCCTTTGCCTTCCTCCCTTCCTTCCTGCGCTTCTTCCAGACGACATAGCCGGGCCCCAGCCTGGGCCTTTCCTAGTGAGCGTCATGGGCGCCTCTCTGCAGTCTCTTCCTCTGCCTCTCCCTCCTCCTC
This sequence comes from Diplotaxodon limnothrissa, assembly GCF_057381915.1. Classification (NCBI taxonomy): domain Eukaryota; kingdom Metazoa; phylum Chordata; class Actinopteri; order Cichliformes; family Cichlidae; genus Diplotaxodon; species Diplotaxodon limnothrissa. Next base: position 3,711,979 of record NC_140601.1, on the reverse strand, counting down.
CTCCTCCTTCCCACACTACCATCCAGCACAGTCTCAGCCTCAATGGTAAGATCTGTCCCGAGGGATGATGGGAATTGTGGTCAGAGATTAGTGACTTCCCGCTCTCATTATAATCAGCTAATGTGCGTCAGTTAGTAGTATAGACATGTTTATGTTAAAAATGCTTCATCTGGCACCTTTAACATCTCTCATATAGATGCTTTCCTACGGGCCCTTCCTCATTCCAACCCATCATCAGCTGATGGTCCACCCCCCATCAGACAGGCCCCACCCCCCATGCTGTGTGCCCTGCGGCGGTCGGAAGCCAGCAACTTCACCGCCAGTCTGAGAGAACTGGAGAAGGTAAGATGATATTGATGTATCTTCTCATTGTATGGTCAACTATACAAAGTGTAACTTCCTATAAATCCATAAAATGTACAAGGTCTTCTGTTTTTTGGGATGGCTTTACAATCTGTTTATGTAGAGGTTATTTCCAAAGGTTATTGATCAGAGAAAAGAAAAGCATAACTAAGAATGCTTCTCTGTTTTTTATTTTTGTTTGTTTTTTTTTTTGGGGGGGGGGTTCTTTGTTTTTTATTGGGGGGCTGGGGGTTCAACCTGCAGTGCGGCTGGTACTGGGGTCCCATGAATTGGGAGGATGCAGAGATGAAGCTGAAGGGTAAACCAGACGGATCCTTCCTGGTTCGTGACAGTTCAGACCCTCGGTACATCCTGAGCCTCAGCTTCAGATCACAGGGAGTCACACACCACACTCGCATGGAGCACTACAGAGGTGAGAAACACACACACACACACACACACACACACACACATACACACACACACACACACACACACACACACACACACACACACACACACACACACACACACACACGTCTCAGATGGGATTATTTATGAACTTAACAGAGGCAATTTTCTAGAGTAATCCACTGAACTAGATAAAGAAAAACATCCTCCTAACATGACCATTCTACACTAGCAGTGATGCTACACTATAAACCAGCTTATTAGTCAATTTAAATGGACAAAGCGAGGCTGCAGTGCTGCGTATGTAGTCAGCTATATATTCACGGTTTCAATGATGCTTCAGGCGACAGAACAAACTGTTTTTTCAGTCTTATCTTAATTAATTAGAATCTACATTGTTTATTATAAACTGACCATTCTGCTGTATTTATCACATCTTCCCAGCTTGCAAGGTTAAGATAGATTTTGCTTTGACGATACTTGTACCAGTCCTTTTCTAAGATTATTAATGTGCATTGTTTCCATGTAGTATGGTGTTAGCTTTTCCTGTGAGGGAATCATTGCATTCAAAAATATTTCGGCGATGTCACTGGACAAAGATTTTCTGTGTATCTGATATGAAAGTGACATTAAGATATTCAGACTGATAGCTGGTGTCATGTGCCATGTGTTGTGTTTTAGTTTTTTGATGTCATTATCTTTCTAGTAAGACTTATTATTATTCAGTTCTGGTTCTTATTTAGTTTTTATAGAGTTTATAGATTATGGGTAGCATTAGGATAGAGCTCAGAGGTCTGGGTAAGTTGTACTGGACTGAATTTACAGGCTTATTCTGTTAGAGAGTTTGCCCTCCTTCCTTTTCTGTCTGTGTGTTTCTTTTTCTGTGGACAGTCATAGTAGGTTCAGACTATGAGGGGTTCAGACTTTTAAGGTTTTGGAGGTAAAGATTTATCTTTGCATTCTGACCAATCTCATATTTGTCAGCATGAAATTGATAAAAGAAGAGTATCAAGTAATGTTGAAGTGCAAACACTTTACATCATTAAATCCAATAAAGGATCTAATCCTCATGGTGCTCCTCAGTTGGCAAATATTCCATATATATAGGGCTACAAAACCTTGTAGAAGATAAAGTATAAGTCTCGCAAGTTACAACTGTATTAAGAGGTTGATTCACAGTTATGTCAAGTTATTCTTATTCTTCTTATTCTTACTATAAATCTAAAATGAAAGATAGAGCTTCAAAAAACACACAAACACCCACTCACACAGTCCCATATGATGGTTATTCAACATCTCAGGCGTGTAACGCGGATATTTGTGAGCACATATTACCACAATGAGTCACGTAAGACCTTCATGCACACACGCAAGCTAAGTATGATACACAAATGTGCACATCAAACTGTACTCTATATTCCACTTTAGCCACTCTTCACTTAGTGCGAAGTGTATTTAGAAAGAGCTGCCAAACAAAAGCAGTTTTCATGCTATTCATACGCTGCAGGTGAGCATAGGCATAGAGAAGGATCTTGATGCAACATGTTAATAAATGTTAATGTGTCAAAAATTTCATCATTAAAGATGAAGATGTTTATCTAGACTTTGATTTATTGCCACACTCGTGATTGCCAGACAAACACAGCAGGTTCCAAACAACACCTTATGCATTAGAGAGCCAAGTATAGCATACAAATTGCACAAGCTATACAGTTTGAGTCTAAAAATGAGATGTGGAACCGAAAGCAAATAACAAAAAAAGGTCAGACTGTTCACACAGATACATTTGTGGAATAAAAGCACAAAAAACGTAATGTTTGCCTCTGGAGAAAATACTTTGGCACGATTTTACTCAAGTTTGCACTTATAGAACTTTGTTGTGTAAAGTATCTTATGTAAAGCAACATAAGATATGATAATAATAATAATAATGATAATAATAATAATACATTTTATTTGAAAGCACCTTTCAGAACACTCAAGGACACTGTACACAGTAGAATAAAAAAAGCAGCATAAAAGTATAGGACATAAAACAAATTTACAATAGCAGAGTGGAGAGGTTATGTGGGATAAGCTATTTTGAACAAGTGAGTTTTGAGTTGGGACTTAAAGAGAGAGTGAAGGAAGAGAAATTTTAAAATCAGGAGGTAGAGAATTCCAGAGTCGTGGAGCAGAGCAGCTGAAAGCCCTGCTCCCCATGGTGGCAAGAAGAGGGGAGGGGACGGAGAGAGAAAGGGAAGAAGAGGATCTAAGACATCGAGATGGGGCGGTGATCTGAACCAGATCAGAGAGATATGGAGGAGAAAGATGATGAATAGCCTTAAATGTGTACAAGAGTATTTTGAAATTGATACGATATTTGACCAATGAAGCTGCTGCAGGACAGGAGTGATGTGGTGGACAGAAGGGATCCTGGTGATGATACGGGCAGCAGAGTTCTGGACGCGTTGGAGCTTGTGGACGGATTTCTGAGTAAGACCAAAAAGAAGTGAATTACAATAATCAATCCGGGAAGTAACAAGGCTGTGGACAAGAATGGCAGTGGCATGTGGGGTGAGAAAAGGACGGAGACGATTAATGTTGCGCAATTGAAAATATGCAGACCAAGTGACGTTATTAATGTTTGAATTGAAAGATAGAGTACTGTCGAGGATGACACCCAAGCTTTTCACAGAGGAAGAAACGAAGACCGGCGAGTTATTGATAGTAACAGAGAAACTGTTGGTTCTGGATAATGTAGATTTAGTGCCGACCAAGAGGAGCTCGGATTTATTACTATTGAGTTTGAGAAAATTAGAAGAGAACCATGAATTTAGTTCGGCTAAGCAGAGGGTGAGGGAGGATGGGGGAAGAGCAGAATCAGGTTTAGTGGACAGATAAAGCTGGGTTTCATCGGCAGAACAGTGAAACTGGATATTGTATTTACGGAAAATGTGTCCAAGCGGAAGAAGGTAGATAATGAAAAGAAGGGGCACCAGGACAGATCCCTGGGGCACGCCAGTGGTCAGAGGAAAGGGCTGAGAAGTGAATGATTTGAGTTGAATAAACTGAGTGTGATCAGACAGGTATGATTTAAACCAGGCTAGTGGAGTATGGGAGAGACCGATAGAGGCCAACCTACTGAGAAGTATAGAGTGAGAAATAGTGTCGAAAGCAGCGCTCAGATCGAGGAGAATAAGAATGGAAAGTAAACCGGAGTCAGCTGCCATAAGAAGATCATTGGTTAATTTTATAAGTGCTGTTTCAATGCTGGACTGGAACTGTTCATACAGATTATTATTAGTTAAATGTGAGTGGAGTTGTGTGGCAACTATTTTCTCAAGAATTTTTGAAAGGAATGGTAGATTGGAAATAGGCCGAAAATTCTCAAAATTATTGGGATCTAGACCAGTTTTTTTTTTAAATATTGGGGTGATGGCAGCAATTTTGAGGGAAGCAGGAACAGTTCCAGTGGTAAGTGAAGAGCAGATGATAGCAGATATGAGGGGAAGCAAAGAAGGTAGACATGCCTTAACCAAAACTTTAGGAATGGCATCTAGCTGACAAGTAGAAGGCTTTGACTTACAGATGAGATGAAGTCAGTTTCATCATATCAGCAATTTTATTGGTCCCCGTGGGGGGATTTGTTTTGGATTCAAAACTGTAGTTTGCAATAAATTAACAGAGTAAAAACAGACTGTACCTGACTCAACCCAGCAGACAAAATCAGCAACATTAAAAAGGCTAATGTCTCTTTATACAAAACTCGGGAAGCACTGTATGCAAAAATCTGAGTTCGATAAAAGTGTCATTGTATATTTGGCATTTTTTTAATATAAATGAGACAAATCTTCATATAATTGACTGAGCTGTTTTAAAGTCTATTAGCACCATTTCAGTAGATAAGCTACAGACCTACAGGGAGTGCAGAATTATTAGGCAAGTTGTATTTTAGAGGAATAATTTTATTATTGAACAACAACCATGTTCTCAATGAACCCAAAAAACTCATTAATATCAAAGCTGAATGTTTTTGGAAGTAGTTTTTAGTTTGTTTTTAGTTTTAGCTATTTTAGGGGGATATCTGTGTGTGCAGGTGACTATTACTGTGCATAATTATTAGGCAACTTAACAAAAAACAAATATATACCCATTTCAATTATTTATTTTTACCAGTGAAACCAATATAACATCTCCACATTCACAAATATACATTTCTGACATTCAAAAACAAAACAAAAACAAATCAGCGACCAATATAGCCACCTTTCTTTGCAAGGACATTCAAAAGCCTGCCATCCATGGATTCTGTCAGTGTTTTGATCTGTTCACCATCAACATTGCGTGCAGCAGCAACCACAGCCTCCCAGACACTGTTCAGAGAGGTGTACTGTTTTCCCTCCTTGTAAATCTCACATTTGATGATGGACCACAGGTTCTAAATGGGGTTCAGATCAGGTGAACAAGGTGGCCATGTCATTAGCTTTTCTTCTTTTATACCCTTTCTTGCCAGCCACGCTGTGGAGTACTTGGACGCGTGTGATGGAGCATTGTCCTGCATGAAAATCATGTTTTTCTTGAAGGATGCAGACTTCTTCCTGTACCACTGCTTGAAGAAGGTGTCTTCCAGAAACTGGCAGTAGGACTGGGAGTTGAGCTTGACTCCATCCTCGACCCGAAAAGGCCCCACAAGCTCATCTTTGATGATACCAGCCCAAACCAGTACTCCACCTCCACCTTGCTGGCGTCTGAGTGGGACTGGAGCTCTCTGCCCTTTACCAATCCAGCCACGGGCCCATCCATCTGGCCCATCAAGACTCACTCTCATTTCATCAGTCCATAAAACCTTAGAAAAACCAGTCTTGAGATATTTCTTGGCCCAGTCTTGACGTTTCAGCTTGTGTGTCTTGTTCAGTGGTGCTCGTCTTTCAGCCTTTCTTACCTTGGCCATGTCTCTGAGTATTACACACCTTGTGCTTTTGGGCACTCCAGTGATGTTGCAGCTCTGAAATATGGCCAAACTGGTGGCAAGTGGCATCTTGGCAGCTGCACTCTTGACTTTTCTCAGTTCACGGGCAGTTATTTTGCACCTTGGTTTTTCCACACGCTTCTTGCGACCCTGTTGGCTATTTTGAATGAAACGCTTGATTGTTCGATGATCACGCTTCAGAAGCTTTGCAATTTTGAGACTGCTGCATCCCTCTGCAAGATATCTCACTATTTTTGACTTTTCTGAGCCTGTCAAGTCCTTCTTTTGACCCATTTTGCCAAAGGAAAGGACGTTGCCTAATAATTATGCACACCTGATATAGGGTGTTGATGTCATTAGACCACACCCCTTCTCATTACAGAGATGCACATCCCCTAATATGCTTAATTGGTAGTAGGCTTTCAAGCCTATACAGCTTGGAGTAAGACAACATGCATGAAGAGGATGATGTGGACAAAATACTCATTTGCCTAATAATTCTGCACTCCCTGTACATACAGACTTACATACAGTAATATAGCAATCTGTCTACAGTAAACATATAGACAGATCTGAAAACATTATGTGTAAGCAGACAGGCCTGTACAGATCGAGCAAATTGAAACCAAAACTCATGAAGCATGAATAACTCACATGGCGCCACATGCACACGCCTCACATGTGTGACAAACTAACAAGGTGACTTGTACAAAGATGAATGTGTGACTGGTCACATACTCCAGTACGCACGCTCCCATGCAGATGTTCATAACTGGGGCTGTACATTAATGAGTCACTATTACATGGCCACAGCATCATGGCTGAAAACACATTCATTATACAGATATGCAGCCTTCACTGACACAACATGTTCGCATCAGTACAATCTTGTTTGCATGAATGCATCATGACCCAGCATGAACTGAGGGCAGAAAGGCTTCAAGAGAAAGAACCACTGTGAAGTCAACAGGAAGTCGAATCACTCATAGCATTTGTCTGTTCACATATTGGCTGTTTGTAAATTATTTTTATTCAGTATTATGTAATTATGAACTGCTCTAAAGTAATTTCTACCTTAATATTTCTTTTTGTCACGTGTCTGCGGCAGCAGACCCTGTATTTATTTAAGAGGACTCAAACGCAAACGCTTGAGGCAGGAAATATGAGAAACAAAGGCAAAATAACACAGAGATAAACTAACCAAAAACCTAAAGTGGGGAAAAACTAAACAAAGATCTAAACACAGAGAGCGTGGGAAAACCACAGACCATGAACACGGCAAGGAGAGCAGACACGGGTAGACGAACAGACGACCTGACAAGGAACAAAGGAAGACAGGACTTCAATACACAGAAGGGCAATGAGGGAAGTGGAAACACCTGGAGAACACAGCTGATACAAATGAACATGACACCACAGGGGAAGCAAAACTAAACATACTGAACATGGAGCTCAAGACTATCTAGAGGTCAAATGACCCAGAACCATGACACTTTCTTTTTTTTTTAACTTGCCAGCTGTATTACTATGCAGCATGAGGCCTGCGTATCCCTGTGATCAGAGGCTCATATGCACAACAGTGTGACAGCTGTAATGTTTGCTAGCTGCATGCCCTTTTTTGGTAGTAGAAAGTAAACAACTCCTGCATGAAACTGTTTACGAAAAGGCTTCTGGATTTTCTGAGCAACTTTGTCATGATTTCTGCAATGGTGCTGAGTGTGTTAACTGTGCTTTCTGGCCCCTCGTGCTCCACAAAGCTCTACTAAACTGGGCACCTCACATCAAAGCCATCTAAAAGGATAAATACACTGTAAAAACTGTGACTAGAGGTTACTTAAAAAAGTTATGGCAACAAAGTGACACTTGAAATAATTAAGTAGATTTTAATTTCAAAAGATTTATGTAAAATGTAGAGAAAATGTTAATTAAATTCAAATAGAAAACAAAAGTAGATATTAATAGAATTAAACTGTAAATATGTGTTGGATTTAGGGTCAAAATCTCAAACTGAAGGTTGAAATTGCCCAACTTTACCAAAAAAAATAATTGATATGAAATAAGTCTCTGAGAAAAATTACTTTGAATTTACTAACTATCTGGCAAAGGTTTAGTAAAAACTTCCTAAAATATCCATTACAAAGAAATGAAATCTTCTTGTTTTTTCAGTAAAACTCAAATTGGATTCAATAATTTTCCAAATAAACCTTAAAAATAATGACTGAATAATAAGAGAAAATGAAATGAATTTTACTTATTTTCTGAGTAAAATGAATCAATTTCACAAAGAAAACATCAAAACAGTAATTTGTTTTATTGTGGAAAATAAAACACAGTAATTTATAATATAACATTTTTCTGCTCGTATACACTGAATTCTCATCAACAATCTCCTGATCTCCGAAATACATTCCTCTGCTGTAAATTTGTTTTAGTGTCATAAACAGTTTATCACACAGCTTTGTGTACAGAGCAACAGCAACATAAACTGCATGAATGTAAACCAGTTTTGTAAAAAAGAAATTAATCTTTAGACTGTAATATCAACATGAACCTGAAATTTGAATATCCTTTACCGTTTCCTTTATCTCTGTTACTTATTTATGATTGACAAACAAAAACTTTAGTTAGTCAATCTTTTGTTAAATTGAATCACTCAATATAATTGTAGAACAAAGGTTTTTCACTCATGTACATGGAATATCAATAATGTAAATCAACCTTTTATCCCAATTTGGATGTTTAACCTGAGAAAATCTAAGACACATGTAAGAGGAAGTAACATTTCTACAGCTACAGGACTGCACTTCTGTTAAATTTTAAAGTTGTTTTAAACCAATGTTTTATAGTAACATACACTATAAACAAAGAAAAGCTTCACTAGTGATTCCTCCAATTTGCTGCCTTTCAAACAGAATATTCCTAAGAAACTTGTAGGTAATAAAAAACAAAATTAAAATGAAGAGCACAAATACAGCCTGACACATTGCAGGTCATTTGGGTAAGATATGAATAAGATGAAATTAACTTAAAAACTGAAAAGATAGCTGCATCTAACAAAGACAAACCAAAGGTTTTCAGTGAGCTTACTTCCCTTTCATTCTTTCAGAGTCCTCGTTTAAGCCAATAACTTGTTCTTGAGGCTGTTCACTTTTGGTGAGAGCTTAGCACAATCCAGTTCAAGGAAAAGTTTCTGGAATACTTCCAAGGTGTATTTTAGCTCTTTGGGATAGGCAAGATCGACTGCATATGTCAATCCAACCAGCATTGCGCATGCTCTTGGAAAATTGCCCAGAGCAGGCATAACTCTCACACCCTCCGGCACAATGCCAATGTCATCCTCCTCAGATCCAACAGCCTTGATTTTGTAGATTTTCATCCTCTGTTCAGAAAGATCTTGTGACACACCATCCTCATCAGCATCCTGAAACAACAAACACATGGGTTTTCTGACTGTAGTTGCACACATGAAATATTTCCTGGACACATCCTGTAGCTGAATGACAAATAAAACATGATAATGCCTCAAATTATTTGAAACTTGACAAACACATATGAATAACAAAAACAGAATAATGTTTCTACTTCAACACTTACACTGTACTCTTTGATCAGTTGATCAATGGACTCCCCAAGGTACACCATCAAGCACTGAATAACCAGATTTCTGGTTATGTTATTGCTAGGATTGCTTGGTGACTGAAAATGAGCAAGAATTCCAAAAATTACCATCAGATAAGTGACCATTTATTAAGACAAAACTGTGAGAATTGGCAGTATTAAAAAAAACTGTTAAATATCAAATTATCATCACATGGAGCATTATGTGCGATAATTAGCTGATGTTAATGCACATGCCTGGGTGCTGACAGTCAACACAAAGGTATTGTCAACATGCTTGACAGGTTCAATCTTTAAATGTGTCGTTTTAGTAAATTACATTAATTTAGTCATTTAGTTTTTTTATCTAATTTAGTTTATGTTCGTCAGAAAGGGTTTTTCCTTCTTGGGACAAAACAAAAACCCAGCAATACCTGTACTTGTGTTTTTTTGTTTGTTTTTTGTTTGTTTTATTTTACTAAGAATAGACATGTATTTAAAATACAATTAAAACATGAAACCCATAATTGTGTTGTTAATTATATCAGTGACGTCCTGGCGTCCTCTTGCACTGACAAAAACATGCAAACAAATTAGTGGAGCTGTGCACCATGCAAATGAAATTTGACAAAAAAATTCTTTAAATAAAATTCCAAGCTGAAATGTCTGTGGAAAATACCTTGGCTATGATAGCCTGCAACTTCAATCCCATGCTGATCAGGTGAATTTAAGTTGAGGGATCTTCCATTACCTGAAAGGAAAGCAACATTATCATTTTTGACGTTTAGTCAGCTGTGTAAAAACCAAGGAGGAACCCACCCGGGGGATTAATAAAGTTTTATTTTATCTAATCTAATCTAATAACTTTAATCTCAGCCAAACCGATTTACTCACGAACAAATAAAACACTGAAAAAAACCAAACAATAACATTTTTAGGTTGTCTAAGTGACTTATACATTACGTTTAAACTGAGTAGCGAAACCCCGCGGTGATCTGAAAATGATGTGCCGGGAGTTGTGCCGTTCTCAGCGGCTTCAGTGACCCTCGAGCTCCCGGCTTGCTATCGAGCTGGTGGGTAGCAGATGCTCCGAAAACGTCGAAGCACTTTTGCAAACATGCGATATCTTGATAAACCGAGCAGATATTTGATGTTTACACAGCTACTTTCGCGCCTGAAAATATGTTAAAAGTTTATTTTGTGACCCAGAAAGATTACTAAGAGTAATTTTAAAACTTAGTAGCGGCCGCCATTATTGGAAACTGGAGTTCGAAAAACTGACTGTGGCTGACAAAATCACTCACAACTGACCGCAAAACCTTTTCATGAACTTTTAAACGTGGATGAAAGACGTTAAAACTCATCGGAATATACCGTTGATATTTTTTAATACGGTAAAACATGTGGTTAGTTAAAGCTGTTCAGTAACACAGTCGTGAAGGCTTGGAAAGTGACCTTGTGCTAGCAGCCCACTAACTGCCATTTGTGTAAAAATACGATACTATCATTACAGTGATGATTATTAATAAAATTTCGACGTATCATACTGTTTAAAACCTTTACTCAAAACCGATATACGTTATTGTTTAAACCGTGTCTTATATTTGAACAAATTAAGAAGTCTTACCTCTGACAAAATGGAGACGTCCACTCATGAAGCGCGTGTGTCCTGCACGTGGCACAAAGGATTATGGGCGGAAGTGTACAATGATTAAAATGAAAATGCTTTCATCAGTTAAATCTATTAGATTTCTTAAATTTTTTTAGTACTCAAACATTTTTTTAAAATCTACTCAACAAACCATTGCTGAATTTACCCCAAACAAAACTGTGTAAATTTAAATAACTGAACATCTCAAAATTGTTGAATTTTGCTTAGATTTGATTAAAACTACTCATACACGTTTTTACTGAGTAATAATTACTATTACTCTCCTATTAGATTCTAATTAACCCCAATCACAGTTTTTACAGTGTAGCGCTTCAAGCCAGTAGAAATGTATGTGAAAGTGATTTAGTGGTGAACTTTACCTTTAAAGTTGCATTATTTCCAGGGCCTAAAGAGCATGATTTACATCTTAAAGCTGCACAGGCTGATGGAAATTTCCTGTTGTGTAGCTTTATTTTTTGTTCTCTTTAGTCTCTTTAGAACTATCCAGGAACAGTTTCATCTCAGTTGCATTTATAAAAACGTTACTCATGTGGGTACGATTTATAGATATTGAAAAAGTACACATGATACAGTACATACAGGAAACTATTCCTCTTTTATTGCCTGCAGGGACGTTCAGTTTGTGGTGTCACCCGAAGTTTGAGGACCGCTGTCACTCTGTGGTGGAGTTCATCGAGCGAGCCATCATGCACTCCAAAAATGGGAAATTCCTCTACTTCCTCCGCTCCAGAGTCCCAGGTGAAACAACACAGGCTTTATATCAACACCCAGCTCCAACTGATCAAAAAAACATTTGAATCACCCCTTAGTGAGAAGTGCCTGAGAGACCGGGAGGAGAGGAGAGAATAGCTATATATGTACCATTTTTATGTCTACATTCAGGTTTTGCATCATGCTCATGTGAAGGTATCTGGTCATTTATGTCTTACAGTAAATTTACACTAGTTTGTGTATACTATAGTGTAACTGTATGCTATTGTATCCTTTGCATCCACCTGTGCGATTTATACACATATCATTGAGCCGTGAGCAGATTTACCCCTGATGAGAATCATGCCGACACAGATGTGATGCATGTGGACCTCAGGCCAACCTATATCGCACAATTCACTGTAGTTTACTGCATCACACCTAAATGACAATAAGTAAGGTAGCATCTTCTGATTGGGAAATATATCTGTGCAAAATGTTATCAGACATAACTGAGTCAGATTGAAACAAATCTTTTACTGTTATATTTATATTAAACTAAATCTTGAGCTAGAAATACTCACCGAGCACCAATTTCCTGTGGATTGCTCCTCTACTAGTCTAGCAAATACTTTATTTACACCTGTCTGAATAATCTTTGCTAAACATGACAGAATCAGGCTGCTTAGAGAGCCTATAGTCTATACATTCACATGCATCAAATGTGTGAGGAGTCTTGTAGTAACGGACCAGCTGCATCTGCTTCTACCATGGGCTGTAGGGAGCTTTATATTGAATTTCAGCTCATTGCTTCCCTGTACAGCTACAACTCTACTGTTTTATTTAATTCCTATTCCCACGATAATATAATTTTCAGCCAGAGCAAAAGCTCCAAAAATCTATTGCTTTTAGCAGCTAAAGAGACAGGTACTTCCCTCAGGCGTCTGTAGAGACCAAAAATGGAGCTAAAAGAGCGCGAATACTTGACTCACATGCAACAGGTTAGTTGAAAGCATCGCTCCACAGAAATGATCTTCATTTGTGAGTTGTGTCGAAGTGGTCTGAGGTTGAAGCGGTGGATGCCTATGCTGATAGAGAAGTGTATGTACAATCAATCCCTGTAATCCAGAAGTTTATACTTCACATTGCTCTAAGCACTGAGTTTCACACAGTTTGATCTACTTCTGTGTCTGCGTGATGCCAGTGAGATCAGATATCCTGTTTACTAAGAGAAGCTGACTTAAAGGGGAAGAGCCGAAGGAGAGTTGGATGAACTGATACACCATCCCAAAGCCATGAAAGTACACAATAAATAAGAATTAACTGTAAATAAAATGAAAATGCTGCTCTAGTAGATTCCAAGAATAAAATTATGAAGCTGGAAACCAGCATCTCTTTTAAGAAAAGTCCTGCAAGTCTCAAAACAAATAAAACTATGTTTTTGTAAGAATTTTTGGCCATTAAGCTACAGGCACAACAGTTGACAAGAGGACACAAAGTCTGTGAAGGACGCCTACATGTTAGTCACTGGGCCACCAGAGTGCCCAAAGCAAAATTGGGAAAGGGCAAATTAAAATGTTTCACTGAGTAAAATGTTTCTTTCTGTCCCAGGACTACCTCCCACTCCGGTTCAGCTGCTGTATCCTGTGTCTCGCTTCAGCAACGTGAAGTCACTTCAACATCTCTGTCGCTTTTGCATCCGACAAATAGTCCGCATCGACCACATCCAAGAGCTTCCACTGCCCAGGTACTCAGTTTCAACTGGGAAATATACTTGCTGAAATATACAGGAGTGGAAAGCCAGCATCCTGAACAATGCTGCTGTTTTCCAAGGTGTTGGAACGGTTTTAACAGACTCTTTATTGATGGGTTTTCACTTATAGCTCTTACTGAGGTTTTAACCTAGCAACCTCCAACCACATGATTCAGGTAGAGAAAAAGGCGGTACATTTTGTTTTTCATAAAAACAGTATGTGTTAGCATAGTTTCATTGGTATCCAACCAAAAGCTGAGATATTTTGAAAAATCCTGGGTTGGTTTTCATTTATTCTTTGTGCTGATGTTTAAAACTTTTGTGTCTTCTGTTCTGTTTCTTTATCTCTACATTCAGTAATCCAGCTTTTGATTTTGATACTGATTTTTTGCCTGTATTTTCACCTCTTTCCAGACCGCTGATCTCCTACCTGAGTAAGTTTTATTACTATGACCCTGAGGAGGAGATGTACCTGTCAGTCAAGAGCATCCGGAGGGTAGTGGGAGTAGGGCAGGAGGCCGAGTCGCAGACGTAGCAGCAGAGCTCTTCTCAGCTCGAGTGAGTTAGTTCATCAACAGCATGCTGTTGATTTCTAGAGTGGTAAATAGTACTGTTCTAATCCAACGATGTTTTGATCCTGTGACTGAGATGCTCAGGTGAAATCTTAATATAAAGCATTAATATACATAGTTTTACCCTCATCTCCAGGTTTTGCTGTGGAGGACTGTACTGTCTGTACTGGTCTACCAGTCTTCCAGCATCGGCCATTCAGAGTCCCTGGAAATCTGTGTGTCCAATGTGACTGGGATGGATCCTCCTATGTGTGGATTTGGACTAATGAGAGGAATGATGTGTGCTTGCAGTTGAATCGTGGTGCATATGCAGTGGACTCAGTGACTTCTGAGGAGGGACTGTAGAGATACGCTCACCTGAAAACATGTCGACAGGCACAAAAACAGAGCCTGAATTATGAACTCAATTTCCTGAACCTGTTGAAATGGACTTTTAAAACACAATGCACTGGTCAATTTGTACAACTGTTGTTTGCTGCCATTTCCTTGTTTTTCCTTCCATTTTGTCAAAAAAAGGGATTTTGGATTAAAAGATGTCCTCAGTGCTGGTATACACACAGAGGCAGGGCCACAGAGGCCTGTCAAATCATTTGGTGTCTTCATCATCTGAAACTGAACCCCAAAAGTTGGACCCTATGAATCAGCTAAAAAACGTTTTTTGCTTTTTTAAAATCCCGTGAGTAAATTTCTTCATTTTATTTAAACTCATCTAATGTTATATGACACAATTTGAGGAACTCCTCAAGTTGTATAAGTTGTATATGGAATATATTAAGAGTATTGACTGTGGCTTTCACTTGCAGCAACCAGCACTGGTTATTTTCACTATTATACATTAATCAGTGTGCCAGCTATTTTTTAAAAGTGGCAATAGGCATTTTTCGCTATAACCCAACTTTCTAAACTGGACTCCTTGTTTTTAAAAAACAAACAAACACCCACTTCTATTGGGTAAATAGCTAGCCAACTGTTGTTACTTTATGTGAACCTACTATGAGCTTTGAGTGCTAAAACCCATTGAGTTTATTCTGAGATACAAGCTGTTTTGCTTTAAGTCTTCTTTGTCTTTGGCCTCTCAACAATATAGGCACAATATGATACTGTCTGCGATTTCATCTGCAGTAGCTACCAGGAAACCAAAAGTGCTATCCTCATTTTGTTTGTGTTGGCAAGCCTATGGTCCCCAGAGATTTACCTGTTGGTAGTCAGAGCTGCTGAGTGTAAGTGTTGCTTATGAGCAACCATTTAGAAGGCAGCTGGTATGCTTATTCTATAGGAATTTCAATATATAGTCATCACTGGATGTTTGTAGGGATTTTTTTGTGACGTTTTGTGTCATATTGTTAAAAATATCTATTTAATTGAAATAAGAACATGGTAGACACTATTTTGATCTTCTTAAAACAGCATCCTAAACTAATCTGGGTCCACATACTGGCCACCTTGTTAGGTACCCCTGTTTAACTGCCCATTAAGACATATCTAATCAGCCAATCACATAGCAGCAACTCGAATGAATTGAGGCATATAGACATGGTCATTATCACCTGCTGAAGTTTAAACTGAGCATCAGAATGGGGGAAAAATGTGATTTCTTTGTTGGTGCCAGACAGGCCATCTCTCACACAACTATCTCTAGGTCTAGGTCTATCTCACAGCCCATTGTTCCTTCAGTGGAGCTAGTTTCAGTCATTATGCAAATGTACTGTTTATAAGATTGGGGAAACCTGCAGTCTGCTGAGACTGAAGAAGTCACTTGGACGAGTGACGAAACATTTCTCCCACTGAAAACGTCCAGATGAACAGAATTAACTTTTGGGGAACTATCTCTAGGGTTCACAGAAAAAAAGGAAAGAGAAAATATCCAGTGAGCTGCTATAAATGCCTTTTTGATGCCAGAGGTTAGAGGAAATTGCCATTCTGCTTTAAAGTTGCTCCAATAGTCATGTTTTACAATATAGGTATGCAGAGGGAAATTGCTCTGAATGCACAACACGCTGAACCTTGAGAAGCTGGGTGTCACTCCTGTCTAAAAACAGCAAACTGAGGCTACAATTTGCATTCGTCTACCAAAAATGGAAAGATTGGAAAAATGTTCCCTGGTCTGAATTTTTGCTGCAACAGTTGAATGACGAGGGTCAAAATGTGGTGTAAGCAGTATAAAAGCATAGATCCATCCCGTCTTGTAGTCACGGTTCAGCCTGGGGGAGGTGATGTAATAGTCTGAGATATGTTTCCTTAGCACACTTTGGGCCCCTTGGTATCAATGAGCATCTATTAAATTACATAGGCTACCTGATTATTGTTGCTGACCATGTCAATCCTTTTGTGACCATGGTGTACCATGCACACCATATCAGAAAGCTCAGAGCATCTCAAACGGATTTTCTGAACGTGAAAATTAGTTGACTGCGCTCAAACGCCCTCCAATCCTTTTGGATTTGCAGCATAAATGTGAAGCTGACAAATATGCAGCAACTGTGTGATGTTATGGGCCAAAATCTCTGAGGAATGTTTGCCAGCCCCTTCTTTAATCTGTGCCACGAAGAATTAAGACAGTTCTAGAGGCAAAAAGGGTCCAACCTGGTGCTAGCAATGTTTAGCTAAAAAGTGACTGCTATATGTATAAAGTTTTTCAGAAAACATTCAGAGTCAATTTATGCTTGGTGCGGAGGAAATGTTTTGCTTTTAGAGGTATGCAGTCTTAGGCTGTTCTCCTCTAATAGGTAAAAACAAAAAGCGTTTATATTGCCCACTAAATACTTGACAGATTTTTCAGAGTATAAAATATCACATAATAGTAAACACATTATTCCCTAAGCGCCCCCCCAAAAATACAATAAAATGTCTAATGCCATAAAATTGGTTGTTTTTGTTGCTGTAATTTAAATCACAGAGAAATGACCCCCACAGGTGCTGGCTTATAGCAGTTTCTGCTATGCTCTGGGTTCTGTTGATTCATGTTTTTGCCTTGTCTTCTGCCAAGAATGCCTAAAACATATAGAGTTATTATCTTTATTTTTGATTACTGAGCCACGATGTAAAGAGACAGCCATTACTACAGTTCATTAAGTAAATGAACGTAAAGGTTGTCACTGATTTCACACGCCCTTACTTCTCCCAATGCATTGTATTCGGGTCTATTTAAACTCCTGTATTTGTTGCTTTTAAAAGACCCAGTTGACTTCACATTGGTGCTGTTCATGTTCAGACAGATATATACAGAAATAGTGAAATTACACCAAAGAGAAAATACGTCCTCGGAAAACTGGTTTACGATACTAACGGGTATTTGATGTGGGGTTTTTCCTGCTTTAGGGTAGATATTTTCAGTTACTGAAATGAAAGATTCATCTGAACTGAAATTATTGAATCTGGGAACATTTGATTATTGCCAAAATGCCCTGCCTCTCAGTGTGTATACCTCCTATAACTGCTCTCTACCTGTTTGTTTTATTTGTTGAAATGCCCAGGTGTATTTTCCTCATTCTGTTTCTCAGTACCGTGAAGCTGGCTACTGGCTTTTCCAGTAAAAAGGAAACAAAAAACCCTGGTGTGTGGCATTTTTTCCCCCAATTTGAGTATTTTCACTGAAAGCAGACTGAAAATATTTCAGTAAACATATTGATGGGATCTAACTTTAGTTCATTTTGAATTTTATTTTGGTTTATGGAAAACTAATTAACTAATTTAATAAAACTAATTAATATCACTGAAAGATTTGGAAACAACAAGCCAATCTGCTGTTTATATATTTTCCATATATTTTATTTAAAGTTAGCAATTGTTGGTCATTGTGTGAGGCTGTGATACACAAACTAAAAGTAGGAAAAATTCAATCTTGGCATACTGAGACCTAACTGACATACTAATATTATTCTACAGACCTATCACTGCTTTGGCATAACTATGGCATTAATGACAGATCGACAGTTTTGTCTTAACAGGGTTTATGGATAAATGTGAACTGCTCAGCAAAATCTTTTTTTTTTTCTTTTTGTAGAAAACCCTCCAAAAACTTTCACTTTAAATAAATCTGCTCCACTATAAAATTTGATGACATTATTTATAAAATAGGAAAACCTGCTATAAAGAAATTAACATCAGCTTAAGAGAACAAGACATTGTGCCATTACTCAATTCAATTTTATTTATACAGCACCAAATCACAACAACAGTCGCCTCAAGGCGCTTTATATTGTAAGGTAGACCCTACAATAATACATGCAGAGAACAACCCGACAATCATATGACCCCCTATGAGCAAGCCCTGTGGCGACAGTGGGAAGGAAAAACTCCCTTTTAACAGGAAGAAACCTCCGGCAGAACCAGGCTCAGGGAGGGGCGGGGCCATCTGCTGCGACCGGTTGGGGTGAGAGAAGGAAGACAGGATAAAGACATGCTGTGGAAGTATGATTCTCAGCAGAGAGAGCTCTATAAACAGAGAGTGGGAAAGGTGACTGAAGAAGAAATACTCAATGCATCATGGGAATCCCCCAGCAGCCTACACCTATTGCAGCATAACTAAGGGAGGATATAGGGTCACCTGATCCAGCCCTTTATAGCTATTATGCATACCCGCTTATGATGAGGTTCAGATTTTTATGCTTGAATTTGTTGTGCAGACTGTTTTATTATTATTATTAGTAATAATAATATTATTTGTTTTTGTTTTTAATGAATTACATGAAATGAATATACCAACATATAAAGCTCAAAATTCAATTTAAGTTTAAATTAAACACTCTTAGTTCATGAATAATTAACAGTTGATAAATAAATTCTTAAAATATCAATATGAATGGTTAAGTCATACCGGCACAGACATCTGGTTGTGTTGTGTGTGTTTCTGTGACCAGCAGACCACCTCATTATTGCAACATTGTTTTTTTAGTCATTTGAACATCAACCCTGAATAACAAAACTGCCTCAAAGTGACTAAAGCATGCACAATATATAAAGTGTGTATGAATATAACTAAGTGAACTTAAATAGCTACTGTGATCCAAATTAAATAAAACAATTTAAATTAAGTAAGCAAGTATTGCTTACATTCTGTATATAAACCATTTGTTTATAAAATGTCAAAAAGGCTAAAAACCCGTCACAACATCACGTCCCTTGCTTCACAGCTTCTGGCTTTGAGTTCTTAATGTAGAGTGTGCTTCATTTTTTAATGTCAGCTATTCTCTTTGAAATAGGCTGAAAACTCCTGCCACAGCTTTGGCTTGCTCATGAAGCCTGTTAACTGATAAAAGTGAGATGTCCCAGTTAAATTATGCAGCACTTTCTCTCTGAGGCTCTCCACAGAGGTGCCTGGGGAGAAGGTGGGAGACAGTATCTGCATCCTTCATCAAGCCAACTACAGCACACTTGAGGTGAAGAGGGAGAGAGTGCTTTAACTAAAAGCAGGACTCCGGTTTCCTAAGCTCTTAAAAAACTCATGCAGCGATGCAGGGAGAGGACAGACTGGGAAGAAATGAAAGAGGTCTGTATGTGAATAAGGTCAAGGGTACTTTTTGGGAAAAGCCTATATGAAAAGGCATTACGTGCATTGTGGATGTGAATGGAGTCAATGGGAATGAGCCAATGAGAAAGAAGGCCAGCTCATAGTAGCCTACAAGCTGGCTGAAAGTGCTGGGGGCCAGCTCGGCTGATGCAGACGACAGATGGGCCTGACAGGACATTTTCTTAACAAGTTGAACATCCGACAGAAAAGGTATAAAATGCTCGCAGAGAGTGAATGGCATCATGACATGAGTCAAAAAGGAAAGTCCCTAATCTTTAGTATTCAGATCCCAAAGGAACCAGTCAGTGTTTGAACAAGCTAAAGGTAAGAATGCAAAAATGAAGGTTACACTTTCAGATTCTGTTTTGATGACACGGTTGTATTAGTCATAGGAAGAACACAAGACATTTAAAACCATTAAATAATGTTTGGATGTCACAATGATCTATTCTCTGTCGTTGTGACAGAAAGCTCTGAAATTAGTTCAAAACAGTGTTAATGTGTCATGACTAATGACTCTCTCTCTCTCTCTCTCTCTCTCTCTCTCTCTCTCTCTCTATATATATATATATATATATATATATATATATATATATATATATATATATATATATATATATATATATATATATATATATATATATATATATATATATATATATGGGGGAGGAACTCAATGGGGGTGTGGCGTACAACACTAGAGGCCAACTCCAAGCCCATAGCACAAGTCACCATCAAGTGCGGGATCTACCAAGGAGATGCTCTGTCCCCACTGCTGTTCTGCATAGGCCTGAACCCCCTCAGTGAGATCATTAACAAGACTGGCTACGGATACCGACTACAGAACGGAGCAGTTGTCAGCCACCTCCTGTACATGGATGACATCAAGCTGTATGCCAAGAGTGAACGAGACATCGATTCACTGATCCACACTACCAGGCTATACAGCAATGATATTGGAATGTCGTTTGGACTGGAGAAGTGTAGCCGGATGGTAACAAAGAGAGGGAAGGTAGTCAGAACTGAGGGGATTGAACTACCAGAAGGCAACATTGCAGACATAGAGGACAGTTACAAGTACCTGGGGATCCCGCAGGCGAATGGGAACCATGAAGAGGCCGCTAGAAAAGCTGCAACCACCAAGTACCTGCAGAGGGTCAGGCAAGTCCTGAGGAGTCAGCTGAATGGTAAGAACAAGATCCGGGCCATCAACACGTACGCCCTGCCCGTGATCAGGTACCCTGCTGGGGTAATAGGCTGGCCAAAGGAGGCGATAGAAGCCACTGACATAAAGACAAGAAAGCTCCTTACCATGCATGGAGGGTTTCACCCCAAGTCCAGCACCCTGAGGCTGTACGCTAAGCGGAAGGAAGGGGGCCGGGGACTGGTGAGTGTCAGCACCACAGTCCAGGATGAGACAACGAACATCCAAGAATACATTGGGAAGATGGCCCCAACTGACCGAGTGCTCAGTGAATACCTCAGGCAGCAGAAACCCAAGAAAGAGGAGGGAGACGAGGAACCATCATGGAAGGACAGGCCCCTGCACGGTATGTACCACCGGCAGATAGAGGAGGTGGCTGATATCCAGAAATCCTACCAGTGGCTGGACAAAGCTGGACTGAAAGACAGCACAGAGGCACTAATCATGGCAGCACAGGAACAAGCTCTGAGTACAAGATCCATAGAGGCTGGGGTCTATCACACCAGGCAAGACCCCAGGTGCAGGCTGTGTAAAGATGCCCCAGAGACAATCCAGCACATAACAGCAGGGTGCAAGATGCTAGCAGGCAAGGCATACATGGAACGCCATAACCAAGTGGCCGGCATAGTGTACAGGAACATCTGTGCCGAGTATAACCTGGAAGTCCCGAGGTCAAAATGGGAGATGCCCCCAAGGGTGGTGGAGAATGACCGAGCTACAGTGGGGCAAAAAAGTATTTAGTCAGCCACCGATTGTGCAAGTTCCCCCACCTAAAATGATGACAGAGGTCAGTAATTTGCACCAGAGGTACACTTCAACTGTGAGAGACAGAATGTGAAAAAAAAATCCATGAATTCACATGGTAGGATTTGTAAAGAATTTATTCGTAAATCAGGGTGGAAAATAAGTATTTGGTCACCTCAAACAAGGAAAATCTCTGGCTCTCACAGACCTGTAACGTCTTCTGTAAGAAGCTTTTCTGTCCCCCACTCGTTACCTGTATGAATGGCACCTGTTTGAACTCATCATCTGTATAAAAGACAGCTGTCCACAGCCGCAAACAGTCAGACTCCAAACTCCGCCATGGCCAAGACCAAAGAGCTTTCGAAGGACACCAGGAAAAGTATTGTAGACCTGCACCAGACTGGGAAGAGTGAATCTACAATAGGCAAGCAGCTTGGTGTGAAAAAATCAACTGTGGGAGCAATCATCAGAAAATGGAAGACATACAAGACCACTGATAATCTCCCTCGATCTGGGGCTCCACGCAAGATCTCATCCCGTGGGGTCAAAATGATCATGAGAACGGTGAGCAAAGATCCCAGAACCACACGGGGGGACCTGGTGAATGACCTGCAGAGAGCTGGGACCAAAGTAACAAAGGTCACCATCAGTAACACACTACAACGGCAGGGAATCAAATCCCGCAGTGCCAGACGTGTTCCGCTGCTGAAGCCAGTGCATGTCCAGGCCCGTCTGAAGTTTGCCAGAGAGCACATGGATGATACAGCAGAGGATTGGGAGAATGTCATGTGGTCAGATGAAACCAAAGTAGAACTTTTTGGTATAAACTCAACTCGTCGTGTTTGGAGGAAGAAGAATACTGAGTTGCATCCCAAGAACACCATACCTACTGTGAAGCATGGGGGTGGAAACATCATGCTATGGGGCTGTTTTTCTGCCAAGGGGACAGGACGACTGATCCGTGTTAAGGACAGAATGAATGGGGCCATGTATCGTGAGATTTTGAGCCAAAACCTCCTTCCATCAGTGAGAACTTTGAAGATGAAACGAGGCTGGGTCTTCCAACATGACAATGATCCAAAACACACCGCCCGGGCAACAAAGGAGTGGCTCTGTAAGAAGCATTTGAAAGTCCTGGAGTGGCCTAGCCAGTCTCCAGACCTCAACCCCATAGAAAATCTGTGGCGGGAGTTGAAAGTCCGTGTTGCTCGGCGACAGCCCCAAAACATCACTGCTCTCGAGAAGATCTGCATGGAGGAATGGGCCAAAATACCAGCTACTGTGTGTGCAAACCTGGCAAAGACCTATAGTAAATGTTTGACCTCTGTTATTGCCAACAAAGGTTATGTTACAAAGTATTGAGTTGTATTTTTGTTATTGACCAAATACTTATTTTCCACCCTGATTTACGAATAAATTCTTTACAAATCCTACCATGTGGATTCATGGATTTTTTTTTCACATTCTGTCTCTCACAGTTGAAGTGTACCTCTGGTGCAAATTACTGACCTCTGTCATCATTTTAGGTGGGGGAACTTGCACAATCGGTGGCTGACTAAATACTTTTTTGCCCCACTGTAAGATCCTGTGGGACTTCCAGATACAGACGGACAAAATGGTGGTGGCTAACCAACCGGACATAGTGGTGGTAGACAAACAGAAGAAGACGGCCGTAGTGATCGATGTAGCGGTTCCGAATGACAGCAATATCAGGAAGAAGGAACACGAGAAGCTGGAGAAATACCAAGGGCTCAGAGAAGAGCTCGAGAGGATGTGGAGGGTGAAGGTAATGGTGGTCCCCGTGGTAATCGGAGCACTAGGTGCAGTGACTCCCAAGCTAGGCGAGTGGCTCCAGCAGATCCCGGGAACAACAGCGGAGATCTCTGTCCAGAAGAGCGCAGTCCTGGGAACAGCTAAGATACTGCGCAGGACCCTCAAGCTCCCAGGCCTCTGGTAGAGGACCCGAGCTTGAAGGATAAACCGCCCACAGGGGCGTGCTGGGTGTTATGTTTAACATAAATGTAAAAATGGAATTTGTTTTACAGACACTGGTCATGACAATTTAGTATCATACACCAGATATTTTCTGAAATAAAATATTCAAGTAGAAGTTTCAGCTACAGTATTAAGAGCTTTATTTGCTTTATACAAAAAAAAAAATGTTTTTGCCAGTAAAAATATAATTGGAGTTCAACACTGTAAGCCAAATATGTGCTTGTTAAAAGTAAAACAGTAAAACTGTGTCGCTTAATGTTCACAATCACTCTACATTTCTGCCTCCCCTAATATATTCTACAACAATCCAGCTGGTTCCTCACTTACTGAAATATTTAGATAACATACTCACCTGATGATGGCACTAGATCCAAAGACAATGCATCACAAAAGTTACAAAAATAATCTTACGAAGAATCACTGCAGAAATCCTATATATCTGTGCATGCTCACAAAGACAACATGCAAATATACAGCATAATTTCATTTGAGTGAGTTGAGTCTTTTATCGAGCCAAGTATCAGAGATCAATCAAAGATTAAAGAGAGTAGGATTTTTTCTTCTTCTGTGTAGTAATAGACTCAAATCAATAAAACTGTGCAAAACAGAAATTGGATCAGAAAGAGTTGTAAATCAGCCACAGAGAGGGTCAGTTAATGTGATTATATTAGCACAAATCAATTGTGTCTATCAGAAGACAAAAACCAAAAGGACAGTAAAAAGGCACAAAGTCTACAAAGATTAAAACAAAGAACAACAACAACAAAAACAAAACATGAAGCGCTATGGTGAAGCAGACAAATCAAACTACTGAAAAAGATATGCAGGAAGGAACACAAATACATCCAAAGAGGTCAAAAGCAAAAAGACAACAAAGAGAGTAATGTGCTTTTAATGTGTCAACAGGGCCATTGTCTCATAACCTGACAATCATTACAGTCTGCAGTCTATAGATTGGTGGACTAATGACTTGAATGCTGCATCCTCTATTGCATTAGCAGTTACCACACAAGCAGAGAGCTAAATGTCAAAGTGCTTTTCAGGGTAAAACTACAGCCTATTGTGAAGGCTGTGTTGAAAACAACAGGATAAGATAAAAGACATGTCATACATGTTTTAGCCAGGCATCTTTTTTGTGTGTTAAGTACACAGCCACTAACAGCTCCAACATCATTGTGAAGTTTGCGGACGACACTACAGTGGTGGGTCTTATCACCAACGGTGATGAGACGGCTTTCAGGGAGGAGGTCAGCGCCCTGACCCACTGGTGTCAAGACAACCATCTCACCCTCAACGTCGCAAAGACAAAGGAGTTGATAGTGGACTTCCGGAGGTGCAGAGAAGTACACACCCCCATCACCATCAACGGCGCTGCTGTGGAGAGAGTGAGCAGCTTCCGGTTCCTTGGTGTACATCTGGCTGAGGATCTTACGTGGTCAGTACACACAAACAAAACAGTGAAGAAGGCGCAGCAGCGCCTCTTCTTTCTCAGGAGACTGAAAAGATTCGGCATGAGCCCCCGCATCCTCAGGACCTTCTATCACTGTGCCATTGAGAGCATCCTCACTGGATGCATCACCACCTGGTATGGCAACAGCACCGCCTACAACTGCAAAGCTCTCCAGCGAGTAGTGCGGTGCTCTGAACGGATAATTGGAGGTGAGCTTCCCTCCCTCCAAGACATCTACAGGAAGCGGTGCCTGAGGAAAGCGGGGAGGATCATCAAGGACTCCAGTCCCCCCAGCCATCAACTGTTCAGACTGCTTCCATCAGGAAGGAGGTTCTGCAGCATCCGGTCCCGTACCAGCAGACTGAGAGACAGCTTCTTCCACCAGGCCATCAGACTGCTGAACACGTCATAGACACCTCAGCTTCACTACTGGAACTTCAACATTATGCACTCCACACTGTATATAAATGCCACTTGTTTTGCACATATTCAACTCTGTATATTTTATATATTTTATTATTATTATTATTATTATTATTATTATTTTTTTTTTTACTATTTAATTTGTAAAAATGTGTATACACACACACACACACACACACACACACACACACACACACACACACACACACACACACACACACGTGTAGGAAAATATTTAGTATACACATCCAGAAATGCATACACTATTATATATTGTACATATATTTATTAGTTTCAGGTTGGCCATTCTTGTATTTTGCTCGTTTGTGTTGTTGTGTTTGCACATCTCTGTTGCTTGTGGGGCTCGCACACAAGAATTTCACTCGCATGTGCTGTGCCAGTGTGCCTGCACATGTGATGTGACAATAAAAGTGATTTGATTTGATTTGATTTGATTTTTGCGTGAGTGGACCTTTAAACAAACAGTAATTAAGCCATTAACAGGCCAACATTGTCAAAAAAAAAAAAAACCAAAACATAAATACATCTAAAATGTACAATATACAAAGCTGTGCAAAGTAGGCTGGTAGTGATATCCTGTACTGTACAGACAAATGTTGAACTATCAATGCAACATATGCTCACAGCTTTAAAATAAATATATAATCCATTCACTGAGCGCAGTCTTTATCCCACATAACGTCCCGCTCCATATCGTGCCACAGTTTAAACAGGTCAGGCACAAGTGACTTAAAGCTCATTGATCAGCGCGGCTGTCATTCTTAGTTTGACTGTACTGCCCCTTAAAGATCACATTGGCCGTCAGGGACGTCAGTGAAGCAGTGCTCCTGCTGTAATAGGGTACTCGCTTGTTCCAGGTCAGTCCTGTTGGAACCGCCCCACTGATCACAATCTAGATATCCCATTGGCCAAACGGTCATCCATCGACCCATGTACAGAAATATGACGTCGGGATTGGCTCAGGTGGACTTCGGTCACAAAGACAGCTAAAGGTAGTTGGTCAGGGTAGACGTCAATTAACTCTCTATTGTCCGTGGATTGGTGCAACAGCGCGGGCGGATTCCTCCATGGGTTCGGTCTGCAAGGCTCGCGGAGAGCGAATGTCGTCATGAGCGGTGGGTAGGAATTAAAACATTGGTGTTTATATTACATTCTACTTCGTAAAACATTATATTTGCGTTGAAGGGAAAGTACTAATCATGCTGTGGTACAAATAACTATGTTTTAGGGGTGTTCGTGCGGTTGTATGTACCAAAATAAGCAGTGCACTTCCGGCAAAGAGCTCCCTTTTTCTGTAACGTTATCAAAGAGAGTTTGACTTGCTAGCTACGCGTCAGCTAGCCAAAATGCTACTGGAAGCTATGTAGCTGGTCCTTTACTTGTTTCTGCCCCCAAATCGATTTGTCCATTTCCACCACATATGAAACCCCACAGCAATACACCGACATATTTTCATGTTGCACCCATTCCCGTCTCGCCTCATTTATTTTTATCAAAGCAAACCAGCACATATATAAGCTAGTCGATAGACATTTGAGTCTGCCTCAGTTGAGTCAGTAGCACTAGCTAGCTTGGTGGCTAACGTTAGCTGCTGTTGCTCTGCAAGCCAACCTAACAGACTGTGTTGCATGGCGGCGCTATTTTGAGGCCGCACTTTTCCCCCATTTGTGTTATTTGCAGGACTTAAAGTCACACTTGCATAACTGATGGGAAGTTCTGTTCTCTGTTGCTATCACCAATCCAAAATGTGTCAGAATGGAGAGATTAGTGGCTTGCTCAGCAGGCTGAGATATCCCCGAGTGAAAGTCTGTTGCTTTGGTAGTCATGTTCAGACGTTTCGATTAACAGCTGCATTTTATAATGCTTTTACTAGATGAGGCAGGCAGCTCCAACAGAGGAACTCCTTCCTGTTTGTACAGCTGATCACCAGCCACGACACAGAGATGAGTTTATTGTGTGTCAGGCTTAAGTTTACTGTCGACAGATGAGCTGGCAGATACAGACGGCACAGTTTGTAGAAAAGAGGAATTTGTACTTCAGGCATTTCCTCATAACTAGCAAGTTATTGTCTGACGTCGGCATTGTATGGAATGCTTTTTTATGGAATATTATTACACTTGTGGTGTCAGGCACTGGAATGTTGGTGACAGATCCAGTGCATTGGTTTTGGAGTGAGGCTGTCCTAGGTCAGGATGCCTAACTGGAATGAGATCAGGGTGCCTTGCATGTCTGTTTTTTGTTCCTTAGAATTTTTTTTATTTGTATTTTAGTGGCAGGGTGTGTTGTTCTGCAGGGTGATGTCAAAGGTGTGGCCTGTGTTCTTGGTGTGCAACAAAGTTAGTCGAAGTACCCACACGAGTACCAGGAACTAAAGTTTCACTGCAGAACCTTGAATTGTAGCACATAATGGCAGTGCTTTTAATGTTGTTAGTGATGGGTGTATTGCAACATCATTTTCCTCAATAAAAATGTAAGAGAAGTTCAATAAATGATCATTGTAATACTTGTGCATTTTTGTGTTTTACGTGTGTGGACAGAAATGCTGTGCAAAGGGTGAAGACAAGAAAGATCACTGAACTACATAAGTTCTTGAAGAAAGCTGCATTTGCACTCTTACAAAGAAACTAAGTTGTTTCTCTGCAAACTGTGGTGAAGGTACATGCTTTCAAAGACAGGCAACCACAAACCTGTTTCATAATTTATAACACCTGTTAGAGCAGGCAGAGAATAACTAAGCCCCAAACATTACAACTCCAAACAAGTGTTGGTGGCAATGTTATTGCAGTATCTGTGTTAATTTACATATACACACTTGTGCAATCATTTTTTTATCATGATGAAAGGACACCGCTCTAATTCATCTTACTTTGTTTTATACATTTATATAAAATATGGCCATTGGCTTACAAATCTGCATGTTGCAGATCTATGATGATGAATCACTTCTTTATCATCATCCTGTGTATTTGTCACAAATATCGGGACAGCCTGAAGAGTGATCTGTGGCTACCATGTGGTCATATATCTTATCTGCTGGTTGAGTTCAGGTGTTTTCCAGCTTAGATATGTAGCTCAACAGGGGTTAGGGGACAGTACTGGACTACTGTCCCAGTAGTGTTTATCGTTTTACATTTGTCATTATTGTTAATAGATGTTAAAAATGCCTGCGAGTATTTCTGTTCTATAAAATCCCAAATTAAAATATTTGAATCTGTCACAGATCCCTTGGCTTTTAAATTGCATATTTGTGTGTTGTTCTTGAATTTATATAAATTATTAAAAAAAGTGGAGATTGTATCGTGTGCACTAGCTGTGTTGTAGTTCAAGCAGTAATAGATAGTAAAACAGCTTGCATTGCTTTATCCACAGTTCCACAGCAGTTCTGTTTGACAATAACAGCATCGACCTATTTTGGCCATTAGGCTGCTTTGCTTGGCTCTCAAGATTTATCCTGCTCTTAAACTGCTGCTGGGCAGCCTGCCCTAAATGTACTTATGCTAACTGTTGAAATGGAAATATAATATGCTCAATATATTTACTGTCTTTTTCTCGTATAATATTTTTGAGCGCAGTCCAATGTATTTTTTTTTTTGCTCAGAGTATTTGACATGTGGCCAGTAGATTGACATTTGCTGTTAGAACACACACAACCTCTGGCAGACACAACTTGTTAAGTTTATGAAGTACAGGTATCACAGCTCTTTCTCGATTGACTAAATTTTGATCTGGTTAATGACCTAAGTTTATATTAGACTGGATCAAAAACAAGTCAAATAGCAAAAGATGTGCTGCGGTACCTAAAAGAACCGTGTATATTTATCAAAGAGATCAGTAGGTGTCTGCATTATTCCCCACGTACTGGAAAACTTTAAAGCTTCAGTTCCGTACACTGCTTTGCATTAGTGGTAACTGTTTTTCAGAGCAGGCTTTAGAGATCGTCTGCATTGTTTATGTTATTTATTTTGGCCAGTTAGCTCTTTGTGGTATATTCCATCACAGTGGAAATTTTGTATTCCTTTATAATTCTGTTATTGATGCAGTTTAATGTGTGTGAATATACAAAATCTCCACTAAGTTACCGAGAAAATTGAATAAATGACCTATTTAAATTTAATATGTGGAATAGATGTGGAGTAGATTCTGGACAAAAATAGAGAAAACATAGAAACCTTTGAAGGAAAAGCATTTGTTTCCCATCTCTGTCACTGGTAAATGTGGCTGACTCATGCAAATTGCAATTATGGTGATTTAACAACAACAATAACAACATGATATATTGACTCTTGACAGATAGCTTCTAATGACTCTGCTAATAACATGCGTGAGTTGAATATTTTTAATATCGTCAACATATTGGAGGGAAAATATTTTCTCGAAACCTCAAAAAACAAACAAACAAACAAAAAAGCACAACTCTGTCATTCCTGAATCCTTTAAGAGATGTGAGTCATATAAATATCCCACATGTTTGGTGAAAATGAAAGTGTCAGCATGCAAATGAATGCGTTAATTAGCGCAGTTAATGGCATCATTTGTGTAATTGATGACATTTAATGATCATATAGCAGTTTAAGTGAGATACTGCATGGCTTGTCCTTCACAGAGCTCTTCTGTTTTGTTGCAATGTCCTGTGATACCCTTGAATAGCTTAACCATTGCAGGCAGCCTGAAATCTCTCTGCTGTGCGTTTTTTCAGAACAACAGGACAGTATGGCTACCACTGTCGCTGTCAGTCCCAGCGAATACCTTCAGCCCTCCTCTGCTTCAACACAAGTGAGTAGCAGCCACAAGCCTCGGCTGTGCACGCATGTTGCACTGTTGCAATCTCTTCTCTTACTGTTGCTCTTAACATCTGTTGTGTTCATATTGCTGCCATATCTTTGTGCTAATATACACTGTGTGTTTATTTTTCTGTAGAATTCCTTTGATGTTTAGTGCATTGTAAGCATTGAGTGTTTTTTAACCCTCAATTGCAAATCGCTGATGGAGTACTGTTGTTACCCTGCCTGGCGGGCAGTGTGGACACCTAAGTTTGTGAATGCGATAACTTGAGTGAATACCATAGGTGCATCTACTAAAAATCTCGGTGGTTAAGTTTTCTGAAAATCTTGTGAATGCAATAACTCGAGAACAAGGCCGCGTAGAATTTTGAAATTAACATACATACAAAAACGACACTGTGTAAGTTAAGATGTCATGATAAGTTTATTGTCAAATTTAAAACTGCTTTGACTGGAAAAAACCCCCCAGAGACATTTAAACAAATGATAAAGAACCAGTCAACTGTTCTAACTTACCGCTGTTATCTGGACCCTTACGCCCACTAATTATGGATTATGGCAGCATTATCATTACTTTCTCAGATGAGGTTAGATCCAGATTCGGTGCTCTTGCACTAGTTTAGTTTGGAAATGGAAAAGCGGCCCTCACTTCTCTATGTGCCAGGATAGAGCTGATGTGCTATATTTTTCTAACAAAAACAATATATTCTATAAATTCAGTCACTGTTTTGCTTCGATGTTGATCAATATCTGAGAGACACAACTGCACAATTGGGAATTTAAATACTAATGACATCGCTTTGTGTCTTGCACCACTAGTCACTAAACCTTTTTCACTTTTGTTGTATCAACCTTCTTAGTCCCAACTTAAACCCGTTTGTTGCCTCAAATACATGAAGCGGTCCAGTGTATATAAAGTGTGCTGAAGATGGCATTAATGTAGAATGCTTCCCTGTCCTGCAGCTTGATGATCACACATTTGGACCAAAGAGGGGCACAAAGGCATCGCAGGTGGAAACTCCTACACCTACTACACCACTTAATCGCTACTGATTATGATTCTTAATGTGTAGTTGTAGGCCTACCTGTTGGGTTGTGTTAACTTGTTTTGTTTTAGCTTTTGATCTGACTACTACCTCATCCTATCGTTCCCTTAGTGCTGAATTCTTCTTGTTCAGGCTGGTTTTAATGCAGGCTTGGACTATGTTTCTGTCTTCCCACAGGACACTCAGCCCTCTCCTTTGGCTCTGCTGGCTGCCACCTGCAGTAAAATCGGCCCTCCTGCTGCTCAGGCTCCTGTCACCTCTCCGCCAGCGCAGCCACAACCTCGCCGGCTCCTTCCTATAAAGCCAGCTCCAATAGCGCCAGCTCCACCGAAAAACCTTGGTTTCCTTTCAACAAAGGGCAATGTGATCCAGCTACCTGCTGGCCTGGGCTCCACAGCTCCTGGCAGCCCCATCGTCCTTACTATCCAGCAGAGTCCTGCTTGTACCGGCACCTCGGCCACTCCTGGCATCCAGTATCAGGTGGTGCCGCAGATCCAGGGTGCACAAACCATTCAAGTGATGCCACAGGGAGGTCAGATCCAGCTCATACCCGGTACCAACCAGGCCATCATTACCACTCCCATGACCATGCCGGCTCCGGCTGCAGCCACTGCTCCTGTCACGCCACAGAAGACCGTAGCCATCAAGCCCTCCCTCAAGGTGCGGAAGCCAAACAATACAGCTACAAACGTTGTGCAGCTGCCCAGTGGACTTACAATTCCCCTCAACGTGGCTACAGGGGAAGTGGGTGGGACACAAATCATCACAGAGACAGCTGCAGCCCCTCCCACTCCTGGAAAGGCACGACGAGGGAGGAAAAAAAAGGCAGTACTGGCTGCTGAGCCTCCACCGCCGCCTCCAGCACAGGCTGCCTCTCCAACCCCAGAGCAGATGGAGACCATCCTAATAGAAGCTGGTGATAACATCATACAGGTACCCCTATTTGTTATTGTTTCTGGTACTGAAAAGCATAAACAAAGGCACGATTTATTTGTTTTAAGTTAATCTTCAAACAGACTTAATGGTCCCCTTCTAAATATGTGTTCTCTTTGAACTGTCAGTGTTTTATTTAAAGTTTGTCAAATTATAACATTACGCAGACACAAGTTTGACATGTAAGCTAGTCTCGGCATCTACTCTCACTGCTCTTAGTCTAGCATTTACTGCATGTTAAGTAGAAGTCCCCAAATGCCATATATATTTAATTAATTATCAGTTATTTTATTTTTTAATTCTCTCTTTTTTGTTGAAAATAAGTGTAACTGATTCTGTTTTATCACAGAGTATACTTCTTAAGGTTTGTGCTCCTGTAATACAAGCCGGGCTTGAGCACTGGGACTTTTTGATCTTAATAAAAATGTATGTATGCTAATGAATGTTAATAACCTGCTGTTCCTGTTATCATTTTTTTGTGAGGAGTCAAAAAAGAAGAAAAAAAACCAGGAAACTGTCAACTGTTTTACATCTTCAGAAGCGTCTGCTTCCTAATTAGCCTCAGGACAGTTTCAGTTTTGGGCAGGCAGTTGTTTTATGGTACAAAGCTTGTTTCTTTTTTTGTTTTTGTTTTTTTAAATTTGTGATGTGTTCTTCTGCCACCAAATGGTTAAAACAAAAAGTCTTTTTAGTGTTACAACCACTTTTTGTTTTTCACGCTCAAAAGGTTCCCTGTGACATAAATATACTACCAAAGCGAGTAAATGTGTGTGCAGTTCAGATTGATAAAATCCGCAGTTAAACAGAAACCACAATATTGTTATCGAGTTTGAAATTCTACTTTGAAACACTCAACCCAGTCTATAGCTAACTGTTAAATGAATGTTTAGCCTTTCAGTGTGGTCAAAACATTGAAGATGTTGGCTAAAGCCTACGTATGAGGATTACTGGTCAGCTTCTTCTCTCTATATTCACAGGCAGGGAACAATTTACTGATTGTGCAAAGTCCTGGGCAACCTGCTATGGTGCAACAGGTCCAGCTGGTCCAGCCCAAACCAGATTCTCAGGTGGTTCAGATCCCACAACAGGCTTTGAAGGTGGTACAGGCTGCCTCTGCTACGTTGCCACCCGTCCCGCAGAGACAGTCTGTCTCCTCGAATCTGCAGGTCACTCCAACAGAAACATCACCAACGCAGGTATCTGTTCAGGCTTATTGTTTCTTTAACTCTTAATATTTTTAGTCTGTTGTGTCAGGAAAGGCATCCAGTGTAAAATTCTGCTAAATCAATATCTAGCACTACCTGCTGAGGTAACTCCTTGTAAATAAGGAAGCAGCTGAAAATGACTTCTTCTGTTTATTATGAATACCTCAGGAACGGTAGCAAAGGACCACGTGACATTTTTACAACTAAGCTAGCAACATGTCAAAGTCATATATAAGATAATATAACAGTTTAACTAGGAATTAGTTTAACATTTTAAGTAAACTTAGTGATATTTTTTTCCCCAGATTCTCTTTAAAACAGCATCAGGTGAATGGCAATCGGTTCAGCTTCAGGACTCCATGACAACAACAACCCCTGCCACCACAGTTGCCCCTACCACCACTGTCGCACCACCAGCTGGCTCCAAGAGAACACAAGCTACCGGAGGACGAAAGGAGCGGACCTTGGCAAAAATTGCCCCTGCAGGTGGAATGATACAATTGAACACATCGCAGCTCACCTCAGCAGCACAAGCAGTGCAGACCATCAGCATCAACGGGGTCCAAGTTCAGGGAGTTCCTGTTACCATCACCAATGCAGGCGGTGAGCTGATGCTAGATGCTTTGGGTTTGTTTGTTTTTTTTTCTTCAAGCTTTCCACTGGCTGTTTATAGAGCCAATGTTATTGTCTAGTACTACTGATAAATACACTGGGGTGTTTATGCAGCGCATGCATGGTGTGCAGCACACTGGGGGGGGGACCCCACCACCCTCATTTCCCATTTTGAGGAAATGCAGTGGTGGAAGAACTTGGATTGGAGTTGAAGTTTGAAGTAATTGTAATTTTTGTGTTAAACGAATAGAACACCATCTGCAGTTGTTGTTTTACTGGATACTCGCCTCTCTCTTAAGTTCTGTTGCTGCTTACCAGCAGTCCCTAGCCATTTCTGTTTTGTGCAAGAGGTGGACCAGTTTACAGACATGTGAAAAATAATATTTTCAACGAACTTTATGCAGTCTTGTGAAAAAATGAAGTAAACCCTTTCCTGCTCGCATGGCAGTTTAGAAGGTAAGTAGCAGCCGAGTGCTACACAACACAGCACATCAGCACAGACACCTCATAAAAACTGTCAAGCGTGGGAGCAGAGGCTTGTTTTGCAACCACAGGATCTGGATGCCCTGCAGTCATTGAGTCAACCATGAGCAGTCAACCCAAGCACACCAGCAAATCTCCAACAAAATAGATGTAAAAGAAATGATTCAAAGTGTTCCAGAGGCTCCGTAAAAGTCCAGATCTCATCCTGATTAAAATGCTGTGGTCAGACTTTAAGAGAGCTTAGTGTAAATTCACGTCCACGAACCTCAACGAAGCAACCTTGTAAAGAAGCGTCGGTCAGACTCGTCCATAACAATGTGAGAGGCTGATAGTTATACAGAAAACAATTACTTCATGTTATTGCTGCTAAAGACATTCACTGAGAATAGAAGCACTGCTCCTCCACATTGAAAAATGATTTGACCGTCTGATGAGGATGCTTTATCGATGCCTCTGAAGTGGGGTGTTTTGGGCATCTCCTACTGGAAAGAGGCCTCAGGTCAGACCCAGGTCTGGTGTTAAAGATAGCAGACCTGGGTCTGAGAGAGTTTATATCTGTTGGCTGGCTTGGGGATGACTCTTTGTCTGTCCAGATGAAGAAGAGATGGCTGGGGTGAGGGAAGTCTGCTGCCCCTCCAACCCAAACCCAGATAAGCAGTCAAACGGATGGATAAAATAACTTTATCAGTTGTCAGTTATTTATGTTAATAAAGAATAATGTTGACCTTTTCCTCAGTCAAAGAGCAAAAGCAGCTGAAAGTTTGCAATGTGTTTAAAAACTCTAAAACAAAAATGAAATTTTATTTTGCAACATATAGCTTTCGCATCTTAATTTATTGTTGATTAGAATTTCAGTTCACTGATGGCAGTAAACTGAATTATCCAGCTCCTGCAGAAGCCCTGCTGTTTGTCTTACAATGAGTCTCTGCGTTTGTTAGGCCAGCAGCACCTAACGGTGCAGACCATGCAGGGTGGAGGGCTCCAGCTGGCCGCAGCACAGGGCCAGCCTGCTATTCAGGTAGACCAGACCCTCACCCTGGAGTTGCCTGGCCAGCCAGGAGAAAAGAAACGACGCATGGCCTGCACTTGCCCCAACTGTAAAGATGCAGACAAGAGGTGAGTCTGTCAAAGGATGGGTTGGGATCAGTTCTACATTTTGGGAAGTTCATATTATACTTTTTTAGCACTCAGACTATTAAAACTCTCATACTGATAAAGGGTTTGAATTTTGTTCACTGTTTAGACCCAGTGAGGTGGGAAAGAGGAAACACATCTGCCACGTCCCTGGCTGTGAAAAGACTTTTAGGAAAACATCTCTGCTCAGAGCTCATGTCCGGCTGCACACTGGTGAAAGACCCTTCGTCTGCAACTGGGTTTTCTGTGGGAAACGTTTCACGCGCAGTGACGAGCTGCAGAGGCACGCCAGGACGCACACAGGTGCTCTGGACACAAACAAACAGAATCATCAAATCACTCTGTATTAAACTTCACTTCACATACAGAGGAAAAATAGGCACACAGAGTTGCTAAATACACTCCAGACATTTTTACAAATTATGTTTTTAAAAACACCTATTGTTTCTTCATTATTGAACGTGCATTAAAAATATTACTCAATACATTTTTTTTCCCTCCCACAGGAGACAAGCGCTTTGAGTGCAGCCAGTGTCAGAAACGCTTCATGCGGAGCGACCACCTGACAAAGCATTACAAGACTCACATAAACACCAAGAACTTGTGAGCAGACGGTATACAGATACAAAAACTCAGAAAGTAACTGTGTTACAGGAAGGATGGGCAGTGGAGATGAGACCAAGGGATTGTGCTTGTGACTTATCCCACAATGGGAAACTCTCCAGAATGAAATGCTTGATTCCCTGTCACTCTTCAAGGACACTGTGTAGCGTGGTGTACAAAGGAACCCTTCCTGGTGGACTTCAAACTTTCAGCAAATTTATTGACCATTTTTTAAACATTTTTTTCCCCATTTGGTCTGAACATGTGGACAGATTACTGTGACTGAATTTGTAAGGTAAAAATGCTTTAGATTTAAATGCTTAACTCTGCTAGATTATTTATGAACTCCTCTACTTCTCTGGCGGAAGAACATATACAGATTTTTTTTATTTTTTACTTTTAGAAAACCCAACATCATCAGTCTCTTTTATATTGTTTTTTCTTCTACCACAAAAACCTTCATACTCTTTATTACAGAATATTAAGAAATTTCAGAAATTGAGGGTGAGCCCCCCCCCAGTAATGTAAAAATAAATCACAAAAAACCAAACAGACCACAATTAAGGAAGTGCTGGAGCTATAACAGTATATCATTTCTGTGAGCTCTGGTAGGTCCCTGGTTACCAGTAGTGATCTAAATGCAGCAATATGATGCGATCTGCAAAGTTGGCTAATGTTGGGAATTGTGTTGGGAAATTGATTGTTTAAATTTAAGGAAGGGTAATTAATTAGAAAATATAATACTCCAAGAATTAGTCCTTGTGGAACACCAAAGTAAAGAGGATGGAGTTTTGTAAACCATGAAACGGATAAAGGAAAAGCAGAATCTAACCTCTTTAAGCCACAAAGAGGAAGCTGTTGCTAAAGATGTGGAGGAAACATATTAAGTATCTTAAAATTCAACAATGAAAATTTACACACTGCTCATGGTGGCTCCAGGTGTTTCCTCTGTTGAGTTGAGACAGTTGGTGCTCTTTTATCATGAGTTGTGTGTAATAGATGAAATGTTTGAGAGTGTACCATTGTTCTTTTCAAGTTTATCAGGAAAATGTCTGATAGTTATGTATTTATACTACCTAAAATTCTCTACCTTTACACAGGCACTGCAAGAAGTTTCAAATATCAGGAAAATTAAATAAAATTGTTAAAGGCTGGTGAGATGGCCCAGAAATGCATAGAAAGACTTTTGCTGATGAGCTAAGTTTTACTGAGTTTAGACGCTAAAGATTTAATTTGGTGAAATATTAGCAGTAAGAAGAGTTGATAACTCAAATGCAAAACATGCTCTTGCATCTGTGGTCCACACTTTGTTTCTACATAGTTGGTTATTTACCATGTATAACAAGACATGTACACTTACTTCTAGGGCTGTGTATCAGATTGCCATTTATTTTTGTATAGCTCCTGAAGTTTAGCCATCCAGTCATTAATCACATTAGTTCCAAGTCAAACCAGTCTTAGTTTTAGATTGATTTTATTTGAGTTCTTAAATGGTTGCATGTTCATAGTTGACAACTAACTTTGACAAACTTAATGATTTCTGCTTCTTTTATTACCTGTTTATAACCTGAATAGTTCAAGTTTCATCGTGGCAGGAAACATGTTCACCCTTCTCAAACTAAAGAACCTAAAAATTTGGTACCTCCAACACTTTCTCCTAGTTTACTCATTTAAAAAACGAACAAAACTACACTTTAGTCTTTCTTTCATTGTTCAGATTTGATGAATTGTAGCCTATGCATTGCTGTATATAAGATCAGACTTTTAATTATTTGGCCTGAC
This sequence comes from Diplotaxodon limnothrissa, assembly GCF_057381915.1. Classification (NCBI taxonomy): domain Eukaryota; kingdom Metazoa; phylum Chordata; class Actinopteri; order Cichliformes; family Cichlidae; genus Diplotaxodon; species Diplotaxodon limnothrissa. Next base: position 3,674,066 of record NC_140601.1, on the reverse strand, counting down.
TTGACAATCATGTCACAAGATGCAAAAAAACAGGAAAAAATAAAGCTTTCTCAGGCCTTCTATGAGTTACACAATGTTTTCCAGCTATATGATGGCTTTAATTCTAAATTAACACTTAAGATGTTTTTGTGATGTACAGATGACCAGCATTAGCCCTGCTGCACAGTACTGATATAACTTTCTTTAATCTCATTTGTTTTACAGAAAATGTACATTTGCTCAGTGATTTTGATGTTATGAAGATAAGCTGACCGTTTTCTAACAAGTCAGCAGTGAGTTTGAAGCCTGAAATTGCCGGGGAGTTATTTAAAGAAGTACATTAAGTCATTGCTTAACAAGTTTTTTTTTGGTCAAATTATCCAGCAGAGCAGCTTCACAGTGAGGTTTGTTTCTGGTAGATGGTGCAGGCTTGCTACAGGTTGTGCAAAGCAGAGAAATTTGACCAAAAAAGCTCAAGTCCGATTTGTTTTCAAAGCACTTTGAACAAAGTGCTTTAAAAAGGTGACGTTGAGAGAGAGAGAGACAGAGGCTGCTCATATTTATGTTTGTATTTCATGAGTGAATATGTAAATAAAACGTGTCTGTCAGACACGGTAAATGTAGGATATTAAAAATTGGTAAGCTGCATAGTTTTGTGGTTGGCGTAGCCAGCCTTGAAGGAAGTGGACTTTGTACAGTGTTTTAAGGAAAAAAACATATATATGTGACATTGTATAGCTTCATTCCTGCTTTGTATAAGACTTCTAGATCTTTTTTCTATGAATTAAAGATGCCTTAGACAGCTGCACCCAGTATTTAAAGATGTTTTTTTTCTTTCTAATTCCAGGTAACAACATTTGTAAAATTTTGTTTTGTGTTTTTAACTTATGTTACATGCTAATGTCATGTGCACTGATTAAACTCCCAGGTTCCAAAATTTGTAAATTTAATGTTGATTGTAATTAAATATGTGTTTTTTCCCCTGAATGAAGTCATTTCTGTTGCTTGGTTTCTGTGAATGAAATGCTTCTTCTCCAAGCCTATATGTCATAAAGTGTTCTACAAACCTTTTTTTGTGTATATCAGGAGAACCAAGAGAACCAGCAATTAATTTTCTAAGTTGTATAAAGGTGCTAAAACATAGTTTGCTCCTTTTCTACCATCACCCCCCCTCAATAAAGAACTCATACCTTATCAACTGCGTCACTCTTTTTAACTTTCATTTTGGGACTAATAATAGATTAATTATATTCATACTTAATGTGATTATTGTTTGTCAGGAATAGAAGGATAATCGTGGTCTTTGTGTAAATAAATCACAACCAAGCACATATTTTTTTATGCCTGGTAGGCTGTAACAGCCTTATTTGGATAATTAAGCCTTATAGAAGCATCATTACTGATTTTAGTGCCATAACAATTTAAAAAAAAAAAATTTTTAAAGAAATTCTATATCATAACATGAGAACACTCTACTAATGGTCAAGTCAAATAAGTTTATACACAGATTTCTTAAGATTGATCTATATTTCTGTTTTGAAAAAAACATTTAATGACTTTGAAATCCGGGTTTGTTGTTGCTCCCATGAGTTTTTGAATTATTGTTAATATTATTTTATTATTAGTCATCATCATCAGTTTTATTATTAGTAGTAGCAGTAATAGTAGAATTAGTATCAGCATTTATTTGTACTGTTTTTTTTCATCGAGCATTTATTTTGAAAAGCTCTTTGTACTCGTCATCAGCAATCAACAGATCCATTTCCTGTTAGCTAGATGAAAGCCGGTAACATTTAAAGTCCTGTGGTCTAAATGCTCTTAAATTAGTTGTATGTCGACTTGTATTTATAGTTGGTCTAGCTCGCTAAAGTTTCTATTTACATAGTGCATGCGGTAACATCAAAAAACTTAATAGCGTAATATTCCGTTACCTAAGCTAGTTTGCTAGCCTAATTTGTTTACATTAGTGTGAGGGTGTTTCAGTCAGGAAGACCGGATAAATGTGCCTGTCTGTCGTTCCATGTTTCTTTTTGCTTCGTCACTCCTTAAAGGTTAGTGCTGTGAATGTTGGAGCAACAACACCTAAAAAATTGCAACAAATTGTATGTTAACGTTTTTTAATCCAGAGTTGTTAACTTGCCCCTTAAACTTCTTGAAGGGCTCACACACAACAGAGACTGTACTATAACAACAGGTCTTTCACGAAAGGTTTATTTGGTAAACAATCTGGTAAACAAGGAAACACGAATGTTACAGAAAACATTAAAGCCTTACATTTTCTTTGCAGTTAGGTGCATAAATGAACCGCTAATGAGTCTAGATGATTCTGTCACAGGCATAAAATACATAGTTATGGAAAGAGTCTAGCTGCATTTTATATCCTTAATGTAACTGTGTACTTGGATTTGAACATTTCAGAATGAAATATGAAAAGTTCTTGATCAAGCTAAGGATGACCATAGCTTGTATTTCAAAATAACACAAATTTCCATAAATTTCCACAACCTTAAAAAAACCCTGAAATAGATAAGAGGCTAAAAAAATAGATGGATGCCCCTTTTTTTTCTTGCAATAAAATTAATCATACAGGACTATTGCCTAAACTATAATCCGGTTATTTATTATACTGTTTTTATACTGCCATTTTTCAAACTTTGGCTTTGGGAAAATATGTTCACTTTCATTAGGCGTGCACAGATTACAAAATTCAGGGACATAGCTGTGTTTAAAATTTAGCTGATAGCTGCTGTTAGTACATTAGTTCTTGTTTATTTTGTAGTTTTATCACCTTTTCATTACTGAAATTATCTGTACTGTCTTCAACCCAGGGATTTATGAATAAATATGTGAATTATTGAACCTGGATCTCAGAAAAATGGACTGCAGAATTGACGGGACATAACAGATGATCAGTGGCCTCTGCCAATGGTAAAATGTTGTCTTATTTACTGATAGGAAGATGATGATAGTGCCAACAAATTGTTGTATTCTTCTTCTTTTTAAAAAAATAATGTTTTCTAGAATAATAACTACCCTGTGGGTTTTCTTTGAAACACCCTTGTTACCTTTTTTAAAAGTTGATAAATAATATTATTTTTTCCTCTACAGATAATTTTTAGAATGACAGCAGTCAAGTAGGAAGAAGGATGAATGACTTTGGGCCAACAGACCTGATTGCAGGCCTCTGTCATACAGATGAAGAGGATCCTCTTCCTCTGTGGCAGAATGAATGCATCAGCCCCTGTTTTAACCAGCTCATCCTTGGTGTCTTGCCCCATGCTGGGATGGCCATTTTCAGTGCCTGCTACCTCAGCATGTCAAGGTAGGTCATGCATTGATACCAGGTCCTTATCAACAACACTTTTCCAATCTTGCAATTTTATTAGCGGATAATGAAGTTGTAGTTACAAAAAAACATGCATATCAATCCTTGCAGTGGATTTTCTGATGAAGTATGTTTTACTTTAATGTAACAACAATTCTTTAAAAACAAGCAACTCCCCCCCATCTTTTTTGGAGTCTTCTCTGAGTTGTCCAGTTTTTGGCTAAATTCAAAATGCGCAGCTTAATCATCGAATGGGGCACCCTATAAAACTAATGCCGATGATTCTAAAAATTGTGTCTATATTTTCACATTTTTGTTTGCTTTGCAGATGCAGCCACCTCCAGACGTCTCCCCCGTGTGGCTGGACACTCAGGCTCGTGTCAGCTCTGCTGGCTGCCTTACTCTACACTGCAGATGTCATCCTGGTGAGTGTCCTCCAGCAGGGAGACATGTACCTGGACATCCTAGCTGGCAGCTGTGCAATCCTGGCCTGGCTGGTCCACTTCAGTGTCATAACAGTGCTCCAGAGGAGTGTTTTTAAGAGAACCAGAGGACCAACACTGCTGCTTCTCCTGGTGCTTCTGTTACTCCCCAACCTTGTCATCAACTTGATAATTTACTCTAACAACAAGGAATATTTAAACCCAGCTGAACCTCTTAAACTGGCCCGATTTGTTCTTGCCTCAGTACGGACATTTCTTTTTCTCATTTACCTCCTGGCATTTGCTTTCCCCTGCATCAGTGATGCTGGGTACACTTTGTATATTAACGATGTTGATGGCTCTCCGCTCATCCCAGAGAACACCCAGCTGGAGACTGGGGAGATTGTGGCTGAGGATGGGAGTGACTGCCTATCTCGACTCTTCTACTTGTGGCTCACCCCTCTCCTCAGGCGAGGGCAGAGATGGGAACTGGACAGACCAGCCGATGTATATCACCTTCCCCAGAAACTTAGAACTAGTGTGATTTGTCGGTATTTTCACCAGTGCTGGGAAGCCTGCTGGCAAGGATCACCAGTCACTTACCAAGAGGATCAATGGCCCACACCAGTCAGCACAAACCTCCCAAGTGGCAGCTGGAGTTTACACAACCAGGACCAACCACTGGAGCTGGAAGGTGATGTAAGATTGCTGAAGGTGCTACACAAGGCGTTTGGGAAGTGGTATTACATCCTTGGTCTGCTGAAGGTGACAGTCAACATATTGAGCTTTGCAGGTCCACTGCTCCTCAGTAGTCTTGTGAATTTTATGGAGGATAAAGGTGCCCCAGTCAGCAGGGGTGTCTGGTGTGCCTTGGGGCTCTTTGCTACCACCCTGCTGTGCTCTGTTCTACGAAACATCTTTGTCTTCGAGGTCTCCAAGGTGGCGCTGTCAGCACGAGCTGCTCTTGTGACGGCCATCTACAACAAAGCCCTGAGAGTCAGCAGCTGCAGCTTGGCTGGCTTTACTTTAGGAGAGGTGGTGAACTTAATGAGCACAGACACCGACCGTGTGGTTAACTTCTTCCAAAGCTTCCATGAGCTGTGGAGCCTGCCCTTTCAGTTAGCTGTCACCCTTTACTTGCTATATCTGCAGGTGGGTGTAGCTTTCCTTGGAGGACTGTCCGTAGCTTTGCTGCTGGTGCCATTCAACAAGTTCCTTGCTTCCTGCATCCTTAGCAACAATAAAAAGATGCTCATGTGGAAGGATAACCGTGTTAAGGTATGGCATGTTTAAGCTCTTATTACACTGAGTTGATTTATATACTTTTATGAAGCTACCCAGGGAAAAAATCTTGTTGAGATTATTTTTAATTTTGAACTTATTTCCAGTTAATGACAGAGATCCTCTTCGGCATTCGCGTCATCAAGTTCTATAGCTGGGAGCCTCATTTCACACAGAAGGTGGCTGACTGTCGCAAAGAGGAGCTGTCCCACCTTAAGGCTGTCAAATACCTGGATGCATTGTGTGTGTATACCTGGGCTGCTCTACCTGTGGTCATCTCCATCCTGACCTTCGTCACGTATGTGCTGCTTGGACACCAGCTGACGGCAGCAAAGGTAAACTGGCTGCTGTGTTGATGCTGAGTGAGCTTTGTAGAGAATTAGGGAATGTAGGGTTACTGTATAAACATATTTAAAAAAATAACTCTGACAAGAGCAACACCTGAGATGCTGGAGTGGTGGAGGGGTTGAAAAGAGGGGAGCTGCTGAGGCGGGGGGGCTGGGAGGAGAAGTTGGCCGTCCGATTGGGGTCTGGAATGTGGGGCCTCCCTGCTGCTGCCGAGCCGGGGCAGTCTGCTTCTCTCCACCCCAGGGAAAAGGGTAACATTACCTGGGTCTTGGTGCAGTTTCCCCCTCCAGGGGCAAGGGTACCTAGACCCGGTTCGTAGAGTACGCTTGGGGAGTGTGATCGTGTGTACAGCGTCTCTTTATGTCTGTCTCCACGTTGGTTGAGTGTGGAGTAAGTGCATATGAGAGCATGAGGGTGGGAATGGATGTTTGTATATGTGTGTGCCTGTATGTCTGTGTCTATATGTCAGGTTGGGTATCAGACGCCACCTCTCCGGGGACATCTCAGGCCCTCCAAGGTATGGAGGCCTATCTCCCCCCAACACTCCCCCTGCCAGTGGCAGACGCCCTCAGACATCGGTGCGTTGGTGGTTCTTTGTGTCTGGGGATGGGCGTCCGGATACCCACCGGCTCACTCCTTGGTGGCTGCTTGTCGTGGTCTCTCGGCCTGGGGCTCGGTCACTCAGGCACGGCTGGCTGCCGGCGGAGCTCACGGGCGCGTCACTGCAACCCCCCCTGGCTTCTGCTCCACGGCTGCTGAGTGAGCCCTCATCTGGGGCTCTCCTCAGCTCTTTCTGGGATGGTGGCGCAGCTGCCCCTCTGTTGGTCTTCCTTGGTCTCTTGTGTTCTGGGGGCCTCTGGATGTCTGGAGTTTTGATCTCCTCCATACCTGCTTCATGCCCTGGAGGACGGGGCTGTGCCCCCCCACACCCTCTAGCACACAGGTGTCGAACTCCAGGCCTCGAGGGCCAGTGTCCTGCAGGTTTTAGATGTGTTGCTGATCCAACACAGCTGATTTAAATGGCTAAATGACCTCCTCAACATGTCTTGAAGTTCTCTAGAGGCCTGCTAATGAACTAATCATTTGATTCAGGTGTGGTGACCCAGGGTGAAATCTAAAACCTGCAGGACACCGGCCCTTGAGGCCTGGAGTTCGACACCCCTGCTCTAGCAGATCATTACACGAAGGAACCTTTTAAATACAAGCGCTTCCATGCTCACAGGTGGGGCATGGACGCACCCCACCGTCCATGCCCCCCGTGTGCTCTCACATACACACGGGTGTGTATGTGAGAGCACACGGGGACTCACTCGCACAAACTACACCCTTTTTGGCTCCTACCTCAAAGCACACTGTGCGCTGTCGATCTTACGTGCTGCACAATAATGTTTAATATTTAGTATTTACTGTTACATTCCCATAGATCATCGTGATGTTGTTATTATGTTGCTCTTTTTTTCTTTCTTCTGCTTGTTTTCTCTTTTTTCTTTCTTAACAGGTGATTGATATATGTATTTTTTTGTCTGCTTATTTTGTTGTTTTTTTGTTTTTTGCCCTTTATCCCCGTCCCTCTTCGCCGCTGTTTTTCTTTCCCTCTTTCTTTCTCCCCTTTCTTTTCCCCAGTCAAGTCTGTCCCGTATTTAACAAGTAAAAAAAAAGAAAAAAAAAAGGGCAGCAGCGGAAATGAAATGTCAGAGGGAGAGATGAGAAGGGAGGGTGTGTTTGATGACATGGTACATGCATAAGTACCACAGTTGGAGTTGTCTGCTTGAATCAGCTCACTCCAATGCATCGAAGACCTTCTTCAAACAAAATTTTTCCCCATCTTTTTTCTAATCAGTCATTACAATTGGACAACTTTAGAATAATAATTTGTATTATTTAAGTGCCATAAAAGGTTGAGGTGGATTTTCTGCACAGTGAGCAATAATGTTCAAATGACTAACAACTCATAGCAGTAATAGTTATTTTATTTCAATAGGCACAAGTAAAATCAAGTCAGTTTTATTTGCATATTACACATTGAGCTTCAGGGGATCTATATCCTGCACAGAAAAGTGTTCAGCACGCTTCATGATCAGGATCAGGATTGGATTCGGACCATCAGAAAAATTCCCCAAAATGACAGTCAAGGACAATGGTGAAAAAAAATTGCCACTGAGATAAATATATTAATTTATTAAATAATTCTCAGAATAGAAAAAATGTTTTGTACCTATATTTCTGTATTCCTAGTAAAAAAGGATATCAGTGGCTTTGAACTTAGAAATTCTTTAAGCTAGTTTTATGCTCTCATGTAAATGATTGTATAAATGCATATATAACAATGGACTATATAACTTGTGATAAGTTTTTAAGAGTGCATTCTTGTAAATGTGATTCTCATCCCATGCAGGTGTTTACCACACTTGCCCTTGTAGGAATGTTGATCATCCCACTCAATGCTTTCCCCTGGGTGCTCAATGGAGTCCTGGAAGCCAAAGTGTCTCTGGAACGAATCCAGCGCTTCTTTAAACTAACCAACCAGAACCTGCAGGCATACTATGCCCTGGGTAAGGTACTGCTTGATTTCCTACTTTGTTTGTGTGGAGGTGTATTTGATTTTGATGTGAAACAGGTCCTCATGCTTTTTTGTTCATTCAAGGAAAAAGCAGTTTTTATGAATGTTTAGAACAGCTTCTGCTCATTAAAGATGAGGTTATTTTCTGCTTTAATCAAGTATTTGTTCGAGTGATTGCATCAAATGCTATTTTTTCAAAGAGTAAAGTTCACAGAAACTAAAGAAAACGTTTTACCCAACTGTACATAGTAGGGATGCACCGATACCGATACTGGTATCGTGGACTGGCAGTGTGGACCGGAACAGCCAACTTTAACTCAGGTTTTGGAAAAGCGGTGAAAAATGTCAAGAGAAAATCCACGGGCAGTTAAAATAACAGAGGCTCTGACTCATTTTATCGCTCTGGATGACCAGCCAATGCCAGTCGTGGAAAACATAGGATTCTTCTCAGCATACTCGAGCTGCGATATGAAATTCCCAGCCGCCCACACATCAGGGAGATAATGGTGCCAAAACTTTCTAAAGAGGTAAAGACAAGCAGTGTGTGCGCGATGTCAGTCCTTGGTTTAACGGCACAGTGGACTGATGATCCACGGGCAGATGGGGAGTTCGTTCGTCAATGCCAAATACTTTCGTTATTTTGTTTGTTTGTTTACAATATGGACACTCTGCAACAATTTAAAAGTTTATTTTATTCTCAAACCTAATTTGTATTTATTTTATTCCAAACAGAAGTGTTTATTTATTATTCCGAAAACTCGAGACAGTGCCAATAGTTCAGTGATATTTTGTTAAATTACAATGTGGAGACTCTGCAATAATTTAACAGAAGTGCTTATTTTTCACTTGAAATTTTTTTGTGGTCATTTTTATTAAGATATTATTTATTATCGGCAGAGAATAAAATAAAACCTGTCTTCCAATTCATTGCATTTGTGTGTGTGTGTGGTAGAAGTATCGGTTTTTGTACTCTGTATCGGCAAGTACTCAGATCCGGTATCGTATCGGTTTGAAAAAAATTGGTAACGTTGCATCCCTAGTACATAGTTCATCAGCCAAACTTGCTTTTTTAAATCTATGTAATGTTTCTCTTGTGCTGAAATACCACATCTGTGCCCAGTGTCTCCAGAAGACAGCCAGACATCTGTCCTTTTGAGCCAGGGATCATTTTCATGGCAGGAACCCAGCAGTCCAAACGAAGAGGAAGAGTCTGGAGGAGCTAAAGGAAGCCTGCAGCTGCACAGTCTCAATTTAAACATAACCAAGGTACAAGCAACTATTGGGATTGTGCTTTAAAACAATCCCAATAGTTGGAAATTCATCGTCTCCTGTCAGTGATATAAGCTCAGTATTCAACACCCTAAAATTGTATATGAATATTTAAATTGCAAAAACGCATTGACACCAAAATGTTTTAACAGTAGGTGTTTGGAGCTGACTTAGTACAGACATGACATCTGCGGTCTTCTGTCTGGCTCAGGGCTCTCTGGTTGTCGTGGTTGGGAAGGTCGGCTGTGGAAAGAGCTCCTTATTGGCTGCTCTGACTGGAGAACTTAATAGGTACACAGCTTATGAAACTTTTATTGAAAATATTATCACTTATGACTTAATTTACATATGAAGAATGTTGTCGAGTCATCAATATTCCCTTTCCCAATATGAAGGTTTGCTTAGGTGATTAATAGGCAGTCAGGGGCTTTATGCTGCTCTAGATGATATTTTTCATCTTAGTTGGAACCAAAAAAGTCAATAAAATCAATAGTGAATCTGGTTTTAGTGTTTTTAAGTGCACTGACACAACCTGGGATTAATAATGTGTGACTAAGGTCTATCCATCTTCCACTTGTCTCTGCAGGCTGACTGGAGTGCTCTATGTTGCAGACAGGGAGGTTGGCTTTGGTTTGGCCTCACAGGAACCGTGGATCCAGCATGCATCAGTACGAGACAACATCTTGTTTGGCAGAGACTACGATGCTGCCTTCTACCAGGCTGTGATCAAGGCCTGCGCCCTCTCAGATGACCTCAATGTACGATTGTGACAATGTTATTGTTTACGTTTCTTCACACTGATTTCACTGTGCTTTGCATGGAGTTTCTGGGATTGTTTAAAATGTTAAATAAATTGGTTTTCAGGGCTTTGGTTGCTCTGTTTCTGCACCTGCAGGTTTTGCCAAATGGTGACAAGACTGAAGTGGGTGAGAACGGAGTGACTCTGAGTGGAGGACAGAAGGCCCGGCTGGCACTTGCTAGAGCTGTTTACATGGTGAGTCTTCAGCACAATCCAGCCATCTGCTTCACACTCTAAGAGGCACAGAGGAGGTTTTACAAAATAAATGAGTCAGGCTGCAGTAAACAAGGATAAATGATATTAGAATTATATTTTTCCTTCTGTTGCACAGATTGATAAAAACTGAAAGCTATCAGGTAAACGTTTAGAGCTTTTAATTTTGTTTGAGGGAACTGCATGTTAACAGTTTCTTGTAACAAATAGTTACAAAGCCATAAAAAGCTGTTTATATGTAATATGCTTGTGTAATGTGATGTTGCCTCCCCTTCCTTTTTTCTGCTTCTCCTGCAGGACAAAGATATCTACCTCCTCGATGATCCACTGGCAGCAGTGGATGCAGATGTGGCTGAACACCTTATGAAGAAATGTATCATGGAGCTCCTCAGAGGGAAGACCAGAATCCTTTGCACACACCGCATAGAGTTTGTGGACAAAGCTGATGTGGTTGTCCTCATGGACAATGGAGCAATCATCAAAACAGGTAGAAACTGAAGTCTGCTTTAAATCTTGGTGACATTTGTATAAATGTAACTTCTAAATGATTTAAAGTCCTTTTAGAAACAAATGTCACAGATCAGCAGCTTAAGTTATTTTGAAGTTTCCATCAGAATGGATGGGGAGAAAGTCATAACTCACAATTGTATTGATCAGTGGGTCATAGAAACTGCATGCAATAGAAGTGGCAGTCAAATACAAAAAATCCCAACAACTTTTGCATTTTTGCTCCAAAATACAGTTCAGAAAAGCATTTTTCATCCAATATTACAATATTACAGCTTTACCACTAACTGCTCATGCCAAATTAAAATCAATGTTCTATATGCACTTAGGCAAAATATAATTGAAAAAAAGTACACATCTCTACATCTGTAGAACAATAACAAGTAGAAAAAGATGTCTGCCTCCACATAGCTGAAGTGTACATTTATCCACAGAATAATGTGATTGGCTAATATGCTTTGTACCTAAACTGTTGATTGGCTTTTGGGTAACGAGGTGGGACAACCGCCATCTTTAGCATCTCAGACTTTGATTTTTATTTGTAATTCTTAGAGTGCCATGTTGTCTTGTATAAGGTGTCCATATGCCAAGTAAAAAAAAAAGAGCGGCTATTGTACAGATACAGGACATTTATTAAAAGGCGTCATGGCTTTTTTGTTTTGTCTAGTTGTTTATATTGAGCTCACTTTATTCGTTTAGCATTACATGCAAGAAGAGCATCAACTTGTAAGTGGCTCAGGGAGTTGGGAAGCGCATCTGTAACCGGAAGGTCGCTGGTTCGATCCCCGGGCTCTCTGTCCTGGTCGTTGTGTCCTTGTGCAAGACACTTTACCCTACCACCTACTGGTGTTGGCCAGCTTCTGTCAGTCTGCCCCAGGGCAGCTGTGGCTACAACTGTAGCTGCCTCCACCAGTGTGTGAATGAATAGTGGCATAAAGCGCTTTGGGTGCCTTGAAAAGCGCTGTATAAAATCCAATCCATTATTATTATTATTATTATAAGGTGGAACATCTGTGGAATAAAAGGCCTTTCTATTCTTCTGTGTTAAACAGGGACACCAGCAGAAGTCCTTCCTTTGGTGGACGCAGTCCAGAAAAAGCAGAAGAACAACCGCAACACAAAAGAGAAAGGTGTGTTCACCTCACATTATGACAAACAAAAACTCAGGTGTTAAAACAGTGGCGCATGTATAATCTCTTACAAGTCCAGAGTTCCCATTGTTGTCATCTTCTTCTTCAATAGCAATATCTCAACAAAATCTCAACAAATCCAAAATTCAGCTCTTCTTTCTGGGACTCTTATAATCCTTTTGGTTTGGCCCCTGTTGATTGTGAGCAGATGGCGTGGAGCAGGTTGAAGGGGAAATGAGTTCATTGCCTGAGCTACATGTGGATAATGATCCTGACCTCTCGGGGGCAGAGCAGAAACAGGTGGGCAGGCTGGCATGGAGAGTTTACCAGACCTACTGGGCCGCTGTGGGTGGAGTACTGGCCTCCTGCGTCTTAGTCTCTCTGCTCCTCATGCAAGGTTTGGAATGCTTTTTATGATCTTTGTACACTGGGGACGCTTAGCAATTTTTTCAGAAACATCACCTCCAAGATTGTCTCTCTGTGGTCAACATTTTTTCATCTTTTAAAGATGAGAATTATTTTTTAATTTTACTGCCAAAATTACAAAATAAGTCCAGGCGACCTGTATGATACTTGGGCGATATAGGATTATTGTTTAAAGCAGGCTTCAGGGTATTTTGTCCCCAAAAGAAAAAATAATTACTGTCTTCTGGCTTTAAATTCATTTCTAATTTAATAAGAACTTTGTGTGTGTGTTTGTGTGTAAATCAGCATCTAAAAATGTGTCTGACTGGTGGCTGTCCTACTGGATCTCTGAGCTAAAACACAATGGTTCCACTGGGAATAATGATTCTTCGTTACCTGCCTTCAGCTCACCTCATCTGCTGCTTTTCTCACCTGGAAGGCTCATGTGAGTTGACCAATTGGCAACATTTTGAAAAAGATTCTGTGAATGGTAACACAACCAAGATGCCTTGCTATCATTGTTCCAGAATAAACTTTAAAACACAAAATTTGTAACCAATTTTAAAAGAGCACATGCTATAATAATAACATGCAGTTCAGCCGTGAGATAATGATGATTTCTTTTAAAATTTCATTTATATATTATTTTTAAAAGGTACAGATGTAAAGACTTTACCATTACATTTTCTATTATTATGTTAAACACAAAGTTTATCTTTTATTTTGAAGAATGAAAATAAAAACTGCTTTTAGTACTGTGATTTAAACTTTGACTTCTTCCTGTCTTACTTCAGTCTTTTGACTAAAATCAGATATTCACCTCTACCCATCCAGATCTTCAGTGCCCTCTGACTACATGTTCCTCTCGAACGACATCGATGCAGATGTTAAGTTTTACCTGACGGTCTACGGCTCCATTGCTGTGGCCAACACCGTGTTCACCGCGCTCCGTGCCTTCCTCTTTGCCTATGGAGTAATGTGTGCCGCTTCTGCCATCCACAACAGACTTCTGAATCAAGTCTTTAAGGTATGTCAGCAGTCAGCATAGCAGATTGAGTGCTTTTCATGTCTGGCAAAAATAGCTAAAGGTTGGAGAAACAGGGTGGTGACTGAAGGGTTAGCAGTGTGAGACATCAGACGAGCTGAGTAGATGTTCATTAACAGGAAGAGGTATGCTCACACTGCCTATGTTATCTACTTAATGCCAATCCTTCTGATGTGCTAGGTAGTTTTAAATACATATATAATAAGGATTTTTACTCTTACTACAGATCACAATTGCATCTGCAATTGTTATAGTTCACAAGATTCATTAAAGAAAAATGCAAATGCATAATGAGAGAGGAAAACACTTTAAGTGTGAGTGACATGAGTAATTCCCACTTAGCAAAAAATATTAAAAAATGTCTTGTTTGCGTGTCCATCCAGACCACTATGGCGTTCTTCGATACCACTCCTTTGGGCCGAATTCTCAACCGTTTTTCCTCAGACTTGTACAGCGTGGACGACAGCCTGCCGTTTGTCTTGAACATCTTACTGGCCAACATTTTTGGCTTGCTCGGCATGCTGGTGGTGATAAGTTACGGCCTGCCCTGGGTCCTGGTGGCCCTGCTTCCCCTGGGTCTGCTGTACTACCGCACACAGCACTTCTATAGACACACATCTCGAGAGCTGAAGCGCCTCTGCAGCCTCACTCTGTCACCAATCTACTCGCATTTTTCAGAGACACTGACTGGACTGGGAACGATCCGGGCCAGTGGCAACTCTGCCAGGTGAGTGACACGGAAACAGAGTTTTCAGTGATTAGATAAATGTATGTGAAAATAAGTAATAGTTGTTAACTTTATCTTGCACAGGACATAAAATTAATTTAAATTCTCTTGAACATAGGTGACAGGAAGTGTTAATATTAATAAAATATATTAGGTATAGGGACTAAAGAAACAGCTAAACCGCAGGGACATTTTTCTGCTGTTTCAGGTTTGAGGAGGAGAACGCCAGGCGTTTGGAGCAGAACCAACGCTGTTTGTTTCTTAGCTACGCTGCAGGGCAGTGGCTGGACATCCGTCTGCAGCTGATTGGTATCGCTGTGGTGACAGGCCTTGGGGTGATAGCTGTTGTTCAGCACCAGCTTAATTCTGTTGATCCAGGTAAGACAGCAGAAGAATTTGCAGGCTGTGCGTGTTTAATGACCGTAGGAGCCACTGAGTAAGACTGTGTGTGTGCCGGTTTTCCTATCAGGTCTGGTGGGTCTGTCCCTGTCCTACGCTTTGTCTATCACACAGCTGCTATCTGGCCTCATATTCAGCTTCACGCAGACTGAAATGCAGCTGGTGAGCGTGGAACGAACAGAGGAATATTCCACTGGACTGCCCATTGAACCACAGCATCAGAATACAGAGGTCGGGTGCACTGGATATTGATATTAACATAACAACAGTGGGTTACACTAAAGCTTTATCAGAGCTCCTGGCTTTACCTCACAGCTGTCTTCACAGAATGTATCTTACTTTTTAGTCCAAACCTGAAAGTCAGAGGAAAAGATCACGAGACACAATTTACATATATATTAATATATATATTAATAACATATATAAACATTTGTACACCTATTTACATATTTAAATAAAGATGGACGTGGCATCTTTTTTTTTGTCAATTGAAACAAAAGCCAACACAAAGTACTTTAACATGTATATTTTTCTATTGCCCAGCAGAGGGCAGTCTCTCTGCTTTAAAAAAATATGGGTTGTTGTAAAGAAATCTATGGAAAACGGCCCTTCTTTTTTATGATACCATAAATCAAGTGTCGTTTCTAACGTGTTTATGGACTCAGTCACACGTTTTAAATTTCTTGGAGTACTATTTGCATTTTACCCTCTCTGTTTCTGACCTCAGCTGTCCCCCTCATGGCCTGAGCACGGTTGTTTGGAGTTTCGGAATGTGGCTTTGACCTACAGGGATGGTCTGCCTAATGCCCTGGATGGAGTGAGCCTCATGGTGCGACCTGGAGAGAAAATAGGCATTGTGGGACGTACAGGATCTGGCAAGTCCACGATATTCTTGGCCCTGTTTCGGATGGTGGAGCTCAGCCAGGGTCAGATTCTCCTGGATCAGCTGGATATCACCACTGTGGGTCTAGTTCAACTCAGGTACATTTGAATTGAGTTGTTTATTGGTATTGGATAAGAGTTACACGAAAACTGTGCTCTAACGCATTTTAGAAGATAAATTACTAACATAATGTACTTTATAATATAATAAAATCAGTGGGAGACAAGTTGACTTATGTGCTGTTGTTGCCCTCTGCAGGTCCAGGTTGGCCATTATTCCTCAGGACCCCTTCCTTTTCAGTGGCACAGTCAGAGAGAATCTGGACCCCTGTGGGCGACACTTGGAGCCGGAGCTGCTGGACGTCCTGGAGCAGTGCCACCTCAGCACTGTGGTCAGCAGAATGGGTGAGAGTTATTTACAAAAGTGTGTTTGACCCAGTGATTTAACAGAGAGCAGAAGGGGGGCTGGGGGGCTCTTCAACTGGTGGGGGAGATTGTCACATCTTGCAGGAGCTTTCCTCTCTTCAGGAACTCTCTGCAGGAAGGGGAGATACAGGAGAGGTGGAGGAAGATCTCAGCCTGGGCGTCTATTGTCTTGTGTAGTCTGGAAGATGAGTGGATGGTGGGGTGGGTGCAGTTTTCTCTGTGGTGGGGTTGGGTGGACTGTCCCAGGCTCTGTGGGGCCGGGAGGCGCTGCTGCGCTGGGCCCCGGTCTGGATGGGCCTGGGCCCCCTTTCCCTGGCGGGTCGCGGAGTATGGGGGTGCCTACTGGGGTCAGCGGGGGAGCTGGCCCCAGGGAGGGGTCACTTGCCCCTCCCTTCCTTCCCTCCCCATCTCCAGCTGCCTCCCTCTTCCCGCTCCACCACAACCACCCACACAGAGGAGGCTACCCCCCCCCCTTTCTGGCTGCCTGTACCTCAATTTTATCCCACAACTTAGACATTCACATTACTCACTATAGGATCTTGGGGGTGGGCACGATACACGGAATCCAAAGTACCATCAGGGTGTACACCTCACCCCTGGCGTCGTTGCCCACCTCTCAATTTTAAATACACGTAGACATTGAGGGCTAGCAGGAGGGACCATGCGCTTACCTGCTGCTCTCTGGCAGGTAGCTCCATGCCCTCCTGGGTTTTAAATGCACCTTAGAACACACATGCATCAACACTACATATGAGCGGGTGGAGGGAGGTTTGGAGTCTTCTTTCACCCCCGTTCTCTGCGACCTGCTGGAGCGGGGGGGCTAGGAGGAGGAGTTGGCCGTCCGACTGCGGTCTGGAGTGTGGGGCCTCCCTGCTGCTGCGGAGTCGGGGCGGTCTGCCTCTCCCCACCGCAGGGAAAAGAGTAACACCACCTGGGTCTGGGTGCAGTTCCCCCCTCCAGGGGCAAGGGTACCTAGACCCGGGGCTTAGAGTACGCTTGGGGAGTGTGATCGTGTGTACAGCGTCTCTTTATGTCTGTCTCCACGTTGGTTGAGTGTGGAGTAAGTGTATATGAGAGCATGAGGGTGGGAATGGATGTTTGTGTCTGTGTGTGCCTGTATGTCTGTGTCTATATGTCAGGTTGGGTGTCAGGCGCCACCTCTCTGGGGACACCTCAGGCCCTCCAAGGTTTGGAGGCCTATCTCCCCCGACCACCACTTCCCCTGCCAGTGGCAGACGCCCTCAGACGTCGGTGCGTTGGTGGTTCTTTGTGTCCGGGGATGGGCGTCCAGGTACACACCGGCTCACTCCTTGGCGGCCGCTTATCGGGGCCTGGAGCCTGGGGCTCGCTCGGGCCACTTCGGAGGTGGGGTGCCCCCGGCCTCTCGGCCTGGGGCTCGGTCACTCAGGCACGGCTGGCTGCCGGCGGAGCTCACGGGCGCGTCACTGCAACCCCCCCTGGCTTCTGCTCCGCTGCTGCTGAGTGAGCCCTCATCTGGGACTCTCCTCAGCTCTTTCTGGGACAGTGGCGCAGCTGCCCCTCTGTTGGTCTTCCTTGGTCTCTTGTGTTCTGGGGGCCTCTGGATGTCTGGAGTTTTGATCTCCTCCATACCTGCTTCATTCCCTGGAGGATGGGGCTGTGGCCCCCCCACACCCTCTAGCAGATCATTACATGAAGGAACCTTTTAAAAAACAAAAAACAAGCGCGTCCATGCTCACAGGTGTACACACGGGTGATCACACCCTTTTTGGCTCCTACCTCAAAGCACACTGTGTTCTGTTGATCTTATGTGCTGCACAATAATGTTTAATATTTAGTATTTACTGTCATATTCCCATATATCATTGTGATGTTGTTTATTGTATTACTCTTGTTCTCTTCTGCTTGTTTTCTTTTTTCTTTCTCAGCAGGTGATCCAGGTGATTGATATATGCATTTTTTTCTCTCTCTTTTTTTTTCTGCTCATTCTGTTGGTTTTTGTCTTTTGCCCTTCTCCCCCGTCCCTCTTCTCAGCTGTTTCTCTTTCCCTCTTTCTTTCTCCCCTTCTTTCCCCCAGTCAAGTCTGTCCCGTATTCAGCAAGTGAAAATAAAATAAACAATAAAAGGTGAATCAAATGGACCATTCAGCAAGGCTGGGATGGTCAATTTGGTAAAGTAAATCCGTTGGGCATCTTTCTTCACCTTTAGACAACAATTCTGATGCAAAAGAGCCAAACGGGACAGGCAAAAAAAACCAACACAAAACAGAGAGCAGAAGAATTGCAGTGTTTTGTCTTTTTTGTTACAAAGGTGTGTCTGCTTGGCACCTTTGATGCCACCCTTTTCCATTCCTGTCTGCTCACATGACTGTCTGCTTCAGTTACAAAATGGTTCTTACCTACTTGCACTGGGAAAATGGTTCTTGAGTCAACACGCTGGATGATCGAAAGTATTTTTTTGTACCACAGAATAAATCTAAGGATCCACTGACCAACGGCTGGCAAACATACTTTGATAACTGATGACTGTGTTTCAGAACCTAACATTATTATCTTTGAGTTCTCTTTCCTCCTCTGTTATCTTTGTATTAATCCTGTTTACTTTATGGGCCATTTATCATAAAAGCCTAAAATAAAGGTTCAAATTTGCATGAAATGGAGCTGCTACTACATGAAGATCATCAACATGAAGATGTAGATGATGACAGATTCATGCTGCCTCTCATGCCTTTTGTGTGTGTTTTCGTGAATGTCAGGTGGTCTGGATGCTGAGGTGGGAGAAAGAGGAAGATTCTTCTCTGCAGGACAGAAGCAGCTGCTGTGTTTGGCCAGAGCTCTGTTGACGCAAGCCAAGGTGAGTTTTGCAGCTTTACCATTACACTGTACCGACGACACACGTCGTCTCCGACCACTGTCAGAGACGGTAAATTTCCTCTCGAGTGACTGACACTGATGGTGAGAGGGTGCAACAGAATTACAATAAAGGGTGAAAAATAGTCTGTGGCTTTCTCTGTGACATCAGTGACAGTATGAGGCTGTAAACAAAGAACAAACTGTACAGGTTTGATTAGCTCTAATTATGTGACACGCCTTCGCCTGTTCACAAGGAAGTAGGTTGTAAGACTCTGCGTACAGGAGAAGGTATTTGCAAAAGCTTTGTGAATGTTATGCTTCTACATTACTGCAAAGAAGACCGACTAACTTTGTATTTCCAGACATTTATTTATTTATATTTACTGAGAACAAAATATTTTAGCGTGATTGCTCAAACAAATAAAGCAAAACATTTTTCCAATCAATGTTTTTGTTGTCATTTAGGTCCTGTGTATTGATGAAGCCACTGCCAGCGTGGATCATAAGACAGACAAACTCCTGCAGCAGACCATTAGAGAGAAGTTTCAGGACAAGACTGTGCTCACTATTGCCCACAGGTGACTGCATGTGTTCATGTCCTGCACTAAAGCACATTTCAGAATGTTATTTTACAACTGTAGTCTAAAACTTCCTGCTTTTTATTTTCTGAATGAAACACCTTTTTGTGTTTTGTGTGCCTGTCTCACATTAGGATCAACACCATCATGGACTGTGACCGTGTGCTAGTGATGCATGCTGGGAAGGTGGTGGAGTTTGACAGTCCCGTGTCTCTCTGCCAAGCTGATAACTCCATCTTTCACAGACTGGCGGGTGATCAGGGACAGTGAGATGATCAGACACATTTACAGACAACTTGCTGCTTTGAGTTGATGCAGAGAAGAGTTGCAGACTTTGAGCAAAAACTCATTAGGAACGGACAGCTTGGCCTCAAAAGCGAGGCTGTTTGGAAATGTGATTATTCTAATGCATAAACAGCATTCATTGAATTTATGCCATATTCTTGAATCAAGACAACTAAACAGCCCTCCCCCAACTCTTCCAGTGGTCACCAAGGAGTTCACTGGCCACTTGAGAAACATAATGTCTCTAGCATGTTCTGGGTCTGCCCTTAAGTCTCCTCAATCAGGAAGTACCCAAGACCACCTCAACTGGCTCCTTTAGATGTGCTGAAGTAGCAGCTCCACTCCAATCCATCCTCACTTTATCAGCTCAGCTCAGATATCCTTCTGCTGCTTGTATCTGCCATCTTTTTCAGACCACATCACCGGAGACAATTCATTAATCCGTCTGTAAATCTTCCGCTCCTTTGTTCATTCACTTAACATCAAGACTTTGATTCTTTAAACTCTGTACTTGGGGCATCAGCTCATTCAGAACCCAGAGGTGGCACTCCATCATTTTTATAGCTGAGAACCATCGTTTCAAGTCTCGGATGTCCAACTTCGGTTTCAAAGTCAGCAGTCGCGAAAATTAAAAAAACAAACAGTAACTTAAAATAAGGGGAATTAGTCAAATCCATTTGGTATAATAGCTGCTACTTTTTACACTTTGTTATTGTTATATTTGAATCCTAATTTAGACAGACAGCCAGAAATGTTCGTCACCATATGTAAATGACTCGTGTAAACTTGTCAGGAGTAATTTTGTGTTTATTCAGAACAACTGCCTGTGTTTGATGAAATAAGACATCATGTCTGCTTGCACTTATGTGAATTATGAACATAAATACCTGGTAAATGGCCTGTATTTATATAGCGCTTTTCTAGTCCCTAAGGACCCCAAAGCGCTTTACACAACCTGTCATCCACCCATTCACGCACACATTCACACACAGGTGATGGCAGCTACATTGTAGCCACAACCACCCTGGGGCGCACTGACAGAGGCGAGGCTGCCAGACACTGCCGCCACCGGGCCCTCTGACCACCACCAGTAGGCAACGGGTGAAGTGTCTTGCCCAACGACACAACGACCGAGACTGTCCAAGCCGGGGCTCGAACCGGCAACCTTCCGATTACAAGGCGAACTCCCAACTCTTGAGCCACGATCGCCCCAGATCTGGCCCTAGATCTGGTCTTACCACAAGCCACTAAACATTGATGTGTTATAACAAAACACCACTCTGTAGAACAGCGGTCCCCAACCCCCGGGCCTCGGACCGGTACCGGTCCGTGAGTCGTTTGGTACCGGGCCGTGAGAGTTGAGGCTCAGGTGTGAAATGTGTGGTTTTCAGGGTTTTATTGGTTTTCAGCGTTATTTTGTTATCGTTTTTATCGTTAACTCGGTTTTCCTGGGTCTTTTCACGCGTGTTATGAATAAATCTTCTTTTTTTCGGTACCGGTACTAGTTTTATTTTGTAAAATCATAGCAGTCGTCATAATTTGTGTTTTCTTAATTCTTATAGTGTGGAAAATACAGGTCACTTGAATGAGGTCAACATTGTATGAGACTTAATATAAAGTATATAAGTCTCATGAGATATATGTAAAACATTTATTGTAAGTTTTCTTCTGCACAGGGCTGTTGGTGGTTTATTAGATCTTAGAACTACACTGAAGAGAAAAGCTCTGCCACAAAACAGTTGGTTTTAATTTATCCAACTCCTGTTTGTTCTGTTTTATCATTATATCCTGTTTTCTTTTTTTTACTCTTTTAATGTTAACCATCTGTACAAAGAAAACACAAAATCCAGTTTCTCAGTGTTTTTTTTTAAATTATTATTATGAAGAAGCATGCAGGCTTTTTATGACCAGACGGAGTCTTTTACTTCACTTCTCTGTCAATGATTTACTGTCATTCAACAGACTAACAAAAACGATTCAGGCTTGCTGCAGGCAAAGAACTCAGCCTGGGGTGTGTTTGCCTCTCTTTATATGTACTGTTTTAAAGCAATCTGACTTTATTTTTTGACACATTTTATTTTTTTGGCATCAACGTCAGACTTTTCAGACATATGACATTGATCAAATAACCACATGCTGATCATCATATTAGTATATCTGTATGTGTCATAAATTGATCCCCTTCATCTCATGAATTGTATTTTCAAGTGCATTTTACTTTAATGTAAGACCAAGACAAAGAGCAACTGACAACCTGAATAATAAAACATTTGTCAGTCAAACAATTAAGGGAGGATAGTATGAATCGTTTAAATTGATGAAATAATAATGGAATGATCTCGGCAGCTTTAATGTGAGCTGTAAATCAAATTTAGATTCAAGTATTAATAAAAAAAAGTTTATCTAAATGTTGTGATTGTGATGTTTGTATGCTTAGTTGCAGGTGAGTATATTTTGACAGGAGTGATTTTTGTTGTTTGTTTTTCTTGGCTTGTCAACAGCTGTAATGTAAAAATTCGTTGGTAATAAAAATGCTATTGATTATTAAACATGTATGTTGAGTTCATTCACCAGATTTGCCTGAGAACAATTAAAAACACTGTACAGTCAGAGCCCATATGGAGCTGCAGCTGTACCCTTTCAGGTAGGATTATATAATTCTGTGAATGCAACTGAGCTCTCTTTTCTTTCAATCCAGATTGAATCAGACAACAGTCTTTGTCCCCAACAAGTGACTAATCGGAGTGACTCACACGGTGAACGCCTGCCGCTCCCTTGGCTCAGGTCAGAATTTTTCTTACCACACTTATCAAGTTGTCAGGGGGAGTGTTTGTTTTTTTATTTTGTATTTTGGTCCCTTAAAATCAGGAATCAACCGTAATGCTAGCTTTAACATGCGTGCATACTCTATCTGTTTGCTTTCTAGGAAGAAATGTGCGGCTGTGTGACAGACACGTGGGTCAGACACTGACACGACACAGACTCTTGTCTGTTGTCGTGTGTATTTGTGTTTATATGCAGCGAGCCAGAGGCATGTGGTAGTCAAGGTGTGTGAAAGTTTCATGAGGGCGTATGATGCAAAAACGCATGTTTGTGTCTGTTGACAGTTAATGGCTCTTTAAAATGGAACCTGTTTGGCTGCTTCAGGTTGAGTATATGTCCACCTGACTGCTCTGTATATCCTCATTCTCACCCTTCAGTGGAAATAGCATGGACTGGTGACTCTGTGGGGAAACTTTACGACACGACTCCAACACCACAGCAGGCACATGCATGCTGAGGTAAGCTCAGTTTCTTAAATTTACTTTTCACTAGCAGGTTTCATGCGTGGTGGTGGTAGTGGGTTGCATTTCAGCTTTTCGCCTGGCACCATTTCACCATATACCATTCAATCTGTCTTCAGGTTTATTTTATTTTTGCAGCTAAACAAGCATCTTTTTTTCTTTTGAAAGGCATTACTTTTCTTTATGACATTAGTAAATCTTTCAATAAACCTCTCAAGAAAAAAAAAACCCTCACAAAATGTTTTTTTTTTTTTGAAAGAACATGTCTGGTCATCATTGTTCTGCATCTTGATGTTTTCACTTTTTTATAATTAGAAATTATACGTTATCTGAGGATTGTTAAATATTAGCACTGTAGTTCATTCTTCTAATTGGGACTCAACAAAGGCATGTGCACTTTGGCTTACTTGTAAAATGTTTAATATGTAACTGAATAGTATATCAGTGGCGTCCTTTAATCAAATGCCATTTGAAGTTGTGCACGATACCTGCTAAATGCTGAAGGTTTCGTCTTTTCATGCTAGCGAAGGATAAAATCCTCATGAGGAGATGTTTGATTGGAGTTGTTTACATGTCTAATTGTTACCTTTTTGCTAATTTCTTTTTCAATTTAAACATCATACAAACATAAATTATGTATATTATTGTACCTTAATATGATTTCACTTAAAGTGAAAAATAAAAAGAGTCTATTGCCAACTATCATGTTGTTTTAACATTTTATGTATTTTAACAGTCCTGAGATAGTTATTGACATGTCCATGTAATACCTGTTGCCTGATCACTCTTTATGTTGTTGCTGTTCAGCAATAGTACACTGAGGTTGCGGAGACATTTGTGTGGACATTTATTTCACATTTTCTATTAATGTGTGGAATTATAAAAACCCATAGATCATACTGTGTTGGATTCACAGGAGGCCTTTCTGTGTTCTTGTGTCATTGTGTTAGGAAGCAGTGGGTGTGGCTGCTTGGGCTTTGTGTGCTTGCAAAAAGAAAACAGTCTTGAAAAACCTGTTCTAGGTTTTCCTTAATGATGAGCTAACAGTTTCAAAGCCATAGTTTGAATACCTGAAAGATGCATCTGCTGACTCACCTGGGTGCCACTTCTCTAAGCACATACAGTACAGTACAGTATGTACAAAAATGGATACAGTCTTCCTCAAAGCCTTAAGATTTTTTACATTTAGTATGTATAGTAAAAATCTTTTAGAAGGGCTGAATTCATTCCATTTTAATGTTGTAGCTGACTGGTTTAATGCTCTACTTTAAGGAAAATACATGAACAGTTTGCCATTTGTTTTACTTGCTCCCTTAATCTGTTAATCAGTCTGTTAACTGTATATTATTTGTTCTTTTACAGGCTTAGTCAACCTGGATTTCTCAGTGCAATAGTGAGAAAACCACAAGAGTCATGGTATGAAACGTTTACATATTGTTTTAATTCTTCCTAAAATGCTCATATATACAGAATTGAATATTTTGTTTTAAATTGTCTACTTTAGAGGAGTAATTCTTCTGTTCAGTTTACAAAAATGTTGCTTTTACTTGCAGCCTTCACACCGCAGGGGAAGAAGCCTCTCTGAAGCCCTGACCTTGGAGCAGTTAGAGGAGGGAGGGGTGGTCATTTCCAGTATCAATAATGTCTCTTCCGGCAAAGGACTAAAGGAAGGTATGAATCTTGACATCCTATTGAAACTTCTCTTCGTATTGTTTTTGACTTTTTGAAAACAAGAAATAAAATAGTTGTTCCTAAAAAGAACACACCTTAAATTCAAGGAAACTATTGTACATTTAAGTGCAATTATGGATCTTCGGATCCACATACGTATGTGAGCAGCTATTCTCCACCATGAGCTATGGTAAAAACAAACACCGCTCACGCCTCAAAGAGGACAGCTTACAGTCCTGCGTAAAGATGAAGTGACTTCGTACAGCCCTGATTTGCAGACGCTGTGCGCAGACGGTCTGGACCTGAAGTCCCTGTGAGGGACCAAGCAGCCAAAGCAAAGAGGACACAGGCAAAAAAGTGCCTTCAAAAAGGGTTTTCTTTATTTTAACCCTCAAAAAGTCCAAAATTAACAAAATTCAAAAACATACTTAGCAGGCCCATAAAAGAGGGCAACTAAATAGAACTCTACAAAAAGGAATTTCCAGAAACTTAAACAAAACAAAGTGAGACACAACTTAACTCACAAACTGACCTAATTACAAAGACACATGAGGGTAGCTTTTATAATGATTTGGCCAAACCATTTACACACAATAGGGGGGAAAACAAAAACACACACTAATATTAACTAAGCACAGAATAACCTAACTAAACCTAAAACACCCCTGCTCCTGGTAAGCCCATGGTTGGTCCTGCTGAGCAGGCATTTTGTTCCCAGAGTCCTCAGCCACGCCTTTTGCCCAGACAGGAAACAGCCACCGCCCAAACCCAGGTAACTCAAAGAGAGAGAAACATAATTAATATAACAAAACATTTTAGAAAAACCACACAATGTTACTATGTGCGCGCCTCATAATACCAGTGTTAGGTTTAACCAAATGATTAATGAAGAAAACTGCAAAGCAAACTAATAAAGTAAAAAATGGACTGATTTACCCCTGTGTGGCTGATGCCATCACAGTCCGATTGTAAACATACAACGGCAGACCCGACGATGTTTGTTTATTGACCACTTTTCACACATGACTGCTGTAGCCAAACAGCCAGCTGTAGCTTTCCAGCTCACAGCCCGACACATACCAACACAACAGCAGAGAGAGCACAGACTTTAAACAGGCGAGGCTTGATTGTGGAAGCCGCTCAGGTCCGTCCACCTCCCCTGCAGCAGCACTGCAGACTACGCCCTGCCACACACATTAACCCCATGTTTGCCTACTGGTGGTGGTCAGAGGGCCCGGTGGCGCCAGTGTCCGGCAGCCTCGCCTCTGTCAGTGCGCCCCAGGGCAGCTGTGGCTACAATGTAGCTTGCCATCGCCAGTGTGTGAATGTGTGTGTGAATGGGTGAATGACTGAATGTAGTGTGAAGCGCTTTGGGGTCCTTAGGGACTAGAAAAGCGCTATACAAATGCAGGCCATTTACCAAATGCAGGCCATTTAACCACGTAAAATAAATATTTATGCAGATATTTTGCAAATATTTATTTTTCATTTTTGAGGCAGTTAAGTGATTTTTTTCCCAATTATTTTTAAAATTCAGGTCAGGGCTCCGCTACAGGCTGCGAAATGGCAGCTGTGATATAAAGGTGATATAAGGATGACGGCTCACTACAGTTTTTGTTTAGTATATGAATAATTTAGCTTCAGCTTTTTAATTCATTTAAAATAGACCTTCAACTAGGTGCCTTTCCTTTTTGTTATATTTTTTAAAAGGTCAAAATGTGTTCATTACATAAATAAAATGTAATTTTCTCTGTAGCACTTCATGAATTTCATGAGCAACACACTTTAGGTGTTTATACAAAGCATAAAGGTAAAAAACAATAACGGTGTTATCTTCATTTTAGATGTCAAAAAGTATTTGCGGCTCCCAGTGTTTTCTTTTCTTTGGAAACTGGGTCCAAATGGCTCTTTGGGTGTTAAAGGTTGCTGACCGCTGTTCTAGGTCAAGATCAGGCCAGGTTTAAAGTACTAAAACTGCCCTTGAAGGATATACAGTATTATTTGCACACAGTCAAGCATGTTCTCGAACAAGGTATTTTTTTTGTGCAAGAACTTCATTTGTCTTTTTCAGGGGATGAAATTCTGGGGGCAACAATCAATTTTGATCAACTGTCCAAAGAAGAGGTGTCAAAAGTACTGAAGCTGATGGAGCCATTTGATGATAAAGTTCAAGTCCTCACTCGAAGCAACCGGAGCAAGAGCCTTGACAATCTGGACCAGTGTACCAAGGGTCCTGGGGCTGTAGGTTAAATGCAGATAATATCAATTAAAAATAAAGGATTAGTAATTATATTAGTTTCAGTATGTTTATGCAACAGTGGAACACAGTTCACAATTGTTTACATTTTCTGATGCAGATACATTTAATGCTGGATGCAAAAAACAAAACAAGAGAATTTGGTACTCAAATTAAATAGTGATGATGATGACAATTGATAATTAATAATTATCTCCCATCTGTTACAACACATAAACTCTCATGTTATAGTTTCATTCCAATCATCAACTTCTCACTGTTTCCAGATGCTGACGGATTCCTACAACAAACTGTACAACACCAAAATCAAGAAGTTTTTGATGGATGATGTACCCAGTGTTGCAGGGGGCTACGTGAATGGGGAGTTTACTGCCAAACCACCTGTACAAAGCTCATCCAAGGTCAACCAAAGAAATGACATGGGGCTGCCTCGCCTTGGAGTTGACTTTGGACTTCTGAAATCCAAGACTTTAATCACAGATGCTAATGCTGATTCACACTCTTATGAGGGAAGCTTAACAGATGGCAGCAATCTGAATCTTCCACCGCTAGGTCTTGGCTTGAATGGGACTAATCTAAGTGAAGCTCAGGTTCCAAGATTCAAAATCGGTGCCAGATGTCCAGATCTAGACTTACCAGAAGACCCAAATGTCAGCACTACATCTTGTATGCAATTGCAAAATACTGACCACCCATCATTTGACAATGCAATGCGAAATCTTGAAAATCCTCAAATTGGACTTGAAGTTCCAGAAGTAGATGTAGGCCTAAAAGGTTCAAACATTACTACCCCTGAAATGGGGATAGACCTTGATGGCAGAAGTTTCTGTGGTCCATCTGTTAATTCCAGCGTTCCCAAAGTGGCCATTGAAGGAAGAAACCAGGAATTCAAAATGCCTACATTTAAACTGCCAGATCTGGGCCTCTCAGGATCTTCTTTTAGTGGTCCAGAATGTGACGTTAAGCATGAAGGCACACCAGGGAAACTCAGTCTAAAGTATTCCAAGAGACTGAAAAACCCAGATCTAAATTTGGACGATTCTTCCAGTTATGTAAAATCACCCCAGCTTAGGCTGTCTGGGATATCACCTGATTCAGAGCAAGGAATGTTGGGTATTAATGTATCAAAACCAGATATCAGTGGAACAGACACTGACATGCCTTTAGGTGAAATCAAGATGTCACACAAGAAACCAAGGATTTCTCTTAAATCTCCTGATTTAGATTTGGACGCTCAATCTGGCATGCTCAAAAGTGACACTGATGTTAAAACACCTGACCTAAGATTGAAAACATCAAAACTAAAAGGTGGCATGTCTGCACCTGATGCAAACATTCCCAAAGCTGACCTTAAGGGTGAAAATTGGGCCACTGATGCTCCATCAGTTAGTATTAAAGGTCCATCTGGAAAATACAGGGCTCCAACGTTTAGAATGCCCAAATTTGACTTACCAGTCATTCAGGTTCCTGGTTTGAATGGAGACTTGGATGGACTCGATGGACAGCTTTCAGGTACACTGCCTAGAGGGTCAAATTTAAAACTAAATGCACCTGACATAAATGTGCCAAATGTTGACCTCAAAGCACAAAAACTAAAAATTAATGCACCAAAAGCTAACTTAGACTTTCCATCAGGCGATCTCAAAATGCCAGAACTTGATGGTCCAGATTGGGATGTTAATGCTCCTTCTGGGAAATTAAAAATGCCTAAATTTAATCTGTCAGGGACACTGCCTAAAGGACCAAATTTGGACCTGAACGCAGATCTGAATTCCCCAGATCTTAATCCAAGAGCTCCAAAGATAAAGGGTGGAATTGATGCACCTGATATGGACTTACCAGACATGGATCTTAAAGCTCCCAAATTAGATATGAACACTCCAGAAGTCAACATTGGCTCACCAAAAGGGAAGCTGAAATTCCCCAAAATGAAAATGCCTAAATTCAACCTTCCAAGCCTTAAAGGTCCTGAAATTGATGGCAACTTGGAAGGTCCAAACATAAATACACCCAATGTCAACCTCAAAGGTCCTAAAGCGGATCTTGATCTAGATATTTCTGGTCCATCAGGCAAGTTTAAAAAGCCAAACCTGAATCTGCCTGATTTAGGTCTTTCTGGTCCAAAGTTAGAAGGCCCTAACTTGGACCTTAAAACACCTGACCTAGATATCTCTGGTCCCAATTTCAGTGGTGGAATAAATGCACCTGACATAAACATGCCAAACATTGACCTCAAAGCCCCAAAGCTGAAAATGGATAAACCAAATGCCAACTTGGACTTGCTATCAGGCAAAGTTAAAATGCCAAAACTTGATGGTTCAGATTGGGGTGTTAATGCTCCTTCTGGGAAATTAAAAATGCCTAAATTTAATCTGTCAGGGACACTGCCTAAAGGACCAAATTTGGACCTAAACACAGATCTGAAGTCACCAGATCTCAATCTAAAAGCTCCAAAGATAAAGGGTGGAATTGATGCACCTGATATGGACTTACCAGACGTGGATCTGAAAGCTCCCAAATTAGATATGGACACTCCAGATGTCAACATTGGCTCACCAAAAGGGAAGCTGAAATTCCCCAAAATGAAAATGCCTAAATTCAACCTTCCAAGCCTTAAAGGTCCTGAAATTGATGGCAACTTGGAAGGTCCAAACATAAATACACCCAATGTCAACCTCAAAGGTCCTAAAGCGGATCTTGATCTAGATATTTCTGGTCCATCTGGCAAGTTTAAAAAGCCAAACCTGAATCTGCCTGATTTAGGTCTTTCTGGTCCAAAGTTAGAAGGCCCTAACTTGGACCTTAAAACACCTGACCTAGATATCTCTGGTCCCAATTTCAGTGGTGGAATAAATGCACCTGACATAAACATGCCAAACATTGACCTCAAAGCCCCAAAGCTGAAAATGGATAAACCAAATGCCAACTTGGACTTGCCATCAGGCAAAGTTAAAATGCCTAAACTTGATGGTCCAGATTGGGGTGTTAATGCTCCTTCTGGGAAATTAAAAATGCCTAAATTTAATCTGTCAGGGACACTGCCTAAAGGACCAAATTTGGACCTAAACACAGACCTGAAGTCACCAGATCTCAATCTAAAAGCTCCAAAGATAAAGGGTGGAATTGATGCACCAGATATGGACTTATCAGGCATGGATCTTAAAGCTCCCAAATTAGATATGAACCCTCCAGATGTCAACATTGGCTCGCCAAAAGGGAAGCTGAAATTCCCCAAAATGAAAATGCCTAAATTCAACCTTCCAAGCCTTAAAGGTCCTGAAATTGATGGCAACTTGGAAGGTCCAAACATAAATACACCCAATGTCAACCTCAAAGGTCCTAAAGCGGATCTTGATCTAGATATTTCTGGTCCATCTGGCAAGTTTAAAAAGCCAAACCTGAATCTGCCTGATTTAGGTCTTTCTGGTCCAAAGTTAGAAGGCCCTAACTTGGACCTTAAAACACCTGACCTAGATATCTCTGGTCCCAATTTCAGTGGTGGAATAAATGCACCTGACATAAACATGCCAAACATTGACCTCAAAGCCCCAAAGCTGAAAATGGATAAACCAAATGCCAACTGGGACTTGCCATCGGGTAAAGTTAAAATGCCAAAACTTGATGGTCCAGATTGGGATGTTAATGCTCCTTCTGGGAAATTAAAAATGCCTAAATTTAATCTGTCAGGGACACTGCCTAAAGGACCAAATTTGGACCTAAACACAGATCTGAAGTCACCAGATCTCAATCTAAAAGCTCCAAAGATAAAGGGTGGAATTGATGCACCTGATATGGACTTACCAGACGTGGATCTTAAAGCTCCCAAATTAGATATGAACACTCCAGATGTCAACATTGGCTCGCCAAAAGGGAAGCTGAAATTCCCCAAAATGAAAATGCCTAAATTCAACCTTCCAAGCCTTAAAGGTCCTGAAATTGATGGCAACTTGGAAGGTCCAAACATAAATACACCCAATGTCAACCTCAAAGGTCCTAAAGCGGATCTTGATCTAGATATTTCTGGTCCATCTGGCAAGTTTAAAAAGCCAAACCTGAATCTGCCTGATTTAGGTCTTTCTGGTCCAAAGTTAGAAGGCCCTAACTTGGACCTTAAAACACCTGACCTTGATATCTCTGGTCCCAATTTCAGTGGTGGAATAAATGCACCTGACATAAACATGCCAAACATTGACCTCAAAGCCCCAAAGCTGAAAATGGATAAACCAAATGCCAACTTGGACTTGCCATCAGGCAAAGTTAAAATGCCTAAACTTGATGGTCCAGATTGGGGTGTTAATGCTCCTTCTGGGAAATTAAAAATGCCTAAATTTAATCTGTCAGGGACACTGCCTAAAGGACCAAATTTGGACCTAAACACAGATCTGAAGTCACCAGATCTCAATCTAAAAGCTCCAAAGATAAAGGGTGGAATTGATGCACCTGATATGGACTTACCAGACGTGGATCTTAAAGCTCCCAAATTAGATATGAACACTCCAGATGTCAACATTGGCTCGCCAAAAGGGAAGCTGAAATTCCCCAAAATGAAAATGCCTAAATTCAACCTTCCAAGCCTTAAAGGTCCTGAAATTGATGGCAACTTGGAAGGTCCAAACATAAATACACCCAATGTCAACCTCAAAGGTCCTAAAGCAGATCTTGATCTAGATATTTCTGGTCCATCTGGCAAGTTTAAAAAGCCAAACCTGAATCTGCCTGATTTAGGTCTTTCTGGTCCAAAGTTAGAAGGCCCTAACTTGGACCTTAAAACACCTGACCTTGATATCTCTGGTCCCAATTTCAGTGGTGGAATAAATGCACCTGACATAAACATGCCAAACATTGACCTCAAAGCCCCAAAGCTGAAAATGGATAAACCAAATGCCAACTTGGACTTGCCATCAGGCAAAGTTAAAATGCCTAAACTTGATGGTCCAGATTGGGGTGTTAATGCTCCTTCTGGGAAATTAAAAATGCCTAAATTTAATCTGTCAGGGACACTGCCTAAAGGACCAAATTTGGACCTAAACACAGATCTGAAGTCACCAGATCTCAATCTAAAAGCTCCAAAGATAAAGGGTGGAATTGATGCACCTGATATGGACTTACCAGACGTGGATCTTAAAGCTCCCAAATTAGATATGAACACTCCAGATGTCAACATTGGCTCACCAAAAGGGAAGCTGAAATTCCCCAAAATGAAAATGCCTAAATTCAACCTTCCAAGCCTTAAAGGTCCTGAAATTGATGGCAACTTGGAAGGTCCAAACATAAATACACCCAATGTCAACCTCAAAGGTCCTAAAGCGGATCTTGATCTAGATATTTCTGGTCCATCTGGCAAGTTTAAAAAGCCAAACCTGAATCTGCCTGATTTAGGTCTTTCTGGTCCAAAGTTAGAAGGCCCTAACTTGGACCTTAAAACACCTGACCTAGATATCTCTGGTCCCAATTTCAGTGGTGGAATAAATGCACCTGACATAAACATGCCAAACATTGACCTCAAAGCCCCAAAGCTGAAAATGGATAAACCAAATGCCAACTGGGACTTGCCATCGGGTAAAGTTAAAATGCCAAAACTTGATGGTCCAGATTGGGATGTTAATGCTCCTTCTGGGAAATTAAAAATGCCTAAATTTAATCTGTCAGGGACACTGCCTAAAGGACCAAATTTGGACCTAAACACAGATCTGAAGTCACCAGATCTCAATCTAAAAGCTCCAAAGATAAAGGGTGGAATTGATGCACCTGATATGGACTTACCAGACGTGGATCTTAAAGCTCCCAAATTAGATATGAACACTCCAGATGTCAACATTGGCTCGCCAACAGGGAAGCTGAAATTCCCCAAAATGAAAATGCCTAAATTCAACCTTCCAAGCCTTAAAGGTCCTGAAATTGATGGCAACTTGGAAGGTCCAAACATAAATACACCCAATGTCAACCTCAAAGGTCCTAAAGCGGATCTTGATCTAGATATTTCTGGTCCATCTGGCAAGTTTAAAAAGCCAAACCTGAATCTGCCTGATTTAGGTCTTTCTGGTCCAAAGTTAGAAGGCCCTAACTTGGACCTTAAAACACATGACCTAGATATCTCTGGTCCCAATTTCAGTGGTGGAATAAATGCACCTGACATAAACATGCCAAACATTGACCTCAAAGCCCCAAAGCTGAAAATGGATAAACCAAATGCCAACTGGGACTTGCCATCGGGTAAAGTTAAAATGCCAGAACTTCATGGTCCAGATTGGGATGTTAATGCTCCTTCTGGGAAATTAAAAATGCCTAAATTTAATCTGTCAGGGACACTGCCTAAAGGACCAAATTTGGACCTAAACACAGCTCTGAAGTCACCAGATCTCAATCTAAAAGCTCCAAAGATAAAGGGTGGAATTGATGCACCTGATATGGACTTACCAGACATGGATCTTAAAGCTCCCAAATTAGATATGAACACTCCAGATGTCAACATTGGCTCACCAAAAGGGAAGCTGAAATTCCCCAAAATGAAAATGCCTAAATTCAACCTTCCAAGCCTTAAAGGTCCTGAAATTGATGGCAACTTGGAAGGTCCAAACATAAATACACCCAATGTCAACCTCAAAGGTCCTAAAGCGGATCTTGATCTAGATATTTCTGGTCCATCTGGCAAGTTTAAAAAGCCAAACCTGAATCTGCCTGATTTAGGTCTTTCTGGTCCAAAGTTAGAAGGCCCAGATCTCAATCTAAAAGCTCCAAAGATAAAGGGTGGAATTGATGCACCTGATATGGACTTACCAGACATGGATCTTAAAGCTCCCAAATTAGATATCAACACTCCAGATATCAACACTGGCACACCAAAAGGGAAGCTGAAAATGCCAAAACTGAAAATGTCTAAGAGTAATCTACCAAATGTTAAAGGACCTGAGTTTGATGGCACTTTTGACGGCTCCAACATTGACCTCAGGGCACCAAATGCCAACTTCAAAGGTTCCAAAACTGGCTTAGAAATTCCTGATGTTGATTTTGGTAGCCCATCAGGAAAGTTAAAATCTCCAAATTTAAAATTACCTGATGTGGGATTTTCTCGACCAAAATTAGATGGGCCAGACTTTGAACAAAATTTGAAAGTCAAAGGTCCAAAAGTGAAAGGTGGACTTAATGAACCTAATCTACCTTCATCAAATATAGACTTTAAAGGTTCTAAAAATGGCTTTGACTTCCCTGATGTTGACTTTGGTAGCCCTTCAGGGAAATTTAAAACACCACATTTGAAAATGCTTGATTTGGGATTTTCTGCACCAAAAACAGATCTCCCAAAGGTTGACCTCAATTCACCAGATGTCAGAGCTAAAGTACCAAAAGGCCCAAATTTGAAATTAAATTCAAATCTAAAAACTCCAGATCTGAATCTCAAAGCTCCAAAGATGAAAGGTGGACTTGATGTGACTAAGGTAGACTTACCAAACATGGATCTCAAAGCTCCCAACTTGGAAATGGACACTGCAGATGTTGACATTGGTTTGCCTGAGGCAACTTTAGATGTTACTGGTGCAAAAGGAAAATTTAAAATCCCAAGTTTAAATACACCAGATCTCAGTATCTCTGGACCACAGGCAAAAACACCACATATGAGACTTTCTGGACCTGGCGTTAGTATGTCAGATTTCAATTTACCTGATGCCAATTTCAAGAGTCCCAAGCTCAATACAAAACACCCTGATGTAGGGATTAATGGTAACATGGGACAACCTAGGATGGACTTTAATGGCCCTCAGTTAAGAGGCATAAGAGGTCCAGATGTTGACACAAATATTCCCTTAGGAAACATCCATGGCCCTCATGCTGATCTTGATTTAGACAGAAAATTAAAACAACCATATTTCAAGCCGCCTCAGTTTAGAAGCCCAGATTTACATCAAGCATCTGATATTGACTTTGGTGGAGCTTTGAGACCAACAAATCTTGATATTAATCCTCCAAATGCAAAACTGAATATGAAACAACCCCAGATGAAGGGACATATATCAAGCCCAAGGGTTAGTGCTCCAAACATGAACCTCAACATGCCCAAAGTTGCAATGCACCCTCCACAGCAGCATCTGAGATCTCCAGGTCTTAGTATTGATGATCCTTCATTGTATTTTCAAACACCTTCACATAAACATCACACACAAGATATGTCAAATCTCACCATGAAACTTCCTGACCTGGACATAGATGGTGATATCAGACTTCGTAATACTGATAGAAGGTCCCATAGAACCAAAGTAAGATCCAGCTTCCCTGGAATGGATGGCGTTTTCCACCAACATATTGATTTAAATCATTCAGATCTCAATATTGACGACTTTACAGGAAAACATCATGTGCTTAGAGCTAGAGGTTCCAACCTTAATCTCCAGGCTCCACACAGCCATGGACACGCAATCTCCCCATCTGGAGTTAACACTGGCATGAGGGACCCCAGAAGAATCCCATCTGGCCATATCAAACACAATACACGTTTGCCACAATTTTCTCCAGATTCAAGAATGAGAGCATCTAACACTTCAGATGGATACTATGTGACTGTTTTTCCCAATCAAGCACAAAATCAAAAGAGGCCAAATCGTAAATATAACACACTTGGAGGGCTTGACTTTCATCCAGGAAACTTGGACCTTGAAGTTCCCAATGAACATGACCTAAGAGGGTCAACGTTCTTTTTCTCCAACCTTGTATAGCTTTCAAAGGACTTGTTTCCATTTTTAATGTGCTTTTTGTACTGTAGTTATATGTTTTATGTGTGTGTGTGTGTGTGTGTGTGTGTGTGTGTGTGTGTGTGTGTGTGTGTGTGTGTGTGTGTGTGTGTATATATATATCGTGGCTTTGCAATGATGTTACCTAGATTACAGTGCAGCATTATTGCTCTTATTTTATTAAATGTAGTAGAACTGCTTTTTGTATCATAAATGTTTTTATATTTTTTAACAGTTATTATTTACATTTTCTCTAACTATTATATTAAAGGAATAAAGGAAATATGTGGACTTGTGGGGTCCTATAGGGTACTTTTACAAGATTAAATGAATACATTTTCTTTAGATACTATATTTTTAAATACTATCCGTTGAATTGCACAGTATTCAAAGTTGTGTATATATATTATCATTCTGGTTCTTTTGGATGTTCATTGTGTCTATTATACATGTTTATATACTGGAGTTTATTAAAAACCATTCTTATTTCAACCAAATTTTTGCTTCCAATATTTTAGAGTAATTATGGAACTTAAAACACTGTTTAAGATCATTCTTTCATATTAAAGAATTCATGTTGTTACAATACTGTACAAAGACCTTCGGGAGGTCCAGACCAGCTCCACCCAGTTCAGATAGAGGGAGAGGAGGTGGAGGTGGGTGGTCAACACATACAAGTACCTCGGGCTGTGGGTGGACAACAAATTAGACTGGTCATACAACTCAGAGCACCTGTATAAAAAAGGCCAAAGCAGACTGTACTTCCTCAGGAGACTGAGGCCTTTTAACATCTGCAGGAAGCTCCTGAGGATGTTTTACTAGTCGGTGGTTGCAGGAGTACTTTTTTATGCTGTGGTGAGCAGCACAGCAGAGAAGGACTCATCCAGGCTGGAAAAACTAATCAGGAAGGCTGGCTCTGTGGTCGGCATGAAGCTGGACACTCTGGGGACAGTGGCAGAGAAAAGGATACTAAAGAAACTGCTGGACATTATGAACAATGCTGGGCATCCTCTGCACACTGTCGTAAATAATCAGAGGAGCCTATTCAGCAACAGGTTGCTTCTCCCAAATTCAAGAACCAACAGACTTAAAAACTCCTTTGTCCCACACGCCATCAAACTGTTTAACTCCTCACTGGAGGGGAGAGGGAGGGGAGACAGGAGGACAAAGGAGGGCGGGAACAGCTGAGCTGTAGTGCTTTTTTTCACTGTGCAATATTCGCAATATTTTTTTCTTATATTAGACTGTGCAATAATCACTGTGCAATAGACTCACTCAAATGTGCAATCCTATTTATCCATATTATATATTCTGTATTTATATATGTGTATATATGGTATATTTCTGCTTATATCCGTACTCTCATTCCCCTTTATTGTATCTATAACATGCAACTTCTGTCGGTGCTGTGCTGCTGGAAACTGAATTTCCCGGAGGAACCCACCCGAGGGATTAATAAAGTTTAATCTAATCTATCTCTAATCTAAACTGGTAATATGCATGGATGAAAGAGGTACAACAGACTGCCCACGGCTGTCTTTAATGCTAGGTGGAGACTGTCATGGTTTGGGGCTTCATTTCAGCCTCAAAATGACTGAAGTAGTGCCGGATCATCTTGACAGAGATGGAATAAAAGTCAGCCAGCAACTAAACAAGAACTTTGAATGTCCGTGAAGAAGCCCGGGGAACTAGGCCTGAAGAATACTTTAAAGAAATTACAAGAAGAATAATGTGTTATAAGCAAAGTTGCTCATAACAAATTCGGACTTTCGAGTTTCTTAGAACTGTACAAACAGTTTTTCCAAGTATGTTAGCACATCTTCCAATAAATCACTGTCCCCGTAAAGCAGTATTTTCCTAGCAGGAGCAGTACTTTGCACAGTACTGTAGCTGCAGCACTGATATATAGGCAGCAATTCAAGGTTACTCAAGTGTGAAAAACATCTTTGTCTGTCAGACCTAAAGCCACAACTGAATCAGAGGTTTCTAAGAATTAACAGCTTGCATGATCAATGATCATGCAAGCTGTTAACTCAAGTTGAAAGAACAACTTAATAGTGTTCGTAGTGAGTGTGTTGCGAAATCAGTTTCACCCCGGTTCTTTTTATTCCTCGGGCATCCAGAGACGGCACCAGAACTCAGTAGTCATTTTCACAAAACCTTTATTCATCTTTATTCATCTTCATTTAAGCATACATCTTCTAGAAGGGGAGATGTGTCAGGCCGGTGTCCCTCTACAGGTCGGTGGCTCTGACATCCCACCTGATGAAGACCCTGGAGCGGTTGGTCCTGGCTCAGCTTCGGCGCCTAATAAGCTCATCACTGGACCCACTTCAGTTTGCCTACCAGCCTGGCATTGGAGCGGATGATGCCGTCATTCACCTCCTACATCGTTCCCTCGCTCACCTGGAGACCGCTGGAAGCACTGTGAGAATCATGTTCTTTGATTTCTCCAGTGCCTTCAACACTATTCTTCCCTCGGTTCTAAAGGACAAGCTGGTGAACTCTGGAGTGGACCATCACCTCACTACCTGGATCCTGGACTACCTCACCGACCGACCACAGTATGTGAGGACTCAGGGCTGTGTGTCGGACAGGGTCGTCTGCAGTACGGGGGCCCCACAGGGAACGGTTCTGGCTCCGTTCCTCTTCACCATCTACACTGCAGACTTCTCCCACAATTCCACCCAGTGCTTCCTGCAGAAGTTCTCTGATGACTCTGCAATAGTCGGCCTCATCACTGATGGGGACGACAAGGAGTACAGAGGTCTGACCCAAGACTTTGTGGACTGGTGCCAGCTGAACTACCTCCAGATCAACGCCAGTAAAACCA
Source organism: Diplotaxodon limnothrissa (assembly GCF_057381915.1). NCBI lineage: Eukaryota > Metazoa > Chordata > Actinopteri > Cichliformes > Cichlidae > Diplotaxodon > Diplotaxodon limnothrissa. The sequence goes on along the minus strand of NC_140601.1, from coordinate 3,635,887 downwards.
AGGAACTGGTGGTAGACTTCCGCAGGCACAAGCATTCTCCACTGCAACCACTGAACATCCAAGGTATGGACATTGAGGCTGTGGACAGCTACAGGTACCTTGGTGTTCATCTGAACAATAGACTGGACTGGACTCATAACTCAGACGCCCTCTACAGGAAAGGGCAGAGCAGGCTGTACCTGCTGCAGAGACTCAGGTCGTTTGGAGTGGAGGGCCCACTCCTGAAGACCTTCTATGACTCTGTTGTGGCTTCTGCTATCTTTTATGGCGTGGTCTGCTGGGGCGGCAGCATCTCTGCTGGGGACAGGAAGAGACTGAACAGGGTGATCCGAAGGGCCAGCTCTGTTCTAGGATGCCCTCTGGACCCAGTGGAGGTGGTGACTGACAGGAGAACGGCGGCTAAGCTGTCATCCCTGATGGACAACATCTCCCACCCCATGCAGCAGACTGTGACAGCACTGAGCAGCTCCTTCAGTGGGAGACTGCGGCACCCACGGTGTGGGACGGAGAGATTTCGCAGGTCTTTCCTCCCCACTGCTGTCAGACTCCATAATAAAGACTTTAACTGATCAAGCACACACATCCATACATATGCAATAATACTAAGTGCAATAATCCTTTCTGTCATCGTTGTATTTTTACTCAGTTGTATATAGTATTTGTATTTGTATTCTATTTTTATCTTATTGTATATTTATTTTATTTTATTCTACTGTATATAGTATTTTATTTTATTCTATTCTGTACAGCTGTGTACTGTATTTATTCTTATTGTATTCTAATTTTTGCCTCATAACTTTTGCACTGTCCACTTCCTGCTGTGACAAAACAAATTTCCCACGTGTGGGACTAATAAAGGTTATCTTATCTTATCTTATCTTATCTTATCTTCCACTCCTTTGTTTGTTACAGCCAGCTTTATAGAAGTGACCCCATCATAAAACCCCCATGGTGTGCTGCAAACTCTGTGTTTGTGTGTGTATGCACGAGGACGTGAGTGCCTGTGTGCGCGCGTACCCGTATGTCTATGTAAGTGCACGTAAGTGAATGTGTGCGCGTACCTGTGTGTATGTGTGAGTGCACGTGAGTGAGTGTGCATGTGGATGTGTGAGTGTAACAGTTTAAGCACTGTGTGTGTGTCTCTGCGTACGTGACTTCCTGATGGTCATAAAAGTAATCTCACCCAAGCTACACCAAATTCCTCTACACAACATAGAAAACAGAGTTAACATATTACAAACACTGAGACCCCCACTCTGCATCCACTGGGCCGTTGGCCTCTTGCTGTCTTACATTTACAGATAAGCATGTGGAGAGTCTCCTGCAAACCTTCTTCCAAGTTATGGCAATTATGAACTTTAATTAAAGGTACAAGCATCAGCATCAACAACCCCAACTGTAGCTTCCTGTCTCCTTTTATGACAGCAGACCCCCAGTGTCAATAAATTCCTTTCCCTCTAAACAATTACACACACTCACAAGCCTACAGCTAACCCAAACTGAAACACAGACCAATCCTTCCTTATTCCTCTGATCTAAACAAATTTAACACATCATATTATAATAATTATTTTCTTGTACTCACACCTGCAGCTTTTTAACAGATTAATTGGTGGCAAAATGTATTATTTCTGTTCCTCCTTTAAAACAATATTACATGCATCGATGTCTTTGCAGCACTGTGTCTATGTACCTCTAACATGCCAGTTTAATTAAATAGTTCTTAAAAAGCTCAGGGTTTTAAGTGTTATATGTAACAAATCTCTTCTGTAAAACTCACACAGTTTGTTTGTCATATTTTCTCTCTCAGGTCTGAATGTCCACAGCATGCTGAAACATGAAGCCATCGTCCTCACTTTGGAAACGGTTAAGTTTCTGGAACGATGAGCGTTACACACCTCTCTACCCGTTTAAACTAACCTACTCTGACTTTCCTTAAAATAAATGACCTGTAATGTACTAACTGACTTAAGTGAGTCACATTTTCTTTGTTTTTATTTTTTGTAACAAGAAAGTCATTAATAAATAACTTGAATGATAAAAAATTGAAAAGTTTAATAAAAGTATGTAAAAACAGCATGCAGAGTGTAATCATCAGCTGAATTTGTATAGAAGGAGACCACTGGCCAAATCATTCCTGATCTTCCAGTGAAGCGTTGAATATTCATGTTTGCTGCTACCAAAAGCCTCTTATGAAAGACTTCCTGAATCTTATTGACTGTTTTAATCTTGTTCACCCATGAGCATGGACATACTTTGGATCTAGTTTTATCTTGTGGTCTGCAGCTATGTGACATTCAAATTTGCAAGCTCAAGTTTTCTAATCACATGCCTGTTATAATCCAAATTTCGGCACCATGTCCTCCAGTTAAACCTCTTTTGCCTGTGCGTGATTTCCACATCATCGCTCCTGCTACTGCTTGACATTTCTCTGCTGTTTATCAGAATATTGGTGCCCCTTCCTCGGACAATTACTTCCTTAAGCCACGTGCTGATCATCTGCTCACTTTGTTCAATGCTGCTTGTTCAAATGTGCTTGATTTGTTACTCCTTTTAAAAAAACTTAGTGTGCTAGACCTAAACCTGATCCCTGGTTAAACAATGTCACTCTGAAAGAAAATGGAAAAAAGATAAACTCCAGATTTCCTTTGATATGTTAAGGGAAGCCCTGTAAAAAAGAAGAAACTATTTGTCAGATATCATCTCTAATAACAGCTACGGGCCCGTGTCTAATTCAAGACCTCTAATTTTGCAATCAACCCTCCACCCACCACACACTTACCAGGGTCTCCAGCCACCTGTGAAAACTTTTTACATTTTTTTTGTCGATAAGGTTGCTACTATCAGGTCTCACATCACTCCTCCAGCTTACGATCCCTCTGTTCCCCCATATTCCTCAGTTGTGTTTGATCACGTTGAGCCTGTTTCTCTGTGTACTCTGGCTGAAATAGTCTCCCATCTTAAGCCTCCTGTGTTTCACCTTAACATTATCCCCTCTCGCCTTTTCACAAAGAAGTCTTTGACATTATTGGACCTAATGTTTTAACCATTATTAATACCTCTTTTCTAATGGGAACCATCCCAGCTAATCTTACGCGTGCCGTAGTGCACCCATTTCTCAAAAAACCCCAAAACAAATATTGATACAACACTTCTCTCAAATTTTAGACTAATCACTAAACCCCCCTTCATGTCCAAAATCCTGGAAAAATTGTCTTCCCTCAGCTCCAGGTTTTTCTGGAAATTAATGACATCTCAGAAACATTTCCACCTGGTTTCAAAGCGCTACATAGCACTGAAACTTTAAAAGTTTACTTTAAAATCTTTTATTAATTTCTGACTCTGGTAATGCTGCCATTTTAGTGCTTTTAGATCTCAGTGCGGCATTTGAGTCAGTGGATCATGTGATTGTCTTATCAAGACTGGAGAGTGTGTGGGTATTAAAATAACTGCACTTGAATGGTTTAGATCCTATTTAACTGATAGAAATTTTTCTGTCAGTTTTGGTGGCTCTTCATCCACATCCACCCCCTTCCATGTGGGGTCCCTCAAGGATCTATCATGGGCCTAGTGCTTTTTTCCCTTTACATGCTCCCATTAGGCTCTATTTTCAGAAAATAGAGAATCTCATTCCACTGTTGTGCCAATAATTCTCAAATCTACTTTCCTCTTAAAAAGGATTCTACAGACTCTATAAAAGTTTTACTAGACTGCCTTGATGACATTAAACCATGGTTTGCATTAAACGTTTTGAATCTAAATGAGATTGTACTATTTGGACCGTCTGACCCTCGTTTATTTTTAAGGGTGACCGTGGCCCTCTGGAAAAGTCCAGAATTCCCTTTGCAAAAAATCTGGGATTGTTCTTTGATGGCAGTTTTTCATTTGAGAAACAAATAAATTCTACTGTAAAAGCAAGCTTCTTCCAGCTCAGGGCCCTTGCAAAAACTAAGAATATTTTGCCATTTGCTGAGTTTGAGAAAGTGATCCATGCATTTATTTCATCCAGGCTTGACTACTGTAATAGTCTTTATTTTGGTATCAGCTAGGCTCTGCTCTCTCATCTTCAGCTTGTTCAGATGCTGCAGCCCGACTCTTGACAGGGACACATAAACATGGCCATATTTCCCCAGTCTTGGCTCATTTAAACTGGCTTCCAGTACATTATATAATTGATTTTAAGATGTTATGGTCTCTAAATGGATTAGCTCCGTCATACCTCTCTGATCTTTTAACTAAAAATGTAGTCACCTGAAATGGTTGCCATGGTGCCTTGTTCACAAGGTCAGTTTTGGAAGAGATAGACAGCAGAATGAAGGCAAAAGGAAATGTCATCATGAAAATAAAGACAAACCATTTGGTAGGACAAATGACTAATGGAAAAAAAATATCTGGGAAAAGACTTACTCATTTATTTTTCAACAGCACAATGACCCCAAACACACTTTCAGGCTGGAAGTGTGTTTAAGGACTATTTGACCAAGAAGGAGAGTGATGGAGTGCTGCGTCAGATGCCCTGGCCTCCACAGTCACTTGACCTAAACCCAGTTGAGATAGTTTGACTGTGTCAATACCGAAGGACAAATGACTAATGGAAAAAAAATCTGGAGAAATACTTACTGGTGGAGGCTCGTATGCAAGCCATTCCTGAAAAAATACATACAGTCATAAGTTCTTCCAACAAACATTGCTGCCCAGTACAATGAAAAACAGGAAGTTTATAACTCAGATGATTCTATTACTTAGAAACTGACTGTCTCATCCCACAACAATGAAAACAAAGATGGCTGAACATCTATGCGAGGAGTGCCAACATTGAAGTTATATTTTCTAACTTTATCTCCTACTTTGCGCAGTATGTAGGGTCTGTTGGATCTTTACCTTACAATAAAAAGCTCCTGCTATTGTGATTTTTCTCCTGCTATTGTGTAAACTAAACTGCTTGCCAAGCTGGATCAACTCTAACCAGTCGCACAGCATAATTGAGCAGGAATCCTGGTAAACCTACTTTGTCATGATTTCAAGAAACCTATTTTGTTTTGGAACAAGTGGAATGTTATCTTGAAAACAGAGTCGACAGAATACTTCTCTACAGCCAAAAAACAAAAACAGAAAGAAAGAAAGTCGAGGTGTCAGTGAGTACAATTTCCTTCACCATCAAAAAGCACTCAGAACCTGGGGCAAACTCTGACAGGAAGAGGTCTGGCAGACCCAAAGCCACAACTGAATCAGAGGTTTCTGAGAAATAACAGCTTCCATGGCTCACAGGAAAACTCAAGCTCAACCACAGCTTAATAGTGGTTGTAGTAAACAAGTCTCAGTTTCGAGGATGCTTCCACAGTGTGTGGCATCAACTTTCAACCGTGGAGGTCGAAGTGGGCGCCGGTTTAGCTCAGTGTGTTGAGCGGGAGACCACATGCCATGCATCTGACAGCAGCTGGCCCGGTTTTGAATCTGACCCGTGGACCTTTGCTGCATGTCTTCTCTCTTTCCTTGCTTCCCTATTCTTTCTTCACTGTGTCTATCAAATAAAGCTGAAAAAGGCCAAAAAGAAAAAAGAAAGAAGAAAAAAAAACAGGAGGAGGAAGTGTGATGGTCTGTAGCTGTTTTGCTGGATCCAGGGTTAGTGACTTATACAGAGTGAGAGGCCCCATGAACCAAAACCACTACCACAGCATTCTGCTGAGCCATGCAATACCCTTTGGTACGGGCCTGCCTAGTTGGTCAGGGGTTCATCCTACAGCTAGATAATGACCCAAAATACAAGTCCAAGCTATTCCAGAACTACACCAGGAAAAAAGAACAAGATGGTAAGCTTGAAACCATGAAGTGGCCAGCACAGTCTCCAGAGCTAAACCCCATCAAGCTAGTTTAGGGTGAACTGGACCGAAGAGTGAAAGCAAAGCAACCTACAGGTGCTGCATGTTTATGGAAACTTCTGCAACAGATATGGGAAGAACTCTCTCAAGAATATTTAATTTCTATTGTTGAAAGAATGCAACGGGTGTGTTCAGCTGTTATTTTTGCCAAAGGTGGCTACTTTGATGAGTCAAAAGTTTAGAATACATTTGCTATATAAATTGATTCCATGATTTCTTTCTCTTTTTTGTAACTCCAATTCTTTATTTGTACTATGCTTTCATTTCAGAGTGCTATGAGACATTAAACTGCATAATTTTCAATTAGCTGAAAAAAAATGGGGTATTCTAAAACGTTTTAGTGTATCTATATATATAAAATTAAAAAAGACAGAAGTATTGTCTTTTTAAATTATTTTCTTGTTTGTTTTGTCTGGAGATGTTGATCGATTATCAGTTATTGTCTAACGTTTTTCTTTGTTTTGAAGTTGGATGGTGAAAAAAAAGCTTTTTGTCACTTTAACCACGTCCAACCAATGACTGTAGAAAACAGTCTACAGTCATTGCGTCCAACCAATAGATGGTGCCACTTTACTTGAGTGATGTCATCAAGACGCGCCACAAGCACGCCACACGGAAAAGCGTCCTCGACCTTTGATGCAGCCTGTCATCCCCCTTATCATGTTGTTTTCAAATTATTTAAGAGCAGTTTAACAGTGTAAGCTTGTAGAACAAACAAAAAATAGCCGAAATGCTTCGATTTTCTTTCATATTTCGTGGCAGAGGAGTCGCTAAAAGGGTGAGTGACGAAAAACATACCTCAACCGCGCTCTGTATCCTCAAATCACCCAAAGGCAGATAACAGCGTTCTGTCCAAATGGTTGCAATAATAATCTGGAGCCATTTTTGCTGTTATTTAATTTCTTTAGATATAGAAAAAAACGTCCATAGTGCAGCATTATATCTGAGTATGTGTGTATAAGATTAATATAACACCCGTTTGTCTTTGTTTTTAGTGTTTTTTGTTCATCCTCAAGTTTTTCTCTCCCTCTCACTCCTCAGTTCGCTTCCTCGTTCTCTAATGAGAGCGCTCTGCCTCCAAACTTACTGCTGCCCACCAACCTCGTGGATCCTGACAGATTAAGTATGAAGCTTGTGTACTTGATAGATAAATGTAATGTTTGAAAATGGATTTTAAATCAGATTTATTCAGTGTTATTGTTTGTCCTCCAAAAACCAAATATTGTGATTTCCCTGATAACACTGATATCATTGTGGGTGGGATACATGAAAATCTTCCTCACTGACTGCTGCTTTATACCCTCCTGCAGAGCGTCCACCACCTCCTGCAGACTCCTCTCTGCCTCCTCTGAGGAAGTGTGATGCTGCAGTTCCTGCTCACTTGACCCCTGTGCAGACCTGGGTGGAGTCTCTGGAGAGACAGGACAGCGAACCTTTGGGTGTGGCTCAACTTCACCCTGATGTGTTTGCAGTTCCTCCGAGGTAACCAAGCTACTATTGACACTTTCCATTCAGTTCTACACATTTCACAGCACCTACTGAAATGTGCAAGTTAATCTTTGTTGTCATTCCTCAGGCTTGATATTCTACACAGTGTTGAAACATGGCAGAGAAATTACAAAAGGATTGTAAGTTACTATTTAAAAATGTCAATTGCATTTGAGTTTTTTGTAATATATATCACATAATCAAGCACTTTAAGCTTAGGAACATTTTATTCATCATGTGTTGCTACATTGAGCTAAGATTATGCTATTACATTTAAATTTAATTTGATACTTTTACAGTTCACATCCGTGGAGAGTAAACAACAGTAAAATTAGAACTTCTTCTGATTGGTTGTTGCTTGCAAAGATGTGTTTTGAACAGCAGGCAGGAGAAACTTCAGCTCAGACAGAGCTCTGTGTCTGAAATGACCACATTAGGAATACGTAACAGTGCATATATGACAGAGGAAGACGATCAAATGCAGAAAAGTTTGAGCTTTATTGCGGCTGATAAAGAAAATGAAAAGTAGACTAATGGCTGTCTTCACATCTCAGAGTCACGCCCACACTAAAGTCAGGTCAGAGGTCAGCGGTGGAGGCAGGAAACCCTGGAAACAGAAAGGAAGTGGACGAGCTCGGCATGGAAGCATCCGATCACCCATATGGAGAGGAGGTGTCTCTTTTTGATCTTATTGTAAAACTTCTGTTTTCATTTTTTCCATGTCTGCTGTTTTCCCTCCTTTTTTCCAAATATAACTGAAAATGAAGATCTTTGTTTCATAGTCCAGCGTGTGCTCGTCTCTGTGTCATGACTCCCAGAAACATGATCACCCTTCAGTGGGGTTGATCTGGAAGGATTCCCATGCTGGAGGCCAGTATGGTCTGACTGGTTCTGTGTTTCATTCAGGTGGAGTGTCTCATGGACCCAGAGGTCCCACCAGTTACTACTACATGTTACCCATGAAAGTTCGAGTGCAAGGACTCAAAGTTGGGCTGAGCTCCAAGATGGCTCAGGTAAGAGAAACCCCTTTGTTTCATGTGAAGAGCAAATGCAGCTGCTAGTGATGTTAGAGGCTCATAACATCTGTAATAAGAGTTGTAAAAACATGCAGTGACATATGACGGTGTCCACAAGCAGCTGTTTTTGTCACCCACTTATCACAAGTGCTGTTGTTATGATGTCACAGAGGCGATAACCCGTACAGATATCTCACACGTGTGAATACAGAAGCCCCACCCACCTATTGTTCAGACCCTTTGTTTGCAGTGGTTAGCCACTTAGAAGAAAGTTGGCTTAAAGAGAGGAGGAGATAAATCCACTTGTTTTAAATGGAGAATTTCTTCACCCTTTATGTTCTCATATCATTTCGTGAGAGTATTTGGTTTGTAGCAGATTGGTGACACTGATGAACTTGTAAGTGTTCAAAAGAAAGAAAGAAAGTCCTTTCTTTATCTGTGACACTATAATTAGAGCACATAACAAATGTGAGAATAGGATACATGATGACTTTAACTACATTATTACGTATCCGTAATATTTCTTGACAGCTGAATACTTTCCCCCCTTTTGAACTGCTTGCTGACACAGGATGATCTTCACATTGTGGACTCCCTGAACATCCCCACACCAGACTCTCAGTACCTGCTTGACCTCATCAGACACAGACACTGGGGAGAGTCTGTGTTAATAGTGGATGTGTGAGTATCTTTAGCAGCACTTCTGTACAAATGATCAACTTTCAAATCTGTTTGAATATCCACCACTGGACGCCCACTGTTGCTCAGTGCTCACGTTTTTGTTGTTGCTTTCAGAGGTGAAGACTTTTCTGAAAACATCCTTCAGGCCACGGCAAACTTGAAGACAGTGAACGTCATTCCAGCAATCGGTGAGTTCACACTGAGTGTGACTCAGTTTTAACAGATTAATTGATGGTAAAATGTATTATTTCTGTTCACGCTTTCAAACAATATTTCATGCATTGAAGTCTTTGCAGCACTGTGTCTTTGGACCTCTAACATGCCAGTTTAATTAAACAGTTGTTAAAAAGCTCAGGGTTTTAAATGTTATATGTAACAAATCTGTTATATAAAACTCACACAGTTTGTCATATTTTCTCTCTCAGGTCTGAATGTCCACAGCATGCTGAAACATGAAGCCATCGTCCTCACTTTGGAAACTGTTAAGTTTCTGGAGGATAAGCTGCTCTGGCACGATGAGCGTTACACGCCTCTCTACCCGTTTAAACTACCCTACTCTGACTTTCCTTAAAACAGATTACCTGTAATGTATTAACATAAGTCATATTATCTTTGTTTTTATTGTTTGTAACAAGAGAGTCATAACTCGAATAATAAAAAATACAAAAGTTGAATAAAAGTATGTAAAAACAACATGCAGAGTGTAATCATTAGCTGAATTTGTATAGAAGGAGACCACTGGCCAAATCATTCCTGATCTTCCAGCGAAGCGCTGACCGTTTCTTCTCTGTTGGCATGATGTGGGCGTTAGGCACGTAAACTCTCTGAGGGTTAGGCTGCAAAGACGAGGGGTAAACTGTTTAACCTCTAAAGCTGATCAGGTTTGGAATGTTTTGAGACATGAACTGTGTGGTGGTTCTCAAACTTTTCACTATGAGTACCACCTCATAAAATATGTGGCTCTTTAAGTACCACCCTTATGACCAACATTAAAGTACAGTAGTATAGGCCAGCGTTCCCCAATCTTTTTTGTGCCACGGACCAGTTTAATGTCAGACAATATTTTCACAGGCCGGCCTTTAAGGCGTCGCGGTTAATACAACAAAATAAAATGATATGACCAAGACAAAAACTGTGGTTATTTTGTAAATATAATAATAAATGCAAATTTGCTGTGTAATTGTTTACTTGAGTGATGTCATCAAGACGCGTGTAACTTTATTAGCAACATCCTCCTGAAATGCACCAACAACATTGAGAGTAACATCCTCCTCTCTGCCCCTTAATGCTCACTGGTCGCTGTGGTAATGCGTAAATAGTTCTTTCAAAATAAGACACACAACTACAACACCAGTAAAGACCCAGGGAAACAGAGTTAATGATAAAAACCCTGAAAACCATACATTTCACTCCCGAGCCTCAACTCTCGGGCCCAGTACCAAACGACTCACGGACCAGTACCGGTCCGTGGCCCAGGCGTTGGGGGCCGCTGGTATATGCCTATTTAACACCATATACAGTTGACACAAGACAATTTTATTTCTTATATGAATGTTATTTTTGTGATGTGATAATAACAGCTGTACTGCATTAAACCACATTCCCCTATAAACAGCTGCCCATTGTGTTCTTGGAAAATATTTGCAGAATGTGTAAACATCCAAAGGTAAGATCCAACCACAGAGGGTTAAGACTTTAAAGGACGGACATAAAACAATTAACTCTTGTTTCAGACAAAATCTGAAATAAAGAGCTGCAGGTCATTGCACTGGGGGCATTGCATATTTTTATTTCTTACAAATTAATTCACACTACCAGTCAAAAGTTTGGACACACCGTCTTTGTTTTTTGTTTTTTATTTATGATATGGTATACCATTATATACACAGTGTTTTATTTTGATCTTTGTTTCCACAGGAACAGGAACATTAAAAGCAGCTGGAGTAACTGCTGCTGTTCTCCTGCCAGTCATATTCTTCTGTCTTCCTGTGGATTCAGTGAGCAGATCTGTTACATTATTGTTTGTGAGATAAACTTTGATTTTAACAGTTTATGAATGTCATTATTTTGTTCTACATGAATTGTCCCAACCAGAAAAAAAGAGGATGTCCAAGGAATCTGCTGAATCTGAAGACAGAGCCAACAACAGAGAACAGGTGAAAACAGTCACATCAGTGTTGCACAAATAACCAACATTTTGGTTTTACACTTCCTGTTGGACTCACAAATACTTCTTTGCTGTTGTTCTTTAACTGAAATACATTTGATCACATTTGTAGCTGAGATTTTCTTTTTTCCTATACAGTGTTTACCTGATCAGAGACAGCCAGAGGAGCAGGATGATCTTCAGTATACCAGCATCCACTTCTCCAATAACCAGGCAGATCCTCTCTACTCCAACATCAGAGCAGCTCAGCCTCACAGACACATGCAGGAACAGGAAGTTACTGAGTACACTGCTGTCAGATTTAACAGAGGCAGTGCAGCCAAGAGGTGAGACAGACTGTCCTCTCATGTCTAAGAAACAAACACTGCTTTTACTGTTCTTTTTCACCATTAATGGAAATGATTTCAGTTGATGCTATATCCTCCAAATCATGAAATGTTCTTCTCTGTTTTCAGACACAGAAGTCAGGAAAAAGGAGAGTCAGGCCTGGCGCCTGTGGCCCGGCTGGGCCCCTTCCGGGGGGTGGGGGGCCCTCTGGCCTCTGGGCGTGGGGCTTGGTCCTCTCTGGCACAGCTGGCTGCCGGCAGAGCCCACAGGCACATCACTGCAACCCCCTCTGGCTTCTGCTCCGTGGCTGCTGGGTGACCCCTCATCTGGGGCTCTCCTCAGCTCTTCTCAGGAGGGTGGCACGGTTGCCCCTTTGGTCGTCCTCCCTGGGTTCTCGTACTCTGGGCCCTCTGGATGTCTGGGGCCTAGTTCTCCTTCCATACCTGCTTCATGCACTGGGGGACGGGGCTATTGCTCCCCACACTCCCTAGCAGATCGTTACATGGAGAAACTTTTTGAATACAAGCGCGCTGATCCACACAGGTGTACAAACGGGTGTTCACAGACACAAGCTACACCTTTCTTGGCTGCTACCTTTAGTATCTACTGTTATCTACTGTTAGCTAGTTTATTGTGTGATGGTGTTGTATTTCTTATGTTGCTCTTTTTTGTTTGTTTTCTGTTTTTTTCTTCTGTCGACAGGTGATTCAGGTGTTTTTCTTTCTTCCCCCGTTTCTCACTATCTCTTCTCTCCTCTGTTTTTCTTTCTCTCCTTCTCTTTCTTTCATTCTCCCTGTCCTATCCCCCAGTCATGTCTGTCCCATCTGTAACAACTGAAAATAAAATAAATACATAATTATAATAAAGGTCAATCAAATGGACCAATATAGCAAGGCCATCATGGTAAAGTAAATCCTCTAGGCATCTTTCTTGGCCTTCAGACAACAATTCTGATGGCTAAAGATCCAAACGGGATCCCCCTTAATTTTTTAAGGGACAAGCAGCTATCCAGACCTACCAGGATGTAGGAATCCAATAAAGTCTTTTCACAACAGACATGTCAAAGTGGATCAGCTTCCTCACTTTGTTCAATGATTTCACTCATCTAAATCAGACCATGGATCACACTTTGCTAAATGTACCAATTTCCATGAACTGCAGTAGCTGCTTCAAATGAACAGCCAGATTCCTCGACCGTTCTCTAGTTACAGCTGTCGTGGTCCAAAGAAGACAACATTTAAAAGTGCATCAGCTTCCTCACTTTGTTCAGTGATTTCACTGAACATGAACTTTCTAACATTTTGGTTTTAACCAAATAAACAGTCAGATCAGTGCTCCGTGGGTACTCTGTGACCCCTTAGTGATCATGATGGGGTATTTCGCCACCCCACACCACATTCGTAAGTTACGATGGCAAATACTGGGGTCTCGAGGGACCCCGAACTCCCGGAGCAAACATCTCTCAACTTCACACAATCATCATCATCATCATCATCATCGTCTCCTTCCTCCTTCTCCTTGGTCCTTCTACCCTGCGCTTGCAAACGCTCAGCTTTACAGAGGGTAGTCTTCACGTAAACCGGCCCTCTCCTCAGTTCTCCTGGGCCTCGCTGTTGGACGCTTGGCTTTACAGAGGACAGAGTTCGCGTAAACCGCCCTCCTTGAGGGCCTCAGACTCTCCCTGCCGCCTTCCTACCTCCTTCTGCTCCATTCTCCTGCTCCTCGCAGGCAAGCGCTTAGCCGGGTGGGCCCCAAGTTACACGTAAACCGGCCTTCGCGAGGAATGGGGGTGCTCTCTACTCCGTGGGTACACTGTGACCCCTTAGTAATGGCGATGGGGTATTTCGCAACCCCAATGCACATTCGTAAGTTAGGATGAAAAACACTGGGGTCTGGAGGGACCCCGAAACGTCGGAGGAAACAACTCTCAACTTCACATCATCATCATCATCATCGTCGTCTCCTTCTTGGCAGTGTTCGCGTAAACCGGCCTAAGTAAGGACCTCGGACACTCCCTGCCTCCTAGTCCTCCTTCTCCTCGGTTCTCCTGTGCCTCGCTGTCGGACGCTTAGCTTTGGAGAGAGCAGTGTTGGCGTTGGCCTCTATGAGGACCTCGGACGCCCCCTGTATCCTAGTATTAGATTATTCTGTTACTATATGTTACCTTATATATGTAATCAAAGTAGTTGAATTAGAATACTGCTGTAGATCATATTATACCCTTTAATATAGAGCGTGTGATCTGTATGTAGTTTAGTTCTCATTATACTTTTGAGTTAACAGAACATATTCACATATTAGTTCATTAGATAAGTGTGCATCACTCTGTATCCTTGATCTGCTGGGAATGTGTTACACTGTTTTCTTGACATGCTCTATTGTTGAATCATAAAAAGAAGGTTGTAAGCAGGAGACTTGGTGTCTAAGACAGGGGAGATAGACCACATTCCATACCCCCACCTTTCAGAAGAGCAGAAAGACAGGGAGCCGAGGTCATAACTTAGGCGCTGTAAGAGAGAAAGAATGTAATGTTTAGGCTTTTACGACTAGGTGGGGGCCACCAGAGACTATAAGAAGCTGAGTAACCCGTCACCATTTTGAGACTGCTGTGACCCTCTTCATGCATGTCTCCCCATCATGATGGTTCTAAATGTTCTTTGTGTTGAATTGTATGGAAATAAATGATTGTTGATTGAGCATTTATACACCGAGTATTGTCCTTCCTTCAGCCCAAAGATTCAAAGAATTGGGAGATTTCAACACTAGTCCTCCTGCCTCCTGTTCCTCGGTTCTCCTGCTCCTCGCAGGTGAGTGCTTAGCCTTATGGGCCTCGGGTTACGTGTAAACCAGCCTTTGCGAGGACCGGGGATGCTCTCTACTCCACGATTACTATGGGGTCAAAGTGTACCCACAATGGGGTATTTCGCAACCCCAATGCACATTCGTAAGTTACGATGGCAAACACTGGGGTCTGGAGGGACCCCGAACCGCCGGAGCAAACAACTCTCAACTTCACATCATCATAATCATCATCATCATCATCAATGTCTCCTTCTCGGCAGTGTTCGTGTAAACGGGCCTAAGTGAGGACTTCGGACTCTCCCTGCCTCCCCGTCCTGCGACCTCCTTCTGCTCCGTTCTCCTGCTCCTCGCTGGTGAGTGCTTAGCCTAATGGGCCTTGGGTTACGCGTAAACGGGCCTTCGCGAGGACCGGGGATGCTCTCTACTACACGATTACTATGGGGTCAAAGTGTACCCACAATGGGGTATTTCGCAACCCCAATGCACATTCATAAGTTACAATGGCAAACACTGGGGTATGGAGGGACCCCGAACCGCCGGAGCAAACAACTCTCAACTTCACATCATCATCATCATCATCATCATCATCGTCGTCGTCTCCTTCTCGCAGTGTTCCCGTAAACCGGCCTAAGTGAGGACTTCGGACTCTCCCTGCCTCCCCGTCCTGCGACCTCCTTCTGCTCCGTTCTCCTGCTCCTCGCTGGTGAGTGCTTAGCCTAATGGGCCTTGGGTTACGTGTAAACCGGCCTTCGCGAGGACCGGGGATGCTCTCTACTACACGATTACTATGGGGTCAAAGTGTACCCACAATGGGGTATTTCGCAACCCCAATGCACATTCGTAAGTTACGATGGCAAACACTGGGGTCTGGAGGGACCCCGAACCGCCGGAGCAAACAACTCTCAACTTCACATCATCATAATCATCATCATCATCATCAATGTCTCCTTCTCGGCAGTGTTCGTGTAAACGGGCCTAAGTGAGGACTTCGGACTCTCCCTGCCTCCCCGTCCTGCGACCTCCTTCTGCTCCGTTCTCCTGCTCCTCGCAGGGGAGGGCTTAGCCGGACGGGCCTTGGGTTACGCGTAAACGGGCCTAAGTGAGGACCTCGGACTCTCCCTGCCTCCTAGTCCTCCTTCCTCCTTCTGCTCCATTTACCTGCTCCTCGCAGTTGAGTGCTTAGCCTTATGGGCCTCGGGTTACGCGTAAACCGGCCTTCGCGAGGACCGGGGATGCTCTCTACTCCACGATTACTATGGGGTCAAAGTGTACCCACAATGGGGTATTTCGCAACCCCAATACACATTCGTAAGTTACGATGGGCCGGTTTCGCGAACACCCCTATCGGTGAGGACCTTGGGCTCTCCATTGCTCCTCGTCCTCTTTGCTCCTTCTCTACTGTTGTCATGCGCCTCGCTAGTGAACTGAACACACTCACATGACACCCAGACCTTCACAATAAAACAGGAAATGAGAACACCACACCAAGACGCAGACCTGACACTGAGAGACAGACAGAATGACACATGGAACCTGAACTAAACTAAATGTGAGATACAACCGAGAACAAATCCTTAAACATGAAACTCAAATTATAAACATCATAATCATCATAAACACAACAAGAGAACAAGAAAACAATCCCTGATGCAAACTAAAACCAAAACATAATAACCTCAAACATGGAATAACAAAAACATGAAACTCCACATACTGGGTCCAACGGACCCAGACCCGTGACAGTACCCCCCCTCAAAGGGCTGGCTCCCGACAGCCCCAAACAAAAAGCACAAGCACCAAGCCAGGGCGGGCGGAGGGGGCCCAGGAAGGAGGGCCCGAAACACAAAAAACCAGGAGCACGAGAGTCCAGAACCAAAACACGACTGTTCACTAGTCCATAACACAGTCAGGGGGCCGACCATGCACACAGCAACGGCGGCGACGGGCAAACAGTTCTGGGGGCCGACCGTGCACATGGCAACGGCGGCGACGGGCAAACAGTTCAGGAGGCCGACCTCTTGGAAGGTAGTGGCGGCCACTGAGCAGGTCCGGAGGACGGCCGCGATGCCAGCGGCGGCGACGAACTCTTTCCGGAGGCCGTCCCCGAAGGCCATGATGCCATCTTAGAGGCCCGGAAAACGGCCGGCAGAGGCGAGGCGGAACGGGTCGAGCTGGCACTGACGGCGGCGTGGCAACCACAGGACCAGACGAGGCCGGACCAGACGAGGCTGGACCAGACGAGGCCGGACCAGACGAAGGCGGAGCTGAAGCTGGACCAGACGAAGGCGGAGCTGAAGCTGGACCAGACGTGGATGAAGACACGGAGGCTGGACCAGACGAAGGCGGAGCTGAAGCTGAAGCAGAGGCCGGACCAGGCGCAGACGAAGCTGAAGCAGAGGCCGGACCAGGCGTAGCAGAAGCAGAAGTTGGACCAGCGGATGACGAGGCGGCTGCAGGTGGCGGCTGAACGGGCTCCTCGGGCCCTCCAGCGGAGACAGGAGGCTGAACGGGCCCCTCGGACCCTCCAGCGAACACGGGTGGCTGAACAGGCCCCTCGGACCCTCCAGCGAACACGGGTGGCTGAACGGGCCCCTCGGACCCTCCAGCTGACGAGGCATGAGGCTGGACGGGCCCCTCGGGCCCCCCAGCTGACGTGGCATGAGGCTGGACGGGCTCCTCGGGCCCCCCAGCTGACGTGGCATGAGGCTGGATGGGCTCCTCGGGCCCTCCAGCTGACGTGGCATGAGGCTGGACGGGCTCCTCGGGCCCTCCAGCAGACGTGGCTTGAAGCTGGACGGGCTCCTCGGGCCCTCCAGCAGACGTGGCTTGAAGCTGGACGGGCTCCACGGGCCCTCCAGCAGCCGACACTTGAGGCTGGCTGGGTTCTCCTAAACCCCCAGCAGACGACACTTGAGGCTGGCTGGGTTCTCCTAAACCCCCAGCAGACGACACTTGAGGCTGGCTGGGTTCTCCTAAACCCCCAGCAGACGACACTTGAGGCTGGCCGGGCTCCTCAGGCCCTCCAGCCGACGAGGCAGGACGCTGGCTGGGTTCACCTGAACCCCCAGCTAACATGACTTGAGACTGGACAGGCTCCTCAGGCCCTCCAGTGGAACCAGTCTCCGAAGCAGCAGGTATGGAGACCTCTGCCAGTGTGGACACTGGCTGGGACTGAGCAGCACAGTGGCTAGACTCAGGCAGCAACAGTGGGATACAGTCCTCAGAGGGCTGAAAGTGTTCCCCAATACACTCAGCAGAGGACTGAGGCGGACGGGTGAACTCACTTGAACTCTCAGGGGGTGCTGAGAGCCGAGACTGTTCTGGTGAGTTCTCCGGTGAGGCTGCTGGTGCTGGCGTCTTGACCTCTAGGGGTCCAGAGTTGGCTGGTGACTGACACCCAGCCTCTGGGGAGGCCCTAGAGGGAGCAACTGTCTCTGAGGTGGCCAGCTTAAATGAACCAGCAAAAGTTTGTGTGGAGTGTGTTCCCTGCTTGTAATGAGGCTGTGAGGATAAAGGCTGGGTAAATGAGTGGACAGGCTGCTGAACTGGTGGCAACTGAGCTACAGGTAGCGAAGTAGTAACAGGTGGTGGAGTGGCTGGCTGAACTGATAATAAGGCTGATGAATCTCTTGCCAACTGAGCTATTGACTGGGCTATGGACTGTAACATGGTGTCTACTGGGTCTGACTGTGACTGTAATGGAAGTGATGATTGAGCGGCTGACTGAGTTAGCGACTGCTGGGCAGCTAACTGAGCTACCGGCTGAGCAGCTGACTCAACGAACACAGCCCCGGTATAAACAGTCATATGAACTGGTGAAACAGACGGAGCGTCTTTTCCACTCACCACAGCCGGCAGTTCCGAAGTCCTAATCTCCGGCTGTGGGGCGACGCGCTGACGGCGCGATCGTCGCTTCCTCCCGGGCAAAACCTCCGGCGAGCCGGGCAAAACCTCCGCGTCCGGCTGGGTTGGGAAGCGGTAGCGGCTGGTGGGTGTAGGTGAAGTTCGTGAAGGATGAAGTCTTGCACGAGTGGGTGTAGCGAGTCCAATAGCCAGGGATAATCCGTGAGCAGCTGTTGCAGTCTGGCTTCCAGAACGTGGAGGAATGCTTCTCCCTCATGCTCTAGCCACAGGTTGATTATTTTTGAAGCGGAGTTCGTGATGAGGTCCCGAAGCTCCGTGGGTGGGGTGAATGCCGCTGGATCCATATCTGGCTGGTCCGTACTGTCACAGCGAGTGAGATGAGCCGTGTGGAGGAAATGAAGGAGGATCCAAATGCAGACAGTCGTGAAGGTGTAAAGGTGGTTTATTGAACATGAAAGTAAATACAAACGGCAAATGGAGCTAGAACTAAACTATACTGGGATCAACTAAACTACAGAGCACAAACCTTAACGAGAACGACCAGAAGAGACTAACGGCGGACAGCAGGGAGAACACACGGGTGAGACATGGTAGAAACGCAGATGAGGCAGGGTGGAATACACAGACGGACCAGCAACTACAATAACGGAGGACATGACTTAAATACACCCAGAGAAACACAGGGGAATTACACACAGGTGGTGGACACAGCTGAGAATGATCAACAAGACGAGACAGAGGTAAAACTGAACACACTCACATGAGACCCAGACCTTCACAATAAAACAGGAAATGAGAACACCACACCAAGACGCAGACCTGACACTGAGAGACAGACAGAATGACACATGGAACCTGAACTAAACTAAATGTGAGATACAACCGAGAACAAATCCTTAAACATGAAACTCAAATTATAAACATCATAATCATCATAAACACAACAAGAACAAGAAAACAATCCCTGATGCAAACTAAAACCAAAACATAATAACCTCAAACATGGAATAACAAAAACATGAAACTCCACATACTGGGTCCAACGGACCCAGACCCGTGACAGAGACAACATATTGGACTTGGTCTACACACAGGAAAAAGGAGCATACAAAGCCATCCCCCTCCCCCACATCGGCACCTCTGATCACCTCACTGTTATGCTAATGCCAGCATACAGACAGAGAGTGAAGGTCATCAAACCTGTTATGAAAGAGGTAAGAGTGTGGCCACAGGAGGCCACCTCTGCTCTTCAAGACTGCTTTGGGTCAACTGATTGGGACATATTCAAGGAAGCAGCCACCTACAATAACATCATAGACATCGAGGAGTACACAGACACAGTGAGCTCATACATCACCAAATGCATTGATGATGTAACACAAGTGAAAAGTATCACAACTCGAGCCAACCGGAAGCCATGGCTAACAGGAGATGTCCACAGGCTGCTGAAGGCCAGAGACAAGGCCTTCAGAGCTGGGGATGAAATAGGCCTGAGAACAGCGAGAGCCAACCTGTCCCGTGGCATCAGGAAAGCGAAACAGGACTACACACACAAGATAACCTCCCACTTCAATGATAGCAAGGACGCAAGAAGCCTATGGCAAGGCATCCAGGCTATTACAGACTACAAGCCTGTAGCGCGTAGCTGTGAGAGCGACACCACTCTGCTCAACAACCTGAACAGCTTCTTTGCACGATTTGAAGCACAGAACAACACACGCCCACAGAAAACACCACCACCTCCACACGACCAGCCTCTGTGCCTGTCTGCTGCCAGCGTGAAGAGGACACTCATCACCATCAACGCCCGGAAAGCAGCGGGTCCAGATAACATCCCTGGTAGTGTGCTGAAAGACTGTGCAGAGGAGCTGAAGAATGTCTTCACAGACATCTTTAACACCTCCCTGAGGCAAGCCACTGTCCCATCATGCTTCAAGACTGCCACCATCATACCTGTGCCAAAGAAACCATCCCCAGCCTGTTTCAATGACTACCACCCGGTGGCACTGACACCCATTATTATGAAGTGCTTTGAACGACTAGTCATGTCACACATCAAATCCACCCTACCTCCCACCCTGGACCCACACCAGTTCGCATACAGAGCGAAACGATCCACAGAGGATGCAATCTGCTCTGCCCTCCACCCAGCCCTAACTCATCTGGACAAGAAAGACTCATATGTGAGAATGCTGTTCATAGACTTTAGCTCAGCATTCAACACCATAATACCACAACAACTCATCTGTAAACTGGACAGACTGGGCCTCAGCACCTCCCTCTGCAACTGGCTGCTGGATTTCCTCAGCCAGAGGCCTCAAGCGGTGCGTGTGGGCAACAAGGTCTCAAACAGCATCACCCTGAGCACGGGGGCTCCACAAGGCTGTGTGCTCAGTCCTCTGCTCTTCACCCTGTTGACACATGACTGCACACCAACCTACAGCTCCAACCACCTTGTGAAGTTTGCGGACGACACAACGCTGGTGGGGCTCATCACCAAGGGTGATGAGACCCACTACAGGAAAGAGGTTGAGCTCCTGACCACGTGGTGCAGAGACAACAACCTCCTGCTAAATGTTAGTAAGACCAAGGAGATTATTGTCAACTTCCAGAGAGGCCACACCTGTCACCCCCCATTGACCATCGACGGCGCTGCGGTGGAGAGGGTGAGCAGCACCAAGTTCCTGGGGGTGCACATCAGTGAGGACCTCTCTTGGACCACCAACACAGCATCACTGGCCAAGAAAGCACAACAGCGCCTCTACTTCCTGTGCAAACTCAAGCGGGCAAGTGCTCCACCACCCATCCTGACTACATTCTACAGAGGAACTATTGAAAGTATCCTCTCCAGCTGCATCACTGTGTGGGGCGGTAGCTGCACTGACTATAACAGAAAAGCTCTACAACGCATTGTGAGAACAGCTGAGAGGATAGTTGGTGTACCACTCCCCTCCCTGCAAGACATTTACACCACTCGCCTCACCCGCAAAGCCATCACAATTGTCAACGATGCAACCCACCCCGCGCACTGTCTGTTCAGCCTCCTGCCCTCTGGAAAGAGATACAGAAGTCTCCACTCCCGCACTACCAGGCTCACCAACAGCTTCATCCACCAGGCTGTGAGACTGCTGAACTCTCTTCCCTCCCGGCTCCCAGCCAGCAGAATCACCAGATTGGCAGAAGTATAGGAAGACAGATTGGACTCTACTCCCCCCCCACCCACGCACACTCTCCAACAAGGAAACACTCTCTGAACCAAGAACTGAAAACATTCCTGACTTGCATAGCAATTGCACACACCTGCTGCTATATATATATTTTTAGTATTTCTTTTAGCACTATTTATATTATTATATTACTATTTATTACCTTATTGTTAGGGCTGTTTTTGTTGTGCATCTGCACCTTATTGTTGTCAATGTCTACGCATGGGACAGTGTGAAACGTAATTTCAATTCCTTTGTATGGCAAGTACATTTGAAGAAATTGACAAATAAAAGTATTCTATTCTATTCTATTCTATTCTGGGGCTGTCTTTTGGATGAAATAGATGAAATGGTGGATTTCAATGGAGGAAACCACCACACCAACGAGATGTATAAGGCGGCCCAGAAGAAACTCGAAGGAGAAAGGCTGAAGAGGAGACAGGAGGAAGAACAAAGACAAAAAAGCCTCAGTTGTATCGTGAGTGTAATTTCAAATAAAATAAAATAAAACTCAGAACCGTCTTTGTGTTGTATTCTTCTTTTCCTTCTTCTTCATCTTCTTCTTCTTATTATTATTATCATTATTATCATTATTGTGATTATGCTTCATTTTTATGTACTGGGGTATCAATGACCCCCACGCTGCCGCAGCAGCTTCTGTGCGTGGCCCCCAAGTGCTACGTTTTCTTTCCCGATCCCCTGACGAACCCATTAGAATCGCTCTGGGGCACTCTTCGACCCCAAATGATCGTTCTGTTTTTTTTTCATTTTCATTCACCTGTCTCTACTGAGGGTGGGGTACTTTGGGACCCCCGGGGTCTAGGGCTGCCCCGAAGGGGAGCACAAGGGTTAACAGCGGCCTCCCATGGACGAACATGACAGAGACTGCCTGAAACTAGGAGAAAAATTGAAACGGGAGTGGCATTCAGGGAGGGAAACGTGGGTGTACGGGGTGCAGGAGCCAACCCTGATGCGCGGCCTGTGAAATGCGACCCAGGGGTACTTTGGGACCCCCGGGGTCTGGGGCTTCCCCGAAGGGGAGCACAAGGGTTAATAATAATACACACCGTTACAGATCCGAGTGAATGACTTTATTTTCTCTGGAAATACTTCACATATATCAGACATTTTAGGATGATTCATACAGCTGTACGGTTAGTAGAGATAACTGACTGACATAAGTAATCTGATTACATAAGTAATCTGATTACATAAGTAATCTGATTACTTACTTATACTTAATAATAATACACACAGTTAGAGATGCGAGTGAATGACTTTATTTTCTCTGGAAATACTTCACATATATCAGACATTTTAGGATGATTCATACAGCTATACGGTTAGTAGAGATAACTGACTGACATAAGTAATCTGATTACATAAGTAATCTGATTACATAAGTAATCTGATTACTTATACTTAGTAATAATACACACCGTTACAGATGCGAGAGAATGACTTTATTTTCTCTGGAAATACTTCACATATATCAGACATTTTAGGATGATTCATACAGATATACGGTTAGTAGAGATAACTGACTGACATAAGTAATCTGACTACATAAGTAATCTGATTACATAAGTAATCTGATTACTTACTTATACTTAGTAACAATACACACCGTTACAGATCCGAGTGAATGACTTTATTTTCTCTGGAAATACTTCACATATATCAGACATTTCAGGATGATTCATACAGATATACGGTTAGTAGAGATAACTGACTGACATAAGTAATCTGATTACATAAGTAATCTGATTACTTACTTATACTTAGTAATAATACACACCGTTACAGATGCGAGTGAATGACTTTATTTTCTCTGGAAATACTTCACATATATCAGACATTTTAGGATGATTCATACAGCTATACGGTTAGTAGAGATAACTGACTGACATAAGTAATCTGATTACATAAGTAATCTGATTACTTACTTATACTTAATAATAATACACACCGTTACAGATGCGAGTGAATGACTTTATTTTCTCTGGAAATACTTCACATATATCAGACATTTTAGGATGAGTCATACAGCTATACGGTTAGTAGAGATAACTGACTGACATAAGTAATCTGATTACATAAGTAATCTGATTACTTACTTATACTTAATAATAATACACACCGTTACAGATCCTGTCACGGTTTGCCGGGGCAAGCCGTGTGGAGTTGGAGAAAGGACCCAAAAGGCGGCAGCTCTGGTGCAGGTGAGTATTTATTTACAGGAGTGGGTACAAACAGCAATGGTGAGTGAACATGAAACCGGAAACCTAAACTGGGGTAACTAACAACACAAACCAGAAACGTAGATGCAGGGAGGTCCGAGGAAATACATACGGGGAGACGAGGGGAAACAACACAGATGAAGCAGCAGCTACCATGACAGAAGACACAACTTAAATACACTCAGAGAACACAGGGAGATTACACGCAGGTAGGGGACACAGCTGGGAGTGATTAACGTGACGAGACTAGGGAGGCAAACTGAAAACACTCACATAAGACGCAGACCTTCACAATAAAAAAGGAAACACATACACGATATGACATAACACACCATATGATTACATAAGTAATCTGATTACTTACTTATACTTAATAATAATACACACAGTTACAGATCCGAGTAAATGACTTTATTTTCTCTGGAAATACTTCACATATATCAGACATTTTAGGATGATTCATACAGATATACGGTTAGTAGAGATAACTGACTGACATAAGTAATCTGATTACATAAGTAATCTGATTACTTACTCATGCTTAATAATAATACACACAGATCCGAGTGAATGACTTCATTTTCTCTGGAAAAGTACTTCACATATATCAGACATTTTAGGATGATTCATACAGATATACGGTTAGTAGAGATAACTGACTGACATTGGTAATCTGATTATGTGAGTAATCTGATTACATAAGTAATCTGATTACATAAGTAATCTGAATACCTACTTATACTTAATAATAATACACACAGTTACAGATGCGAGTGAATGACTTTATTTTCTCTGGAAATACTTCACATATATCAGACATTTTAGGATGATTCATACAGATATATGGTTAGTAGAGATAACTGACTGACATAAGTAATCTGATTACATAAGTAATCTGATTACATAAGTAATCTGATTCCTTACTTATACTTAATAATAATACACACAGTTACAGATCCGTGTGAATGACTTTATTTTCTCTGGAAATACTTGACATATATCAGACATTTTAGGATGATTTATACAGCTATACGGTTAGTAGAGATAACTGACTGACATAAGTAATGTGATTACATAAGTAATGTGATTACATAAGTAATCTGATTCCTTACTTATACTTAATAATAATACACACAGTTACAGATCCGAGTGAATGACTTTATTTTCTCTGGAAATACTTCACATATATCAGACATTTCAGGATGATTCATACAGATATACGGTTAGTAGAGATAACTGACTGACATAAGTAATCTGATTACATAAGTAATCTAATTACTTACTTATACTTAATAATAATACACAGTTACAGATCCGAGTGAATGAATTCATTTTCTCTGGAAATACTTCACATATATCAGACATTTTAGGATGATTCATACAGATATACGGTTAGTAGAGATAACTGACTGACATAAGTAATCTGATTACATAAGTAATCTGATTACTTACTTATACTTAGTAATAATACAAACAGTTACAGATCCGAGTGAATGACTTTATTTTCTCTGGAAATATTTCACATATATCAGTCATTTAAGGATGATTCATACAGATATACGGTTAGTAGAGATAACTGACTGACATAAGTAATCTGATTACATAAGTAATCTGATTACATAAATAGTCTGATTACTTACTTATACTTAATAATAATACACACAGTTACAGATCCGAGTGAATGACTTTATTTACTGTGGAAATACTTCACATATTTTAGACATTTTAGGATGATTCATATAGATATACGGTTAGTAGAGATAACTGACTGACATAAGTAATCTGATTACATAAGTAATCTGATTACTTACTTATGCTTAGTAATAATACACACCGTTACAGATGCGAGGGAATGACTTTATTTTCTCTGGAAATACTTCACATATATCAGACATTTTAGGATGATTCATACAGATATACGGTTAGTAGAGATAACTGACTGACATAAGTAATCTGATTACATAAGTAATCTGATTACTTACTTATACTTAATAATAATACACACAGTTACAGATCCGAGTGAATGAATTCATTTTCTCTGGAAATACTTCACATATATCAGACATTTTAGGTTAATTCATACAGATATACGGTTAGTAGAGATAACTGACCGACATAAGTAGTGTGATTACATGAGTAATGTGATTACATAAGTAATCTGATTCCTTACTTATACTCAATAATAATACACACAGTTACAGATCCGTGTGAATGACTTTATTTTCTCTGGAAATACTTCACATATATCAGACATTTTAGGATGATTCATACAGATATACGGTTAGTAGAGATAACTGACTGACATAAGTAATCTGATTACATAAGTAATCTGATTACTTGCTTATACTTAATAATAATACACACCGTTACAGATGCGAGTGAATGACTTTATTTTCTCTGGAAAAAACTTCACATATATCAGACATTTTAAGATGATTCATATAGATATATGTTAGTAGAGATAACTGACTGACATAAGTTATCTGACTACATAAGCAATCTGATTACATAAATAATCTGATTACATAGTTAATCTGATTACATAAGTAATCTGATTACTTACTTATACTTAACAATAATACAGACAGTTACACATGCGAGTGAATGACTTTATTTTCTCTGGAAATACTTCACATATATCAGACATTTCAGGATGATTCATACAGATATACGGTTAGTAGAGATAACTGACTGACATAAGTAATCTGATTACATAAGTAATCTGATTACATAAGTAATCTGATTACTTGCTTATACTTAACAATAATACAGACAGTTACAGATGCGACTGAATGACTTTATTTTCTCTGGAAATACTTCACATATATCAGACATTTTAGGATGATTCATACAGATATACGGTTAGTAGAGATAACTGACTGACATAAGTAATCTGATTACATAAGTAATCTGATTACATAAGTAATCTGATTACTTACTTATACTTAACAATAATACACACAGTTACAGATCCGAGTGAATGAATTTATTTACTCTGGAAATACTTCACATATATCAGACATTTTAGGATAATTCATACAGATATACGGTTAGTAGAGATAACTGACTGACATAAGTAATCTGATTACATAAGTAATCTGATTACATAAGTAATGTGATTACATAAGCAATGTGATTACATAAGTAATCTGATTCCTTACTTATACTTAATAATAATACACACAGTTACTGATCCGTGTGAATGACTTTATTTTCTCTGGAAATACTTCACATATTTTAGACATTTTAGGATGATTCATACAGATATACGGTTAGTAGAGATAACTGACTGACATAAGTAATCTGATTACATAAGTAATCTGATTACATAAGTAATCTGATTTCTTACTTATACTTAATAATAACACAGACAGTTACAGATGGGAGTGAATGACTTTATTTTCTCTGGAAATACTTCACATATATCAGCATTTCAGGATTATTCATACAGATATACGGTTAGTAGAGATAACTGACTGACATAAGTAATCTGATTACATAAGTAATCTGATTACTTACTTATACTTAATAATAATACACACAGTTACAGATCCGAGTGAATGAATTAATTTTCTCTGGAAATACTTCACATATATCAGACATTTTAGGTTAATTCATACAGATATACGGTTAGTAGAGATAACTGACTGACATAAGTAATCTGATTACATAAGTAATGTGATTACAAAAGTAATCTGATTCCGTACTTATACTCAATAATAATACACACAGTTACAGATCCGTGTGAATGACTTTATTTTCTCTGGAAATACTTGACATATATCAGACATTTTAGGATGATTTATACAGATATACAGTTAGTAGAGATAACTGACTGACATAAGTAATCGGATTACATAAGTAATCTGATTACTTACTTATACTTAATAATAATACACACAGTTACAGAACCGAGTGAATGACTATTTTCTCTGGAAATACTTCACATATATCAGACATTTTAGGATGATTCATACAGATATACGGTTAGTAGAGATAACTGACTGACATAAGTAATCTGATTACATAAGTAATCTGATTACATAAGTAATCTGATTACTTACTTATACTTAGTAATAATACACACCGTTACAGATGCGAGTGAATGACTTTATTTTCTCTGGAAATACTTCACATATATCAGACATTTTAGGATGATTCATACAGATATACGGTTAGTAGAGATAACTGACTGACATAAGTAATCTGATTACATAAGTAATGCGATTACATAAGTAATCTGATTCCTTACTTATACTTAATAATAATACACACAGTTACAGATCCGAGTGAATGACTTTATTTTCTCTGGAAATACTTCACATATATCAGACATTTTAGGATGATTCATACAGATATACGGTTAGTAGAGATAACTGACTGACATAAGTAATCTGATTACATAAGTAATGCGATTACATAAGTAATCTGATTCCTTACTTATACTTAATAATAATACACACAGTTACAGATCCGAGTGAATGACTTTATTTTCTCTGGAAATACTTCACATATTTTAGACATTTTAGGATGATTCATACAGATATACGGTTAGTAGAGATAACTGACTGACACAAGTAAACTGATTACATAAGTAATCTGATTACTTACTTATACTTAATAATAATACACACAGTTACAGATCCGAGTGAATGAATTCATTTTCTCTGGAAATACTTCACATATATCAGACATTTTAGGTTAATTCATACAGATATACGGTTAGTAGAGATAACTGACCGACATAAGTAGTGTGATTACATGAGTAATGTGATTACATAAGTAATCTGATTCCTTACTTATACTCAATAATAATACACACAGTTACAGATCCGTGTGAATGACTTTATTTTCTCTGGAAATACTTCACATATATCAGACATTTTAGGATGATTCATACAGATATACGGTTAGTAGAGATAACTGACTGACATAAGTAATCTGATTACATAAGTAATCTGATTACTTGCTTATACTTAATAATAATACACACCGTTACAGATGCGAGTGAATGACTTTATTTTCTCTGGAAAAAACTTCACATATATCAGACATTTTAAGATGATTCATATAGATATATGTTAGTAGAGATAACTGACTGACATAAGTTATCTGACTACATAAGCAATCTGATTACATAAATAATCTGATTACATAGTTAATCTGATTACATAAGTAATCTGATTACTTACTTATACTTAACAATAATACAGACAGTTACACATGCGAGTGAATGACTTTATTTTCTCTGGAAATACTTCACATATATCAGACATTTCAGGATGATTCATACAGATATACGGTTAGTAGAGATAACTGACTGACATAAGTAATCTGATTACAAAAGTAATCTGATTACATAAGTAATCTGATTACTTACTTATACTTAACAATAATACAGACAGTTACAGATGCGAGTGAATGACTTTATTTTCTCTGGAAATACTTCACATATATCAGACATTTTAGGATGATTCATACAGATATACGGTTAGTAGAGATAACTGACTGACATAAGTAATCTGATTACATAAGTAATCTGATTACATAAGTAATCTGATTACTTACTTATACTTAACAATAATACACACAGTTACAGATCCGAGTGAATGAATTTATTTACTCTGGAAATACTTCACATATATCAGACATTTTAGGATAATTCATACAGATATACGGTTAGTAGAGATAACTGACTGACATAAGTAATCTGATTACATAAGTAATCTGATTACATAAGTAATGTGATTACATAAGCAATGTGATTACATAAGTAATCTGATTCCTTACTTATACTTAATAATAATACACACAGTTACTGATCCGTGTGAATGACTTTATTTTCTCTGGAAATACTTCACATATTTTAGACATTTTAGGATGATTCATACAGATATACGGTTAGTAGAGATAACTGACTGACATAAGTAATCTGATTACATAAGTAATCTGATTACATAAGTAATCTGATTTCTTACTTATACTTAATAATAACACAGACAGTTACAGATGGGAGTGAATGACTTTATTTTCTCTGGAAATACTTCACATATATCAGCATTTCAGGATTATTCATACAGATATACGGTTAGTAGAGATAACTGACTGACATAAGTAATCTGATTACATAAGTAATCTGATTACTTACTTATACTTAATAATAATACACACAGTTACAGATCCGAGTGAATGAATTAATTTTCTCTGGAAATACTTCACATATATCAGACATTTTAGGTTAATTCATACAGATATACGGTTAGTAGAGATAACTGACTGACATAAGTAATCTGATTACATAAGTAATGTGATTACAAAAGTAATCTGATTCCGTACTTATACTCAATAATAATACACACAGTTACAGATCCGTGTGAATGACTTTATTTTCTCTGGAAATACTTGACATATATCAGACATTTTAGGATGATTTATACAGATATACAGTTAGTAGAGATAACTGACTGACATAAGTAATCGGATTACATAAGTAATCTGATTACTTACTTATACTTAATAATAATACACACAGTTACAGAACCGAGTGAATGACTATTTTCTCTGGAAATACTTCACATATATCAGACATTTTAGGATGATTCATAGATATACGGTTAGTAGAGATAACTGACTGACATAAGTAATCTGATTACATAAGTAATCTGATTACATAAGTAATCTGATTACTTACTTATACTTAGTAATAATACACACCGTTACAGATGCGAGTGAATGACTTTATTTTCTCTGGAAATACTTCACATATATCAGACATTTTAGGATGATTCATACAGATATACGGTTAGTAGAGATAACTGACTGACATAAGTAATCTGATTACATAAGTAATGCGATTACATAAGTAATCTGATTCCTTACTTATACTTAATAATAATACACACAGTTACAGATCCGAGTGAATGACTTTATTTTCTCTGGAAATACTTCACATATATCAGACATTTTAGGATGATTCATACAGATATACGGTTAGTAGAGATAACTGACTGACATAAGTAATCTGATTACATAAGTAATGCGATTACATAAGTAATCTGATTCCTTACTTATACTTAATAATAATACACACAGTTACAGATCCGAGTGAATGACTTTATTTTCTCTGGAAATACTTCACATATTTTAGACATTTTAGGATGATTCATACAGATATACGGTTAGTAGAGATAACTGACTGACACAAGTAATCTGATTACATAAGTAATCTGATTTCTTACTTATACTTAATAATAACACAGACAGTTACAGATGGGAGTGAATGACTTTATTTTCTCTGGAAATACTTCACATATATCAGACATTTCAGGATGATTCATACAGATATACGGTTAGTAGAGATAACTGACTGACATAAGTAATGTGATTACATAAGTAATCTGATTACTTACTTATACTTAACCCTTGTGCATCCTGGACCAAAAAAAAAAAAGAAGGGGTGGGGGGGGGGGTCACGCAGACTCTCCCTGCCGCCTTCCTACCTCCTTCTGCTCCATTCTCCTGCTCCTCGCAGGTAAGCGCTTAGCCGGGTGGGCCCCAAGTTACGCGTAAACCGGCCTTCGCGAGGAATGTGGGTGCTCTCTACTCCGTGGGTACACTGTGACCCCTTAGTAATGGGGATGGGGTATTTCGCAACCCCAATACACATTCGTAAGTTACGATGGCAAACACTGGGGTCTGGAGGGACCCCTATGGAAGAAATATAGTATCATCAGAATTCAAGTATTTTTAGACATTGAATTTATGACACTGAATTTTTATCCTCCAAATTTCCCTGCAAAAATATTCACCTGCAAAAATTCACCTGCAAAAAATTCACCTGCAAAAATTCACCTGCAAAAAATTCACCTGCAAAAATTCACCTGCAAAAAATTCACCTGAAAAAAATTCACCTGCAAAAATTCACCTGAAAAAAATTCACCTGCAAAAATTCACCTGCAAAAATTCAACTGCAAAAGTGATGAACTTTAATGACCCAAGCCAGAGCAATCAGCACCAGATCGAGTCGAGTGGCTCTCAGCCAATTAAATTACGCTGTTTGATCACATGACACCGTTAGCCAGCAGTGTGTCTCCTAAAAGAGAGCTGTTTAAAGATGAGTGATTAAGTTTTTCTCCTAAATAGAGATCATTACAGAACGCCTAGTCCTACTTAAAATCCCATTTATTATTATTTTTTTAATCATCTACTCGAACTAAGGAAAACGTTTGACTAACTCAAAGACAATTTCCACGCCTCCCCTGCCTGACTGCAGAGGCAGTTTTGAATTTAGGAGCGCCAAGATGGCAGCGGCAAACCCTGGCGGCTCTCCGGTGAGTATATATATTTTTTTATCTTCAAGTTTGTCTTTTGAAACCTTAATTGTATTTAAATCCGTTGCTCACGTATAAAGTACACAAACGGGGTCTTTGCTCAACTCGTCTGAGGCGTGTCTCACTAAGCGCTACATGCTAGCATCCTGCTAACCGAGCTACCCTTTACATGCTGTGCTTTAGAAAATAGGATACTCGTTAAAAAATACTCCGCAGATATTGATAGATAGACGAACACTGCAAATATAATGTTGGAAACGAGAACGGCCTTTGGTGAAGGGGTAAAATACACCATGAATAGAGCCATAGAGTGAATGGCTGCCATGGTTGCAGAACAGCCTGATTTAATGACAAGAATGGGGAAGAGTGAGGTGAAGTGAACCACAGCCACAAAACACGGTCAGACAAGGCGGCAAAAGGGCAGTGATCTGTCCGTCAGTATGAAGTTGGTGTGTGCTTTGGTGAACAAAAACTCCAGACTGGTAGCAGGAAGATGGGAGACTCGTGTTTCACTGGAATAGTGGTGAATTAAAACATCCTTTGTTGGGGACATTTCGGTGTAAATGCATCCATACAGGCAAGACAGAGGCAGACTAGACAGTGAAGAAAACAAGGCAAACATTAGAAATATAAAAACGGAAATATAGGATGAGTCGGGGATGAGTTCCTGCCCCAAGTGGAGGAGTTCAAGTATCTCGGGGTCTTGTTCGCGAGTGATGGGAGAAGGGAGCCGGAGATCGACAGACGGATTGGGGCTGCAGCTGCAGTAATGCGGACGCTGCACCGGTCCGTCGTGGTGAAGAGGGAGCTGAGTGTAAAAGCGAAGCTCTCAATTTACCGGTCGATCTACGTCCCTACCCTCACCTATGGCCACGAGCTGTGGGTAGTGACCGAAAGAATGAGATCGCGGATACAAGCGGCAGAAATGAGCTTCCTCCGAAGGGTGGCTGGCCTCTCCCTTAGAGATAGGGTGAGAAGGTCGGCCATCCGGGAGGGGCTCAGAGTAGAGCAGCTGCTGCTCCACATCGAAAGGAGCCAGCTGAGGTGGTTCGGGCATCTGACAAGGATGCCCCCTGGGCGCCTCCTGGGTGAGGTGTTCCAGGCATGTCCCACCGGGAGGAGGCCCCGGGGCAGACCCAGGACACGCTGGAGAGATTATATCTCTCGGCTGGCCTGGGAACGTCTTGGTATTCCCCCGGATAAGCTGGAGGTGGTGGCTGGGGAGAGGGAGGTCTGGGCCTCTTTGCTTAGGCTGCTGCCCCCGCGACCCGGCCTCGGATAAAGCGGATGAAGATGGATGGATATATAGGATTAATATAACATACAATTAGGGAAAATGTAAGGAACACAATGTAAATGATATTGTAAAGTCATTAAAACGGCATACTCTGATTAAAAGAAACACATAATTGGGTAGGATAATAACAATAATAATGTTAAAAAACATGTACAAGATGGGTATGTATACTTGTAGCCAGAATACTATAAAGTTGTAGCATGCCAGACCATCTTGATTGAATGTAACTTCGCTCCACACAAGTTTTATGGTAGACATATTCATATTGGTATCTAATAAATGATTAATTCTTAGATTTTATTGAACGTTAATTTATAAATTGTTTCTGTCTTTATGTGTTTGTTTCAGATTATGCAAGATGAAATTATTCAGTCAGCAAGACACTTGCTGCAGTTGCTGACATCATCCAACTGAACTGCTGCTGTGATGAATCAGAATACAAGGTTTACTTTAGCAAGACTTATGAGTTAATGCTACATTTAACTAAATTGTTATATATTTTGTGTCCAATATTGTCTCCATATGATTTTGTTTTTTGCAACATCTTGCAGAGAACAGAGTCAAGGTACCAGCTTGGTCAACCCTAAAAGACCATCTGTTCAATGACCAGGTGAAAAAGTCATAAACTAAACACTCTGCATGAGCATGGAATTTAGGATGCAACTTTATATCTTACCTGCTCTACACTCAGGGCTTGAATTACAACAACAGTCAATCACATAAAAAAATATACTTTTGGTAGTTCTGTGTCTCTGTCTCTCTCCTCCAAACCCAGATGGCTGCTGGTACTGAACCGGGTTCTGGTTCTGCTGGAGGTTTCTTCTTGTTAAAGGGGAGTTTTTCCTCTGCACTGTCACTTCATGCTGCTCAGTGTGAGGGATTGTTGAGGTTGAGTCCATATGTCCTGCGAACAACTGCTGGGCAATGACACCATGCAATCTTCTGGGATTCCTTGGATAGAAAACCTGTGAACTGCACTTGTCCTTGGTCTTCACAGCTCACCTTTTTACTGTTTATTGAATCAAAATGCTCCAGTGACATGGATTCTACATTGTAACTGATGTGATGTTCTATAAAGTGGTTTTAATAAAAAAAAGGCAAAAATTAGTTTGTTTCTTTATTCAATTTTTGAACAGTGATACTCATTCAGTAAATGCAAATTATTTACATGGCAGTGCACTATAGGCATAAATCTAGACCCCTAGATAAAACATGATGGCATTATAGCAGTGACAACTCCTCCACAGTAGCAGGTGGGATTTCTTTTTTGAGGACGGCTCCTTTTACCTGTCACTACAGATGGTCTGTTTATGTTTTGATCAAGAGCCTTTTTTGGGCAGCTGAAGAGGAGAAGTCTATCTTATGGCCAACCTCTGACTGTATCTTGGTCACATTACCCAGCAAAACCCAGTATGCAGGTTCACCTGTAACAGTCCTTGTGCCACAGATCAACACTGTTGCTTCTACATTAAACAGAAGAGCAGTGACGTGGGTGCAGGTCTCCGTGACTCCGGCCTTACAGCTGGAGTGGGCGGCTTCAACCTTCCCTGTGATGCTCACAATGACCCATGGCTGCAATGCTGGTTCATTCAGTCTTTGAGAGTGCAGTACCTGAAACACACACACAAAGTTCTTGTCTTTAAATGAACTATGAGCCAAGGCTGACATAAATGTTTTATCTACTTAATCATTAATGTAACAGTGTTTAGAAAGTTAGCACATACATGTAATTTTTCATTTCTTTATGTGTCCATCTATAGAACGCTGCATGTTATATTCTAAATCTGCCTGTTCTGTCAGAAACCTGCCTGCAGAAAATGAACCTAAAGGATGTAATCACTTTCAAGATGGAGAAAGCATAAAGTGACAATTATGAATCACTTAATATGATGAGATTCTGCAGGTCATTAATCAATGTATAAAATTAAAATAAAATTATTTTTAGTGACACAAGATACAAATATGGAAGCAAGATGTATAATCGCTCAGTTTGGGGAAATTGTGGGTAGCCTGCAAGAGCCTCAACTTCTCCATACCCACAATGTGCAACAAATGGGCACAGCTGATCTTCAACAGTGGAACATCGGCCAGTTACTTCCAACTTTAACGCAGCTTGTAGTCTTGGAGAGCAGCACACCAAAACTGCATGCACAACTTCTGCTAACAGTGGAAACGGATTAAGAAATCCATGCAAACAGATTCATAAACCGAAAGAATATTATTTTACAGGATTAATGATCATATCAGCCGCTGGCTGATCACAAACCCTGAGGGTGTATACGAGAAGCAGAAGAAGCAGAGGGAATATCCCGTTTAAGTTTAGATAGTATTTGTAAAGATATTGACCATATCCTTTTCTGAAAGTGTGGATACAATGGATGGGGTAAGGTACTGACATGCTACAACTTTATAGTTGTTAAATTCTGGCTACAAGTATACATACCCATCTTCTAAATGTTTTTTTTTTTAGTTTTTTTTAATTATTATTATTGTTATTATTATTATTATCCTACCCAATTATGTGTTTCTTTTAATCAGAGTATGCCGTTTTAATGACTTTACAATATCATTTACATTGTGTTCCTTACATTTTCCCTAATTGTATGTTATATTAATCCTATATATCCATCCATCTTCATCCGCTTTATCCGAGGCCGGGTCGCGGGGGCAGCAGCCTAAGCAAAGAGGCCCAGACCTCCCTCTCCCCAGCCACCTCCTCCAGCTTATCCGGGGGAATACCAAGGCGTTCCCAGGCCAGCCGAGAGATATAATCTCTCCAGCGTGTCCTGGGTCTGCCCCGGGGCCTCCTCCCGGTGGGACATGCCTGGAACACCTCACCCAGGAGGCGCCCAGGGGGCATCCTTGTCAGATGCCCGAACCACCTCAGCTGGCTCCTTTCGATGTGGAGCAGCAGCTGCTCTACTCTGAGCCCCTCCCGGATGGCCGACCTTCTCACCCTATCTCTAAGGGAGAGGCCAGCCACCCTTCGGAGGAAGCTCATTTCTGCCGCTTGTATCCGCGATCTCATTCTTTCGGTCACTACCCACAGCTCGTGGCCATAGGTGAGGGTAGGGACGTAGATCGACCGGTAAATTGAGAGCTTCGCTTTTACACTCAGCTCCCTCTTCACCACGACGGACCGGTGCAGCGTCCGCATTACTGCAGCTGCAGCCCCAATCCGTCTGTCGATCTCCGGCTCCCTTCTCCCATCACTCGCGAACAAGACCCCGAGATACTTGAACTCCTCCACTTGGGGCAGGAACTCATCCCCGACTCATCCTATATTTCCGTTTTTATATTTCTAATGTTTGCCTTGTTTTCTTCACTGTCTAGTCTGCCTCTGTCTTGCCTGTATGGATGCATTTACACCGAAATGTCCCCAACAAAGGATGTTTTAATTCACCACTATTCCAGTGAAACACGAGTCTCCCATCTTCCTGCTACCAGTCTGGAGTTTTTGTTCACCAAAGCACACACCAACTTCATACTGACGGACAGATCACTGCCCTTTTGCCGCCTTGTCTGACCGTGTTTTGTGGCTGTGGTTCACTTCACCTCACTCTTCCCCATTCTTGTCATTAAATCAGGCTGTTCTGCAACCATGGCAGCCATTCACTCTATGGCTCTATTCATGGTGTATTTTACCCCTTCACCAAAGGCCGTTCTCGTTTCCAACATTATATTTGCAGTGTTCGTCTATCTATCAATATCTGCGGAGTATTTTTTAACGAGTATCCTATTTTCTAAAGCACAGCATGTAAAGGGTAGCTCGGTTAGCAGGATGCTAGCATGTAGCGCTTAGTGAGACACGCCTCAGACGAGTTGAGCAAAGACCCCGTTTGTGTACTTTATACGTGAGCAACGGATTTAAATACAATTAAGGTTTCAAAAGACAAACTTGAAGATAAAAAAATATATATACTCACCGGAGAGCCGCCAGGGTTTGCCGCTGCCATCTTGGCGCTCCTAAATTCAAAACTGCCTCTGCAGTCAGGCAGGGGAGGCGTGGAAATTGTCTTTGAGTTAGTCAAACGTTTTCCTTAGTTCGAGTAGATGATAAAAAAATAATAATAAATGGGATTTTAAGTAGGACTAGGCGTTCTGTAATGATCTCTATTTAGGAGAAAAACTTAATCACTCACCTTTAAACAGCTCTCTTTTAGGAGACACACTGCTGGCTAACGGTGTCATGTGATCAAACAGCGTAATTTAATTGGCTGAGAGCCACTCGACTCGATCTGGTGCTGATTGCTCTGGCTTGGGTCATTAAAGTTCATCACTTTTGCAGTTGAATTTTTGCAGGTGAATTTTTTTCAGGTGAATTTTTTTCAGGTGAATTTTTTGCAGGTGAATTTTTGCAGGTGAATTTTTTGCAGGTGAATTTTTGCAGGTGAATATTTTTGCAGGGAAATTTGGAGGATAAAAATTCAGTGTCATAAATTCAATGTCTAAAAATACTTGAATTCTGATGATACTATATTTCTTCCATAGACCCCAAACCGTCGGAGGAAACAACTCTCAACTTCACATCATCATCATCGTCGTCTCCTTCTCGGCAGTGTTCGCGTAAACGGGCCTAAGTGAGGACCTCGGATTCTCCCTGCCTCCTAGTCCTCCTTCGTCCTTCGTCCTTCTCCTCGGTTCTGCTGCTCCTCGCGGGTGAGTGCTTAGCCTTATGGGCCTCGGGTTACGCGTAAACTGGCCTTCGCGAGGACCGGGGATGCTCTCTACTCCATGATTACTATGGGGTGAAAGTGTACCCACGATGGGGTATTTCGCAACCCCAATGCACATTCGTAAGTTACAATGGCAAACACTGGGGTCTGGAGGGACCCCGAACCGCCGGAGCAAACAACTCTCAACTTCACATCATCATAATCATCATCATCATCATCATCAATGTCTCCTTCTCGGCAGTGTTCGCGTAAACCGGCCTAAGTGAGGACTTCGGACTCTCCCTGCCTCCCCGTCCTGCGACCTCCTTCTGCTCCGTTCTCCTGCTCCTCGCAGGTGAGCACTTTGCTGGATGGGCCTTGGGTTACGCGTAAATGGGCCTAAGTGAGGACCTCGGGCTCTCCGTTGCTCCTCGTCTTCCTCTCTCCTTCTCCATCGTTCTCCTGCACCTCGCTAGTGAAAGAGCAGCTGCGTGGCCTGCCTATTATGCGAACACCGCCCTCCAGTTGGACCTCAGGCTTTCCGTGCCTCCTCGTCCTCCTTGCTCCCTCTACATCCTTGTCACGCTCCTCGCTAGAGTACGCTTAGGTTTACAGAGGGTGGGTTTCGCGAACACCCCCTTCGGTGAAGACCTTGGGATCTCCGTTGCTCCCCGTCTTCCTTGCCCCCTCTATATTGCTTTCAAGTGCCTCGCTAGTGAAAGAGCAGCTGCTTGGCCTGCCTATTACGCAAACACTGCCCTCCCTTGGGACTTCAGAAACTCCTTGCCTCCTCCTCATCCTTGCTCCCTCTACATCGTTCTCATGCTCCTCGCTAGCGTACACTTAGGTCTCCTGAGGGCCGGTTTCGCGAACACCCCCTTCGGTGAGGACCTTGGGATCTCCGTTGCTCCTTGTCCTCCTTGCTCCTTCTCTACCGTTGTCATGTGCCTCGCTAATGAAAGAGAAGCTGTTTGGCCTTCCTATGACGCGAACACCGCCCTCCAGTTGGAGCTAGGGCTCTCCGCGCCTCCTCGTCCTCCTTGCTCCCTCTACATCGTTCTCAAGAGCCTCGCTAGTGAAAGAGAAGCTGTTTGGCCTGCCTATTATGCGAACACCGCCCTCCAGTTGCACCTCGGGCTCTCCGTTGCTCCTCATTCTCCTTGCTCCCTCTCCATCATTCTCAAGTGCCTCGCTAGTGAAAGAGCAGCCGTTTGGCCTGCCCATTATGTGAACACGGCCCTCCGTTTATGCTCCTCACGAGCGTACGCTTAGGTCTGCGGATGGCCGGTTTCACGAACACCGCCCTCTAGTTGGACCTCGGGCTCTCCGTTGCTCCTCATCCTCCTTGCTCCCTCTACATCGTTCTCAAGCGCCTCGGTAGCATACGCTTAGGTCTGCGGAGGGCGGGTTACGTGAACACAGCCCTCCGTTTGGACCTCAGACCCTCGCTCTCACGGGCCCCGCTGGCGAGCCCTTATCTTTGGGGAGGGTGGGTTTTGCGAACACCACCGTCTGTGAGGAACCCAGTACCACACACACACACACACGAGACAGTGAGGAGTAGAAGGAGGTTGTTGCTATGCCTGCGTCGCGAAGCCAGGGCTCATTGTGTGTGCGCCCGGAGCAGCCACGGGGGAAACACATGGGACAACCAACCAGTTTGGGGCCATGGTTTATTCAACGTGTATTTTCAGTGTGGTTTAACTTGCTAATCTGATCTGAAATACTTTCCTTGAATGTGCCTTAATTTCACCTCTTTTTTCTTTCTTATTTTCTTAGCTTACTGAAAATGTTGGCGACCAAAGGCCGGATCCAGGGATGTGTGCTGCTTGTGCTACTGGCGTTATGTGGGCAAACTGCTCGCTGTCAACATCGATACAAAGGTAAAGTGCAATCCCAGGGTTGTGTGCTGCTTGTGGTACTTGCTTTATGTGGACAAACTGCTTGCTGTCAACATCAATACAAAGATAACAAAAGAAAAGCCTAGCGTAACGTAGTGTTTTATGGGTTTTTATTTCTGGAATGATTCAAATGTTACCATCATTTCCCCAACCCCGCAGGCTCTGCGACCCGTGAAGAACTGAGACTCCTTCTGGTCGGTAAAACAGGATCGGGAAAGAGTGCGTCCGGAAACACCATCCTGGTGGATGCGATCGCTTTCAAAGAAGACGTTTTGCCCGAGTCTGTCACCGACGGCTGTCTCAGAAAAGAGGCAGAGGGCAAAGATGGAAGAAATATCGCTGTGATCGACACTCCGGGGCTGTCTTCTGGATGAAATAGATGAAATGGTGGATTTCAGTGGAGTAAACCACTACACCGACGAGATGTATAAGGCGGCCCAGAAGAAACTCGAAGGAGAAAGGCTGAAGGGGAGAAAGAAAGGAGGAAGAACAAAGAAAAAGGGAAGAAGAGGAGAGGATCGAATTGAAGGAGCGGTGTAAATTCTTCGGCCTCCCTTCCTTGGGATTATTTGGCGCAGGAGCGTACTTTACATCTTATGTTCTCATGGGGCTCGGTGGAGCCCTTGGATATTCTCAATTAAATTGTACACTGTCAATGTTCGCTTAGCTAAACCCACCCCATTTCTCCTTGTTAAACTATGAAGGCTGAGTTTCATTTCACTTGTTTTCTAGGATTTCTAGTTCCAACGCAGTCTATGTACTTACTTACTTACTTAGTTACTTAGTTACTGAATGTTTGCCTATGCTGTAGCTGTTCTATGAAGTCGCTATAAAACAACAAAAAAAATAGAAAAAGATGGACTCTGCACCCCTGCATCGCGACGAGGAGGACCGTTCCTCGGACGGCTCAACTGACAGTTCCTCGGAAGAGGGGGAGATACTGTCCGACGCGGAGTGTGATGCGGCGGCGGGCGAGCGGCAAGACGCCAAGCTTGACGGTTGGGCGTCTTCTTTACTCGTCGATACCGTGAAAACTGCGGTGCATCACCTACTCGACCTAGTGATCAACGAGTACCGCACCGAAGCGTGCAACGGGTGCAAGACCAATCACCCCAGCCAGAGACAACACGAGTGTCTGCGAGTCTTGGAGGATGACTTTTACGCTGAACATTATTACAGCATCAGGAAAAGACTCCTCACGCCTCGTTTCATTCCTTCCATTCAACGTCTCCTGATCGCCCGCAACATGGAAGCGGACGACGTCAAGGTCGGCACCGTGGCGGAGACGCTGTTGCATGAGCTGAAATCGGCGAGGAAAATCTTCGACGCCATCACCGAGGCCTACGACAAACTGGTGGGAGAGGATGTGGTGAAAATCAGCCAGCTGCGGCTGGTCACAGAGTGTTACAAAGGAGATTGCTGAGATACATTTGTCACGAAAGGCTGATTCTTTCAATGCACGCATCCTACGGTGACATTTTTATCATGTATTCACAGCCACCGAGCGCCTGAAACACGGACAGTTTGTTGATATTGTAATCAAAAATACAGCCCCGGGGGGAGGGGGGGGGGGCGTTTTAAAAATGCACCTCCCCTTTTGCGCATGTCCCTAAATGGTATGGCCTGGATAGGTCATCATTTCCCTCTGTGGCTGCCACTCCCGTTTCAATTTTTCTCCTAGTTTCGGGCAGGCTCTATGACGTTCGTCCACAGGAGGCGCTGTACAGCACCGAGCACCTGAAACACGGACAGTTTGTTGATATTTTTTCATGTAAACCTTTTTTTTTTTTCATGTAAACCTGTTCTTGACATATCTACTGAGATTCGTTTGTCTTGAAAGGCTGAGTCAACCCCGTTGTTGACTTTTATTTTGCCTTCCAGATTGCCTCAGTTGTATCGTGAGTGTAATTTCAAATAAAATAAAATAAAACTCAGAAGCGTCTGTGTGTTGTATTCTTCTTCTTCTTCTTCTTCTTATTATTATTATTATTATTATTATTATTATTATTATTATTATTATTATTATTATTATTATTATTATCATCATTATCATTATTATCATTATTGTGATTATGCTTCATTTTTATGTACTGGGGTATCAATGACCCCCACGCTGCCGCAGCAGCTTCTGTGCATGGCCCCCAAGTGCTACATTTTCTTTCCCGATCCCCTGACGAAACCCATTAGAATCGCTCTGGGGCACTCGACGACCCCAAATGATCGTTCTGTTTTTTTTTTTTTCATTTTCATTCACCTGTCTCTACTGAGGGTGGGGTACTCTGGGACCCCCGGGGTCTGGGGCTGCCCCGAAGGGGAGCACAAGGGTTAACAGCGGCCTCCCATGGACGAACGTGATAGAGCCTGCCTGAAACTAGGAGAAAAATTGAAACGGGAGTGGCATTCAGGGAGGGAAACGTGGGTGTACGGGGCGCGGGAGCCAACCCTGATGCGCGGCCTGTGAAATGCGACCCAAGGGTACTCTGGGACCCCCGGGGTCCGGAGCTGCCCCGAAGGGGAGCACAAGGGTTAAAAATAAAAAGTCCACTGACTGTTTTGGTATTGACATGATATTAGTTAAAAGTATTATAGAATATATAGTGCAACCTTTCGCATACATTTGTAATCTGTCCTTTCAAACTGGTGTATTTCCCTCACAAATGAAAATAGCAAAAGTTATTCCAATCCATAAAAACGGAGAGAGATGTCAGTTTACCAATTACAGGCCAATATCACTACTCCCACAGTTCTCAAAAATTTTAGAAAAGTTATTTGTTAATAGACTTGATAAATATATTGAGAAGCACACTGTTAGCCTTTGCAGTAATTTCCATAGCTTAGTACTGCAAAATCAACAGTAAAAAACTCTAAAGGATGTTTGCAGTTTAGTACTGTAATTTGCATGTAATTGTGGGAAAATTCCATGAGATTACATTATTTTTACGGTAACTCACCGTACTCAAGGAAACAGCTGTAAAATACAGCAAATGTAACAATTGGTGATGTTACTGAGATT
The DNA here is from genome assembly GCF_057381915.1 of Diplotaxodon limnothrissa. NCBI lineage: Eukaryota > Metazoa > Chordata > Actinopteri > Cichliformes > Cichlidae > Diplotaxodon > Diplotaxodon limnothrissa. Next base: position 3,593,021 of record NC_140601.1, on the reverse strand, counting down.
ATACTATTACACCATCCGGATTTCTGTTGTTTTCTACTGTAGATCTAAGAGTAATTACTTAAATCCTCATTCAGAGTGTATTACTATAAAATGTGATTCACTGTGAAAGTAGTATAACATATAAACTACAATATACAGCATATTTTTAACTTAAGGAGTAAGTTGCAGCCACACTAAAATTTAATTCTTTGAACTGAATGGAACCTCATATATTAATAAATGTATTTGTTTATTGAAACAATGTGAAACATTATTAATACTATTAATTAATAGTATACTTGTAAGGTTAGTATTGTGCTAGAGTCGAGTATATTTTAATTATACTCTTGTAGACATTATGACATTATGCTAGTACAATTATGGTGAACAAAAAGTACATTTAAAAGTTAATTTCAAGAATACTGTTATGTACTAAAACGGGGGCCAATATAGTCCCAAGAAGCATTATTAGTATACGTACTAGGTAAGGTATACTTGGGAAATATAATTGAAGTATACTTGTTTTTTGTATGGCCAGCAACAAAAACTAATGGCTACATTTAGAGTAATGTTTAAAAATGACTTCATTTAGCAGGGTGTTCCTTTTTTCTCTTCTTATTCTTTCTTATACTGGACCTTCATTTGTTTTGTATAAGGTGGTACTTTTTAAGACACCTCTGCCTAACTACAGTGAACTGACCTAATAATATGCTCTGGTCGTCATTTTACACAAGTTAAGGTGTCACATTCATGAAACCTACACCACTAACCAGCATCAGTCCTACAACTTCACTCTCAAAATTAATAAATTCTGGGACAAGCAGAAACTGTATTTTTGGCGGTGCATTTTGTTGCAGGCCAGACTGCTATTAAATGCACTCTCCTAAAGAAATAATTCCTTTGTAGCATCACTTCGTCTTGGTTCAGAAGAGATGTCCTGATATACGTGATAATGTGACACATTATCACAGTTTAATGCGTTCGGTTGTGTTTTTAAAGCGATTGTTACGTTTTTAAAGCTTTTTAATGCGACAGGTGCGATAGCCGACACCACCTTCACCTGATGTACAATGTGACGTATGACGCACACGTGAAGTGAAGTATTGAAATTATTTTATGTTGCATAATGACAACATGTTGCCCTGGGACCACTGTGAAGCGAAAGGTTGTTCACATTAACCCTCATGTCACAACTTTCCTCCAGGCTTACTGAATTTGAGTGGAGAACTTCAAATTAGGTAACTGTTTTTGCCATTTTTAGTGATTTTCTTGTATAATTTAAGTGACCAATGTGTTGTTACCCATGTCTCCACAGATGATCCATGGCTCATGCTTTCTGGACATTTACACAAAACGAGCAACAATGAAGACAAGCTCTCTTGCCATCTTGCAAGACGCTGTCTCTGTCCAATAGGTTTTTTGAGTGCAACAGTTTTGATTTTTTTCCCTTCTTTTACCCGTTTGTTAAAAATTATTTCAGCTACTTACACTTTAATTGTCACATGTATTGGCTCACCCTACAAATCAATGAACTCAGTCCACAAAGCAAGATCAGGGTTCAGTGCAGGTCAGTCAAGTTCCTTCACACCACACACGCTCATCCATGTCCTTGTGGACCCTGTTTTGTGCATTGATTTGGTGGTGTGAGCCAGTATTTTGGACAAAGTGTATATAAAGGCAGAAGTGTGGGGCTTGATATTATATTCATTATAATTCAGTTTATTTCTATGGTGCCAACAAAATGAATGCCAAGGCACTTCACATTGTAGGTTTAAGACCCTACAAAATATAACTAAGAAAACCCAACACTTGAGCATATGTTGTCTGCCATGATATGGATATGACATAATATCGTTATTGTTTGTACAACCATCTGAGAAAATAATGGATTACATGGTTTAGTAAAAACAAGTGCTTGCTCAATGAAAATATGTTTTCAGTTCTTTTCAGTTTTTGATTTTGGAAATGTGTATTTCAGCAGGGAAAAATCAGAATTGAAATAAAGTGGTGCAAAGCACATGAATTATATTTTGTGTGTGTGTGTGTCTATCCATCCATCCATCCATCCATCCAATTTTTTTGGAACCCTCCAGTCTCTTACAGTATGTTACTGTTAACTGAAATTACGGTAAATTCCGACCTGTTAAACAGTAAATGACCGCCTGTTGACGGTATCTTCTAGCAGAGATGAATATTTTTGGTACTGATGATGCGTGATAACGGTAAGTTACTGGTTAATATATTGCAGTTTATCACCTTGCAGCGGGCTTACAGTGACATACCGTGAATAAACGGTAGTATACCAATTTCTTAATCACAGTATGATGTTACTTTGTTGACGTAATTTACGACATAACGGTATCTCACTGGCGTCACTGTCGCCAGTGAGATACCGTAAAAAGGGCTACGGTGCGTTACCATAATTTGTCCAAGAGTATTATACCACACCAGCAAAAAACGGTATCATCCTGCAGAACGGTAAGCTACCGTAACACAGCTTCATGGTATGACGCTGGCAACAGTGACGCCAGTACGACATTCAGGTTCAGAAGTCATGACGCTGAGGACACAGTCATCTTTATTGCTGTTAGGATTGTTAACTGCTTCATGGATGCTGTAACCTGCCGAATCAGCCAGGTCACAGTCAGACAAGAAGTCTTTATTCACAGCAGCCCTTGAAACACTCTCCTTTGACTTGAGGTCTTTGGCTATGGGGCTAGACACAATGTCAGAAACTGAGTCAGTGGTACTCACGACTGGATGGCTGATGGAAGTTAAAGCCTCAGATGGCAATAACTGAGGGACCTCCTTAGGCTGAGGCTCAGAGTGCCGGCGGCGAGAGTGCCACTTCTTTCTATCCGTGGAAGCGGGCGGGGTGAGCGGTGGAAGTCCCTGGCAGCTCCGGGGACCCCCAAGAGCCAGTCGAGTTCCCCGGAAAGAGCGCTGGTCATGATCAGGAGCAAGCCACGGCTCCCTCCTGAACTCTTCCTCTAGCTGTGCGCCTCCGGCGTGCTGCTGCTCCTCGAGATCGACATCCAGGACCCCCACAGCGTCCTCGTGATGCTCCGTGGAGGGCGAGACAGGACGTAGCAGTGCGCAATGGCGGCGAGAACGCCGCTTTCTCCTTGAAGCGGCTGTGGACAAAACCTGACTGTCCATGGCGACCGGCTCCTCGTCTTCCAACCACATCCGTGCTAGAAAGGCAGCAGGAGACGAGTAGTCCGATCGAGGCGGCGAGGGTGGGCGGCAGGTGCGAGGCGGGGCGGTTGGCGAGAACTCCACCTCGGGGATGAGCCAGGGCTTCCAACGGAGCTCGTCCTCGCGATACGCCCGTAATACCTGCTGCCGCTCCTCCTCACCAAAGTCAATAGCAGCTGGCATCTCCTTGAGCCGCGTAGTGCAGTCAGGCGGTGGCGAGGATGCGGAAGCCGATGGAGCGTGAGCCGAGAGTGTGTTGGCGGTGAGCCTCACCGTACCGATTCTGACCGCTTCTGGCTCACGAGACAGCGGGGAAACAGAGCTACCGCATGACTCTGGCAACGGCTCACGCATACAGGACAGCTGCTGTCGCGGGCGGAGTTGGAGAGTGGAGGCGAGAAAGTCTATGATGAGGGGATGCAGCGCCTCCCATAACCAGGGGAATACGGACACGCATACCCCTACTTGGCGGGCTAGCTCATCCCGTTCCTCCTCCCCGGAACACCGCAGCCACTTGCCGCATAGCGACTCCACTGTCCGAATGATCTCCTGCTCTTGTGTCGCTGGGTCCGGCATGGTCGTGTCGTACTGTCACGATCTGAGGAGGCAGACCGTGCGGTGGTGTGTGTGATGGACCCAGGTGCGAACACACGAGAGTAGACTGGAGTAAACTTAACTGAAAGCGAGCCTTTATTGTGGCTGGTGACAAGGAGTGCAGATAAGGCAGAAACGCAGTGACAAACTAAACTATGACTAAACTGGGAAAGTAAAACTAGGAAAAAACTATGAAGACACAGGAAACCATAACTATGAATACTAAGACTGGCTGTGACAACATGGAGGGTGGGAACACAGATGACGCGACACAGACTACATGAAACACAGAGACTAAATACACATGAGGGATGATCAGGGGAAGTGGCCACACATGGGAGCACAGCTGACACACATGAACCTAACGACAGGACAGGTGAAACTAAATACACTGACATTGAATACAGACTTTCAAAGTAAAACAGGAAACATGGAGATTAGACATGACATGAACTAAACATAACCATGCAGACATGACTCATGACAGGTAGACGCACGAACCAGGGAGACTGAGTACAGTGGAAGATGACAGAAGCGACAGCATGAACTTGACAACACAAGACACACAGACATAAACACATGAAGGGCAAGGGAGGCTTAATACAAGGGTAATATAATTACAAATGAGCTGGAATAACTTAATGAACCTAAACGAACAATAAACATCAAAATAGACTAAACACAAAACACTGGGTCGCACGACCCAGGACCATGACAATAATTGATGATAAGCTGAGTTGGAAGTCTCATATAAACCATGTGAAAACAAAAATGTCAAAAAACATTGCTATTCTCTATAAAACAAAGCATGTCCTGAACAAAAAATCATTATACACACTTTATTGTACTCTGTTGCTTCCATATATGACTTACTGTCTGGAGATATGGGGTAATGCATATAAAACGAACACTCTTCCTATTTTCAAGTTACAAAAAAGAGCTATAAGAATTATAAACCAATCAAACTATATAGAACCAACTAACATTTTGTTTATTAATCTGAATACCCTGAAATTTTATGATTTAGTTGAATATAAAATGGCACAGATAAAGCACAAAATAACTTTCTTTGCCCCAGTACTCAGAAGCTGTTCAAAGTCAGAGAGAGTCAATATGACTTAAGGGGAACAGATTTTTAAAAAAAAAAACAAGATAAGGACCAATATAAAGCAGAGATGTGTTTCTGTTAGAGGAGTTAACCTGTGGAATAGTTATGACAGTGATTTAAAAAGGTGTAGTTCATTTTCCTTGTTTAAAAATATGTTTAAAACTAGAGTATTAGAAAAATATATATATCAAGAATGAAAAGAGCAAAAAAAAAAAACCCCCAAAAATTCTTGATTCTTTTGCTTTGATGTAGTTACTTATCCAGAGTTGACTTATCTAAGGTGGAAAGTTGTTTTTTTTTTTTTTCTTATTTGTGTGTTTGTTTTGTTTTTGCTTTGATTTATTATTTGCTTCGAGCCCTGTGTACAGGAGCTGCATGCAAAAAGATCTTTTGTTAAGAGGGTTGGCGTAATAAGCAAATGTTTCAGCCAATACCTTTTGATTAGCCTTGTCTCATGCTTTCTTGCTTTGTGGTAGATCTTTGTTCTGTCTTCACTGAGATATTTGAATGCTAATCAATAAAATAAAAATAAAAATAAAATAAAATAAAAGCAAAAGCTTGGAGAAGCTGGTATTGCTAGCCAGTCTCCCATTCAAGTACTAACCAAGGGCAACCCTACTTAGCTTCATGAGATTAGGCGTGCTCAGGGTGGCTATAAGGTACTGGCCCCAGCACAAAGTGTCAATTTATAGAATCAAGTGGTGAAGTGGCCAGTACTTGAAATGACTGAAAGATTTATTAGGCTGTGTTTTGAGTTTTGTTAAAAAACGAATGACTTCATATAGGAAAAATATATCTCAAAAATAAATTCAAATATTGTGCATAGTTTTTGTTTTATACAGTTGTCAGTAGACAACTTTCTTCGTTATTACATTCTTTGGTCACTCATTCATCCTGTGTTCAAACTACACCCCACTGCAGTGGCTCCACCACATGAAATCAAGCAAAGACTTTACAATTTCATAAAAAGACATTAGATTGAGTAAACTGTGATTGGCAAACACAGAGAAAAAGTAATAGAAAATATTAATCTGTATTTGAATTAAAAATGGAGTATGTTAAAATGAATGGTCATGTGAGAATGTGCTAAAAACAAAGGAGATTCAATCCTGGGGGCCCACAGTTAGAAACTCCAGCAAGTAACGCCAGAGGACCCACCATCACCTGAAAACTAGTCCAAATTTGCTTTGGACTCCATTTTTTCTTATCAGAGGAGGCAGGGTTGACATTTAAGAGAGAAAGGTATTTAGTTAGAACGGAATGAGTCTAATCACAGATTTCAGTGTGTTTTATAAGCTGTGTGTTTTTGCTGCACTATCATTGTTCATCCATTCATCTGTTTTCTTCCACATTTTCCACTGAAGACCATGGCCACAGACTTCGAGGTGCTGATTCTCATACCCACCACTTCACATGGCTGCGAACTCCTCCTGGGCCCGCTGGTGGCAACCACCTGATGAAACCAACAGAATCACATTGTCTGCGAAAAGCAGACCATTTGGATAACGACTTGGTTACGCCTAGAAATTCTGTCCAAAACCATTATGAATAGAATTGGGAAGCCGTGGCAGTGTCCAACACCCACTTATTGTGCCAATAAGCCAATAAGCCAACCAAGCTCTTGCAATGGGTTGTATAAGGTCCGAATGCCTCTTAACAATGGGAAAGATACCCCAACATCCTGAAACTCAAAGTGACACGGTTAAATGCCTTCTCTAAGTCCACAAAACACATGTTTACTGTTTGGGGAAACTTCCATGTACCCTCAAATATCCTCGCAAGGGTGAAGAGCAGTGTTCTTTGACTGGGAAGAATTGTAGAGGTATGTCAACCAATCACTATAACATCCAGAGGCTCTCAGGGTGAACTGGCAGTTGTTGTAAAGAAAGTTGCTTAAACACATGACATCGTCACCACCTAACCACCTCTCATGGAGATGGAAGTTGATCTTGTGGTGCTGGGTCCTCTGCCAAACATTCCCAGCACACTCTCAATATATGTTTAGGTGTGCCAGGTCTGTTCAGCATCCTCACCTCCCACCACCGGGGGGTGATCAATTGATAACTCTGCTTCTCTCTTCACCCAAGAGTCCAGAACATATGGCCTCCACCTGGAGACTAAATTGTCCTACTGGGATAATTTAATGCTCATTTGGGCAACAACAGTGAGAGCTGGATGGGCGTGATAAGGAGAAACATCATTTCCTTGTTTGTTCGGTTTTTTGTTTTTTTTACTTAAAACTCATTGTTGCAGCCAGTGTTGGGAAGGTTACTTTTAAAATGTATTCCAGTACAGATTACAGAATACATGCCCCAAAATGTATTTTGTAACGCATTCCGTTACATTACTCAATGAGAGTAACGTATTCTGAATACTTTGGATTACTTAATATATTATCATGCTTTTTATAGCTACATGAATGTATTATTGCTGTGTGATTTATTACTATTACTGAAGGTTACTCGCCATTTTTGCAGCGATCTCATATTAAAACTATTTCGCACTTATATGAAATAGGTCCACGGGACCTCTGGCTAATACGTCGGGTTCCGTGTCGGGCTCTGAAAACTAGCTTTACTTTGTTGTCTGGGTCAACTTTGCTAGCGAGAGACAGAGAGAGGTGTTGAGTCTGCGCTTCCACAGGCCCTGCTAATTTACAGACTTATTCTTGTGAAGGGCGAAGACAAGACAGAACATCTTCAACCGATCTTTTACTCGCTAGCGAGGGAAGGCTGATCAGAACCAGGCCCGCGGAGCTCAACGCTCCTCACCTGTCTCCAGCCCAACTCCTTCAAAGAGCAGCCCTCCTTGTAAGCCTTTTATTGAAAAGCTGTTACAATACACAGTAGTTTACACAAGCACCTCCCCTTGTAAAAACCCCGTTGGTTACAAAGACAAGGCACTGTGTGTGTGTGTATGTGTGTGCACGTCTAAGCACGTGTATGTGTGTGTGAGTGTGTGTGCGTGTATGCGAATATGTGAGAATGTGTGCGTGTGTGTGTCTCTCTGTGTGCGTGACTTCCTGACCACAGCTGTTTTTAACAACATCCTTGGTCAAAAGAGGGTAATCTCCCCCACACCCAATATATGGCTCAATCCCTGTATTGGTTCACCATGCACAACACAGGTGAAGCCATAAAAGGACAGGAAGCTTACCAAACATCAAACAGAACCTTCACATGGGATGTGTCTGTGATAAAACACTACAGTCTCCCCCCAAAACCTCGACAGGCTGGGGAGGGGGACAAAGGAATGTCTTTGATCACACAATTTGAAACTATGTAGAAATGGTAAGCATATAAATGACAACATTTAACAATTCACTTTAACAACAGGCATTGAAAGACTGCTCCAACGGAACTTATTGTTTCGGTGGAAAACACGAACACAGTGTACAGTCAAGTCTTAATAGCTTACAACTGGGCTCGTCAGGCACTCTTTTTGGCTGCAGTGGTTATTATTATATTATATATTATTATATATTATTATTATATTATTATATTATTATATTATATTATATTATTATATTATTATATTTGCATGCTTTGCATGTTTTTTCATCAACTGTAAACCTTTTTATTCACCACGGGAGTTTTCTTCCTTCATGCTGGTCGGAGTTTACATCCCTCCACAGGCCAACGCAAACAACGCACTGTGCGAGCTGGCTGACCAGATTACTACCCTGGAGAGGAAATTCCCGGATTCCTTTACAATTATTCTTGGGGATTTTAACAGAGCAAACCTAAACTACGAACTCCCTAAATACAGACAGCATATAGACTGCCCCACCAGGGAAAACATCATACTGGATCACTGCTACTGTCACGGTTTGCGGGGCAAGCCGTGTGGATTTGTAGTGAGGATCCAAAAGGCGGCAGCTCTGGTGCAGGTGAGTGTTTATTTACAGCAGTGGGTACAAACAGCAACAGGGTGTGAACATGAAACCGAAACCTAAACTGGGTAAACTAACACACAAACCAGGAATGACGGTGCAGGGAGGTCCGGGGAAATACATGCAGGGAGACCGAGGGGAAACAACACAGACGAACCAGCAACTACTATGACAGAAGACACAACTTAAATACACTCAGAGAACACAGGGGGATTACATACAGGTGGGGACACAGCTGGGAGTAATTAACATGACGAGACTAGGGAGGCAAACTGAAAACACTCACATAAGACACAGACCTTCACAATAAAACAGGAACTTACACATGAAAGGACACAAACTAAGAAACGCGGACTAGATACAGGAACACACGGGCAGAACAGAGTAAACACTAACCAGAGGAAGAACAGAACCAAAATCGCGAAGAGAAAACACAAAACGCTGGGTCAAAAGGACCCAGGATCATGACAGTACCCCCCCCTCAAAGGCTGGCTCCAGACAGCCCAACAAGAAACAAAACAGCCAGAAAAAACAGAAAACAACCCGACCAGGGCGGGCGGCGGGGGACCCAGGAAGGAGGGCTCGAAGCAAAACAAAACCGGAGCACCAGAAGGCCAAAAGACAAAAACAAAAAACGAGCCCAAAACCAAAAGAAACGAAGCACACCAAAACACAGGAAAAAAAAAACAGAGTCCAAAACAGAAGAGTTCAGGGGGCCAACAGCACAGGAGTCCAAAACAGTTCGGGGGGCCGACCGTGCGGACGGCAACGGCGGCGACGTGGATACAGTTCGGGAGGCCGGCCGTGCGGACGGCAACAGCGGCCACTCAGGCGATGGCGGTCCGGGGGCCGGCCGTGCGGAAGGCAACGGCGGCCACTCAGGCGATGGCGGTCCGGGGGCCGGCCGTGCGGGAGGCAGCGGCGGCCACTCAGGCGATGGCGGTCCGGGGGCCGGCCGTGCGGAAGGCAACGGCGGCCACTCAGGCGATGGCGGTCCGGGGGCCGGCCGTGCGGAAGGCAACGGCGGCCACTCAGGCGATGGCGGTCCGGGGGCCGGCCGTGCGGGAGGCAGCGGCGGCCACTCAGGCGATGGCGGTCCGGGGGCGGAAGGCAGCGGCGGCGCCCAAGTGTCAGGCGCACCGGCCGAGGCTTGGAGGGCACAGGACCAGGCGACGCTGAAGCAGAGGCAGGACCAGGCGTAGCAGAAGCACAGGCTGGACCAGGCGTAACAGAAGCACAGGCAGAGGCTGGACCAGGCGTAACAGAAGCACAGGCAGAGGCTGGACCAGGCGTGGCAGAGGCAGCTGGACCAGGCGTAGCAGAAGCACAGGCAGAGGCAGCTGGACCAGGCGTAGCGGAAGCACAGGCAGAGGCAGCTGGACCAGGCGTAGCGGAAGCACAGGCCGCAGGACCAGGCGTAGCAGAAGCAGAGGCCGCAGGACCAGGCGTAGCAGAAGCAGAGGCCGCAGGACCAGGCGAGGATGAAGACTCTGATGAGGCCGGACCAGACGAGGATGAAGACTCTGATGAGGCCGGACCAGACGAGGATGAAGACTCTGATGAGGCCGGACCAGACGAGGACGAAGACTCGGATGAAGCTGGACCAGGCGACGCCGAAGCGGCCGCAGGTGGCGGCTGGACAGGCTCCTCGGGCCCTCCAGCGGAGACAGGAGGCTGAACGGGCCCCTCGGACCCTCCAGCCGACGAGGCATGAGGCTGGTGTGGTTCTTCGGAACCACCAGCTGACGAGGAAGGCTGCTGGACGGGCTCCTCGGGCCCCCCAGCAGAAACAGGAGACAAAGGCCGGAGCGGTCCGTCGGACCCTCCAGCGGAGACACGAGACGAAGGCCGGAGCAGTCCCTCGGACCCTCCAGCGGAGATACGAGACGAAGGCTGGACGGGTCCCTTGGACCCTCCAGCAGAAGCCATCACAAAGCCAGCAGGCATGGAGTCCACTGGCAGACATGAAGGAAATGGGTGCTGTGCTGAGCACTGGCCCTGCTCAGACAGCACTGACACGGGGCACTTCCCAGGTGGCTGCTTAAACTCCAGGGGTCCAGAATCAGCTGAGGACTGGGACCTAGCCTCTGGGGGAGCCCTGGAGCGGCAAACAGTGCCAATGGCGGCTGAATCATGAAAAGCACCTTGAGTAGGACTTAGGCTTTCTCCCTGCACAGAGTGAACGGGTGGAACCGGTAATGCTGGAGCCAGAGCTACTGGGGCCTGCGCTACAGGCGGCACTGGAGCTACTGGGGCCTGCGCTACAGGCGGCACTGGAGACCGAGCTGAGAGTGGCACTGGAGACCGAGCTGAGAGTGGCACTGGAGACCGAGCTGAGAGTGGCACTGGAGACCGAGCTGAGGGTGGCACTGGAGACTGAGCTGAGGGTGGCACTGGAGACTGAGCTGAGGGTGGCACTGGAGACGGGGGAGCTAACTGGGCTGAGAGTGGCTGCGCGGGAGCTAACTGGGCTGAGAGTGGCTGCGGGGGAGGTGATATGCTGTTCACAAAGTCATCTGCCGCACAGAACACCGCCCCTGAATGAACAGTCATACAGTCCGCAAATGGAAAACAGTCCTCACTCACCACAGCCGGCGAATTAGAAGTCCGAACGTCCAGCTGTGGGGTGGCGCGCTTGCGGCGCGATCGCCGTCTCCTCCCCGCAGACGGCTCCGACGGGCCGGGCAAGATCGCATCCGGCGAGTCGGGCAGCGAGGCAGGAGTGGCTGAGAGAAGGTGGGGTGTGTGCCGGAGAAAAGCCTGTATGGTCGGAGGAAGTGAATTTAGTAGCCATGGCAGGCCGGAAAAGAGCCGTTGTAGCCGACCTTCCACGGCGCGGCGAAGCTCGTGCGGAGGATTCTCCAGCCACAGCCCGAGGAGGATCTCCACATTGTAGCCGATGTCATCCTGGAGCTCCTCGGACGGATTGACTGCCGCTGGGTCCATGGGGGCTGGTTCGTTCTGTCACGGTTTGCGGGGCAAGCCGTGTGGATTTGTAGTGAGGATCCAAAAGGCGGCAGCTCTGGTGCAGGTGAGTGTTTATTTACAGCAGTGGGTACAAACAGCAACAGGGTGTGAACATGAAACCGAAACCTAAACTGGGTAAACTAACACACAAACCAGGAATGACGGTGCAGGGAGGTCCGGGGAAATACATGCAGGGAGACCGAGGGGAAACAACACAGACGAACCAGCAACTACTATGACAGAAGACACAACTTAAATACACTCAGAGAACACAGGGGGATTACATACAGGTGGGGACACAGCTGGGAGTAATTAACATGACGAGACTAGGGAGGCAAACTGAAAACACTCACATAAGACACAGACCTTCACAATAAAACAGGAACTTACACATGAAAGGACACAAACTAAGAAACGCGGACTAGATACAGGAACACACGGGCAGAACAGAGTAAACACTAACCAGAGGAAGAACAGAACCAAAATCGCGAAGAGAAAACACAAAACGCTGGGTCAAAAGGACCCAGGATCATGACAGCTACACCACTCTAAAAGATGCCTATCGCTCTGTGCCCCGGGCAGCCTGTGCCTTAATTTTATCCCACAACTTAGACATTCACATTACTCACACTCTCATTACACATACATATAGGATCTTGGGAGTGGGCACGATACACGGAATCCAAAGTACCATCAGGGTGTACACCCCACCCCTGGCGTCGTCGCCCACCTTTCAATTTTAAATACACGTAGACATTGAGGGCTAGCAGGAGGGACCATGCGTTTACCTGCTGCTCTCTGGCAGGTAGCTCCATGCCCTCCTGGGTTTTAAATGCACCTTAGAACACACATGCATCAACACTACAATGAGCAGGTGGAGGGAGGTTTGGAGTCTTCACACACCCCCATTCTCTGCGGCCTGCTGGAGCGGGGGGGCTAGGAGGAGGAGTTGGCCGTCCGACTGCGGTCTGGAGTGTGGGGCCTCCCTGCTGCTGCGGAGTCGGGGCGGTCTGCCTCCCCCCACCGCAGGGAAAAGGGTAACACCACCTGGGTCTGGGTGCAGTTCCCCCCTCCAGGGGCAAGGGTACCTAGACCCGGTTCGTAGAGTACGCTTGGGGAGTGTGATCGTGTGTACAGCGTCTCTTTATGTCTGTCTCCACGTTGGTTGAGTGTGGAGTAAGTGCATATGAGAGCATGAGGGTGGGAATGGATGTTTGTATCTGTGTGTGCCTGTATGTCTGTGTCTATATGTCAGGTTGGGTATCAGGCGCCACCTCTCTGGGGACATCTCAGGCCCCCCAAGGTTTGGAGGCCTATCTCCACCACCACTTCCCCTGCCAGTGGCGGACTCCCTCAGACATCGGTGCGTTGGTGGTTCTTTGTGTCCGGGGATGGGCGTCCAGGTACACACCGGCTCACTCCTTGGCGGCCGCTTATCGGGGCCTGGAGCCTGGGGCTCGCTCGGGCCACTTCGGAGGTGGGGTGCCCCCGGCCTCTCGGCCTGGGGCTCGGTCACTCAGGCACGGCTGGCTGCCGGCGGAGCTCACGGGCGCGTCACTGCAACCCCCCCTGGCTTCTGCTCCGCGGCTGCTGAGTGAGCCCTCATCTGGGACTCTCCTCAGCTCTTTCTGGGACAGTGGCGCAGCTGCCCCTCTGTTGGTCTTCCTTGGTCTCTTGTGTTCTGGGGGCCTCTGGATGTCTGGAGTTTTGATCTCCTCCATACCTGCTTCATACCCTGGAGGACGGGGCTGTGGCCCCCCCACACCCTCTAGCAGATCATTACACGAAGGAACCTTTTAAAAACAAGCGTGTCCATGCTCACAGGTGTACACACGGGTGATCACACCCACAAACTACACCCTTTTTGGCTCCTACCTCAAAGCACACTGTGTTCTGTTGATCTTATGTGCTGCACAATAATGTTTAATATTTAGTATTTACTGTCATATTCCCATATATCATTGTAATGTTGTTTATTCTATTACTCTTGTTCTCTTCTGCTTGTTTTCTTTTTTCTTTCTCAGCAGGTGATCCAGGTGATCGATATATGCATTTTTTTTTTTGCTGCCCATTCTGTTGGTTTTTGTCTTTTGCCCTTCTCCCCCGTTCCTCTTCTCAGCTGTTTCTCTTTCCCTTTCTTTCTCCCCTTGTTTCCCCAAGTCAAGTCTGTCCCGTATTCAGTAAGTGAAAATAAAATAAACAATAAAAGGTGAATCAAATGGACCATTACGGCAAGCCTGGGATGGTCAATTTGGTAAAGTAAATCCGTTGGGCATCTTTCTTTGCCTTTAGACAACAAGTCTGATGCAAAAGAGCCAAACGGGACAGGCAAAAAAAAAAAAAAATGTTGGGTTGCAGGAGCAGCAGACTGAGCACAGACACTCACGCCTCCCTCTCCTCAAGAAACACGCACCGTTATCATTCCTTACACTGCACATGATATTCCCACTCCTCACGCTTTAGCACCTCTCACTACAGATGCCAGTGGAAAAGGTGAGAAAGAGATATAAGAGCAGATGAAACAGAAAGTCAACACACTCAGACATCCTCGCCTTGTTTTAAAACATAAAAACACATTAGGAAAAGACACACCTGTACCTTCTTGATTACAGCTCCTCCTGCAGCCTCCTCACTCTGTCCACTAAATACATATTAGAGGTTGTGACATCTTTCAACTTGGAGTGGGAACAGGCACGAATCAGAGAAAGGAGAACGGTGACTTGTCTTTTATTGCTATAGTGATTGTGGATTCTTGTAGTTACACTTCCTTTGTTCTTCTTTAATTCCATATTACTGTTGTGTTGTGTAGAGTTTTATCTTTATGTCTTGTCTTTGTTTTCTCCTATTTTTACAAATAAATCTGGGAAATAAAATTCTTAATCTCTTCAAAGTGGTAGAGCAGCTCACTCAGAGGGTGTACTCGTTAGAAGCCCAAAATACTGGAGCTCTACTCTGAGCACCTTCTGAGACTGAGCCCAGAAACCCTTTAGAGAAAGTTTATTTCCACTGCTTCATTCATTGATATTTTTGTCTGTATCCAACAACATGTGGCCATTTGTGAAGGTGGTGACTACAATCACCGACCCTGTGTTGGATACATAAACCCACCGTTTATGTATCCAGCTATGAATGCAAGAGGTAAGAGGTCATGTTGATGTTGGCAGCACGTGACCAATCAGAGACAGGGATACGTAGATAACCTGGACAAGAAAACTGAACATATTTTGCTGGAAATACTTTAGGACCCAGGGGATTAAAGGGAGAGAGTGTAAAGCAGTGGGTGCTCACTGAAAACAGTAACATTTTAGCTAAAGTGTGAAGATTATAAATGAAATAAAAGGTTATAAAAAGACACTTATATCTGTCCAATGGTGCTTCTTATTTTTCTTTTCATGTCATCTTCTCTCTAAGCAACACAGCTACTGGAAACAGTTCTGCTTATTTATTAGTTCAAATATTGTACAGAAATATTTGTTATGAAATGTAGATAGTTTTCATGCAAATTATTGATAGAGCTTTAAAAACAGTTTTGTAGTCATATTTATCTTTTAGTTTTTTTCTAAATGATATTTCTCATGTTTGATAAGATTCATTACAAAACTTGAAACATTCCAGTGCTTTCCACTGTTTGCTCTGATGTAGCTGAGGTGTTAACATAGTTTAACAAACACAATGAAGTTAATGAGTAAATAACGATCATACTTTCAAAAGAAAAGAAGAAAAAAAAAAGCTTTGGGACATTCTGATCACTGCATGGTCCATCTTATTCCAGTTTATAGGCAAAAACTCAAACGTGCCAAGCCTGTAGTCAAAACTGTGAAGAAGTGGACTAACGCAGCAAAGCAGGAACTGCAGGACTGTTTTGACTCCACTGATTGGACTGTTTTTGAAGCTGCATCTGAGAACCTAGATGAGCTCACGGACACTGTGACATCATACATCAGCTTCTGTGAAGACGCGTGTGTGCCAGCAAAGACCTTTTGCACATACAACAACAATAAACCATGGTTCACTCCTAAACTCCAACATCTTCGTAAGGCCAAGGAGGACGCCTACAGAAGTGGTGACGGTGTCCTGTACAAGCAAGCCAGGAACACACTGACCAAGGAGATCAAAGCAGCTAAAAGGATCTACTCCCAGAAGCTGGAAGAACGGCTCTCAGCCAACGACCCTGCGTCAGTGTGGAGGGGCCTGCAGGAAATCACCAGCTACAGACGCCCCCCACCCACTATTGAAGCAAACAAAGACCTGGCCAACGAGTTAAACACTTTCTATTGCAGGTTTGAGACGGAGAGACTCCCACGCCCCACCCTCCCCTCCCCAGGGACATTGCTTCAGACATTGACCCCCAACACACCTTCCACCTCTCCCCCCTTCACCTTGCCCCTCCCCAATCAAGACTCAACGACCACCCCCACCCTCCCCAATCCAGACTCAACGACCACCACCACCCTCTCCAACCCAGACTCAACGACCTCCACCACACCTCTCCAATCCAGACTCAACGACCTCCACCACACCTCTCACCCCCCTTTCCTCCTCCCTGAAACTAAGAATACACACTCAGGATGTGAGCCGACTATTCCAGAAACAGAAGCCCAGGAAAGCCCCCGGACCAGACGGTGTCTCACCCTCCTGCCTCAAAACCTGTGCTGAACAGCTGGCTCCCATCTTTACTCGCATCTTCAACAGATCCCTGGAGCTGTGTGAAGTTCCCTCCTGCTTCAAACGCTCCACCATCATCCCTGTTCCCAAGAAACCCACCATCACAGGACTGAATGACTACAGACCTGTCGCCTTGACGTCTGTGGTCATGAAATCCTTCGAACGACTGGTGTTAGCCCATCTGAAAGACATTACAGGCCACCAGCTGGACCCTCTGCAGTTTGCCTACCGGGCTGCATTACATCCTGCAACACCTTGACTGCCCGGGAACTTATGCCAGGGTCCTGTTTGTGGACTTTAGTTTGGCTTTTAACACCATTGTGCCTGAACTTCTTTCCTCCAAACTCTCCCAGCTCAGCGTGTCACCAGCTACCTGTCAGTGGATCACCAGCTTCCTGACAGACAGAAAGCAACAAGTGAGGCTGGGGGAGATCACCTCTGAAACCCGGTCCCTCAGTATTGGTGCCCTCAAGGATGTGTCCTCTCACCACTACTGTTCTCCCTCTACACTAACGACTGCACCTCCAAGAACTCGGCTGTCAAACTCCTAAAGTTTGCAGATGACACCACTGTCATTGGCCTCATTCAAGATGGTGATGAGTCTGCATACCGGCAGGAAGTTGAGCGGCTGGTACTCTGGTGCAGTCAGCACAATCTGGAGCTGAACACTCTTAAGACTGTAGAGATGACAGTGGACTTCAGGAGACATCCCTCAACTCTGCTCCCCCTCACCATATCAGACAGCCCTGTGTCAACTGTGAAGACCTTCAAGTTCCTGGGTACAACCATCTCCCAGGACCTGAAGTGGGAGACCAACATCAACTCCATCCTAAAAAAGACCCAGCAGAGGATGTACTTCCTGAGACAACTGGGGAAGTACAGTCTTCCACAGGAGCTGCTGATCCAGTTCTACACTGCGGTCATTGAGTCTGTCCTGTGCTCCTCCATCACAGTCTGGTATGGAGCAGCCACTAAACAGGACAGGAACAGACTGCAGCGGACTGTACAGGCAGCACAAAGGATCATCGGCACCCCCCTGCCCTCCATCCAGGATCTGTACCTCTCAAGAACCAGGAAACGGGGAGGGAAAATCATCACAGACCCCTCACACCCTGCACACAGACTTTTTGATCTGCTGCCCTCTGGCAGACGGTACAGAAGCCTGCAGACCAGGACCACCCGACACAGGAACAGTTTCTTTCCCCTCGCCATCTCCCTTCTTAACAGTTGACCTGTCACACTGCTCCCACTGCCAGACTGCAACTGCACCTTATGTACATTTTGTAGTATTCATTCCACCTCATTCATTTCTGTATTTTATGTATATAAGTTTAGATTCGTTATTTATAGTTGATTTACACACCTTTGTGTATGTACTGTATGTGTAATGTGTATATATAGACACGTGTGTGTGTGGTGTGTGTGTGTGTGTGTGATTTACATTACTGTGCTTGAGAGCCACCATCTACCGGAACCAAATTCCCTGTATGTGTCTGCACATATACTTGGCCAATAAACACGATTCTGATTCTGATTCCAGCTCCCGTTTCTGCTCGGTGACAACTCGTACTTTTCCACTCTCCTTTTTCTCCCTCCCTCACTCACAGACACAGAGGCTGTGTCCCAATTCAGGGTCTGCACGCTTGAAGTACGCATTTTAAGTGCGATTACGTCACTGCCACGCGACGACAGCTGTCCCAATTCGAAGTGTACTTCAAATGCATACTTCAAATGCATACTCCAAATGCGGTGTCGATTTCCCCAAATATCAAGCGTGGTCCGGTGCACGCTTCGTGGTCCCATATGTCCTACAATTCATAGCGCGGCGGTGGGTGTGGATAATTTTGCTGCAAAATACGGCAGACGTCAGAAGGGAGCGGCCGAAGAGTGAACTGTCAAAAGTAAGTACTGAATATAATGTCACTTATTTATGTGCGAATGTTTAATAACGAAGAACATTAAAACATTACTGTTGGCCACATGTCGGCAAAGTTGTGTGACATTAGTGATGTTTGTACTTTCAGCGTTAACTTGGTTTTAAAGCCTCTACTTCTAAATATATATATAGTTGACCTTAATCTTACAGAGAATGTGATGATTTTATGGATAATTAAAGTCAGTCATGTATCCACAAACACAACAAGCTGAAAGTCAGTGATGCTGCTCGGTTTGCAGTCCTGAACATCACGGCACAAGCAGGATTCACTGCACTGTTAATGTGAGCTGTGTTATATTGCTGCCTCTGTTCGGTGGTGTCGAGCCAAACAGACTTTAACGTGTGTTTGAACGAGCTGACGGTTCACTCGTTAAGCTGAAAGAAAGATGCTTTAATCACAGCAGTCACACATGTGTCCACTGCACCATCTGGGAACTCTTCTTGTTTAGCACTCGTAATAACGCAAACACTAAATCCTCCTTCTCTTGTGCTGTTTTGTAGCAGTGTGTACACCTGAGACTGTCACCTGTCTGTCTGTCCTGCACTCTCTCTCTGTTTCTTTCTCTCTGATTGTGGAATAAAAGTATGAACATGTGTTTATAAGTTACACTTGTGTTTGAATCCTGCAGCTTATCACACATTTGATTTCCTTGTGTGACGACTGCAAGTGTCCAGAGTGAGGACAGACTGAGGGACCCACTGCTGCACATCATCTGTGAGGCTTTGCACCCCTGATGATCCACCAGGACAAACTCAGCAGTGTGTGAGGAAGAGGAGGAGGAAGAGCCAGCAGCAGCTGACAGATGGAGAGAATAGACAGACTGTTCCCTGTTTGTGAAGGACTGCTAGAAAAGTTTAACATAACTAATTGTCTGTCCTGAATCAGTCTTATTAGGTAATGTTCAAATAATGTTATCATCCCAGTGTTTCCAGTGTGGGAAAAAGTACTCAGAGTACTCAGGGCCTTCAGGTTACACACTATGAAAGGCAGCAACAAGTTTAATGTTCAGAAACCTAATCAGCAGCAGAATGGAGCTAAAATAAATGTTGGTTCCAGTTCTATGAAGCTTTGAGTATTTTGGATCAGTAGCTGCTGTGTTTGTTGCATCATATTGCTGTAACTGTTTATATGCTTTATATATTCTGAGCTAAGTTGATCTATAGTGTTACATCATATTCTATAAGGATGTTATGTGTTTGTAGACTTTCTGCCCAGTTTGACCCATTTAGCAGACGTCAGCCTGTTTAAGGCTCTGATATCTATTCTGTGTGACTTACAGCAGTTATGACATGGTCTGATTTTCACACCCAATAAAGGAATAGTTTATATATCAGTCTACTCTTCATTCTATCAGACACAGTTTTCACAGCTCGTACATTTTCCTTTTTACACACATATGTAAGCACTGCGCCAAATGTAATAATGCCAACATATTAACCGAACAATATTTGTCTCTTATGTATAATACATCTGTATATACACTTTTGAGTGAAGATTTAAGGTGATAGGAAATATAAATAACTGCAACTTGAATCTTTCAAGTTCAAGCTCACTGCTGTAATATATATATATATATATATATATATATATATATATATGAACAGGGTCCAGTAACCATCACAGTGGCAGATATCCAAGAAAGGGTCTCCAGTATGAAGAGTTGGACAGCACCAGGGCCCGACATGGTTCACGCCTACTGGCTGAAGAAGCTGACTGCACTCCACGAGCGTCTGGCAGCACAAATGAACCAGCTGCTAGTTAACGAGAGACACCCGGAATGGCTAACTGAAGGCCGGACGGTCCTGATCCCCAAGGACCCCAAGAAGGGACCGGTCCCCTCCAACTACCGACCAATAACCTGCCTCAGTACTACATGGAAGCTCCTGTCAGGCATCATATCGGCTAAGATGAACAGGCACATGGGTCAATACATGAGCGGGACACAGAAAGGAATTGGCAAGAATACCAGAGGCGCAAAACACCAGCTACTGGTAGACAGAACAATCAGCCGAGACTGCAAGACCAGACTGACCAACCTGTGCACTGCCTGGATTGATTACAAGAAGGCCTATGACTCAATGCCCCACAGCTGGATACTGGAATGCCTAGAATTGTACAAGATCAATGGGACCCTAAGAGCCTTCATCAGGAACTCAATGGGGATGTGGCGTACAACACTAGAGGCCAACTCCAAGCCCATAGCACAAGTTACCATCAAGTGCGGGATCTACCAAGGAGATGCTCTGTCCCCACTGCTGTTCTGCATAGGCCTGAACCCCCTCAGTGAGATCATTAACAAGACTGGCTACGGATACCGACTACGGAACGGAGCAGTTGTCAGCCACCTCCTGTACATGGATGACATCAAGCTGTATGCCAAGAGTGAACGAGACATCGATTCACTGATCCACACTACCAGGCTATACAGCAATGACATTGGAATGTCGTTCGGACTGGAGAAGTGTAGTCGGATGGTAACAAAGAGAGGGAAGGTAGTCAGAACTGAGGGGATTGAACTACCAGAAGGCAACATTGCAGACATAGAGGACAGTTACAAGTACCTGGGGATCCCGCAGGCAAATGGGAACCATGAAGAGGCCGCTAGAAAGGCTGCAACCACCAAGTACCTGCAGAGGGTCAGGCAAGTCCTGAGGAGTCAGCTGAATGGTAAGAACAAGATCCGGGCCATCAACACATACGCCCTGCCCGTGATCAGGTACCCTGCTGGGGTAATAGGCTGGCCAAAGGAGGAGATAGAAGCCACTGACATAAAGACAAGAAAGCTCCTGACCATGCATGGAGGGTTTCACCCCAAGTCCAGCACCCTGAGGCTGTACACTAAGCGGAAGGAAGGGGGCCGGGGACTGGTGAGTGTCAGCACCACAGTCCAGGATGAGACAAGGAACATCCAAGAATACATTGGGAAGATGGCCCCAACTGACCGAGTGCTCAGTGAATACCTCAGGCAGCAGAAACCCAAGAAAGAGGAGGGAGACGAGGAACCATCATGGAAGGACAGGCCCCTGCACGGTATGTACCACCGGCAGATAGAGGAGGTGGCTGATATCCAGAAATCCTACCAGTGGCTGGACAAAGCTGGACTGAAAGACAGCACAGAGGCACTAATCATGGCAGCACAAGAACAAGCTCTGAGCACAAGATCCATAGAGGCTGGGGTCTATCACACCAGGCAAGACCCCAGGTGCAGGCTGTGTAAAGATGCCCCAGAGACAATCCAGCACATAACAGCAGGGTGCAAGATGCTAGCAGGCAAGGCATACATGGAACGCCATAACCAAGTGGCCGGCATAGTGTACAGGAACATCTGTGCCGAGTATAACCTGGAAGTCCCGAGGTCAAAATGGGAGATGCCCCCAAGGGTGGTGGAGAATGACCGAGCTAAGATCCTGTGGGACTTCCAGATACAGACGGACAAAATGGTGGTGGCTAACCAACCGGACATAGTGGTGGTAGACAAACAGAAGCAGACGGCCGTAGTGATCGATGTAGCGGTTCCGAATGACAGCAATATCAGGAAGAAGGAACACGAGAAGCTGGAGAAATACCAAGGGCTCAGAGAAGAGCTGGAGAGGATGTGGAGGGTGAAGGTAACGGTGGTCCCCGTGGTAATCGGAGCACTAGGTGCGGTGACTCCCAAGCTAGGCGAGTGGCTCCAGCAGATCCCGGGAATAACATCGGAGATCTCTGTCCAGAAGAGCGCAGTCCTGGGAACAGCTAAGATACTGCGCAGGACCCTCAAGCTCCCAGGCCTCTGGTAGAGGACCCGAGCTTGAAGGATAAACCGCCCGCAGGGGCGTGCTGGGTGTTTTTTATATATATATATATATATATATATATATATATATATATATATATATATATATATATATATATATATATATATATATATATATATATATATATATATATATATATATATATATATATATATATATATATATATATATATATATATATATATATATATATATATATATATATATATATATATATATATATATATATATATATATATATATATAGGGCAGCACGGTGGCACGGTGGTTAGCACTGTTGCCGCACAGCAAGCAGGTCCTGAGTTCAATTCCACCATCAGGCCGGGGTCTTTCTGTGTGGAGTTTGCATGTTCTCCCCGTGTTTGCGTGGGTTCTCTCCGGGTACTCCGGCTTCCTCCCACCGTCCAAAGACATGCAACTTGTGGGGATAGGTTAATTGGATAATCCAAATTGCCACTAGGTGTGAATGTGCGAGTGAATGTGAGTGTGAATGGTTGTCCGTCTCTGTGTGTTGGCCCTGCGACAGACTGGCGACCTGTCCAGGGTGTACCCTGCCTCTCGCCCTATGACAGCTGGGATAGGCTCCAGCGCCCCCCGCGACCCTGAAAAGGATAAGCGGAAGCGAATGGATGGATATATATATATATATATATATTTCCAGTCATGTGGTCTCAGCCTCAGATACTCAACTAATCAAAGCGATGTCAAATTCAAATTCAAATTTTATTTGTCACGTACACAGTCATACATGACTGTGTACGAGCATTTCACTACATATAGTGAAATGCTTGGACAACTGCTCGTGACCTAAAGGAAAAAAAAAAAAGGAAAAGGCTATGAATATGATAGGAAATAAATATGAAAAATTAAAAAGGGTAAATTTAACCAGGAAGGAATAAAATATAAATTAAGGTTAAAAATGAAATAACTGTACAACACAAATTAGAATGAAGGGTAAATTTAACTGGGAAAGAATAAGATAAAATATATAAATTAAAGTTGAAAATAAAATAACTGTACAACAAAATACACAATACACAGTATAGAACTATATAAGAATGTATGAAGAAATATAAATAAATATATACACAATAACAGCAGCTGTACAAGTATTAACTGGAAATGAAGAATGTAGTGACCAGTGTTGTGCAATCCACATTTGTCTTGTGCAGTGCAAATATGCTTAAAGTGATTTAAGTGATAACAATGTCCAGAAAGTCCAGTGTGTGTGTAAGAACTATATGTGTGGGTCAGTACTGTGTGGTGGTGTGATTGAGAGACCGTATCGCCTGCGGGAAGAAGTTCCTCCTCAGTCTCTCTGTGTTGGTCTTCAGGGAGCGGAATCGCTTTCCTGACCTCAACAGAGAGAACAGTCTGTTGTTGGGATGGCTGAGGTCCTTCACGATCTTCCTGGCCTTGGTCCAGCACCGCCTGCTGTAGACTGAGTGCAGGTCAAGGAGCTCGGAGCGGATGGTGCGCTCAGCTGATCGCACAACCCTCTGTAGAGCTCGTCTGTCCTGCATGGTGCTGTTCCCGAACCAGGTTAAGATGTTTCCCGTCAGGATGCTCTCTATGGTGCACGAGTAAAAGTTCCTGAGCACCTTGGAGGGCAGTTGGAAGTCTCTCAAGCGTCTGAGGTGGTAGAGACGCTGACGGGCCTTTTTCACCACGGTGTTGATGTGACAGGACCATGACAGGTCCTGCGTGATGTGAACTCCGAGGTATTTGAAGCTGTCCACTCTCTCCACTGGGCACTCATTGATGATGGGGGTCTGGTAGTTCCTCTCCTGCTTAGTGCTGAAGTCCACTATCAGCTCCTTTGTCTTACTGATGTTTAGAAGGAGGTTGTTCCTCTGGCACCAGTTCTCCAGATTCCTAATCTCCTTCAGGTAGGCCGTCTCGTTGTTATCAGAGATCAGGCCCACCACAACGGTGTCGTCAGCAAACTTGATGATGGTGGTGGAGCTGGTAGTGGCCACGCAGTCATATGTGTACAAAGAGTACAGCAGGGGGCTCAGAACACACCCCTGGGGGGCTCCAGTGCTGAGAGTGGTGGAGGCTGAGACATGTCCGCCCATCCTTACTGCCTGTGGTCTGCCAGTTAGGAAGTTGGAGATCCACTGACACATAGATGAGCTGAGTCCCAGATGCTCCAGCTTGGTGGTGAGTGTGGAGGGAATTATGGTGTTAAATGCAGAGCTGTAGTCTATGAAGAGCATTTTAACATAATTCCCCCTTCTAGTGTCCAAGTGAGTGAGTGATGTGTGGAGGAGATGAGAGATGGCATCGTCTGTGGAACGATTTGGACGGTAAGCGAACTGTAGTGGGTCCAGTGTGTCTGGTAGTGAAGAAATGATGAAGTCTCTGACCAGGCGTTCAAAGCACTTCATCACTACTGAGGTGAGGGCTACAGGGCGATAGTCATTGAGAGAAGCAGGGTGGGGTTTCTTCGGGACAGGAACAATGATGGACTCTTTGAAGCATGTGGGGATCACCGACTGAGATAAAGAGATGTTGAATATCTCAGTGAACACAGGAGCTAGCTGGTATGCGCAGTCTCTGAGGATACGACCTGGGATGCCGTCTGGTCCTGCTGCTTTCCTGGTGTTCACTCTCTTGAAGGCTCTCCTTACTTCATGCTCGGAGATGACGAGCACGTTTCCAGTGCTTGCAGTATCTTCCTGTCTGCAGCCGTTAGCGCCGCTAGCACTAGCATCGTTGGAGACCTTAGCTGCAGCCTCGAAGCGAGCATAGAAAGTGTTCAGCTCGTCTGCCAGAGTCACGGCCGCGTTCGTCATACCGGTTGTTGGTGCTTTATTTCATCCCCCGCACCTGCTTTTTTATTTACATTAGTACATGGGGATCTGCCTGGCCTGGGAGCCACTGCCAGTCCCCTTGGAGACCCACCCCAAATTGCAGCATCTGTTCACGTTTCTTTATCCACCACCATCAATCGTAACTGAGAATGTAGGCCCAGCTAGTGAAATATGTCTTTAGCACATTCTCACGTGAGCATTTATTTTAACAAAATCCCCTTTTATTTCAGCTACATAGGAATACTTTCCTTCATTTTAAAATTCTGTTTTTGTCACAGTTTACTCAATATGTTAGAAAGTGGGCAACAAAATGGCTTCAGTGCAAGAAAGAAACTAGTTCTAATAGTGACCAGTAGAAAAACGCCACAATCGCACTTAAAAAAGGGTACACAAGATTTATTGTTATTTCATTGCAGAGTAGTGGGCTGGGCACTCCTTGCTGCAGTACACAGCATGTGCTGAGTTTCTATTTGCGTTTGTGAGTTTTGTCTGGGTCTGAAGTGAACTGGGATGTCGTGCTTGGAGAAAATTCTCTCAATAAACCTGCTGGATAAGAGATGACAATGTTGTTCTGTATACTTTATTAAGTCCCATAGGGAAATTACCCTCTGCATTTAACCCAGTGAAACAGTGGGCAGCCACCAATCCAGCACCCCAGGAGTAGTGTGTACTCAGATAGCAAGACGACATTGAATTGATGTTGATTTTTCATCCGAGGTATCCAAGGTTCATCCAAGTACCACAAGTGCTCACGAGTACCGCAGGGTAGCCGTTCACTGGATTCAAACCTCCAATCTTCTGATCAGAGGTTGCCGACCCCTGTTCTACAGTATTCTAATTTCAGCTGATAGGTACTGGTCTGTGTGTGGGGGATTCTGGTAAACTTCAGTGTTGAGACTTCCAGCCTCCTCAATGAGCACAGCACATTTCACCACAGGCAGACGGATAGGCCATGGAGTGAAGCGGACAGCATACGCGCTCACTCTGCTCAATCCAACAATGTGCTTTAATGAACCAGGTTTATTAAGGCACAATGGCAACATAACACAGTAGAACTTAGAATTTTTTTGATGAATGGGTGTAGTCCCTAAAGGTTATGATTACATCTTGTATCTAGAACAAAAACAGACAGTAGTGAGGTTTAACCTGTGTTTCAGTCTGAACGGTAAAGTGTATATAAAGATGGCTTGCCAGCTCCCCAGAAATGAAAGAGTCTCGAAAACGGCTACTGCCACTTGCACTGGCTTATTCCTACTATACTGGCTTAGGTTTTCCACTAACTGACAAAATTGCTTTAGGTGGGGTTTGATGGAACAGAGTACACATAAGGAACAATAAAAAAACAAAAACTATAGACCTAGATATGTGAAGTTACTTTTCTCTTTTTCTGCAGAGGTTTGTGTTTAGTTCGTTTTTGTTCAGAATCTAAAAACATATGCAATTTTTCCTGTGGCTTCATATAATGCGTGTACCAAGAATAGTGCACACATCAGAATTTAAGTCATGTTAATGTCTTCTCACACATCCACTAAAGCTGGGGTATTGAATTAAATTTTCAGGTCTACTTCAACAAAACTTCCCCAAACAAAGGTTCGAAATACTATAAAGTTATACATCCACTGTAGTTAAATGTAGTATGCGTGGAAGCACTATAACAGCAGTATCAGTGTCTTTATATAGTCAACAATAGGCTGGAAAATAAAATGACCAAAGCACAATTCGACAGTATTTTTGCAATGTTTATTAATAATCATCATCACACTGAGCTGATCGCACTCTAATAATAAAATGTTCATTTTTCATTTCAAGTAAAATGAGGTTTGCATTAAAAATACAAGCTTTTAAAAAAAAGTCCTGAAATAAAGTGCTTAATCTGAGCAATTTCAGTGTACATGCAGCTTTACGCAGCTCTTTGACACTAAAACGAGCTGCTGGTAGTCAGTTAAGTTCCAGTTTAGTCCACCATCTGTCTAACAACATGGAAAGACTAAAGAAAGTTGCTGATGATGAAAACATGCTGCGTTTCAGAGTACACCAGTTTGCTTTTTGGCCCCTGCTTGAAAATTAATGGCAGATTTTTTTTTAGAATATAAAAATATCATTTTCATGTGATGTGATCTTTCATGATCTTACAGGATGGTGAACACAATGCATGTGGTTGTGTCACAAATAACAGACATAAAAGTGGCAAAGTACACAACTCTATTACCTACAGTAAGTATGCTTTATTTTACAATCAGAGACAAGACACTGCTGATAGTTTTTGCAAGTTGTCACTGAGGTGGAGGAGGTGGAGGAGGAGGAGGGGGAGGGCGGGGAAAGTCAGAAAAGGGGGCAGAGTTTGGCAGCCAGAAAGGAGTGGAGAAAGCAGGATTGAAGAAAGTTGGAGGAGGAGGAGGAGGAGGAGGAGGAGGGGGAGGAGGGGGGTAGAGAGGGAAGTTAGAGGGAGGAAAATGGTGAGGAGGTGGAGGATAAGGACAGGGAGTAGGGATGAACATAGGGGGGAAATTTGTGTGTCGTGGTGGCTCTGTCTGTCTAAATGAGTGCTGGTGGTGGAAAGAAGGCCTTGTATGTCTTGGTGGGAAGCCCCTTCCATCATGCTTATGTTGCCGCTGCGAAGGGTTCTGAGTACGATTGTCTAGAAAAGAGGGGGAAAACAAGAAATGGTATTTAAAGATGGATGGTATCACCTTCTATTTGTAACACTTTAATCTTCAAAACCTGAAAACCTGCATATAAACTTGTGCTTCTACAGCAGGGGTCAGCAACCTTTAAGACCCAAAGAGCCATTTGGAACAGGTTTCCACGCAAAAGAAAACACTGGGAGCCACAAATACTTTTTGACATCTAAAATTAAGATAATACTGTATATATTGCTTTTTACTTTTATGCTTTGTGTGAACAACTAAGGTGTGTTGCTTATGAAATCCATGAACTGCTACAGAGAAAATTACATTTTATTTATGTAATTAATACATTTTTAACTCTTAAAGAAATATAACAAAAGGAAAGACGCTGAACTAAAATGATCCAAGTAGCAAACAAAAACTGTTATATTGCCTTTGGGCTTTTGGAGCCTTGACCTGACTTTTAAAAATATAATAAAAAAAAAAATAGCACTATGCTGCAAAAAAATGTATTCTGCCTAAATATGTATTTTACCTGGTTAATGTGTGTGGCCGGGTGTGGTCTGCAGCACCGCTGCAGGGGAGGCGGACGCACCTGAGCGGCACCCGCAATCACGCCTCGCCACCTTAACGTCTGTGCTCTCTATGCTGTTGTTGGTATATGTCGGGCTGTGAGCTGAAAAGCTACAGCCGGCTGTGTGCGTACAGCAACAGTGTGTGAAAAGTGATCAATAAAGAGATGCTGAAAAGCGTGTTCATGCAAACATCGTCGGGTCTGCCGCGATATGTTTACAATGGGGCTGTACTTTCATCTTTACGCAGGACTGTAAGCTGTCATCTGTGAGGCGTGAGCAGTGTTTGTTTTTAAACATAGTTCACGGTGGAGAACAGCTGCTGACAATGTGGATCCGAAGATCTTGAAAGTCTCGATAAATGCACGGCGTTTTGGCGGGTACACCGGCTTCCGCGAGTGTGACGTTTATTTTGAGCGATGAAAAAATAATAAAATATAATTTTATTTTTATATTACAATGTCACAACGATCTTCCAATTTAGAGCTACAAGTTAAAAAAAAAACTAACATAAATAAAATACACTTCAGCTAAATACTTATAATTTATTTTCCCAAACCACGCGGAGCCGCACTATAAGGACTAAAGAGATGCATGCGGCTCCGGAGCCGCAGGTTGCCGACCCCTGTTCTACAGTATTCTAATTTCAGCGGATGTCATTATCCATGCTATACATCACATAGAAGAACTGGAGATGTGTTTTTATGGGAGTACCTGTGTGGCTAGTGTCCTTCTTTTTGGCATTTTTCAGTTTCCTCTTTGCTTCCTGCTCTTTCTCATCATCACTATAGTCTAGAGCCTAATAGGCGGAGAGAGAGGAAAAATATATTAATTATAAAAATCTGAGACAGAAGTCATAAAGAAGGAATCCTGAAAGAGGAGTCCTATCGGGATAGGTAAGCCTGTGGGCCTTCGGAGGCAGCCGACGGGTATGGACAGACCAAGCGGAAAGCAGCTCGGGCAGTGGCTGAACCAAAAACTCGAGTGTGGGAGCAACTCGGGAGGGGAAAAGTGCTCTACATGCACAGTGTATAGTGTGGGCGACTGAGGATATTGTCAGCCGGTGGAGGGAATACTTCCTTAATCCCACTGACACGTCTTCCATAGAGGAAGCAACTCTGGGGATGAGGGGGACAACACCGGGGCAGTTAAACAACTCCTTGGTGGCAGGGCCCCTGGGGTGGATGAAGTTTCTGAAGGCTCTTGATGTTGTGGGGCTGTCTTTGTTGACAAACCTCTACAATGCTGCGAGAAGATAAGGGGCAGTATTTCTGGACTGGCAGACCGGGGTAGTGGTTCCCATCTTTAAGAACGGGGGCTGTAGGGTGAGCTCCAACTATAGAGGGATCACACTCCTCAACAAAACTGTGGTATGCAATGATGGAGTATAACAACCAAAGCCAAGAATAAAGTGATAAAACAAATTTAAAAAGAAGTCCACAAAGAGTTGGGCAGCAAGTAGCACTAGTATCCACTCAGCAAACCCAAAACATCTGTGTGAATATGACTCAATGAACAATGGACGTTGTTGGATACATACCTCTTCTGGCGGTTCTTGGTCATTTTTCCAGGATGCATCTGATCCCTGTAATCTGCACACAAATATTTTCATTTGAACATAACAAACAAACACACAGACATGAGCTTAGCCTAACAGATTCCATTCACTGAATCAAAAGTAGCTTACACACAGTCAACACAGAAAACTAAATATCTATATGCCCCTGTACACCACTGAAATGGATTGGAAGCAAAGGAATCCAAATGTGACTGTATTGCAGAGTTGGACCTTCGTGATGGTGCCGGAGACAGCCAGCTCTGTGTTTTTCATGCACTCTGATAAACTGCCATACAACCAGAACTTCTCAGACCAGAGATGAGCTCATGAACATCAGAGCTACATCTCCTGATGACTTATTTATATCATTCATCACCTCATCTGCTGATATTGTGACCATTTTGGTTCACAAAGTGAGACACTGTAGGTGAGCAACAGCCTCTCTTGTCAAACACAGAGGGCAAGAACCATATTGCAGGTGCTGACTCTCATACCAGCCGTTTCATACTCTCCAGTGCATATTAGAAGACATGATTATGAACCAACAGAACCACATCAGTAGTGTACTGAGACCAATACTTATGGTGCTAATGGTGTACTTACAGTCTTAGCTGCTGTGTGAGGATGTATCCCGTGTACTCCTTGATGGCTGGTGCATAATAAAGGGTAGTACCCTCTTTCAGCCCTTTACTGATAATCTGATCCACAGAATTAAAACGTAAAACATACATTGGGCTGGACACCGGGCCAAATACCTCAAACACCTGAAACAAAGAAACAGTGCAACACTGTCATATCATTGGGTGTAAAGGCCTTTACAAAACTGAAACATTAAGTACATTTCAGATTATACAAAGAGGCCTTTGTCAGGAAACACAAAATCAGTTAACAATTTTGTTGTTCTGCAGCAATGGAGGTTGATCAAGCTTCTACAGCTATTCCTATTTTTCTGGATTACTTCCAACCCCTTCTGTCTGCATAAAAGCAGTGCTGGAACACACTGTGGTACCATACCCTCCTGAGCATCAGTTGAACTGTATTGTACTGCAGAAAGTAGTGTGTTGTTACACAAATTGTGAGAAAAAGACAATTAACAATGGAAGAGAGACACACCATCATGTCACTTATCAATGTTGGTTTGTCCTACAGAGAAACTGTCGTAGTAAGCAAGTCTCAGTTTCAACTGTGAAGACAAGACTTCAAGCTGCAGGGAGGATGAGTTGAAGCAAGAAAGCCATTGCGAAGGCATCAGAATAAGACAAAGAGGCTTGTCTGGGCCATGGCACACCACCACTGGACTACTGAAGACTGGAGGAAGGCATTATGGACTGATGAATCAAAATTTGAAATCTTCGGTTCATCATGCAGGATCTTTGTACGCCGTCGAGTCGGTGAAAGGATGGTTCCACAGTGTGTGGCATCGACTGTCAGACATGCAGGAGGAAGTGTGATGGTCTGGGGTTGTTTTGCTGGATCCAGGTTCGGTGACCAGATTGAGGTACCTGGAACCAAAACAGCTACCACAGCATTCTGCAGCATCATGCAGTACCCTCTGGTATGCGTCTAGTTGGTCAGGGGTTCATCCTACAGCAAGATAATCACCCAAAACATAAGTCCAAGCTAGGGCTGTGCGATATGACCAAAATCTCATATCCCAATATAAGACATCTATCGTCCCGATAACGATATAAATCACAAAAATTTAAAATTTTCTGTAAATTCTGTGAATCTCGGGCAGCTCAACTTGCGTGAAGTGTTTCCAGCTGGGCGTCCTGTAGCTGGAGTCGAGTGTTTTAACGATGCATGAAACGATACATTTTTAGTCATAAGTTGTAACAGCCGCCGTTTTCTTTGTGAGTATTTATTACACGGCGTGCTGCGGGGAAAAGCCTGTTCTAACGTTTGAGTCTAAGGTTTATTTTTTAGCACCTGGCGGCTCTTTTTTTGCTTCTCATCCATAAACTCTCTGCATACTCTTTCACGTGATTCAGTTTATTTTGAAAAGTCTCAACAGGATCTTGAGCTTTATTGTGAAAGGTTTATGTGGAAAATAAACAAGCGGACACACAATGGTTTTACTGTCGTTGTTGCTAACGACAACGCATAAAAATAGGCGCTTGTCTGTCCGTAGTGTGGTTATATTAAATATAAGAGAAAGAGAGAACTTTAAGAAATTTATATAGCCACTACAGTGACCATCAAAACGATGAGAAAATATATTGCTGTAAACAGTTTATTTTGCGACACCACGAAACAAACGATAGCGTAAAATAAAACGATAGACGTTTTTATATCGTCATCCGATATATATCGTTATATCGAACAGCCCTAGTCCAAACTATACCAGAACTACCTCAGGAAAAAAAGAACAAGATGGTAAGCTTGAAAACATGGAGTGGCAGCACAGTCTCCAGACTTAAACCCATCGAGCTGGTTTGGGATGAACTGGACGGAAGAGTGAAAGCAAAGCAACCTACAAGGTCCACATTTATGGGAACTTCTGCAACAGATATGGGAACAACTTTCTGATGAATATTTGATTCCTATTGTAGAAAGAATGCCACGGGTGTGTTCAGCTGTTCTATCTGCCCAAGGGGACTACTTTGATGAGTCAAAAGTTTAGAATACATTTTGGTCTATGAATTGATTCCATGATTTCTTCTTATTTGTACTATGCTTTCATTTCAGAGTGCAATGAGACATTAAACTGCATAATTTTCAATTTAAAAAAAAAAAAAGAAAAAAGAAAAATTGAGGTTTTCTACATGCAACCTGTAATGTATCAACTCCTCCACTTGGGGCAATAGGCATTCCATCCTTTTCCGGCTGAGAGCCATGGTCTCAAACTTGAAGGTGCTAATTCCAACTCCCGCTGCTTCATACTTGACCACAAACTGCTCCAATGCAAACTGGGTCACCACCTGATGAAGCTAACATCATCTGCAAATTTTCAAGTTTTAACTGGTAGTGTACGTACACAGAGCTTTTGCAGAAAATTAATTCTACAAAATTTAAAAAAAAAAAAAAAAAGGTTTCTGGGTTCAACCCATTTTCAAGCAGGGATAATTTCACGGTTTGATCAAGGAGTTGAAGCTGTATCACGGCCTCTTTTGTACGTATTTCAGGATGTCAGTGAGGCAGTTTGAGCTCGTTAGCAGAGACGGGGACCATACCCAAGGAGGCCGAGAGCCGATTATGAGCTGTTCTGCGACACAACAATCAAATGTTCCGTCATACTGAACACTTTGATTGCATCAGCACTGGAAAAAGTTGTGAGTGGTCATATATGTTTATATGCACCTGAAGCGCCGAAAAATTAAACCTGATGTAAAAATAAATGCTGCAAATTTTTCATGTGTAATTATGTGTTTGGTGTGAACGGCTGCATTAAGAATAGTTGAGTCTGAAAAATATTTTTAAATGCACAAAACGTTTGCACGCATTTTACTCGTCCAGTGTGTAAAGGCCTTAAAACCACACAGGCAACTTATTGCATTCTACAAAAGAGAAGCTTCTGTTGGCATCCTTACCTTGGCTGCAGCCTCCCGATCAGACTTGAAGATAATGCTGCCATCATTAAGAGGGGGCGTGTCTTTCAGGGACTGGATAATAACTGCAGTGACAGAAGCAGTGGTAAAAGACAAAGTTGAAACACAAGCCAAAACTGTTCCTGCTCTTCCTCTGGTAGACACTAATGTAGCCTTAAAACAATCTGTGCCTATATTTACCAAGCTGCTGTATAATATTCGACACGGTGCCCAGTGGCTGCAATTCTGCTTCTTCTGGT
Source organism: Diplotaxodon limnothrissa (assembly GCF_057381915.1). Taxonomy (NCBI): domain Eukaryota; kingdom Metazoa; phylum Chordata; class Actinopteri; order Cichliformes; family Cichlidae; genus Diplotaxodon; species Diplotaxodon limnothrissa. Next base: position 3,559,524 of record NC_140601.1, on the reverse strand, counting down.
AAGGTAATACATACTTCCTCCACTGCCGGAAGTTCCTGCACACAAACAACATGACATTTAGACATAAGGCTGAAGGGCGTTCAGAATTCAGGACACCCCCCCCCCCCAAAAAAACCCCAAAAACAAAACACATGGTGGCAAAGTGTGGACAATAAGACGCTAATAGTGGATCTTGTTGGTTGGAATGTAATAACTAACAATGCTCAATGTGGCATTAATGCTGTTGGTATTTTTACTTCACATCACATGACATCATTACAGGAACAATCACATATAAAATCTAGACATTTTATTACTTCCCATGAGTAATTTTTATTCATTTAATTCTTATTAAGCATTTCTGCCAAAATGTTGGTATCAGACTTAGTAACGAGTCACTCATTATCCTGTTGCTCCCTCTGAGATTTTCAATAACGCAGGCCATCTCTGCTTGGGAGGTTAATGTAGCTCTAGTTCCCCATGATAAGTATACTGTGTGAGGCAAATGATGAAAGATTTACCTCTTATTGTAATTACTGATCATAAATGCAGGGATTTTATCCAAACAAGTAAAATCTTTTTAAGTGCTTTGTCAGTCTAGAACCCAACTTCCGGCGCCCCCCGTGTGCGGCAGCCTGTTACAGCAGCTCTGCTCATTCTGAGTTTCTTTCTTTCTTATCTTTTTTCTCGTAATTTTTTTATAACTAACGTATTAGTAATTAGACTCTGCAACCATGTTCTACCGTTTTGTGCTAGCCCTGGTCGTTTTTCTCAGTTTATTTCTACTTTTTTCACCTGTGTCTGGGGACCCAGAGCAGAGATCCTTTGTTTACAGTAAGGATCAGCTGTTAGCGCTGAGTCCTGCAGCGGTACTGCCGGCGGACAGACCCGATATTCCCAGCGAGCTGAGGAGGAAAAGACGGGGGTGTCGTGCTGGGAAGGAGCGCCGTCGCCCGAGAAGGAGACGTTATCGACCATCTCTTCCTTCTGTAATTATTGGAAACGTAAGATCTTTGCCCAATAAGATGGATGAGCTCATGTCGCTAACCTGGTCACAGAGGGAGTACCGGCAATGTAGCATCATGATGCTAACGGAGTCGTGGCTAACATCGCTAACTCCGGACACAAGCGTGACACTACCGGGATTCCAGCTGCTGCGAGCGGACAGGACCAGAGACAGCGGTAAGAGGAAAGGAGGGGGACTGGCAGTTTTTGTGAACGACAGATGGTGTAACCCTGGGCACATCACTGTAAAAGAGCAACTCTGCAGCAGAGACATTGAGCTGTTAGCCGTTAGCATGTGTCCGTACTACCTGCCCCGGGAGTTCTCGCATGTTATCGCGATAACAGCGTATGTCCCCCCCTCGGCCAACGCGGATGCAGCCTGTGACTCTCTCCACTCTGTGGTCAGCAGACTGCAAACACAATCACCGAGAGCCCTTCTCATAATATCAGGGGACTTCAATCATGCCTCACTGGACTCCACACTGCCCACCTTCACCCAGTATGTGACCTGCCCAACCAGAGTCAATAAAACACTGGACTTACTGTATGCCAATGCAGAAGAGGCATACAGTTCATCACCTCTCCCTCCCCTGGGCAGATCTGATCACAACCTGGTGCACCTTGTCCCTGTGTATGAGCCCTTAGTGCACAGGGTGCCACCAGCCACCCGCACAGTGCAGAGATGGTCAGAGGAGAGCGAGGAGGCTCTTAAGGATTGTTTTGAGTCGACTGTGTGGGAGGTGATTTGTGATGACCACGGTGAGGACATCGACAGCCTTACTACATGCATTACTGACTATATAAACTTCTGTGTGGATAACACTGTACCTACCAGGACTGTACGGTGTTTCTCCAACAACAAACCTTGGATTACCCCAGAAATTAAAACCGTCCTCAAGCAGAAGAGGAGGGCCTTCAAATCCAGAGACAAAGAGGAGTTGAAAAGGGTGCAGAGAGAGCTGAGGGGACTGATAAGGAATGGGAAGGAGAGCTACAGGCAGAAGATGGAGAACCAGCTTCAACAAAACAACGTTGGTGAAGTCTGGAGAGGCCTCAGAACCATCTCGGGCCACAAACAGCAGAACTCTCTGCCTGGGAGGGATGTGAGATGGGCAAATGAACTGAATCATTTCTTCAACAGATTTGACTCAGCCATGAGGCAGTCTGCAACATCGGCTGCAGACTCACCCACCCCCACTGCTGCTGTTCCACCTCAGACACTTCACACCTCCTCTATTCACCCTGCTCACTCCCCCCCACCCCCAACAACAGCATCCAATACACACTCAACACAAGGCTCCAGCCTGTCTCTCTCAACCACCCAGGTTAGGAGGGAACTGAGGAGGATTAATGGCAAGAAGGCAGCGGGTCCAGATGGCATCAGCTCGAGGGTCGTCAGGTCCTGCGCGGACCAACTGTGTGGGGTGATGGAGCACCTCTTCAACCTGAGCCTGAGGTTGGGAAGAGTCCCACAGCTCTGGAAAACCTCCTGTGTTGTACCAGTGCCAAAGACTTCACGCCCCAAGGACCTCAACAGCTACAGGCCGGTGGCTCTGACATCCCACCTGATGAAGACCCTGGAGCGGTTGGTCCTGGCTCAGCTTCGGCGCCTAATAAGCTCATCACTGGACCCACTTCAGTTTGCCTACCAGCCTGGCATTGGAGCGGATGATGCCGTCATTCACCTCCTACATCGTTCCCTCGCTCACCTGGAGACCGCTGGAAGCACTGTGAGAATCATGTTCTTTGATTTCTCCAGTGCTTTCAACACCATTCTTCCCTCGGTTCTAAAGGACAAGCTGGTGAACTCTGGAGTGGACCATCACCTCACTACCTGGATCCTGGACTACCTCACCGACCGACCACAGTATGTGAGGACTCAGGGCTGTGTGTCGGACAGGGTCGTCTGCAGTACGGGGGCCCCACAGGGAACGGTTCTGGCTCCGTTCCTCTTCACCATCTACACTGCAGACTTCTCCCACAATTCCACCCAGTGCTTCCTGCAGAAGTTCTCTGATGACTCTGCAATAGTCGGCCTCATCACTGATGGGGACGACAAGGAGTACAGAGGTCTGACCCAAGACTTTGTGGACTGGTGCCAGCTGAACTACCTCCAGATCAACGCCAGTAAAACCAAGGAACTGGTGGTAGACTTCCGCAGGCACAAGCATTCTCCACTGCAACCACTGAACATCCAAGGTATGGACATTGAGGCTGTGGACAGCTACAGGTACCTTGGTGTTCATCTGAACAACAGACTGGACTGGACTCATAACTCAGACGCCCTCTACAGGAAAGGGCAGAGCAGGCTGTACCTGCTGCGGAGACTCAGGTCGTTTGGGGTGGAGGGCCCACTCCTGAAGAAATTCTATGACTCTGTGGTGGCTTCTGCTATCTTTTATGGCGTGGTCTGCTGGGGCGGCAGCATCTCTGCTGGGGACAGGAAGAGACTGAACAGGGTGATCCGAAGGGCCAGCTCTGTTCTAGGATGCCCTCTGGACCCAGTGGAGGTGGTGAGTGACAGGAGAACGGCGGCTAAGCTGTCATCCCTGATGGACAACATCTCCCACCCCATGCAGCAGACTGTGACAGCACTGAGCAGCTCCTTCAGTGGGAGACTGCGGCACCCACGGTGTGGGACGGAGAGATTTCGCAGGTCTTTCCTCCCCACTGCTGTCAGACTCCATAATAAAGACTTTAACTGATCAAGCACACACATCCATACATATGCAATAATACTAAGTGCAATAATCCTTTCTGTCATCGTTGTATTTTTACTCAGTTGTATATAGTATTTGTATTTGTATTCTATTTTTATCTTATTGTATATTTATTTTATTTTATTCTACTGTATATAGTATTTTATTTTATTCTATTCTGTACAGTTGTGTACTGTATTTATTCTTATTGTATTCTAATTTTTGCCTCATAACTTTTGCACTGTCCACTTCCTGCTGTGACAAAACAAATTTCCCACGTGTGGGACTAATAAAGGTTATCTTATCTTATCTTATCTTATGTGCATGACCCAATGCTGTGTTTTGCCCCTTGACTGCCTCGACTTGACCTATGTTCAGTTTCTGTCGTTTGAGGGTCTCTCTGGATTCAGTTTTGCATTTAATAACTGAAAAACATGCTCTGTCCTGCCACTGAAAAACAGACCTGAGCTGCTGTTGCGATGTGTTTTGGGTCATTATCCATTTGCACTGTGAAGTACAAACGAATGTACCCTCTTAGCTGTCTTTAATTCGTACTTTGTTGAGGTACATTTTAAAACTTAAAGGTTAAGTCTTTTGATTTATCTATATTTAAATAACCTCCAGAAACAAATGTTATTTTCAACCATATCATTCAAAAAAAAAAAAAAAAACAACAACAAAAAACAAAAACATGTTGAATGGTTAATTTGAATCAGTAGGCACTATATGGTATATTGGTATATAGCCAAAGCTATTATTATTAGATTTTCTTCACATTGCCCAGCCCTAACACAAACCATTACCGTCCCTTCAGTGTTACAATTAATATTAGACTACAGTGGTCCCTCGCTATAATGCTGTTCACCTTTCGCAGATTTTTTTTTGGTGCAATTTTGCATGCTTTTTTTTTTTTTTTTTTAAACAGCACATTTTGTTCTGCATCCTGATTGGCTGTAGACCATTGTCAATCAATCTCATGCCATGTCTCCTTGTACAGTACAGAATGTGTGCAGCTTGCCAAATTTACATAAATCTTTGATCGCTAGCAGTGTGACTCTGAAGTGCTGTACTGTACGTTTTTTAAGTTTTATCCCCATCAAACACACGAATGTCGACGAAACGTCGTCATCTGCCGGTTCCTTTGGTTTCATTCTATAACACTGAACTTATTTTTCTACGAAGGTTTGAACTTTGAGAGCGAAGTGTGAAAAATTTCATGCCTGTCTGAGAAAAGTGTATAAAGTGTGTAGTGTGGGGTTTTACAGCCTTAAAACATCTATAATAATTGTGAAAAATAAAGTTGGCTACTTCGCAGATTTCACCTATTGTGGGTTATTTTTAGAACGTAACTCCCGCGGTAAAAGAGGGACCGCTGTTTTAACAAGAACACACATACATACAATTACAGACTGACCTCGAGCAGAATCTCATCTCGCGTTTTGATGGGTGCTGGTTGGCTGAAACCTTCATCAACTTCTTCCACAGCCGCAGGTGCAGAGGGAGAAGAGAAGGATGAAGATGATGAGGAAGAGCTGTCACTGAGGACAGGAAAAGAGCATTAGCGACACCCGTCTTTGTTTTACCATGCTGACAGCTGTGCGTTTTCATACCTGTCCGAGTCCTCAGAATCCTCGCTGCTCTTATGCGTGTCTAAAGACACGGTTGCTGCTATTGAGTGCCTTTGTGCATCTGCCCTTTCTTCTTCTAAAAGTGTTTGTGTGTTTGACACCATCTCAGCATTGTCAGAGGTCACCAGGACATCTTCTAGTTGAGATGTTACTGTAACCTCCATATCCTCGTCTTTTACAGCTTCTGCCGGTCCATTTCCCTCTGTTAGGTTCTCATCCATCTGTAACATTATCTTGAAATGTGTTTCAAAATCTGTTACTTTAAATGTCATTTTATTTATACAGCCCCAAACTACAACAACTGCTGCCTCAAGACACTTGATAAATCACTATCTATTGGGGTGATAAGGTACTATAGGGTCTTTAAAATAAGACAGGGACTGATCATTCAAGACAATGTACGCGAGGAGCAGGATTTTACATTTGACTTTGGATTTAACAGGGATATAATTAGGAGGAGTCAGTACGCTCTCTCTTTCTAATCCCTGCCAGTAAGCTGCAGCATTTTGGATCAGCTGAAAATTTTTCAGGAAGTTTTAAATACAACCTGATAATAACGAATTGGGGGTTAGGATAATAACTGGCTACTAAAACTTTACTGATATAGAAATATTTTGTTAATACCAGGGTTCATACGCCTTTTTCAGAGTCAAATTCAAGCACTTTTTAGGCACCTACAAGGTCCCTTTTCAAGCTAGCTTTTCCAGCACATGCCACCCCCTCAAAAAATAGAATGCATTTGTCAATTCACATCACCTCAGTAAGACCATGTGAAAATTAAAACAAATCATCCTAGGTGAACTTAAACACCTTTGTTCACCTTTTGTTAAGAAATAGAAAAACGCACCACACAAAAATACTGCAAAAGGAAACAGTTGCCTTATATACAGTGTATAAACTCAAAATGCACATTTCACTTAAAAATTAAGATGTGACAATGTGAACAAATCAATCATTATGTACAATTCCAATGTATTTTGTATCTCCCTTAAATAAACAAGCAGCCTTAAAGTATGAAATATTCATATACAAATACACATATAAATGTGTGTACTGTCTCAGTGGCTGATTGTGCCCCACAGGCCTCAGTGTGAGCTTGAAGACATTTATGAGTTTTAAGTAGTTTAACCCTTGTATGGTGTTCGGGTCTGTGAGACCCGTTTTCAGTTTTTTTCAAAAGAAAAATTAAACAATTAATTATTTTTTCAATCTGAAATTCATTGGCTTTGGCTTATTTTCTGTGAAGAACATAAATCCGAACTAATTTTCAATGACCTCATACTGTACCTCCCCCCACGCATTTACATTACATACAAGGTGTTCGGGTCCACTGGACCCAGGTCTAATAAAAGTGTTGAAAGTGTAGGTCCTGTGTTCCCACACTCTGTCTTCCTCCTTTCTGGTGCTGCTGATAGTGTTTTCTTCCCCTCCTGCTCCGCACAAAGTTGCAACATTGTTGAAAATTCAACTACCAACACCGTCTGCTCTGACATTCCCACACATTTTACCCTCTTTCTTGAGGGATCCAAATTTTATTTTCTCATACCCTGTCCCACCTGCAAATTAGGGGCATAATACTATAAATAAGACTTTGCCAGTGTGGTTCTTTATCACAACTGATAAAGATGGCAAAAGATTATCTGCTGCGAGGGCCATCCAATTGATTTTGGAAGAGAGAGGGGCTTCGGATGATGATGTTGACAAAGAGGTTTCAGAATATTTCACATTTCTGAAAATTCAGAGTCTGACAGTGACTTTGAAGAAGAGGAGGTTGAGCATCATTTAGTAACAAAACGAAGACGAGTACCCCATCAGCAGCCAGCTCCAGGACCAAAAAAAGCCCACCAGACAGCAAGTGAAGAAATATGGATGTCAATAACTGGTGAAATTGAATGGTCTTCTTGCCCAAGAAATGAGCCACCCTGCAGAGCTGTTGCTGTGATAAGCCAGGGCCAACACGGCTGACAGTTACTCATGTGCAGGACATCAAGTCTTCATTTGAGCTTTTCATCACAGATTCCATCCAGAAAATTATTCTGGATTGCAGTAATCTAGAAGGAAGGTGTGTTTTTGGAGAGAGGTGGAAGGAGATGGACCAAATTCATCTAAGAACCCCAAAGGCCTACTTTGGGGTTCTCATCCTTGCAGGAGTTTTCAGGTCCAAAGGGGAATCCACAGAATCCCTGTGGGATGCAGAAACCGGCACGAACCTTTCCATGCATCAATGTCTCTGGAAAACTTCCACAAAATTTCCAGGATTATTCGTTTTGATAACCGAGACAACAGACCAGCTCAACGGCAGAGAGACAAGCTAGCTGCCATCAAGACAGTGTGGGATAAGTGTGTGCACCGCCTCCCCCTGTTTTACAACCCTGGGCCTAATATCACCATTGATGAGCAGCTGATCCCATTTAGTTGTGAAACATATTGCTTCACGTGTAAATGTGTTGTGTCTTTCCACTCACTCCACTTGATTATAACTGATTTATTTTTTTTATAACATTTTATTAAAAAAAAAAAAAAAAAAAAAAACGAGAAGCACATTAATTCATAAATGTGATCTAACAAAGGTAAAGGGAAAAAAATAATCATGTTTGCTGTTCATATGGCTTGTAATTGGGATGAAGTAAACATCTGTTGAGTAATTTAACATAAAATTGTTTGATAGTGTTAATTTGGAAAGCCAAAACTCTAGCGGGTCCACCAGACCCATGAACACTGGCTGAGTAACAAAAATACGAACACCACACAAGGGTTAATGTGCAGGTGCTGAAGATAAACACATTTTGAATGAAAGCCGGGGAACTTTGGTAGCACAGAAACAAGTGGCTATTCTTTGTGACCATATGGATCACTCATATTACCATTATTTCAAATACTCCAAAAAGCTGGGGTCCAGGATATAATTGGCCGTTTTTGACTACTTTCATTTGGCCTCTATATTTCACCTTTAAAAACTGTTTATCTTGCCAATCTGTTATTTTCTCATTTTGACAAACTGTATCAGCACAATTTATCTAAATTCAGACAAAATTTAAAATACGAGTAGAAAGTGATATTTTTGACTGTAAAAACCACAGGCATGTTTACACTGTAATCTGCCTTTGGTGGCTTTTTTGCATATCTCTCTCTCTCTCTCTCTCTCCCCCCTCAAACAACCAAATGCCACATGTTGCCATATCATTTTTTTGATTGGTCGACATGGTACATTTTTCCACCAGTAGGGAAGGAGTGTTTTTTTCTTTTTTCACCAATGACTGTTGTCTTTCACTCACAAGCAAAGCGTGTTTGCTTGCACTCTCCTTAGAAAACGCAGTTTTTACAGTTTCTTCCCGGAGTAAATGCCACTGTTTTATTAAAAACAAAAAACATCGGTTTTACCTGGCCTATCAACACAATTTAAACACTGGCATATAGTTTGAAGTCTGCACGTTCGACCCAAGTTGAAATGGAGACTCTGGGTCCGTCGACCCCAGAGGGTTAATCAGAAAGCCTTAAGTTAGCTAGTGATGTATCAGGCTAATGTTTAAAGCTTTCACTTGAGCAAAGTAACTCATATCACTGCTAAGTAATGTTAGCTAAGTTCACAGCATATTCCATAATAGCGCTGCCATACTGCATCACACTCAGTGCATTTCAAACATTTCTCCAGCGAGTTTGATAGCTAGCAAAATAATAATCATAATTTTTTAAAAACAGCATGTGTAATGTATATGTCAAGAGATATATTCTTAAACACTTCTTCAGCTGAGAGTCAGAGAGTGGAGACACACAGTTTTAATTGCATGCAAGGGCGGTCACAGAGCACTCGCACAAGAGTGAGGGCTCCGGGACTCGCGCTCTGCCACTGCCCTGGTCTTTATTTATATACAACAGTAGGTGCATTCGTTTATTACATTGGAATGTGGATGTGTGTGTGTGCCAGGAGATGCTTCTCTACCTGGCACGAAGTGAAACTGCTCGTTAAGCTCTTATCTAGCAGGTACTGCTCCTTCCCTGCATAACGGGTCACAGTTAACTATAACAACAGTCTGAATCATAAAAAGGTCATCATGCCGTATTCTATCATTTGCAGACTTATATTATTAAAAGATTACCGTATTTTCACGACCATAAGGCGCACTTAAAAGTCTTAGATTTTCTTCAAAAAGTACGGCGCGCCCTATAGCGCAGTGCGCCCTGTGTGTTGTAAGGAGGACGTAGTAGAGAACACCATGAGAACGCTAAAGGGTGAAGTGTGGGGGCAACCCTGAAAATGGCAAAGAGACACGCTTATGAAGCACAGTTTAAACTGAAGGCCATCAGCTACGCGGAGGAACATGGAAATCGAGCAGCGGCGAGAGAATTTAAGATTAACGAATCGATGGTTCGCAAATGGAGGAAGCTGGAAAACAAGCTCCGGCAGGTCAAGAAAACGCAGCTGAGTTTCCGCGGACATAAGGCGAGGTGGCCCGAGTTGGAGGAAAGACTCGAGCGGTGGATCATCGAGCAAAGAACGAGCGGGAGAAGCGTTTCGACGGTCACCATTCGGCTAAAAGCAGTTTCACTTTCACTTTTTATGAAACGGTGCCATTTTTCCATCCGGACCAGGACTACGGTAGCGCAGCAACTTCCAGCGGATTATAAGGAAAAGCTGGCCATCTTCCGCTCCTACTGCAGCAAACACATCGGCGACAAAAACATCCAGCCCAGCCACATCACAAACATGGACGAGGTCCCGCTCACTTTTGACATCCCGGTGAGTCACACTGTGGAGAAGCAGGGGACCAGCACGGTAGCGATACGCACAACGGGGCACGAAAAGTCTTCTTTTACTGTTGTGCTTGGCTGCCATGCTAATGGACAGAAACTGCCGCCTATGGTGATTTTTAAGAGAAAGACTTTGCCTAAAGAGAAGTTTCCAGCAGAAATCATCATTAAGGCAAATGAAAAGGGCTGGATGGATGAGGAAATGATGAAAGACTGGCTGAGGGAGGTGTATGTAAGGAGACCAGGTGGTTTTTTCCACGCATCACCATCGCTGTTGATCTGTGACTCTATGCGTGCCCATCTCACAGCCGATGTGAAAAAAAAACTAGTGAAACAAATGAACTGTGAGCTTGCTGTCATTCCGGGAGGCCTGACAAAGGAACTCCAACCGCTGGACATCGGTGTGAACCGCCCGTTCAAAGTAAGGCTGCGAGCGGCCTGGGAGCGATGGATGACCGATGGGGACCACAGTTTCACCAAGAGTGGAAGGCAGCGCCGGGCGAGTTACGCCACAATTTGCGAATGGATTGTAGATGCTTGGGCTAACATGTCTGCTGGCACTGTTGTTCGAGCTTTCGCAAAGGCCGGCATCATTTCCGAGGAGCCGCACGGCACGGAAAGTGACTCTGACAGTGAAGAAAGTGAACCTGGCATGTTTGATGGAGATTTAGCGCAGCTGTTCAATTCAGACACAGAGGATGAGGACTTCGATGGGTTTGATTGATGATAAAAATGTGAGTACCAAACTTTGTTTTGCTCCTGCTTTATTTTTAAATACGCACACTTGTATGCTTGTGTGTTGTTGATGATGACGATTACTGGTAATAAAAATGTGAGTAAGGTACCGAACTCAGGTTTGCTCCCGCTTTATTTTTAAATACGCATACGGTACTTGTATGCGCCCTATGATCCAGTGCGCCTTATGTGTGTGTTAAATACAGTAATGGCACACATAACTGAGACTGCGCCTTTTAGTACAGTGCGTCTTATGGTCGTGAAAATACGGTATACTGACTACTAAGTACAATTTTCTATTGACAGTACACGTACTGGAAAATTATTTACTAGGACTCACCTATCATGCGTCTGGAGAGCGCAAACTCCGCCATTGTTGTTTTCCATCAAACACTCATTAAAACAGCGACCTACAGGTATGTTAGCGCACTCATCCCCGACTGTCCGAGGGAGGGGCGGGGTCACACGTTGAAACAGACGGAGGCGCAAGGCAGCCCAGGTGGGGAAATTTTGCCTCTACATTTTGCGACTCATTTTATTTCTCTATCTGATAAGAAAACTATTCAATCAGGTGTGATAAATACATTTTACAGGGTTTATTTATCGGATAAAATACGTTAAATGTCACCGTTATTATTTGCTGGCCCGGAAACAGCGGGGGTGTCCAAATTCAGAGGCTGCTTCCACCTGAGGACCCGGCCTTCGCGGTCTAAAGAAAGCCGGGTAGTACGTCACGAGCTCCCTCGGTGGAGTGAAACTCTGCCGTCTGCTCCTTGCTATTTAAAATATAACCCGGGCGCTGGCGTAAACTCTCGACCATCTCACACTTTTTCTGTTTGACGTTTATTCAGCTGTGTGAAAACCCCAGAAGAACCCACCCAAGGGATTAATAAAGTTACATTTAATTTAATCTAATCTAATAACTTTAATCTCAGCCAAACCGATTTACTCACAAACAAATAAAACACTGAAAAAGCCAAACAATAACATTTTTTAAGTTATCAAAGTGACTTATATATCATGTTTAACCTGAGTAGTGAAAGACCGCGGGGGTTTGAAGACGATGTGTCGGTCAGCTCAGATATTTGAAGTTTACACAGCTACATTCTCACCTGAAAATATGTTAAAAGTTTTTTTTTGCGACCCAGAAAGAGAAATAAGAGTAATATTAAAACTAAGTAGCTGCCGCCATTGGTGGAAACTGGAATTCTGCGATATGGTTTTTTAATTTTGTTGTCCAGGTGGAAATTCGGGAGAATGGTGGCTCCGGGGTTCTCCCGGAAAAATCGGGAGGGTTGGCATGTATGGTTGTGGCAACATCACTAACCTTGTCAAACACCTCAAAGTAAATCATATCACAGAATATGAGGCGCGTATGTTGAGACGAACTGAAGAGGAGGAGAGGGACAGGTGCTGCTAGGGCGAGACAGACGTCTCTCACAGAGTCCTTTAGTGCTGCAGGCAGGCAAGGTGTTCAAATAGCCACAACTTCAGTTTTTTTATTTCTATATGATGAACCCTGCATTATTAAGTGATAAGAACAAGTAATCTTATGTCCTGTAATCATTATGACGCTATAATTTGAGATACAATAAATAAAATACGTTTTTGTACAAAGTATCGTATCGGATCAGTATCGTCGATACCACCCTGAATATTACTTGGTATCGGATCGGAAAGAAAATCAGTGGTATCGCACATCACTACTCCAAAGCCTTTCATGTCTGTCACGTGTGCTGGGGGTAAAGCACAGGGTGCCAGTAGTGGACCTGCAAATTCTTTTTTTTGTATTCTATGGCAAATGCCAACTGGGCTCCACAGTGCTAAACACTGAGCACAGGACCCACTTGAGGATGTCAGGCCCTGAGGCCACCCTCTTGAGGCTGGTTTCTGACAATCTGGTCAGAGACATTCACACCAGTGGCCTGCTGGAGGTCACTGCTCTGGCAGTGCTCATATTATTCGTCATTCCTCAAAGGAGCAGATACTAGTTAGGGACCTTCTACGGCCCTGTCTAGCTCTGTCTCCTGGAGTTTCCTCCATGCTCTTGAGACTTTACCGGGGGACACAGCAAAGACACATATTGATGTTCCATGATGGAGGATTTGGACTGTGAAACCTGTGTAGGTTCCAAGTATTGCCTGCTGCTACCAGTACTGACACCATAGCCAAATGCAAAACTAGTCGGACACACTATGAGGTGACTAGTTTGCCCAGATAATTATATAAAAAAAAAACATAATAATAACAACTATCTGCAAAACTACGTCCACTTATATAACACAGCCCTTCATTGTCATTGCACGTGTACAACGGCATTATGGAGGCCGAGGTCTCAGGAGACGTGAACTCGGATCGCTGGATTCAAAGTCAACAGCGCTAACCATGACACCAGGTCAGTTTCTGGTCAGTTTCATGAGTACAAAGGTGACCAACGGTCAAAAGTAACCTCCAGGCCACACCAAGCCAAACACACGTTTGCACACGTAAATAAGTGTATTGTTTATGTAAACACGTGTACTGTTTACATGCAGAAGCTAAACATAGCTAACGTGCTATTCGTTAGCCCCGTTTAACTCCCACAGAGGTACTACAGTCAAAAACCAGTATGAAGAACGAAAACTTCCCACAGCAAATTCGACACAAATATTATAAAAAGTGGACCGAGTAGTTTAATGATATTACTACCTGATTACTTGTGGAGCTCCAGAACCACGTTGCAAAAAGTCTCCCGGAGAACCACGCAAGCTAACTTCAGGGAAATGAGCGACACTGTATCCGTTACGTACCTTCAGTTTAAAAGCATTGCGACGAACTGGAACACAATGAGAAGTCATACGGACGTAAATTAGTGCAAACTTCTCAAAGATAAATACTAAAAGCAGGGGTATTGAATAAGTCTTGTGGGGCTCTTAGCGATTTAGGTTTAAGGAATTCAAGTGTTCCCCATTTTATCCCATTTGATAACCTAGCTTTGGGATAGCATTTTATAAAATGCTATTTTATTGTTCCATTGCTGTAATAATAGTTCCATTAAGAATGCCGTCATAAAATGGATATGGTATGAATTGTATCCTTATTTGTACTGTATAGTTAGGTTTAAATAAGTTAAGAAAGTGGTCCAAAGTATTCTTCTATTTTATTTTGAAGGTTAGAATTGCTACATCCGCTGGTTATGTTTGAATTTGACCAGCTACAGCCACATGTTCGTGTGTAACACGTGGGGTTGTATTTTGCTGTGGGTTTTGTATTAAACTACAATTTAAATTCTAAAGTAAAAAGTAGAAGTCAGGTTGGCTCTAAATGGTCTCACAGTATAAAAGCTTTAAAATCTAATATGCAGAAGCACAAATACTCACAGTGCAGAGTCATGTAAATTATTAAACTGGCTATCATAATTGTTGATATATCCCTCCGGCTATCCTGGGCCCTTTTTGTGCCACTTTCATGTTTTAAATGCATGCCATTTCCACTGTGTTCAGTGGAATATAACCAAATTTGCCAAAGGATAGTTTTTTTCTGTCAATTTTAATATTTCAGTGTGAATTTCTTAAATCAGCCTAAAATGGCTGAGCAGCAAAAATCCCCACACCTCAAACCCTGGGGACCGTTTTCGGCCCATTGACTTCCATTATAAACGCTATTTTTCACTGCAGAATTATTACCGTTAACATCTGGGTGACGGCTTAGGTTTCGTTTTTGTTTTGTAGAAGAGGCCTTAGAGTTGTAATTTTTTTATTTGTCCACCGGGTGGCGCCCTTGCTCCACATTTGACCCCTGCTGGAAAACAGCGGGCTGCTTAGAGAGACCTGCGGGAAATGAAGCCTCATTTCCGGCGTGCAGCAGCGGCTTCACCCGCTGATCGGACGAAACCATTTTCGGCCCCTAGGACCATGAGAGGGTGCTTTTTTTTTTTAGTCAACAGGAAATGACGTATTTGTTGTCACGTGGTACCGGACGTGTGTGTTGGAAAAAGGGGTCCGACGCAACATGCCCCGGTCATCGTCGGGAGTTAACCCGGGAGGATGCACTGATTTCGGCCTAGAGGAGGAGCATTTGCCGCCTGGAGACCATTTTCTGGTCCTGAAAAAAAAAAAAAAAGGCGATCGAAATGAAGGTTGGTGCCAATCTTTAGTCCATCTAAAGGCCTAATTATAATAACAATCAAATATTACTTCAAATGTTTTTTTTAAAAAATATTTCGTTTTGTTTTGGGGGGCTAAAAAAAACGGTGCGCTCATGTAATTAAACTGCGATTAAAAGGGTTAAAACCCCCGAAATATAATTAAAACTTTACATGAATATTTCAGGGAAAAGTAGTTTTAAAAGATTGGCTAATTTAAAGTGGAAAAAAATATGAATATATATAATCTTTTTATAGCATTTTTTGGGGCGTGGCCGAAAACGGTCCCCAGGGTATTAGGTGTGATTTTTTTAAAGGATCGCCAGAGGGATATTAATGTGTATATCACTTTAATGGATACTTGTTTTTGTTTTGAGAACTGTAGCTCTTGTGGCTTTTGTCATCATTGTTTGTTTGCTTGTTTAGTAAAATAAGGTTAGGAGATAATTCTGTTCTTTTTTGCAACTATTATTATGTTTTTAATACTAAAACATCAGCTGAGAATATAAAAAATATCTCTTGATGAACACACAGTAAGCGGCACAAAGGAAGTTGGCACAGGGTGTAAGTACAGGTAAGACCACTGGGTGGCACTACAACACTCTTTAATGTGACTGAGCTATGAAAACAAAATACATTACATTTAAGAGAGGCTTTAAGCCTCTTACCAAAATTAAATGCTTTAACTTATATATGATATTTGTTTTTCCATATTTACTTTATTTAAAAAAAACACTGACATGTTACAACTACAGGTACACCTTTCTGTCAAACTCTGAAATCATTTGACAAGGAGGGGAGCCAACATGACTCACTGATGAGGTGTAGAGTGTCAGTAAAAGATACTTTGTGATTAAGCAAATCTCGTGGTCCAAGAACTGTGTTAAAAGCTTTTGTTCTTTTCCAAAGCATTCCTTGGCAGCAGGGAAACTTAAATACAGCATAAAATAGGGAGATGTTTGCTGGACTCACTCCATCCAGCTCCTCCGGAGCCCCCTCTTGTAAAGGTGGGTGTAATTTATAATTTACAATTTATATTAGTATTGTCTTGTCTTCTTTATTTCTTTATATTTTTCTAACATGCTTACTATGACTGAGGGAGCTCTGCAGACGAATTCCAATGTGCCTTGACTGCTGGTTTTATGCACAAATGGCAAATAAAGAACCTTGCACCTTCCTGAATGCCAAGTTTCAAATATCTCAAAAAAGGACTACCTTTTGACTTGACACACATTTCTAGGTGTACATGAATATATTTGGGAAATGGACTGGTTCTTTTCTACTCTTCTGAGCACTCTTTGTGCATTCACCCCTATTCGCACAAGCACATTTTCTTAGTGCTTTCTAACTAACATTCACACACACATTCATACTCCGATGGATGCATCAAAGAGCAATTTGGGGTTAGTATCTTGCCCAAGGATATTTGGCATGCACAGTAGGGGAAGCCAACCTTCCAATCAGTAGATGTCCTGCTCTACCGCCTGAGCTACAACCACCATCTTGAGCTGGTATTGTTGGCTCTATACATGACTCACCTCACCAGAATTGTGCTTGTGTCTGAATCCAAGTGGATGGCAAATGAAACATCAATATGTCTTATACGACCTCTGCGTCCTATGATATTTCCTATAATAACACTGTGTAAACAATTATTCCCATTGTGTCACAGGACAATACAGTTGGCACACATCATAACTGAAATAAAAATTCATCTGTGCAGTCAAAGAAAACCTTGAACACAGTTCCCACTAAATGACAATTGCTCAGTCAATTCTACATGCACACTGCACAACAAAGCCGGAATGTACAAAAATAAAATGAATGCAGGCTATCAAGGTCATTTAGACATTGTTTGAGAGAAATAGGAATAGAACTCTTGTAGGTCATACTTTATTATTAGCATCACAGAGAAGCTTGTCACCTCAGTCAGTGCTTTTGTTTTGAGCATGTAATGTCGCTTTGGCTCAACTGGCTCACAGCAGAAAAGTCATTCTCACGACTCTTAATGCAGTTCTCAAATCAATAACACATTTCCTCACCCACATCAAGGATTCTTATTGTCTTCACACACACCTTTGCTGTTTCTACACATGCTTCACCACTAAAGATATTTTGTTACTGTATTGATGCACTTCACACTTGAAACTGACAACTCATCAAACAGTTTGTACTTTTGTCAGGCACAGCTCTAGATCGCTCACTTTCTTGAATACTGTCCAGCATTGCATTGCAGTGGAACAAGTGTACCTAATAAAGTGGTTGCTGAAGGTATGCCGCGTGACTTTACTGGACTATACAGTAGTTGGTGCTATGTTCTCAGACTGTATGTATTTTCTTTGTCTTTTCCTGATTCGTGTAATTTCACTAGTATTTGGCTTTTCTCTATTTCAGCAATTTTGTAAAGTTTCACAAAAATCCTTCACATTTATTTTTTGTTTCTGAAAAATGATTACAGTAGGGCTAAGTGCAGTAGATGCCATCATTCGGCATAACCCTCAGCTTTCTCAGTTTGCTAAGGACACTAAGTTGGAGAACACCATAACTGCCTGGAGAGAGCAAGTCAGGGCTGGTGAGCTTACTCTCTCACTCACTAAATCTTCCCCATCGCTGCTTCAGCAAGACACACACTCCCCACCTGCCTCTACGCTGCCACGGACTTCCTCTCCTTCCACACGCCAGCCAGGACCTTGTTCACCTGTCCGTTCGCCTGCCTTTTCCTGGCAGCTATTCAATTCAATTCAATTCACTTTTATTTATATAGCGCCAAATCACAACAAAAGTCGCCTCAAGGCGCTTCATAGATACAGAGAAAAACCCAACAATCATATGACCCCCTATGAGTAAGCACTTTGGCGACAGTGGGAAGGAAAAACTCTCTTTTAACAGGAAGAAACCTCCGGCAGAACCAGGCTCAGGGAGGGGCGGGGCCATCTGCTGCGACCGGTTGGGGTGAGAGAAGGAAGACAGGATAAAGACATGCTGTGGAAGAGAGACAGAGATTAATAACAAATATGATTCAATGCAGAGAGGTCTATTACAGTTTTTTACAGACGCTAGGACACATGTCTCAATACTTAGGTCACTTTTGCAAAACTCTTCACACAATTCTCCTAACTGACCCTCACCTTGGCAAAGCAGTTCATTTCACATTCAAAATGCACTACAACTACCAAAACACTTCATTCAGGTCTCAAATAAACTCATTCTTCCAGAACACTAGCAAAGGTTGACAGCCGACAAACACACTTTGTCACCCACAAAACAATGACCTAAAAACACTAACAACATGTAGCATTACACAGTGTTTACTTGTGTAAAACAAGGACACATCTCTGTTTATAATTTCAATATATGTTACTGGAATGGATCAGACATCATGCAGAATTCGTTAATATTTGTTTATGTATTTTTATCTTTTTTGCACTAAGTAATCCCAAAATACAAGAATTTGTATACACACCATCCACTGATACACATACAATAGTAATGCTAATCTACTCGGTCTTCTCCATTTGGCCACAGGTTCTCATCCACATCACATCTTATGTCATCTAGGGCAACACACCTAGGAAAGAATCTTCTGGCTGCCAGAATTGAAGGAGTTGAACAATTGAAGGAGTAACATCTGTGCAGATGTTCATCTACAATGAGAATCAGCTGTGGCTGGTTAAACTGCATTTTTAGATTTAAAATATGTTTCAATAAAATATTGCTGTTGGATTTTGCTGTCTTTTTAAGTTTTGCATTGTGTTATTGTTTTGGCCATAAGTTTAACAGTTTTGAAAACAGTATGTAAGCACATGCAAAATGTCCTGTACGTACAAAGATTTTTGGCAGTTGTTGTGTCTGAGTGAGAAGATAATTCATGAAATTTGAGAGATGTAGTCATTGAATGCATTTTGTGCCAAAACAATGATAACTGATCCTCAGTTTAGCCCACATAGACTTCTGTTGTGCTCACTGTGTGAGGAGTTTTGCAAAAGTGACCTAAGTATTGAGAAATGTGTCCTAGCGTCTGTAAAAAACTGTAATACATAGTGAGTGAGAAAGGTGACTGGAAAGGAAAAACTCAATGCATCATGGGAATCCCCCGGCAGCCTACGTCTATTGCAGCATAACTAAGGGAGGATTCAGGGTCACCTGGTCCAGCCCTAACTATATGCTTTAGCAAAAAGGAAAGTTTTAAGCCTAATCTTAAAAGTAGAGATAGTGTCTGTCAGGGGTGTCACTAGGTTTTAAGGACAGGGGGGGCTTAGCCCCCAAGAGATGCACACGACATGAACGAACGTAGTGAATGAGCACAAAATTTCACAAACAGAAAACAAAGACTGAGAAATTGTTTTCCTACTTTTTTGGACAGATTAAACATCCTAGGCCACCAATAGATCTATTGTTTTATTTCAGTCTGCTTTATAATACAGTACAACAAAAAAACAGAGGAAATGTGTTTGCTGCATCAATAACAAGAAAAAAACTGAAAATAAAAAAGTACATTTTTCTGGCTGCAATCACCAGTTACTTGGTGGGTGGAAGCATCAAAGAATGACGTCTGTTTTTAAGAGTGGCAAATCGGTCAATCACTCTGTTGTGACTCAGATGCTGAAGCGTGTCTTTTTCAATAGACATGACTGCAAGACTGTGAAGTCTTTTCTGACCCATTGTTTGACGCAGCCAGGAGTGCAGCCGACGCAGTGCACTAAAGGACCGTTCGCACGAGCAGCTGCTGACAGGCCTTCAGAGAGGGAAACATGTCTGAATCAAGGAGGTTGTACACAGACAACATATTTTTGGGTGGACATCCAGCCTCTGTTTTCCGGGTAAGAAAGTTTCTGGCCACCAGAACCTCCTCTTTTTTCAGGTCAAGTCTGTAGTGCTTTGCAAGTTCATTCAAGTGTGGTTCACTCAAGAAGTTCTCAGATTTAGGACTGCATGCCTGGACGCCTTTTAGCAGCCCTGCATCTACACTGCAAAATCTTTGATCAAGCTCGCCAACCATCCGATCCACACAAGGGAAAAGTAACTCTCTTTTCAATGTGTCTGAGTTGTTCAATTCAGTGCGTGAACCCACAGTTGCCTCCAGGACAAAATCCTCCATTTTCCTCTGTTTGTGCCTTGTCTTGGCACCTGGTTCAGGGATACTGTGGGTGTTACACAGGGCCTTGGTTTTCTCATACAGCTCTGTAGCAAATGCATCTGAGTGTTTGCCCTTAAGTGTGTCACACACAGCTTGTTTGCAGATAAAAGCTTCTGCCAGGTCTAAAGTCTCTTTCTGCAGGAATTTGTGGAGTCCTTCGGTTACAGACAGAATCGACTGAAACATCAGTAGTGCATAGACTGCTGAGAACTTGTAGAGCTTTGCTCTGAGACCAACAGCTATGGGGGATCCAATTGCAGATAGGCACTCCAAAATGGCAGGCAATATCTCAAGAACTGCACTGATTGATCGCAACTGACATGCCCAGCGAGTGTTTGAAAGTTGCACAAGCTCAGTTTTTGTCAATCCAAGCTTTGCCTGAGTCTCCATGAACTTATGATGATTGACTAGGGAGGTGCTGAAGAAAGAATACACACACTCCAACAAGCTGAAAAGCTCCACAGCCTCTGGGACAGCCTTGCAAGTATTGCACAAAACCAGGTTGAGTTGATGAGCATAACAATGCACATAGATAGCCTCAGGATGGAGCCTTCTAAAATGTGCTTGTACACCTCCAGTGGAGCCACTCATAACGGCTGCACCATCATATGTTTGTGCTACACACTTAAGCTCTGCAAGACCATAGTTTTGGATCTGCTGCTGAATCTCATTTGCAATGGACTGGGCATCAAATGATTTTATCTCTGCAAGTGCAAGGAAACGCTCCTTCACTGCCCCCTCTGACACGTACCTGACACAAACAGCTAACTGCTCTGCCTTTTTATCCCTTGCCTCATCCACCATGATGGAATAGACTTTAGACTTTGTCATTTCAGATACAATGACACTAGTAACTTCCTGGGCACAACAGTCAATCATGTCATTCTGGGATGTTGGTGAGATATACTGTGCATTTGATGGGGGATTATGTTTTTGAAGAAAAGGATCAAACTCCTTCAAAAGCTCCATGCACGCAAGAAAATTCCCTCTGTTTGGGCTGTCTTCACCTTCATCATGACCACGAAAAGGGAGTCCCTGTCTCCCTAACATAGAGGTGACTGCAACAATTCGTCTGAGATACTCTCTTCTTTCGACTATCTCACTCACATTTGCAGTTGCTATCGTCTGTGCAACGTTTCCCTGTTTGCTAGTTCCCTGGTAGCTTTTCCATGTAACAACACTGTCCTTATGTGTTTGTGCCATCTCATGCTTGCCAAAGATGACTAAAGCTTTCTTCCAGTTCTTGCAACCGTTACTGACCAAACTATCATGTTTGATGTTTTTGCCAAACACTCTACATGGGAAGCAGAAAGCTGCATTCTGGTTGACTGAATATTCTAACCAGTTGTGCTTTTCAAACCAGCTGTGGTTAAATGCTTGCTTCTGTGTACCAAAAGTATCATGTGGATAGCTCTTCAGCTTCACCTGTCTGGGCCCTGTGTCTTTGTCACCTAAATCAAACCCTGTAGTAGAATGAGTTGCTGCAGCTGCTTCATCATTTTCCCTCTCTTGGCCTGTTTGCTCTCCTCTCTCTGTAATAACTTGATCTTCCTCTGCCTCTCGATCTATTTGCTGCAGCTCCTCTGTCTCTCCTTGCTCTCTCTGACTTGAACTTGCCTGTTGACCTTTTTCTCCCTCAGCCACTCCTTCTGCCTCACCCTTCAAGATACATTAAAACATACTGAATTGTAATGTAAATTGCTAATATCATGACTTCTGCTCCCGCTCCACAGTAATTTGTTGCTCCCAAATATTTTGAAGTTACAAACATTATATTTTGAGCACGCATGTGACTAAAATGGTTGCAATTTAAAGCCCTGAAAAATATTACTAAATTACTTGAATTGAAGTAATATTAAAATAGAACCCTCAAAAATATGTGAGTCAGGCTAATTTGACTTATATACATATCTCTCTCTTTGCTCTCTCCACTTTCTAGCCTTGACTCTCCTAAATAAAAGCTCAAGTTAAACAGGTCTTATATGTTGTACCGTGACTGAAATGTTTCATATTTCATATCCATATTGAGTCCCATAAAATTCTAATCAGACTGTCTCCATCACAAATGACTCCATCCTTTGACTCACCTCTCCAGCAGACGTCTCTCCCCTCTGCCTCTCTGTGCTCCTCTGCCCTGACTCCTACAGGTTAATGGGGATGGAGTGATTATTATTATTTCCACTGATGATAACCATACCTGAATGAGCTCAGCTGGATTTTTCAGAGCTAAAACGAGTGACAGAAATTAACATTATGCTAACAATTTAACTTAGTGCGCTAGCCAGGTTTTTATTTACAAAATGGGGAGCACCTGGTTCATTATTTACATGGGACTCTCTGCTGTTAGCTGGAGCTAACTAATTGTTACTACCAGCCAGTGATGAAGACTTACTTTCTTGAAAAACTTGCGTATATCCATGATTTCTTGCCGTTTGCCACATGCACGCTAGTGTTTCTGCAGGTGTATACGAGCGGAGTGTAAAGTAGCAGTGAAAACGAGGACTGGATTTTCAGTCATGTGGATGTCCCCTGTGAACAACTGGAAGGGATTGGATAACGAAGCACTGACGCTGCCTTAACAATGTAAAGCGAAAGGGACCAACCGAGTTATGATCATATTTGTGTGAATAGCGACAGGTTTATATTATTATTTCTTTAAACCCATATTCCTGCATCTTTATATTGAATTTGTCTGCAAGTTCTGTAAAAAAAAAAATCGAATAAGTTAAAAAAAAAAAAAAAAAAAAAAAAAAAAACCCCACCAAATTATTTAGGGGGGCTTAAGAATATTTTAGGGAGGCTTCAGCACCCCTAAAATAGGCCTAACGACGCCACTGGTGTCTGTCTCCTGAATCCAAACTGGAAGCTGGTTCCACAGAAGAGGGGCCTGAAAACTGAAGGCTCTGCCTCCCATTCTACTTTTAAATACTCTAGGAACAACAAGTAGGCCTGCAGAGCGAGAGCGAAGTGCTCTAATAGGGTGATATGGTACTACAAGGTCATTAAGATAAGATGGGGCCTGATTATTTAAGACCTTGTAGTGAGGAGCAGGATTTTGAATTCAATTCTGGATTTAACAGGAAGCCAATGAAGGGAAGCCAAAACAGGAGAAATATGCTCTCTCTTTCTAGTCCCTGTCAGGACTCTTGCTGCAGCATTTTGGATTAGCTGAAGGCTTTTCAGGGAGTTTTTAGGACTTCCTGATAATAATGAATTACAGCCGTCCAGCCTGGAAGTAATAAATGCATGAATTAGTTCTTCAGCGTCACTCTGAGACAGGATATTTCTAATTTTAGAGATGTTGCGCAAATGGAAGAAAGCAGTCTTACATATTTGTTTAATATGTGCGTTGAAGGACATGTCCTGGTCAAAAATGACTCCAAGGTTCCTCACAGTGTTACTGGAGGCCAAGGTAATGCCATCCAGAGTAAGAATCTGCTTAGATACCATATTTCTAAGCTTTTCAGGGCCGAGTACAATAACCTCAGTTTGATCTGAATTAAGAAAGTTAGCGCCAATCCAGGTCTTTATGTCTTTAAGACATTCCTGCAGTTTAACTCATTGGTGTGTGTTATCTGGCTTCATGGATAGATAGAGCTTGGTGTCATCTGCATAGCAGTGAAAATGTATAGTATGTCTTCTAATGATACTGCCTAAGGGAAGCATGTATAATATAAACAGAATTGGTCCTAGCACTGAACCCTGTGGAACTCCATAATTAACCTCAGTGTGTGAAGAGGACTCTCCATTTACATGCACAAACTGGAGTCTATTAGATAGATATGATACAAACCACTGCAGCGCAGTACCTGTAATACCTACAGCATGTTCTAATCGCTCTAATAGGATATTATGGTCGACAGTATCGAACGCTGCACTGAGGTCTAGCAGGACAAGCACAGAGATGAGTCCACTGTCAGAGGCCATAAGGAGATCATTTGTAACCTTTACTAAAGCTGTTTCTGTGCTGTGATGAGCTCTGAAACCTGACTGAAACTCTTCAAATAAGCCATTCCTCTGCAGATGATCTGTTAGCTGTTTGACAACTACTCTTTCAAGGATTTTTGATATGAAAGGAAGGTTGAGATTGGCCTATAATTAGCTAAGACTGCTGGGTCTAGAGATGCTTTTTGAGTAAAGGTTTAACTACAGCCAGCTTGAAGGCCTGTGGTACATAGCCGATTATTAAAGATAGGTTGATCATATTTAAGATCGAAGAATTAATTAATGGCAGGACTTCTTTGAGCAGTTTTGTAGGAATGGGGTCTAAAAGACACGTTGATGGTTTGGAGGAAGTAATTATTGACGTTAACTCAGAAAGATCAATTGGAGAAAAAGAGTCTAACTTAACATCGATGGTACTAAGAGTAGCTGTAGATAATATTACATCTGTGGGATGATTATTGGTAATTCTTTCTCTAATGATAAAAATTTTATTTGTGAAGAAGTTCATGAAGTCATTACTAGTTAACGTTAAAGGGATGGTTGGCTCAAAAGAGCTCTGACCTTTTGTCAGCCTGGCTACAGTGCTGAAGAGAAACCTGGAGTTGTTCTTATTTTCTTCAATCAGTGACGAATAGTAAGATGTTCCGGCTTTGCGGAGGGCTTTCTTATAAAGCAACAAACTATTTCTCCAGGCTAAATGATGATCCTCTAAATTTGTGACACGCCATTTCCTCTCCAGATTACGAGTCATCTGCTTTAGGCTACGTGTTTGAGAATTATACCACAGAGTCAGGTACTTCTGTTTAGAGACCTTAGTTTTCACAGGAGCTACAGTATCCAGAGTCGTACGTAGTGTTGTTAAAATTATTAACAACAGGGCTATGTGGTCGGAGGATCAGGAGGAGGTCTCCATTTCTCCACCGGTTCCTGTTCCCTCATCCAGAAGGAAACAACGCCACTGTCACTCCTCTCCTCAATCATCTGTTCTGCCACCTGTTGTTCCTGCTGGGGGTTCTGGAGAACCGCTCCAGCCGTCTTCTGTCTCCGCGGGAGGGTCCGAGGAACCGCTTCAGCCACCTGTTCACGCTGGAGGGTCCGAGGAACCGCTTCAGCCGCCTGTTCCCGCTGGAGAGTCCGACGGGCTCATCCTGCTGTCTGTTATTCCCGCGGGGGGGTTCTGGAGAACCGCGCCAGCCATCCTCCGTCCTCGCTGAAGGGTCCGAGGAGCCTGTACAGCCTTTCGTCTCCGCTGAAGGGTCCGAGGGGCCCTTTCAGCCTTCCGCCTCCGCTGGAGGGTCCGAGGGGCCCATCCAGCCTCCTTCCTCCGCTGAAGGGTCCGTGGGGCCCGTCCAGCAGCCTGTCTCCGCTGGAGGGTCCGAGGGGCCCATCCAGCCTGCAGCGCCACCACTTGCGGCTCCCACACCGTCGCCTGCAGCGCCATCCTCGTCTGGTCCAGCCTCTGAGTCTTCATCCTCGTCTAGTCCAGCCTGCGAGTCTTCATCCTTGTCTGGTCCCGCCTCCGAGTCTTCATCCTTGTTTGGTCCCGCCTCTGAGTCTTCATCCTCGTCTGGTCCCGCCTCCGAGTCTTCATCCTCGCCTGGTCCGCCTCCAAGTCTTCAGCTTCGCTTGGTCCCGCCTCCGAGTCTTCAGCTTCGCCTGGTCCTGCCTCCGAGTCTTCAGCTTTGCCTGGTCCAGCTTCAGCTACAGCTTCAGCTTCGCCTGGTCCAGCTTCAGCCTCGTCATCCTCGCCTACAGCAGCCTCTGCTTCAGCCTCTGCATCGCCTAGTCCAGCCTCCGTGTCTTCGCCTTCAGCGTCGCCTGGTCCTGCCTCACCCCGTCTTGCTTCGTCTGCGCCTGAGGTCTCCATGCCATCTAGTTCTGCCTCCCCTCGCCCTGTCCGGCCTGCACATCCTCGCCCTGTCCGGCCACCTTACAGGCCATTGGCTGGACATCGTTGCCGTTGTTGCGGCTGGCCTCCGGACCTGCCCTGTCGCCGCCGTTGCCTTCCACGCGGCAGGCCTCCGGACCTGAACTGTTTTGGACTGTTGTGCTGTCAACCTCCGGGCCGGCCCCCTGAACTTTGTAGAAACTGTTTTTCCTGGCCGCCTGTGCCTGTCGTGAGCCTGTTTTTGTTCTGTTGTTTTCCGGGCTCCAGTGTTTGCGCTTTTTTTTGTTTCTGGCTCCTTATGTTTAGTTTGTTTTGGCCAGCCCTTTTGGCGGGAGGGGCGGGGGGGGGGGGGGGGGGGGGGGGGAGTTTATTATATTATTTATCATTTCTAGTTTTTGGTTTTTGCCTGTGTTCTGTCTTATGGTTTACGTCTCGGTTCCCTCTGTTGCAGTGCCTGCGTGTGAATCTGTGTCTTTAGTTCAGTCTGTGTTGTTTCCTGTTTTATTTTGAACGTCCATGTCTGATGTTAATGTATCTGGTTTTTCTTCCCCTGTTTCGTTAGGCCTGATTTGCCCCAGCTGTGTTTCCCTCTTGTTACTCATTCCCTGATTGTATGTATTTAAGCCCTGTGTTTCAGTTTGTTGGTGTTGTGTTCTGCCCTTGTCTAGCTGTGTGTTCTGCCTGCGTAAGTGTATTTTGTATTCCTAGTTTTGTTGCCCTTTTGAGTTCAGCATTAAAGCTGTTTTGAGTTCACGTTCCGCCTCCGAGTGTCTGCACATTGGGTCCTCCTACTACCACTCCTGCCTGCACGTAACAAAGACTTGTATAGGTTGATGGTGACTGGACTGAAACATTTTATTTTGTTTGTTTTTTTGTTAGGTAAAAATCTAGTATATCGAAGTATTCTAAGGTTTTAAAAAAACAAACAAAAAACCATTCCGGGTAGAGTAAATGTCACAATGAAATAACGTACCCTACCCCACATTTACATTCCAGACTTTAAAGACATTAGACTAATGAGGCAGACATTCTTTTTTTATTTTTATTTGCAACATTTCAACATCTGTCTCTTGTGTAAGAATGTTATATTAATGTGACATTCACAATAATATGAACATGACATTAATGTGAATTATTGTCACATTATTGTGAATTAATGTTGGAAACATCTTTTCAGATAAGCACAAGACCTTTCAGAGGAAAATTTCAGACTTATTATATAGTTTCAATGGTTTATGATTTAAGATGTTTTCAAGACTCAAAGTAGGTTTTAGATAGCACAAATAAAAATCTCCTTGACTGCTCTGCCTAGTATTAATCTGTTGACGAGTTAGTGAAGGATGTTTACGTTGAAGAGCCAATTAGGATTTACGGCTCCAGCCACAAACACACATAAACAGTTCCATGTACAGATAACACACTTGTCCTGCAATAATAGAGACTGTGGCTGACACAAATAAAAACTTTAGCTGCAAGTTAAAGTGTAGTGCATCTAGGTCAGAAAAAAACTGATTCTTACAACTTATTCCTTCCAGCAGCTTCTAAGAGTCACAGTAAAAACACAGGAGCATATAATGTTCCATTTCTGACTGTGGAAAAAAACAAAACAGTTTGTTACAATTTCTGACCCAGCCAAAGTGAAACAATTACTTTCATATCAGCTCAAATTCCACAGGCGTCTGTGATTACATGAAAAAAGAGCATAGCATTCCAATTAGGCAACACACACAAACACTGATGAGGATGAATACACACACTCAGAGGGAAAGAGAGATTGGTTGTCAGCGCATACAACCGTGATCTATTCTATGTGGGGGGTCTGAGCTCTTAATGTTTGGATGTACTGTGTGCATGTGTGTAACACTGCACTACTAACTGCTTAACCAGGAGGTCAATAGTAAGCCAAGGATTTACTGTTTATTTTACCGAGGGCTCGAAAGACACGGGGAGAGAAAACAGCATATGGATAACTTCTTCTCTAACTGTGGTAAAGGTTGTAAAATAGAAAGCCAGAATATCTGTGAGTGCCTGGAGCTATTCAAACAAGTTTCTCTTGTCTACCACAAGATTGTAGTCAGTCACTAGAATTTACCACAAGTGTATTTTTTTGTATATTAAAAATGTATGATTTAGTGTTGTGCTCTATTAAAACACGATATATTGTTATTAAAACACTGGGCCCTACAAGTCTCATAATGGAAAAAACAGCATCATAATAGCAAATGTTTCCCTGATGACTTGACTACATTTGTTTATCCAGACATAATATTGCTAAAGATACACACATTTAAGTCTGGTTTTCATGGATAATGCGGTCCTAATGGCATCACCGAGCTATGACCTCCAGCTTGCACCGGGGAGGTTTGCAGCAGAGTGCAAAGTGTCTGAGATGGGAACTAGCACCTTCATGTCCAAGAGCAGGAAAGGGTCAACTGCCCATTATGTGAGAGAAAATGGGGCCTCGTTTGGAGGACTGCAAGTACACTATATTGCCAAAAGTATTTCCTCACTAGTGATGGGATTTTCGGCTCTTTTTAGTGAGCCGAACCGAAGAGCTGGCTCCTTCGGCTCCGAACCGGCTCTTCAGGTTGTTTTGTTGCTTCAATTAATTTATTATTAACAATAATATAAAATTATGCACAAAAGGAATTACTAATGTAAAAAAAGTGGTTTTATTTATATATGTTTATATATAAATATATGCGGTGGCCCCTAGAGACAAAGCACGTACAAATTCCAAAACAAATTCCTAGCGTTAACTGAACTTCCAAAACAGAGCTACCTAAATCACTTAAATTACACAATTGAAAGCATATGTTTATTGTTTGTGTATTTATACACAAGCACTCATATATATTCAAATAATTAAAAAAAAATGTTCATTTACCTGTTACTACCACACACCAAATCCAGTCGTTGGTGCTTCCTGGCTTGTGTAGCCACCAGGTAACAAACGCTCAACACTGCTCCTAGCATCCTGGAGCACTTCTGTTGTGTTTTGTACGTGCTTCGGGGTTTGTACGTGCTTCGGAGTTGGTACGTGTTTTGGAGTTTGTACATGTTTTGGAGTTTGTATGTACTCTGCCTCTAGGGGCCACCATAAATATACTTTTATTTATTCACTCCACATAAAATGTAATAAAGAAATCATATAATACAAAAACCAACTATTCACATTTCAGCTTTTAAATATTTAAATTTTCAGCTTTTTCCTTTTACAAATTTAAAGTGAAACAACACAAAACACTGCAAACCACAACACAATTAAATAGAAATTACAATATGAAAACAAAAAGAAGATGCACATTCTCTGTCATATGGGCCTGCATGAATAAACTTTCTGAATCCTTTATCATCCGCAACTGAAAATAGTTGTGGATGATTACTATACCTTTCTAATGTGACGTTGTTGTCCCTGGCTCTCTTTCTCTCTCTCTCCCTCCTGCTCTGTTCCTGTGCTACTGCCAGTGTAACTACCGCCCCTCCCCCCTTTTCCCAGCGCAAAGCACAGGGCTTGCGTGTGGAGTGAGGCGGAAAAAAAGTCCGAGAGAGAGGGTGAGAGAAAGAAAAAACACCCCACGGCTCGCGCCGTTCACGTCAAAGATCCGGCTCTAAGAGCCATTTCGTTCGCGACTGACACATCACTATTCCTCACCCATACAAATCATTGAATTCAGATGTTCTAATCACTTACATGGCCACAGGTGCATAAAATCAAGCACCTAGGCATGTAGACTGCTTCTACAAACATCTTTGAAAGAATGGATCGCTCTCAGGAGCTCAGTGAATTCATGAGTTGTTTCGTGATAAGATGCCACCAGCAACATAAGTCCAGTCGTAAAACTTCTTTGCTACAAAACATTTCAGTCAATTGTTAGTGGTATTATAGCAAAGTGGAAGCAACTGCCAACAACAGCAACTCAGCCATGAAGTGGTAGGTTCGTTAAAATCACAGAGCGGGATGCCAAGGGGCTGGCCAATTTTCTTACAGCAAATCATAACAGACCTCCAAACTTAATATGGCCTTCAAATTAGTTATAGAACAGTGCACTGAAAACTTCATGGAATGGGTTTCCATGGCCATGAAGCTGCATCTAACTCTTACCCAATGCAATGCAAAGCATCGGCTGCATGGCGTGAAGCATGGCGACACCGTACTCTAGAGCAGTGTAGTGATGGATCACGCTTCCTTGTCTGGTTATCCAATGGATGAGTCTGGGTGTGGTAGTTGTTAGGTTTAATGTATGTGTTGTAGGTTTCCATTTAAAAAGCTAGAATGCTTCTGTTTGTAACCCACACATATGAGTACGTGCACGACCTCGATAAGGGGAACAAGCGGCCTTGAGAAGAACAGATTCTACTCAATGAAGGAAGCCACCTGGCTGGGACGAGATACCTACAACATCCTGTTGTATAACCATGCTTGCACAATTACACTTTGTAACCAAATATAGCAATTTCTCAAAGGTAATACAGCAACAAACTTTATGAATATTCATGTGTGTAACCAATAAAAACAACCTGCAGGGGGAAAGCAAGTTGAAGTGGGTTGGAGACAACTGCTTCCCTCTTGCGAGTGAAAACTTGAGCTCTGTGTGACCTCGTTCCTGAGTGAGTTTCTGTTTATCCAGCAGTATCAGGGGTAAAACTCTGACAGTAGTTGTCAGGAGAATGGGACCTGTCTGATTGCACTGTGCAAATTGTAATGTTTGGTGGTGGGGGGATTAAGATGCGGGATCGTTTTTCAGGAGTTGGACTCAGTCCCTTAAGTCCAGTAAAAGGAACTCTAAATGCTTCAGCATAGCAACACATTTTGAACAATTTTATGCTCCCAACTTTGTGGGAACATTTTGGGGATGGCACTTCCTGTTCCATCATGGATGCACACCAATGTACAGAGCAAAGTTCACAAAGACATGGGTGAGTGAGTGTACTTCAGACCCAGTAACACACTCAGACAGAAACTGGTTCACCCGAAAGACAAAACTCCTAAACACAGACTTAACAATGTGGTGTATGCTGTACAGTGCAGCGAGGAATGCCCAGACCTCTACATCGGAGAGACCAAACAGCCACTTCACAAGCGCATGGCACAACACAGAAGAGCCACCTCCACAGGACAAGACTCAGCAGTTCATCTGCATCTAAAGGACAAAGGTCACTCTTTTGAGGATGCCAACGTTCACATTTTGGAAAGAGAGGACAGATGGTTTGAAAGAGGAGTGAAAGAAGCCATTTACGTCCACTGTGAGCGACCATCTTTGAACAGAGGCGGTGGTTTACGACACCAACTGTCTGCCATCTATAATCCAGTTTTGAGATCCCTTCCCAGACGCCTTAACGCCCACTCACATCCTGGGCCATCCGACCTCAGGAAATCACATGATAGGGTGGGGCCAGGTTTCACAATGAGCTCACCCAAAACCCTGGCTGATTAGGACCCCCACCCGCTTTCACTCCTTGGCTCATGTGATTAGGTAGAGGATCATCAGGGGGTCCTTTGTCCCTCCTTGGGGGGAAACTCCCACTGGGTTTAAATCTGGGACTCCCCACTAATTGACCCTTAGAACTGAAGAAGCTTCTCGGAGGAGAGGTGAAACGTCTTCAAGCAACTCAAAGAAGTCCAGACGCTTTTCTTTCCAAGCTCCTTAGTCTAACCTATGTTGTGTTCCCTGAAAAAGACCTTTTTTAATGATTTTTCAGTTTTGGGTAACCTTACCTTTTTTTTAACCTGTGGCAGTTCACCACTTACCTTTGTACCATTTCAGGCTATTCATTGGATCTGAATGACTTGAATTACAATAAATAAATGCAATAATTGTTCTAAAACTTTTGACCGGTAGTGTATGTTACTACATTTACTAACATGTTTTACACACAGTCTTGTTAATTTTGGTTTTATAGGTTTGAAATTGTTATTGACTGAACTGGGAGGTTTTTCCAGTGGGAAAAAACTAGCTTAAAGGATGAAGTTTGATTAGTGTAACGTGCCAATTGTTAATGTATTTTAAGGAATAAAGCACTATATCTGTTAAATATATAGATGATAGAGCTGATAAGAAGACAATGCCATGTCCATCCATCCATCCATCTTCATCCGCTTTATCCGAGACCGGGTTGCGGGGGCAGCAGCCTAAGCAGAGAGGCCCAGACCTCCCTCTCCCCAGCCACCTCCTCCAGCTTATCCGGGGGAACACCAAGGCGTTCCCAGGCCAGCCGAGAGATATAATCTCTCCAGCGTGTCCTGGGTCTGCCCCGGGGCCTCCTCCCGGTGGGACATGCCCGGAACACCTCACCCCGGGAGGCGCCTCTACTCTGAGCCCCTCCCGGATGGCAGAACTTCTCACCCTATCTCTAAGGGAAGCTCATTTCTGCCGCTTGTATCCGCGATCTCGTTCTTTCGGTCACTACCCACAGCTCGTGGCCATAGGTGAGGGTAGGGACGTAGATCGACCGGTACATTGAGAGCTTCGCTTTTACACTCAGCTCCCTCTTCACCACGACGGACCAGTGCAGCGTCCGCATTACTGCAGCTGCAGCCCCAATCCGTCTGTCGATCTCCGGCTCCCTTCTCCCATCACAAGACCCCGAGATACTTGAACTCCTCCACTTGGGGCAGGAACTCATCCCCGACCTGGAGTGGGCACTCCACCCTTTTCCGGCTGAGAACCATGGCCTCAGATTTGGAGGTGCTGATCCTCATTCCCGCTGCTTCACACTCGGCTGTGAACCGTTCCAGTGCGAGCTGGAATGCCATGTCTAAAGTAAAATTACAAGTTGGAGTTATTTAGAGAAATAGGAGATTGTACCACACAAACACACAGAGAGATACAAAAGAACCAGCTATTAGTTAAGTCAATGGCCTTTTTCCTTGGGCCCAGTCTAATTAATGGCGTCTAAGTGTCAATCAGCTAACAAGGGAGGCTTATCTCATGGCTAACATGCTTTCCTATGCCTTCCATCTGGTCACTGTGTGTATATGTCTGTGCATGTGAGAGAGAGAAAGAGAAACTGCGTTACTTGTCCCATTTGTGTCATGGTCTGGTTGGGCACCTGCAGGTCTCAGACAGCGGCTCCTCCTCCTTTAGGCGGAGTCCGGTTGCCCCTCCCTGGCTGACCACCTGTGAGCAATCGTGCCAGCGGTATATCAGACCTGCGCTCTCAACCACTCATCGCCTGAGTATCTGCTATTCCCATGTTAGTTCAGTGGAGCATCCTAAAACCTTGTCTTAACGCCGTGTGATGACTGACCTGTCTTTTCTTATCCTCAGCGATAGCACCCGGAGTGGAGATCTTGTTCCCCTCGCTCCCGTCCTCCTGGACCTGGGCCGCCAGCTGCTCACACAACGTGGCCTGCCGACCCACTGCTCACCTGCCTGCCTCCCCACGCCTCGACCGCTTCCGGGTTTTCCGCTCCACCTGTCCCCTCCATCTGAAACCAAGTAAGGCAATTCAATTCAACTGCGGAGGATTATTGGTTGTCTGCTGGATCCCTCTGATCGTGATCTCCTCTTGTTCCAGTGCCCCGGCCCCTACCTAGTCCTGTTTCTACCTCCCCGCTGTCCCCGCTGTTCAGCCGTCTCCTAGAGGTGTCTAGGTCGCCCTCATTTTCACAGACGAATCCTACGCGCCACTAGTGTGGTGGCGTCGCTTTGTGTTTCACCTTTGTTTTCCCTGTGGGCGGAAATAAATCATTTGTTTTCTGTCACCTCGCTTCCGGGTTGGTTTCTGCGCCTGTGTCCATCCCTGTTCCCTCGTGCCGTTGAGCCGTGACAATTTGACAAAGTTAGTTGGACTTACTCTATGAGAAACAAATCAGGGTTTGTTTATTTCTTTTGCACTCATCTTTGGGTCCATATAAGGGGAATTTCTGTATAGTTACTTGTGGGAAATATGATGGAAAAAGAAGTAATGGAGGTCCTTCTGCTTCTTATACAATGCTGCTCGTATAAAAGTTACTCATCTAGTCAGACCTGAAACTGCTCACACTTGTGCACCTTAACTCAAATGCTCTTGACTACTAACCCTACTATCAATATTAATGTTGGGTTCTTTTAGAAAGTACAGACATTCTTAAGCTAAGAGCAAGTACAGATACACTGGGAAAAGTTGAAGTACTAATTCAACTTCTTTACTCAAGTAAAAGTAAAAAGGTACAGGTGTCATGGTCCTGCGACCATGACTCAGTGACTTTATGTTTATGTTCTTTATTGTTATTACTTTCATTATTATTCATGGCTGTTTTGGGATGGTTTGTGTTTGGGATTTTAGACACTGGGTTCTGGGTTTGTGCTCCCTCTGTTGGTCCCTGGTGTTAGTGTTCCCCTGTCTCGTCAGGTTAATCAGGTCCAGCTGTTTCCCCCACCTGTGTGTGATTTCCCAGTGTCTCTTTGTGTACTTATAGTGTGTGATTTCCTCTGCTCCTCGTCGCGTCGTCTGTGTTCATACCCTGTGAAATCCCCTGCGTGCTCTCCCTGCTGTTCTCCCTTCATGTTCAGGTTTGCCACTCCTTTGTGTAGTTTATCCCAGTTTAGTTCGTCCTTAGTTCTGTTTGCCATCTCCACTTTATGTCTGGTATTGTTAATAAATCACCCTTCACATCTGAATAAGTGCTGCATTTGAGTCCTCCTTCCACTCTTCACACGGCCGCTGCCCCGAACCGTGACAGTACGACGCGACCACGAAATGGACCCAGCAGCGCTTAATCCGTCTAAGGAGCTACGGGAGAATCTCATCGATGCCA
Organism: Diplotaxodon limnothrissa; assembly: GCF_057381915.1. Classification (NCBI taxonomy): domain Eukaryota; kingdom Metazoa; phylum Chordata; class Actinopteri; order Cichliformes; family Cichlidae; genus Diplotaxodon; species Diplotaxodon limnothrissa. Next base: position 3,524,893 of record NC_140601.1, on the reverse strand, counting down.
CACAGGAGCTCATCGACCTGTGGCTGGAAAACCTGGGCGGGGAGTCCCAGCGCGCTATAGAGAGGCGGCTACAGCGTCTGGTGACCGGTCGCCCATGGCTTCTGGGCTCGCTTTGTTCGTGGGAGCGGGAGTTTCTTCTTTTGGACCTTGGACTTCACCCCCCGTCTGCTTTTTCTTTCGAGCAGCCCGAGGCGGTGAGCGAGCGAGATGCTCTGGCTTCCCCAGTTTCCGGGACTCTGTTTTCTGGGGCTATTCAGAGCGGGATGGGAGACTGTACGGATCGCTTACCTACCTTCGTGGTAACGGATCCTTCCCAAGTGGGCGTGTACAAACCCTCTGCAAAACTAACAGACTGTGTCTCTGCCGCTCCTTCTGAGCCAGGACTTTATCGCCATTCTCCGGCTCAGTTCTGTGTCCAGCCACAGGCTTCCCAGTCTGTAGCTCCACCGTTAGCCTCCCTAAGGGCACAATTACATGTTCTGCCGCCGCTCCAGTTAGCCACTCAGCCACCACCACCGCTAGCATCGCCGCAACCCGTAGTTCAGTTAATGGCTGAGTCACAACCTTCACGCTGCTTTTCCACCGCTGTTTCTGAGCAGGGAGACAAACTGTTTCACTACGGACTTGTTCCTCAAAAGCTGGCAACATTAGAGACTGTTGCTCACTCCGGGGCTTCCCCAGAGGCGGGGTTACTGCCCTCAGCTTACTCTGGACCCCTGGAGGCCAAGATGCCAGCTGTGAACTGCACCGGGCTGTCACTGCCTGAGCAGGGTCAGTGCTCTGCGCAGCTGCAGCCCTCTGTATGTGTGCCAGAGGCCCATGTGCCTGCTGGTTTTGTTTCGTGTGTGCCAGAGGCCCACGTGCCTACTGGTTTTGTTTCGTGTGTGCCAGAGGCCCACGTGCCTCCTGGTTTTGTTTCGTGTGTGCCAGAGGCCCACGTGCCTCCTGGTTTTGTTTTGTGTGTGCCAGAGGCCCACGTGCCTCCTGGTTTTGTTTTGTGTGTGCCGGGGGCCCCGGTGCCCGCTGGTTCTGCGGCTGTTTTTGCTGGGGGGCCCGAGGAGCCCGTCCAGCCTCCTGCTTCGCCTGCTGGGGGGCCCGAGGAGCCCGTCCAGCCTCCTGCTTCGCTAGCTGGGGGGCCCGAGGAGCCCGTCCGGCCTCATGCCACACCGGCTGCCACGTCGGCTGGGGGGCCCGAGGAGCCCGTCCAGCCTCCTGCTTCGCTAGCTGGGGGGCCCGAGGAGCCCGTCCGGCCTCATGCCACACCGGCTGCCACGTCGGCTGGGGGGCCCGAGGAGCCCGTCCAGCCTCCTGCTTCGCCTGCTGGGGGGCCCGAGGAGCCCGTCCAGCCTCCTGCTTCGCTAGCTGGGGGGCCTGAGGAGCCCGTCCGGCCTCCTGTGGCTGCTTCTCCACCTGTGGCTGCTTCTCCACCTGTGGATGCAGCGCCACCTCCTGCAGTACCACCACCGGCAGTGCTACCGCCTGCTACGGCCACACCTCAGCCTGAGGACGCATCCTCACCTGGCCCGGCTTCATCCTCGCCTGGTCCAGCTTCAGCTTCATCCACGCCTGGTCCGGCTTCAGCTTCATCCACGCCCGGTCCAGCTTCATCTTCGCCTGGCCCAGCTTCAGCTCCAGCGTCAGCTTCGCCTGGTCCAGTTTCAGCGTCAGCTTCAGCCTCGCCTGGCCCAGCTTCAGCCTCGCCTGGCCCAGCTTCATCTTCAGCCTCGCCTGGTCCAGCTTCATCTTCATCCTCGCCTGGTCCAGCTTCAGCTTCATCCTCGCCTGGCCCGGTTTCATCCACGCCTGGCCCGGTTTCATCTACGCCTGGCCCGGTTTCATCCACGCCTGGCCCGGTTTCATCCACGCCTGGCCCAGCTTCAGCTTCTGCTTCAGCCTCGCCCGGCCCGGCTTCGGCTACAGCTTCGTCCTCGCCCGGCCCAGCTTCATCCTCGTCTGGTCCAGCCTTCGTGCCCGCATCCTCGTCTGGTCCAGCCTTCGTGCCCGCATCCTCGGCCACAGCATCCTCATCTTCACCCGCAGCGCCTGGTCCAGCCTCAGCTTCAGCGTCCTCATCAGCCTCGCCTGGTCCAGCCTTCGTGTCTGCATCCTCGTCTGGTCCAGCCTCCGTGTCTGCATCCTCGTCTGGTCCAGCCTCCGTGTCTGCATCATCGTCTGGTCCAGCCTCCGTGTCTGCATCATCGTCTGGTCCAGCCTCCGTGTCTGCATCATCATCTCCGCCTGCTGCGGTCCCGGCTTCCGTGCCCTCAGCCTCGCCTGGCCCAGCCTCGTTTGGGTCTGGAGCTAAACGGCCGTTTTCTGGACCGCTGGCTAGGCTACTGGCCGGGCGCCGTCACCTGAGCGGCCGCCGTTGCCTTCCACACGGCCGGCCCCCGGACCCTCTTCGCCTGAGCGGCCGCCGTTGCCTTCCGCACGGCCGGCCCCCGGACCCTCTTCGCCTGAGCGGCCGCCATTGCCTTCCGCACGGCCGGCCCCCGGACCCTCTTCGCCTGAGCGGCCGCCGTTGCCTTCCGCACGGCCGGCCCCCGGACCCTCTTCGCCTGAGTGGCCGCCGTTGCCTTCCGCACGGCCGGCCTCCTGAACCTTTTGTGCGCCTCCACGGCCTTCTTCGTGGCCGGCCTCCTGAACTGTCCCATCCTGGCCTCCTGTGTTATCGGGCCCCTGGCCGGCCACCTGAACTGTGTTTTGGACTCTGCTCCCCTGTGAGTTTTTTTTTTGTGAACATTTGTTTGGGACTCTGGGGCCTCCGTCTTTGGTCTTGGCCCGGTCCCTCCGTCCTGGGCCCCCTGCCGCCCGCCCGGATCTGGTGGTGTGTTTCTGTGGCTGTCGGGGGCCAGCTCTTGAGGGGGGGGTACTGTCATGGTCCTGCGACCATGACTCAGTGACTTTATGTTTATGTTCTTTATTGTTATTACTTTCATTATTATTCATGGCTGTTTTGGGATGGTTTGTGTTTGGGATTTTAGACACTGGGTTCTGGGTTTGTGCTCCCTCTGTTGGTCCCTGGTGTTAGTGTTCCCCTGTCTCGTCAGGTTAATCAGGTCCAGCTGTTTCCCCCACCTGTGTGTGATTTCCCAGTGTCTCTTTGTGTACTTATAGTGTGTGATTTCCTCTGCTCCTCGTCGCGTCGTCTGTGTTCATACCCTGTGAAATCCCCTGCGTGCTCTCCCTGCTGTTCTCCCTTCATGTTCAGGTTTGCCACTCCTTTGTGTAGTTTATCCCAGTTTAGTTCGTCCTTAGTTCTGTTTGCCATCTCCACTTTATGTCTGGTATTGTTAATAAATCACCCTTCACATCTGAATAAGTGCTGCATTTGAGTCCTCCTTCCACTCTTCACACGGCCGCTGCCCCAAACCGTGACAACAGGTGCTGAAATGTACACAAAGTACGAAAGTAAAAATGAGCTCTTTGGAGGACATTTTTTACCAGCTGTTTCTGTGCAGAGCTAACTGAACCTTGTCCTATATTAACATATTGGTAAAATAACATTAAATGGTAAATGGCCTGTATTTGTATAGCGCTTTTACTAGTCCCCCCTAGGGACTCCAAAATGCTTTACACACCCAGTCATCCACCCATTCACACACACATTCACACACTGGTGGAGGCAAGCTACAGTTGTAGCCACAGCTGCCCTGGGCAGACTGACAGAAGCGAGGCTGCCATATCGCGCCATCGGCCCTTCTGGCCAACACCAGTAGGCAAACATCACTTGACCCAGTTGTTTTAGCTAATTATAAGCAAATCTACAAACTTTAATTAAGTTCAGTTATTCTTGAAAAAGTAGTTGTAAGACAGCTAACTGAGCCAATGGAATGGTGTATTTTAAGAATTAAAGTTATGTCTGGTTCCAGAGTGTGGGGGTGCCTACTGGGGTCAGCGGGGGAGCTGGCCCCAGGGAGGGGCCACTTGCCCCTCCCTTCTTCCCTCCCCATCCTCAGCTGCCTCCCTATTCCCGCTCTACCACACCCACCCACACATGCAGGGCTTGGGGTGCAGGTATGTGACCAGGGTGCAGGGGAGGCACTCCCCCTCTGTCCCCTTCTGGCCGCCTGTGCCTCAATTTTATTCTGCAACCTAGACATCCACATTACTCACACTCTCACATAACACATACATATAGGGCCTTGGGGCTGGGCACGTTTTACAGCATCCAGAGGAGGGTCGGTGTACTCCAACCCACCTCTGGCGCTGGTGCCCTACCCTCAATTTTAAACGCATATAGACACTAAGGGTTTTCGGGAGGAGCCGTGCTGCTCTCTGATAGGAAGCAGGAACCATGCTCTCCTGTGTTTTAAATGCACTTTAGAACAGCACACAGCAACACTACATATGAGCGGCCGTAGGGAGGTTTGGGGTCACCCCAGTTCTGTTAGCCGTCAGGGCTGGGGGGCTGGGAGGAGGTGCTGGCCATCAGATTGGGGTCTGGGATGCGGGGCCTCCCTGCTACTGCAGATAAGGAGGTGGTCCGCTTGCCTCCACCCCAGAGAGAAGGGTTACATCTCCTGGGTCTAGGTGCGGCTTGCTCCTCTGGGGGCGGGGGTACCTGGACCTGGGATATAGAGTATGTTTGGGGAGTGTGACTGTCTGTGCAGTGTCTATTTGTGTCTTTCTACACCAGGGGTCCCCAATCCCAGTCCACGAGGGCCGGTGTCCCTGCAGGTTTTAGATGTGTCCTTGATCCATCACAGCTGATTTAAATGGATAAATGACCTTCTCAGCATGTCCTGAAGTTCTCCAGAAGCCTGGTAATGAACTAATCGTGTGATTCAGGTGTGTTGACCCAGGATGAGATCTAAAACCTGCAGGGACAGCGTGCGCCTGTTCGTCTGTGTCTATATGTCAGGTTGGGTCTTAGACTCAACCTCTCTGGGTACATCTCAGGCCCTCCAAAGTACAGAGGCCTATCTCCCCTCACCACACTCCCTGCCGGTGGCTGATGCCCTCAGACGTTGGTGTGTTGGTGGTTCTTGTCGACTGGGGCTGGGCGCTCATGTATGTACCGGCTCACTCCTGGTGGCCGATTGGCAGGGCCTGGCGCCTGTGGCCCGGCTGGGCTCCTTCCGGGGGGTGGGATGCCCTCAGGCCTCTGGCCTCTGGGCCTGAAGCTCTGGCACAGCTGGCTGCCGGCAGGGCACGCGGGCACGCCACTGCAACCCCCTCTGGCCTCTGCTCCGTAGTTGCTGGGTGACCTCTCGTTTAAGGCTCTACTCAGCTCTTCCCAGGAGGGTGGCACGGTTCCCCCCCCCTTTGGTGGTCCTCCTCGGGTCCTCGTACTCTGGGGCCACTGGATGTCTGGGGCCTGGATCTCCTCCATACCTGCTTCATGCCCTGGGGGACGGGGCTATGGCTCCCCACACTCCCTAGCAGATCGTTACATGGAGAAACAAAAAAAAAAAAAAAAGGAATTTAAGTTGTGTTTTTGTGTTTCAGAATTCATCATAGTACAGTGTTAGTGAAGCTTACAAATGGTGGACAGTGTACTCAACTCTGTGCTTGTCCTGCATGACCCAAGTGCAATGTTCAGTACTTTTTATCATAATATTTTATTTCAGAGATCAGAGTATGTTGTGATGTCATTTGTCTAACAGACTCCAACTTTTTCATGTAAATATGTAGTCTTCTTCACACATAAAAGTTAATACTGGCGTTCTAAGTAGTTCTGTGCTGGGACCATTATATACATGCTTATACATAGTTTCTTTAGTAAGTATCGTTCAATGATACTTGCAGATGATACCCATGAGGACTCACACCAGTTACTTAAACTGCAGGAATGACCTCTATTTTCCTGTTTCTAAATTTAGATAAAAACAAGGTTGAAGTACTCAGCTCTAAAAATCTTAGAAGCAGTATATCTAACCAGATGCTTACTTCACACAGCATTATGTAGCGCCCCTGACTGTCTACTCCACTATAGCCGGGTACGCCCTGAGTTCTAGTTATCTTAAACTTACTTAGTTGCCCTCAGTGCAAGTTCCCCTGATTTACACACGTATAACACACAGATACACTTTTACCTTACTTTGAACTATAGATAAGAAACAGTACTAGACACAAGCTCTTATGTTTAAACCAAGCAGGTTTACTGAAGGAACTGGTAAACACCCAATAAATCAATAAAGTAAGAAGTCTCTTGCAATGACAAAATATAACAATAATAACAGTTACACAGTTCTTTACTGTAATGGGCCCCACACACACACACACTCTCACACCACCCAGTTTCCCAAGTCCCCTCGGTGCAGGCCTGGATCGATGCTAGGGTGCGTAGGAACCAACGGTCCTAAAAGAAAACAAAATGGTGCTCCTACCTGGAAACCTTAGTCTTTTGTCCACAATACACTCACGGCACGCCGAGAGGTCCGTCCCTTAGGTCGCCGAGCTGCACGCTTACTCCTTTTAGGCAGCAAACCTGATCGGCCCGCCTTGGCAGTCAGTAGCCTCCCACTCTGTGCAGGTCAGGTGACATCCAGCGAAGTCCGCCTTCATGGCTAACTCCGATTAGCCAAGTTAGCACGCCGCTAACTAGGGATATTTCGAGGCAACAGTGCAAACCAGTCCCGGCTGCACCACCTCACAGTCACGCTCTGTTACTCAGCCGTGGGCGTGGGATGATTTATCCTCACTGTCCATTGGAAAAAAGTCTCTGTAGACCCTAGCCGCATCTCGCGCACGCTTTTCTCTCTCCTCTCTTCTCTCGTGGCTGGCTCCGCTCTCTCCTCTCTCCTTCCGCCCGCTCCCTTTCAAAGTAAAAGCACCTAAACACACTTCCTTATTACTACTACAACACAGTAGAACGAACAACAGAACTATTCAGATATATCCAGCTCACACTCTCATTACACATACATATAGGATCTTGGGGGTGGGCACGATACACGGAATCCAAAGTACCATCAGGGTGTACACCCCACCCCTGGCGTCGTTGCCCACCTCTCAATTTTAAATACACGTAGACATTGAGGGCTAGCAGGAGGGACCATGCGCTTACCTGCTGCTCTCTGGCAGGTAGCTCCATGCCCTCCTGGGTTTTAAATGCACCTTAGAACACACATGCATCAACACTACAATGAGCGGGTGGAGGGAGGTTTGGAGTCTTCTCTCACCCCCATTCTCTGCGACCTGCTGGAGCGGGGTCGGTGTACTCCAACCCACCTCTGGCGCTGGTGCCCTACCCTCAATTTTAAACGCATATAGACACTAAGGGTTTTCGGGAGGAGCCGTGCTGCTCTCTGATAGGAAGCAGGAACCATGCTCTCCTGTGTTTTAAATGCACTTTAGAACAGCACACAGCAACACTACATATGAGCGGCCGTAGGGAGGTTTGGGGTCACCCCAGTTCTGTTAGCCGTCAGGGCTGGGGGGCTGGGAGGAGGTGCTGGCCATCAGATTGGGGTCTGGGATGCGGGGCCTCCCTGCTACTGCAGATAAGGAGGTGGTCCGCTTGCCTCCACCCCAGAGAGAAGGGTTACATCTCCTGGGTCTAGGTGCGGCTTGCTCCTCTGGGGGCGGGGGTACCTGGACCTGGGATATAGAGTATGTTTGGGGAGTGTGACTGTCTGTGCAGTGTCTATTTGTGTCTTTCTACACCAGGGGTCCCCAATCCCAGTCCACGAGGGCCGGTGTCCCTGCAGGTTTTAGATGTGTCCTTGATCCATCACAGCTGATTTAAATGGATAAATGACCTTCTCAGCATGTCCTGAAGTTCTCCAGAAGCCTGGTAATGAACTAATCGTGTGATTCAGGTGTGTTGACCCAGGATGAGATCTAAAACCTGCAGGGACAGCGTGCGCCTGTTCGTCTGTGTCTATATGTCAGGTTGGGTCTTAGACTCAACCTCTCTGGGTACATCTCAGGCCCTCCAAAGTACAGAGGCCTATCTCCCCTCACCACACTCCCTGCCGGTGGCTGATGCCCTCAGACGTTGGTGTGTTGGTGGTTCTTGTCGACTGGGGCTGGGCGCTCATGTATGTACCGGCTCACTCCTGGTGGCCGATTGGCAGGGCCTGGCGCCTGTGGCCCGGCTGGGCTCCTTCCGGGGGGTGGGATGCCCTCAGGCCTCTGGCCTCTGGGCCTGAAGCTCTGGCACAGCTGGCTGCCGGCAGGGCACGCGGGCACGCCACTGCAACCCCCTCTGGCCTCTGCTCCGTAGTTGCTGGGTGACCTCTCGTTTAAGGCTCTACTCAGCTCTTCCCAGGAGGGTGGCACGGTTCCCCCCCCTTTGGTGGTCCTCCTCGGGTCCTCGTACTCTGGGGCCACTGGATGTCTGGGGCCTGGATCTCCTCCATACCTGCTTCATGCCCTGGGGGACGGGGCTATGGCTCCCCACACTCCCTAGCAGATCGTTACATGGAGAAACAAAAAAAAAAAAAAAAGGAATTTAAGTTGTGTTTTTGTGTTTCAGAATTCATCATAGTACAGTGTTAGTGAAGCTTACAAATGGTGGACAGTGTACTCAACTCTGTGCTTGTCCTGCATGACCCAAGTGCAATGTTCAGTACTTTTTATCATAATATTTTATTTCAGAGATCAGAGTATGTTGTGATGTCATTTGTCTAACAGACTCCAACTTTTTCATGTAAATATGTAGTCTTCTTCACACATAAAAGTTAATACTGGCGTTCTAAGTAGTTCTGTGCTGGGACCATTATATACATGCTTATACATAGTTTCTTTAGTAAGTATCGTTCAATGATACTTGCAGATGATACCCATGAGGACTCACACCAGTTACTTAAACTGCAGGAATGACCTCTATTTTCCTGTTTCTAAATTTAGATAAAAACAAGGTTGAAGTACTCAGCTCTAAAAATCTTAGAAGCAGTATATCTAACCAGATGCTTACTTCACACAGCATTATGTAGCGCCCCTGACTGTCTACTCCACTATAGCCGGGTACGCCCTGAGTTCTAGTTATCTTAAACTTACTTAGTTGCCCTCAGTGCAAGTTCCCCTGATTTACACACGTATAACACACAGATACACTTTTACCTTACTTTGAACTATAGATAAGAAACAGTACTAGACACAAGCTCTTATGTTTAAACCAAGCAGGTTTACTGAAGGAACTGGTAAACACCCAATAAATCAATAAAGTAAGAAGTCTCTTGCAATGACAAAATATAACAATAATAACAGTTACACAGTTCTTTACTGTAATGGGCCCCACACACACACACACTCTCACACCACCCAGTTTCCCAAGTCCCCTCGGTGCAGGCCTGGATCGATGCTAGGGTGCGTAGGAACCAACGGTCCTAAAAGAAAACAAAATGGTGCTCCTACCTGGAAACCTTAGTCTTTTGTCCACAATACACTCACGGCACGCCGAGAGGTCCGTCCCTTAGGTCGCCGAGCTGCACGCTTACTCCTTTTAGGCAGCAAACCTGATCGGCCCGCCTTGGCAGTCAGTAGCCTCCCACTCTGTGCAGGTCAGGTGACATCCAGCGAAGTCCGCCTTCATGGCTAACTCCGATTAGCCAAGTTAGCACGCCGCTAACTAGGGATATTTCGAGGCAACAGTGCAAACCAGTCCCGGCTGCACCACCTCACAGTCACGCTCTGTTACTCAGCCGTGGGCGTGGGATGATTTATCCTCACTGTCCATTGGAAAAAAGTCTCTGTAGACCCTAGCCGCATCTCGCGCACGCTTTTCTCTCTCCTCTCTTCTCTCGTGGCTGGCTCCGCTCTCTCCTCTCTCCTTCCGCCCGCTCCCTTTCAAAGTAAAAGCACCTAAACACACTTCCTTATTACTACTACAACACAGTAGAACGAACAACAGAACTATTCAGATATATCCAGCTCACACTCTCATTACACATACATATAGGATCTTGGGGGTGGGCACGATACACGGAATCCAAAGTACCATCAGGGTGTACACCCCACCCCTGGCGTCGTTGCCCACCTCTCAATTTTAAATACACGTAGACATTGAGGGCTAGCAGGAGGGACCATGCGCTTACCTGCTGCTCTCTGGCAGGTAGCTCCATGCCCTCCTGGGTTTTAAATGCACCTTAGAACACACATGCATCAACACTACAATGAGCGGGTGGAGGGAGGTTTGGAGTCTTCTCTCACCCCCATTCTCTGCGACCTGCTGGAGCGGGGGGGCTAGGAGGAGGAGTTGGCCGTCCGACTGCGGTCTGGAGTGTGGGGCCTTCCTGCTGCTGCGGAGTCGGGGCGGTCTGCCTCCCCCCACCGCAGGGAAAAGGGTAACACCACCTGGGTCTGCAGTTCCCCCCTCCAGGGGCAAGGGTACCTAGACCCGGTTTGTAGAGTACACTTGGGGAGTGTGATCGTGTGTACAGCGTCTCTTTATGTCTGTCTCCACGTTGGTTGAGTGTGGAGTAAGTGCATATGAGAGCATGAGGGTGGGAATGGATGTTTGTATATGTGTGTGCCTGTATGTCTGTGTCTATATGTCAGGTTGGGTGTCAGGTGCCACCTCTCTGGGGACATCTCAGGCCCTCCACGGTTTGGAGGCCTATCTCCCCCTACCACCACTTCCCCTGCCAGTGGCGGACTCCCTCAGACATCGGTGCATTGGTGGTTCTTTGTATCCGGGGACGGGCGTCCAGGTACACACCGGCTCACTCCTTGGCGGCCGCTTATCGGGGCCTGGAGCCTGGGGCTCGCTCGGGCCACTTCGGAGGTGGGGTGCCCCCGGCCTCTCGGCCTGGGGCTCGGTCACTCAGGCACAGCTGGCTGCCGGCGGAGCTCACGGGTGCGTCACTGCAACTCCCCCTGGCTTCTGCTCCGCGGCTGCTGAGTGAGCCCTCATCTGGGACTCTCCTCAGCTCTTTCTGGGACAGTGGCGCGGCTGCCCCTCTGTTGGTCTTCCTTGGTCTCTTGTGTTCTGGGGGCCTCTGGATGTCTGGAGTTTTGATCTCCTCCATACCTGCTTCATGCTCTGGAGGACGGGGCTGTGGCCCCCCCACACCCTCTAGCAGATCATTACATGAAGGAACCTTTTAAAAAAAAAACAAGCGCGTCCATGCTCACAGGTGTACACACGGGTGATCACACCCACAAACTACACCCTTTTTGGCTCCTAACTCAAAGCACACTGTGTTCTGTTGATCTTATGTGCTTGCACAATAATGTTTAATATTTAGTATTTACTGTCATATTCCCATATATCATTGTGATGTTGTTTATTCTATTACTCTTGTTCTCTTCTGCTTGTTTTCTTTTTTCTTTCTCAGCAGGTGATCCAGGTGATTGATATATGCATTTTTTTCCCCTCTGCCCGTTCTGTTGGTTTTTGTTTTTTGCCCTTCTCCCCCGTCCCTCTTCTCAGCTGTTTCTCTTTCCCTCTTTCTTTCTCCCCTTCTTTCCCCCAGTCAAGTCTGTCCCGTATTCAGTAAGTGAAAATAAAATAAACAATAAAAGGTGAATCAAATGGACCATTACGGCAAGGCTGGGATGGTCAATTTGGTAAAGTAAATCCGTTGGGCATCTTTGTTTGCCTTTAGACAACAATTCTGATGGTAAAAGAGCCAAACGGGACAGGCAAAAAAAAAAAAAAAAAAAAAAAAAAAAAGATA